>NC_134268.1:143772838-144375338 GCF_031893055.1 Leptodactylus fuscus
CAGTTGGATCCCTAGCAATTGGATACTTATCCCCCTGTCCTGTGGCTAGGGGATGTGTTCTTAGCATAACCCCTTTAAGTACTGATACCTTGTCCATTGGTTATAGCAACCCACATAAATAATATACATCTACTGTAAATAGACTTATTATAATTGTATGCTCTTCTCAGCTGAGAAACTACCGTAACTTGGTAAAAACCCCACATTATGCAGTAAAGGCTTCTGGGAAAGTCGGGCATGATGTTCAGGGTGCTTCCAATAGAGGGAGGCATAACAGTGGCACTGTCTCCGACTCCCTGTTTACATCTTGGGAGACAGATTTGCATATTCCTCCCATGGTCCCTTGCAGTGGAGCGACTATGGCTGTATAAGTCTCCACACACATGAATAGGTGGTTTCTCCCTAAGGATAGACGTTATCCCCATAATCCCTTCTACACTAAGTAAGCGGCTCACCTCCACTTTATCATCACTCAAGCTGTTTGTTTACATAGACTCTGTATCTGTATCCAGCTCATACACAGAGCTCTAGGGAGAAGGGAGGGAGAGGCTGGTAATTGATGTAGTTCCTTATTCTATGCAGTGCTAGAGTCTTATCTTGAAACATCATAATGTAAGTAGGACTTACTGACAGAGTAGAGCATCTGCAAATATTAGTGTGCCTTTTCCAGCAACCCTTCCTCCTCCTCCTCCCTATAGGCTAATGGGTTTTCACTATCTGAGCACAAACATGCAGTACAAGAACAGTCTTCTGGCAACCTTTATAAATCATACAGCTAAGCAAGTGTGCGTTGTCTTGAGTATGCAGTGTCTTAAATATGACTTTTGATTCAGTCACTTTAGTTTAAAGAGGACCTTTTAATAGGGCTGGGCAATTATGACCTGAATCAAAATCCCTATTAGCCGGGCATTTTATTTTATTCAGACCGAGCATGTCTGAACTGGAATGAATATACTCTGACGTCTTTTCAGACCCCACAGTATAATTAGCAGGGGCGCAGCGTAGGTAGTCTCTGGAGCTGCTCCTGCTTCTCATCAGGCCTCCTGAATGACATCAGGCTTGTGATTGGGCTTCAGCGGTATGTGACATTGTGACGCAAAGACGAAAGAGTATCTTCATCACACTTGTATCTTATTATCACAATGCCACGTGATTGGCGCTCAGCGATCCCTGACGTTATTCAGGAACCAGGAAGAAGACAAATACCAGCATCGGAGCCCAGGAGAGGTCATTAACACAGTTTTTTATGTTTGCTCACCTCTCATGGGCCTCTGCTAGTTATGAAGATACCCCAGAGCATTATAATAGCAATTCCAATTCAAATGTATTTGTTCCGGATGAAACTGCGGGTAAAGCCTCGTGAAAAACGTAATAACTGAACTAAAATAACTGACGTGCACAAAATCACACGGTTTTCTGGGTTGATGGTTGATTAACTTTCATCACCTGCAAGTTCAGCTCTTTACATCAATTACCACAGATTCTGGCACACTTGGATTTCTTTCTTTAGCTTCTATCTATTTAGACTCTGCACTGTCAGAAGGGCAGGAGCAGGCAAGGGGTGTGATTCTGAGCATTGACACTGTCTGCCATTGATTGAAGCTGCCGTCCTGCCTGACACTGCTCTTGGATTCAGTGGAGCTGCTCCTATTCCCAGATGCTGAGAACTTGAAATGGTGCAGGTGGTCAAAGGTGCTGTTAAAGGGATTTTAGAAGGTATTTAACTCTTTGCTCCATTGAAATTGTAACTATCCCATTAGGCATAATGAACACCATTGGTGCCAGTAGACTCAGTGCACATCTTGTTCATTATATGCTTTCTGGAACAGCAATTTGAGGGGACCAGAGGAAAGTTCTCTTTAGTTAAATGAATTTCAGGTAAACAAACCACCGCAGGTTGGTGTATTTCTTGTTTCTCTGCACATCTCTTCCTTATATCCCCAGGCCCTTCATGTTCCAAGAAGCAACTTTAAAATATTTAGCCATATGTCCCATAGTACATCGTGCATAGGCATTCCAGATAAATAGGGCTGGCAGGTAAACAAAACTATATGGTCAGGGCTTTCCAGAGGGTTACCCCAATGGGTATAAATCAGAGCATAAACAAAAAAGACATTTCCCTGCAGTAGCGGGAATAGAGACATAGCATTTCCTGAACTGCTGTCATGTGAAGGCATGTGGCTACATATAATAGTAGGAGAAACATAACCACAAAATCAAGCTCCTGCTCACATCTATGCAGGATCATGGGAAGTCCGGTGATATAGCTATCCATCTATCTGGAAGTCCCAGAGTGTCCCACATTTGGTAAGAAGAGGGCGAATCAGTTGCATTCCTCTGTCATTGCCATCTACTGTAGTCACATTGCCTCTTTAAGGGTTGCGAAGAAGGGGAACTCTCTGAAGGAAGTGAGTCTGAGACATGCCAGGTAGAGCATAACATAAGGCTCTTGGAGATCTCTCAGGTGCTTATTGGTATCCATAAACTGCGGTATATCCTTTTGAACCTCTGAGGAAAAGTCAGAGGGTAAAAGGTAACGTTACATCCCTCAATGATCATGTCAGGATGGTCTCTAGCTCTGTGCAAAATTATATCCCTGTCCTGGAATATGCAGCAACTTGATAAAGATGGGTCGTGGAGGGGTCCCTGGATTATTAAGATAGAGATTGTTCTCAAGATTATCTGTCTTGTCAATGAATAGTCAGTCATTATTGACAGTCATTTTAAGGTCTGCATAGGGGGGGATAGCGTTCACCACCACACTCACTCTCCCTTCCACTTCCTTGATTCTCTCACTGACCTTATTTACATCTTGTCTCATTAGGTTAATGTCCACTTTAAGACTCCCCATGTATGTGTTCATATTAGCATTACATTGTAACGCTGCAGCCAAAATGCCCTTCAGAGTAGGTTCACTTTTGAGGGGCATCTAGGAGGGGGGAGGCGATGGATTAGAGCCACCAGAACACAATATATCCCTTCACTGTCAGCAAAAAGTAAGTCAGGGTCCGGTGTATCAGAGGAGCCAGACACCATCTTGGCAACCGGGAATTTATCATTCAAAGGCTGTAAGGCTGGTAGTTTAGCTCTTCCGAGGTGTTTTCCTGTTTTTCCCAGCCCCTTGGTAGCCCTATGCCCATAACTCCCCAGATGTGCATCTATATCAGCAGCGGGTGGGTTCCATATTGCCTGTCAACCCAGTCCTTCTTCCTCTAATGTCTCGTCTGGAGTGGAGTGGAGTGGAGTTGTGTGGAGAATGGCATCAGTAGCAACCTGCATATGCGGAGGGACTTGGCAATGATATACTCATTAAGTGTGGTCATTTCTGAAGCTGGGAAAGCTGGATGAATCAGGATGGTAAGCTGAAACTGTGTGAAGCAGTGTTTGTTCACTTTGCATTTCAAGCCAAACCCCTCTAAAAGAAGCACTTATAAGAAGAACTTTGTTACAAATTTTCTATGTGTATAATTCCTTTAAAGGGATTGTCTGGTTTCAAAATTCCACACACATCAGCTGTGGACGGGGTGTCTGTACAGGCTGCGTCTTTTGAAGTAAGGAGTGGTGGAGCAGACCCATCTATTGTATCACGGTGGTTGCAGCGAATTGTAGCACCGCTCCTGTTACATCAGTACTAGGAACCTGCATGCACTTTCCATCCACCTCATCATCTTCTGTTGCTTGTAGGCTGCTGGAACAGCTGAAATGTGTAGACCTCCACATATCACATACTGATTATCTATCCTGTAGACAGGACATCAATAGGTAAAAGACATTTGGGGCTGGAAAACCCTTTTAAATCTTATATTTCTGAATTTCTGCAAGTAGCAAACGTGTTGGGTTTTCTTCTAGTTGATTCTTAACCTCTGTTTTTTTTATGACAGCCTTGTTGAAGCTGCATCTGCTAAAACTGTCTTTCTCATCTTTCATAAATTGCTCGTTTTAGGAGAAATAACACATTTTTAATGATGTGTGGCTAGGCACAGCTTTCATCTGCTTTTAGTGTTTGGATTGGTGGTATCATTATACCCCTATCATTCACCACCTTTCTAGTCATTTCACATGTCTGCTGATGATTTTACTTTCTGTGTTATCTCCGGTTCGGCTTCCATCCCTGTGTTAAATCCTTCTACTATTCTAAATCCAAAAGATCACTGTACTTAACCTACATTTCCTCTGCTTCTTCACATCTTCAGTGAAGCTTTAATTTGCTTCTTCACGCAAATAGATTTTTTTTTTCTTGCAATTATAATTTTTATTGAGTTACATAAAACAAAGAAAAATGAACATAATTGCAAAGGCTATAGAAAATAGACCAAGCAATAAGGAAAGTGCAAAACCAAATAGCAAAGGGGGCATAATACACCCCTACTGGAGACATAAAGAGACATAAAGAATCAATCCTAGTTAAGGGTTCATTCTGAAGACAGATCAGACAAACTGAGGGGTGTACAAGGCAAGAGCCAAAAGGAAATGGATAGGGTATGGGGGCGAGTGTATTTTATTGGTGATAAACAAAATAAACCAAATTGGCAGCTGTTAGAGGGTTTGCAGTGCCCAGAAAGTGTTCCAAGGTTCCCGTATAGATTGGCTGCAATCTCATCATTCGAAAATGCAATTAGATGTTTCGGGATTCTGAGGTGTCTTAATCTAGTGTATAATTCCTCTGAAGATGGGAGGTGGGGCCCTGCCTCCAATTTGGCAATGAGACAGCGTGCAGCTGTAAACGTATATAGAAGAAGGTGAAGGGGCTTTTTCCTAAATTTCACCTCTGGAAATTTAAGACTATTAGTGTGGGGAATAAGGGGGTGACTCCAACTCGATAGTTGTTCAATAAATGTCTGGACCTGATGCCAAATGAGTTGGATCAGTGGGCAGGACCAAAAAAGATGAAGTATATGAACTCCACGAGCAACATACCTCCAACAAGCATCTGGTCCAGCAGAATTGAGTGAGTGTAAAGCTGAGGTGTGATACAAGTGGAGCAGCAGCTTAGACATTTTCCATATAGATAAGAGAAGTCTTATCCACCCGTCTCCATATCTCCAGATCTGGGAGTGCCTCACCTAGGAAGCCTTCCCATTTATGCATGTATGGATGGATGTTTAGGGAAAATCTCTGGCGTGGGATCAAGGAGTATACGTTAGATGTCAGAGATCATGCCTGCCATTGTGGATTTGGGTTCACAGAATATTTCAAAAAGTGTGGGCATGAGAACCTGAGAGCTAAGATGAGCTAAGTGACTAATTTATAAATATGAAAACTCGCTAGCATAAGTTAGATTGTATTTAGCCTTCAGGTCGGCAAACAGGAGGAGGGTGCGTGTTAGATAGTCAAAAAGATCTGCAAATCGGCAAAGGTCCATCCAAAACCGCCAACTTCACACAAATAGATTTATCAGTATGTTTGCTTTGTTCCTACCCAAAGGAGCAAAGCAGTATGTCCATTGGGTAACAAAAGTACAGGAGCTATGTTCATACCATTAACAGCAAGTGGTTGCTTTAATGTATTGCTGCAGCCTGCTGACCCTGTCTGTTTAACCCCATTAATGCCTTTGTCAGCCGGAAGCACAGTCACAGAGTACTGATCCGTCAGGTCCCGGCAAATGCTTTAGAGTCTGCCAAAGGCATGTCCCATAGTACTAAAAATGTGAAATTTAAATTCAATTAAGTTTATCAAAAATCAAAAAGTGTTCCCCCCAAAAATAGAAAAAATGTTTTTTAAAAAATTATATTTCAGCACCACAATCATAATGAAATGTAGAAAAAAATTAAGACATTTATATTGTATCATACATAGCATAAAAAAGCAAGAGAGAAATTGCAACTTTTCCACCTCAAAGTTAGGGCTAGTTCACACGTGAACTGCCCGCGCGGGTTTTGACACAGAGAGAGATGCGGCGAGCCGCGTCTCTCTCTTGTCAAAACCCGCCCGCCGTGACCATCGCTGTCGCGGCTTAACCCTCTGCTGTCGGCTCAAATGAATGAGCCGACATAGGAGGGAGCTGCCGGGGGCGGAAGCCGCGCGGCTTCTGCCTGAAGAAAGGACATGTCCTGCCGCTAGCGGAGAAAAGAAGCCCGGCGGTCTCCATAGACCACCATTATAAGGGGAGGTTTTGGACGCGAAATCCGCTGTCAAAAACCTCCCCTTATACTCACGTGTGAACTAGCCCTTAAATTTATTATTATTATTATTATTATTATTATTATGACAGTATTGCAATTTATCATGCAAAAACATCATGCAGGAAAACAAACATATTCTGGTTCAAATGAGTGAATGAAAAAGTGAGAAATAAAAGAAAGTCCATTCCTTAAGAGGTGTAGCGCACTTTCATTGTTGCTATATAAGCTATGTAATAAATAAGTTTAATCGCTGTGTCATAGAAAGTTCTGCAACGGTCAGAATCGAAATCCTGCCTCAGGGCTGTTGTGGAAACTTTCACTCAAAACCAAGAGATAAACTGTCTCTCAGGCGGATAAAGCAGATGAAAGTTTCTTTAGATGTGAGGTTACAGCAAAAAGAGTATTTCTGTCAAATATCTGACAACCAACCATCATAACATCCCCTTACAATCACTCTCATAGGACTATTAGCATAATTATACATGTGACTTCTAGATAACTCAGAAGATCATTATGTGGCTTAATCATCAGAATTATCTCCTTCAAGGAGCCCTTAGCAACTGCTTTCACTCATCTAGCTAAAAACAATGTTTCTGGACTCACCAGGGTCATGTAACTAGATCGTACGTGAACATTCTTGTTCACATCTTAGGCTGCATGTGAAAATGTTAGTAATACAGGAATTAGCAGTTTACATATATACCATGGAATTACATATAAAATATAATAGCAGTTAATTATTAGTAAGACTCTACTGATTTTTTTTCTTCTTTATCTGGCCCCATTCATGTGAAAGTTATTTATGGACAGCGCAAGGACTAAGGCTAGGTTCACACTCTCTGTCATTTGTATCTGTTGTGAGACACAAATGACAAAGAGCCTGCCTGCTAATAGAGCAGTTAACCGGGACCCAGGTGTCCGTTTTTTCAGTATAAAACCGACAGAGAGTGAAGTCCTCTGTACAGGACTTTACTCTCCACTGATTTTCAGCAGAATCTGCGACATTCTGTTACAGAGACTCTGACACATGACGCAGATGTGAACGAAGCCTAAAATATTACATACCGTATATACTCGAGTATAAGACGAGTTTTTCAGCACAGGGGTCTATGGCTAGCCGCAATAGTAATGTAGTAAAATAGTGGGGGAAAAAAAGAAGCTTAAAAAAAAATATAAAAAAATAAATAAATGTTCTACATCCCTCCTTTCCCTAGAATACATATAAAAGTAGAAAATGACTGTGAAACATACACATTAGGTATCCCTGTGTCTGAAAGTGCCCGGTCTACTGAATATAGGGGATCTGCAGTGC
The DNA here is from genome assembly GCF_031893055.1 of Leptodactylus fuscus. Lineage (NCBI taxonomy): Eukaryota > Metazoa > Chordata > Amphibia > Anura > Leptodactylidae > Leptodactylus > Leptodactylus fuscus. The sequence goes on from NC_134268.1 coordinate 143,780,273, forward strand.
TCCTGTTCCATCGGGAAAGGGTTAATAGGAGCACTGCAGATACCCTATATTCAGCCAGGCTGAACTCCAAGTGGGGGAAAAAACCCAGTCCTCAAGCTCAGGGAAGGGGCAGACAGACAACCAAAACACCCCCTCCCCTTTCCCAGCACCCAGCAACTACTGCACCCAAAAAACTCCGACCATTTTAATTTTGGAAGTTTTCCAGTAGCTTCTGCATTCCCCCCCCCCCCCTAGGCTTATACTCAAGTCAATAAGTTTTCCCAGTTTGTTGTGATAAAATTAGGGGCCTCAGCTTATATTTGGGTCGGCTTATACTCGAGTATATATGGATCATTGGATCATTGTTATATTTTAAAAATCCCATCACTTTTTATTATGCAATTATATAAGCATATTTTATTACCTATTGTACATATTATGTATTTCATTATTTTGTTTTGTAAAATAATGAACCTAGTTTTTATATTCAAATTTACTGTTGCCCTCTAGGTGTCACATCAGGTTGAGTTTTGTATGTTGCTCACATTTTAACAAAAAAGCAGCATATTAAATTTACAACAGAGCTAGCATTTTAAGTTGGGGCAATAGGGCAGTTGTGCAAGGCACTCTTTTCTAGGGTGCTTTCCTTAGCCCAAATGAGGGTAGTGATGAATAGGGGATTTTAGCACTCTGACTGTTAAAAGAACAGTGTGGTTGTGTTCGGCTGCATAGTTCCTCTATACATGTGGCCTGTACTGATCTGTATGAATATTCAGCTTCATGTGATATCAAAACATCCCTGGAGTCGGGAGAAGTGATTAGCCCCTTCAGAGCCCTAAATCACCCTGAAATTTCACTCGCTTCTCTCCCTAGACTATAAGGGACTATCCTTAAAATCATGACCCTGAAGATCAGCTGTTTCATGGTAACTGCGGGTCAAGGCATTTTTCACTCTCTCATAGTAGCGGTTATGAATACTATAGCTGTATCTCATTCAAGTGTATTAGCACTGCTGCAGTACTGCTGCTTCTATGATAGAGACGAGTGAGATTTTCTTTTGGTGACTGATTTTTTTTTTTTTTTTTTTTTTTTTTTTTTTTTAGCTAAGGGAGCATTCACACTACCGTCAGTGTCCGACAGGTAGTGTCCGCTCCTAGTGTCCGCTCAAAATCTGGCACGGACATTAGGAGCGGACGCTAGCTGTGTCCGTGACACCTGTCATTTATTTAAATGGCGATAGGGTGCATTCTTTTGCACTCCGTGCCCTTCCTTCACTGTCCGCTTGTAAAGATGTCTGACTTTTCAAGCGGACAGAAAAACCCGACATGTAGGGATCCAGTGATACACTCCTGATTCAGTTGCTTTGGGTTTTTTTTTGTTAAGAAAAAGTTTGTTAGAACATATATAAGTCAGTGTTTGTGTGAATGACTATTTCCTCGTAGGTTCATGCTTTATACTTTAATCCAGGTAACAAAAGCTCTCTGTAAGTTTCCTAGAAAATCCTACCTATTGAAGGACATTGTACTTGGAACGTGCATCTGTGATGCCTCTGCTTTCCTGTAAGTTTAAATGCAGTCTTCTGTACACTCTTCCAGACGTTAGTCGTCTAGCAGGAAAAGACTTGGGAAAGGATGGAGACAAATATGTTGTTTACCCATAAAACGCCTGTGACTGAAAAGGGGTATGCTTAGCTTCTAATAATTAAAATGAATGGAATGGAAATGAGAATGCCCAAGGATAACAAATAGAATTTTCTTAGCGTTGTTTAGGTAAGGTAACTGCACGCTCTTCATGGTGTCCGAGCGTACGTCTGGAGAACATCAAGTATTAATTAGGTGATACGCAGCTGCTAAAGTGCTTAATTTTCTACACTGCTCATTTTCCTCCACAGGCCGACTGGATCCTGAATATAGGTGAACAGGCCATGGATATCAGCGTAGTTTCTTTTAATCACACGGTTTTCTCAATATTTGTACTTGGCGAGAGAAACTTCTTCTGCCTCAAAGAGAACGGACAGATCCGCTTCATGAAAAAGCTTGAGTACAGTCCAAGCTGCTTCCTTCCATATTGTTCAGGTTAGTTGGAAAATAATGAAATGCAATATTTGGAGCAGCACAGGACTTGGTGTACGATGTTATATATGGTTTAATATGCTGTCTGCATACGCTGTTCCTCTTGATAATTTACAGACACCTTTTTTTGGCACTTGAGTAAAGTAAATAAGAGCAGAACGTTTAATCAACATGTTGTGTTTGGGGCGGCCATCCATTTACCTGTATTCAGCCAGAATTGTGCTTATGTGTCTAATTGTTTTTTGGCTTTAATTTTTATGGCAGCAAACTCAAGGGGGCTTTTGTTAAAATAGTGAGACCTTTCATACAAGATATTGTATTTAGAAGAAAATGCTGCAGTGTCTTTCTTACTCCTGGTTAGATTTGAGTGTGTCTCCCATCTGTTTAACTCTGTGTAAGTATCCTACCAAGGGCAGATTTGTTTAGAATCTGTACAGTGAACTTGAGGGCATGTGAAGTTTTTTTTGCTTTCTTCTTTCAAGTAGCACCTACGTCCCCACCCCAACTTCCTAACCCCTAAATGCAATCAGGATATTTCCAGACACATTGCCAGCGAGCAATATTTTGAAAAATTAAATGGTCCCACTCCTGTTTTTTTGTAACCAGCCAGATATAATAAAACCGCTGCATCCTAGCATTACCAGAGTGGGAAGGTTGACTGTTTTTAGGCTTTCCCAACCTAATAATACCATCATACCGTAATCACTGCGACCATTACTGGATAGAGTACTGGATCATACCCAACACTTCTTGGCACCACTGTGGCGGTTGGTCTCCTAGAGGGAAGGATAGGGAGTGTTAGTGTTATTTTTTTTTTTTTTTTTACAAGCCACAGCTTAGCATTACCAGGGTAGGAAGGCTATCAGTTTTTGGACAGCCCCATGCTAATTATACCAGCCTGTCATCGATGCAGTACTCATCATTAAATAGGGTGCTGTACCATACCCAGTTTTTCCAAGCGCCCTTGGTAATAAAGACTCCCAACCCTCTTTGACCGATATATATATATATATATATATATATATATATATATATATACAGTCCTATGAAAAAGTTTGGGCACCCCTATTAATCTTAATCATTTTTAGTTCTAAATATTTTGGTGTTTATAACAGCCATTTCAGTTTGATATATCTAATAACTGATGGACACAGTAATATTTCAGGATTGAAATGAGGTTTATTGTACTAACAGAAAATGTGCAATATGCATTAAACCAAAATTTGACCGGTGCAAAAGTATGGGCACCTCAACAGAAAAGTGACATTAATATTTAGTAGATCCTCCTTTTGCAAAGATAACAGCCTCTAGTCGCTTCCTGTAGCTTTTAATCAGTTCCTGGATCCTGGATAAAGGTATTTTGGACAAACAATTCAAGTTCAGTTCAGTTTGATGGTCGCCGAGCATGGACAGCCCGCTTCAAATCATCCCACAGATGTTCAATGATATTCAGGTCTGGGGACTGGGATGGCCATTCCAGAACATTGTAATTGTTCCTCTGCATGAATGCCTGAGGATTTGGAGCGGTGTTTTGGATCATTGTCTTGCTGAAATATCCATCCCCGGCGTAACTTCAACTTCGTCACTGATTCTTGAACATTATTCTCAAGAATCTGCTGATACTGAGTGGAATCCATGCGACCCTCAACTTTAACAAGATTCCCGGTGCCGGCATTGGCCACACAGCCCCAAAGCATGATGGAACCTCCACCAAATTTTACAGTGGGTAGCATGTGTTTTTCTTGGAATGCTGTTTCTTTTTGGACGCCATGCATAACGCCTTTTTTTATAACCAAACAACTCAATTTTTGTTTCCAAAATGAAGCTGCCTTGTCCAAATGTGCTTTTTCATACCTCAGGCAACTCTATTTGTGGCGTACGTGCAGAAACGGCTTCTTTCTCATCACTCTCCCATACAGCTTCTATTTGTTCAAAGTGCGCTGTATAGTTGACCGATGCACAGTGACACCATCTGCAGCAAGATGATGCTGCAGCTCTTTGGAGGTGGTCTGTGGATTGTCCTTGACTGTTCTCACCATTCTTCTTCTCTGCCTTTCTGATATTTTTCTTGGCCTGCCACTTCTGGGCTTAACAAGAACTGTCCCTATGGTCTTCCATTTCCTTACTATGTTCCTCACAGTGGAAACTGACAGGTTAAATCTCTGAGACAGCTTTTTGTATCCTTCCGCTGAACAACTATGTTGAACAATCTTTGTTTTCAGATCATTTGAGAGTTGTTTTGAGTAGCCCATGATGCCACTCTTCAGAGGAGATTCAAATAGTAGAACAACTTGCAATTGGCCACCTTAAATACCTTTTCTCATGATTGGATTGTATTCAAATCAATAAAATGATAAGGGTGCCCATACTTTTGCACCGGTCAAATTTTGGTTTAATGCATATTGCGCATTTTCTGTTAGTACAATAAACCTCATTTCAATCCTGAAATATTACTGTGTCCATCAGTTATTAGATATATCAAACTGAAATGGCTGTTGCAAACACCAAAATATTTAGAACAAAAAATGATTAAGATTAATAGGGGTGCCCAAACTTTTTCATAGGACTGTGTATATATATATACACTCACCGGCCACTTTATTAGGTACACCATGCTAGTAACGGGTTAGACCCCCTTTTGCCTTCAGAACTGCCTCAATTCTTCGTGGCATAGATTCAACAAGGTGCTGGAAGCATTCCTCAGAGATTTTGGTCCATATTGACATGATGGCATCACACAGTTGCCGCAGATTTGTCGGCTGCACATCCATGATGCGAATCTCCCGTTCCACCACATCCCAAAGATGCTCTATTGGATTGAGATCTGGTGACTGTGGAGGCCATTGGAGTACAGTGAACTCATTGTCATGTTCAAGAAACCAGTCTGAGATGATTCCAGCTTTATGACATGGTGCATTATCCTGCTGAAAGTAGCCATCAGATGTTGGGTACATTGTGGTGATAAAGGGATGGACATGGTCAGCAACAATACTCAGGTAGGCTTTGGCATTGCAACGATGCTCAATTGGTACCAAGGGGCCCAAAGAGTGCCAAGAAAATATTCCCCACACCATGACACCACCACCACCAGCCTGAATCGTTGATACAAGGCAGGATGGATCCATGCTTTCATGTTGTTGACGCCAAATTCTGACCCTACCATCCGAATGTCGCAGCAGAAATCGAGACTCATCAGACCAGGCAACGTTTTTCCAATCTTCAATTGTCCAATTTCGATGAGCTTGTGCAAATTGTAGCCTCAGTTTCCTGTTCTTAGCTGAAAGGAGTGGCACCCGGTGTGGTCTTCTGCTGCTGTAGCCCATCTGCCTCAAAGTTCGACGTACTGTGCGTTCAGAGATGCTCTTCTGGCTACCTTGGTTGTAACGGGTGGCTATTTGAGTCACTGTTGCCTTTCTATCAGCTCGAACCAGTCTGGCCATTCTCCTCTGACCTCTGGCATCAACAACACATTTCCGCCCACAGAACTGCCGCTCACTGGATGTTTTTTCTTTTTCGGACCATTCTCTGTAAACCCTAGAGATGGTTGTGCGTGAAAATCCCAGTAGATCAGCAGTTTCTGAAATACTCAGACCAGCCCTTCTGGCACCAACAACCATGCCACGTTCAAAGGCACTCAAATCACCTTTCTTCCCCATACTGATGCTCGGTTTGAACTGCAGGAGATTGTCTTGACTATGTCTACATGCCTAAAAGCACTGAGTTGCCGCCATGTGATTGGCTGATTAGAAATTAAGTGTTAACGAGCAGTTGGACAGGTGTACCTAATAAATTGGCCGGTGAGTGTATATATATATATATATATATTATGATCATATATATTGTGATTTAAGGGGGATCCAGAAGCTCTGGTTTCTTTCCAAAAGTGGTCTATTTTGCAGCAGACAAGCTTAAAGGTGCAGGTAGTGCAGCTCAGCATATCAAAACAAACAAATGAAAATAAAGACCTATGCCTCTCCGGCGGCTTACTAAACAAGTTATTCCCTCACTAACCAGGGGGCCAACCCACCGTTGACCTCGTAACAAACAGGGTTTACAAGTAAACAAGGGGTACACATACCCAGCACTTTAACAGCGTCCTTTTTGGTAGAGCTTTCTCAGACTGGTTGAGTGTGTGTGTTTCAGTCTCACTCCTCTCTCTCCCGCTAACCAGCACACCTGTGCTACTTACAAAGCCCTGCTGGTCTGTTTCCAAGCCTGGAATGGATTGCCCTGCAGGACTGGCCCAAACTTTTACTCCAGTTCGGGACCTACAAGCTAAACGCCTGTGCATACTGCAACAGTCTTGAGGAAAAATAGCGGTTCTCCCACACTATACCTCTCTTCACTTCACTATATATATTTCTATCTCACCTAAAGTCGTATTCTGTCTTCTGCATCTGAACTGAAACCAGAGTTACATGAACTTTATTTTCTATTGTGTCACAGGGACCCTGGACATGAGAGAGAATTATAGGCAGCTCAGCTACTCATATGAAGTGCCAGTCTGCTCTTGCCATTCAAATGAATGAAGGGACTGCCCAACAATTAGAATGGAGAGCAATAAGGCTTAATATGACCGGCAGTTCGAATTACAATTATTCACATCTTTCTTTTTGTATTGTGCTTTTCCTTTGAAATGTACCTTGGAAATAACTACTGGGTATTACCATTTCACTTGTCAAAGTTTTGTGTCTCTGCACAGTCTGGCACAATCTTTAAAAATGTGGGCCATTAAAGTTATGTAATGTAGAATACAACTATGGACTAATTTATACATGTCGAAATAGTGACAAATATCTTATCTTTAAACACTCACCATACAATGCTTGGATGGAGCTTCCAACTCATCAGCAATTTAATTTCACTGATAAAACCTCTTCATTGCTAGCCAAATGCTATGATTAACTGACAAGTAGTGCCACTTTGCAGTATAGCAGAGTACTACATACCCAGAAGGGCCAAACCCAACAGTGTGGCACAACATCTCCCCAAGTAGTGTCAAGCAAATCTCAATGTGAATGACAAAATACCGCTGCAGAAACACTGAACAACACAGTGCAGCACAGCATCAACAGTAGCAGTAGCACCAAACAACTATTACCTAAGCAAAAACACTAAATGTCATGTACAGCATCACTAGTAGCATCATTGCCCTTGAACCTTCTCCTCTCCTAGTGGCAGTTACTGGCTCCCTCCTTTTTAACTCTAACCCATTTGCAGCAGCATTCTCCTCAAACAAAACCTTCCATACTTACAGCAAATCAATCCCCAGTATCAGACTTCCCACTTATAGGAGCTTGCACATAGAGAGAGGACATGAATGGAGAGTCTCCTTCCCCCAGTATCAGTCTATAATGCCACTGCTTCTAGAGTAGATCATTCAGCCCACAAACCCCTAAACTGCAGAGCTCTTATAACATCTTCCCCATGAAAAAGCTCCTTATATTTTGACAACTTTGATGTCCTAGTATTTCTGGACTCCTCCATAGAGGTCATGAAGAAACAGGCCCAGTTTGTCCATGTTAAACAAACCGCTCTGAGATGCTGACCTGAAATATGCTGCACCCTTCTAGGATTGGAGTCACTGATATTGATCAGTCTAGATTTCTTGATGCTCAATACCCAATGCCTTGATACTCAATGCCTCTTGCAAATCCACCATGTAGGGGGGAAATAACCTGTGACTGTGTTTTTGAATTTAGATATGTCTATTTGAGGTAGAGCACCATAATGTTTGTTTAATCTTTTCTATTTCTTAACCACCTTCTCTTTTCAATGGTGTATACTGGAGGATGAAAGACTCGGCTGGCTCTGCAAACCATAGTTAGGTTTGGCGTACTACTTGGTATACTCCTTCAATTCTTGGGGGGGTGTCTTAATCCTAGTTCGCAGAGCAGTGCCATTTCAGTTTATTGAATCCTACATCAAACAAGAATGGGGCAATATTTCTTTCTCAAGACTGCAGCTTCCCAGATGTTTACATTTCAGGATGTTTACGTCCTTTTTGTAAAAAGAAGAGGGGATGCTATGTAATGTAGACATGGCCTTGTGTCCTCTATTTTGAAATGTGTTGCTGCCAAGAATTTCTAAATTTAGTTTTTTTTCAAATCAAATGTAAAAATGTCCAACTTTCAACTTCTGATCTGTTATATGTTCTGATGTTAATAAAATATTGTTATATGAGATTTCTAAGTAATTACTTTCTTGTTTTCTTTACATTTTAGTGTTCCAACTTACTTGGAATTTGGATTGTACATTTCTGTTTTGTTTATCCCCGTTACATTTTGTATATTGGCAAAAATAAACTTTTAATTCTTTAATACTTCATTTGCAGGTTTTTTCCACACCTGCCTAACATTTTTGCATGCTACTATACATACACACAGTTATACTTCATCAGAGTGTATTTTTCATGTGTACTATAAAAAGTATCTATTGCCAATGATATTCTCCCCATGACTAATACAGAATACAGTGTTGTCAGAGCTATAGAAACCATGAAATACGTAACACAATGCCGAATGCACTCAGCATAAAATATTTCATTTCGCACTTGTTTCTTGTTATTCTACAGTGAGTGAAGGAACAATTAACTCTTTGGTTGGAAACCATAATAACATGTTGCTTGTGTACCAGGATGTGACACTGAGGTGGGCGGCTCAACTACCGCACATTCCTGTTGCAGTAAAAGTTGCCAATTTCCAGTAAGTATCTTGAAATAGTAACTTAATTGGTAGTACATAGAAAGTTGTATCTCTTCAAACAGCCCTGGATGTTGTGGAAGGGAACTGTTTGCTTTTGTACATTTTTTTTTTCTTTTCAGTTTAAACAGTTTGCTTCTGTTATGTGAATTTTGTATCATTTGCGTGAATGCTGATTTTGTCTTCCTGTTTTTTACTTGTCTTTTATCTTTTTTTTATTTAATTTTTTTTAATTAAACCATTAGCATATGACATCGCATAATAGTATTTTTAGATCCACTATTTTTTTTTGTTTGTGTTTCACTTGCAGCTATCGTTTATAGTGTGGAATGAAATAAAATTTGTTACCTACAAATATTCTTTGATAATTAGTAGAGATGAATGAACACTGTTCGGATCAGCCGATCCGAACAGCATGCACCCATAGAAATGAATGGAAACACCCGGCACGGCGACCGGCCGCCGGCAAAGTGTACATGCCAGGTGCTTCCATTCATTTCTATGGGAGCGTGCTGTTCGGATCGGCTGATCCGAACAGTGTTCTCTCATCTCTAATAATTAGGACTACGGTATACATTGAAGCATACACTTTTTGTCTCTTCTTCTTTTTAACCCGTTTTTACTTTCTTATTGTACAATATTGGTGGCCATCTTGATTGAATAGCTGCTGTTGGCCTTGAATAATAATTCAGTTATTTGCTTTACACATTAGCATAAGAAACCTCATTCACAAAACTTCTTATTAACTTCTATGGTACAGTTTTCGGCCATGCTCTGTAACCTGTGCGGCGATCACTGAGCAGAGTAGAGGAGTAGATGATGTGACCGTCCCCTATTGCTAGTAGTGTTGTTTGTTTTTTTTTTTTGTTTTTTTTTTTTGTTACTCCAGATCAATTTTAAAAAAATAAAGGTGTTCCTTTCATTCCTTTCATTGTTATCCTGCCTGTGATGATAATGACATGACTGTTGAGAAATGGTCAGTACAGAGCAGGGTGTCTCCGTTGTATAACTCAGTAGAAAACTGCAAGAAGTATTGTAAACTAGACATACTAGTACATTTTAATTGTGATACTTTAATATGTAAACCTGAAAGGGATCATTTGGTCAATCAAACAGGTTTGTACTCATATATTATTATTGTCTATGACTAGTAGTAGAACAATCTTTAAGACTCACATTTTCATGACACACCTGTCGATGGCCGTGAGCTCTTGGACTGTTTTGGTGGCGTTCACGGTCAGAGTGGTTGAGGCATCTATGTACAAGTTTAATTTGTGCATTTTGGTGCTGTTATTGTGAATGTACCATTTGGTACAAGATGTACTTTTTGCTGCATAAGTTTTAATTAAATGAAAAAATGTACAAAATAATGCAGTAAAAGTTGAACAAGCCGTATAGATGTAAGCCAACTGACTAGTGATCGGGCAGCCAAATGTCAAATGCCTGGCAGTCATTATTGATGGTCACGTCTAAGTGGTTAAATGGCCATGAAGGTTGATTTTACTGCTCACAACCATTGGAGCATGATGTGAGCTGTGTGCTTAGCTTCTGAACAGGCGCCATCTTCACAATGTATTATGTCGGTTTGTGGGAAGGGGTCAACATAATAATATGTCACAGGACTGGTACCAGTTAAAAATAAAGACCATAAAAAGTACATAAAAAATAAAATGATACTCTTAAAATAACCTTCCCCCAATAAAAATGTTCCCACCAGTCGTAGAATATTAGCCCAAATGCACTAAAATAGGTTTGTAATATAGCAAGAGTAAGAGTAGATGACAACCCTATTTTAGGATTATGCTATATAATTAGAATTTATTTTTACAAATTCTAATGATAAAACAGGAAGCCTTTGTTGGGAAGCCTTTGGCCCTAAAATGGTTAATGTTTTGTTTTCGGTTTTCTTTCTCAAGGTTCTCGACTTGTATGAGAACAGAACCCACATCACAATGTGCGGGTTACCCCCTGGCCTGCAACTCCCCACCAGTCACCACATGCCCTATGGTACCTGGCTTCTACCACCAGAGTGGCTGCTTCACTATGAATCAGAAACCATTATAAAAACAGTCTTCTATACACTAAATAGGTTCTGGTCCTACAACATGACAATCAAATCCACTGTGACCTGTGTCCCCGTGTGCCCCTGTTTCCTGCCCTGCTCAAGCTGCCAAAAAAGGGACATTACAAAACTTGATAGGAAGGCTAGATCAATGATTGGCCATAGTCTGAACGACTGGTAAACCACCTGTAGGAACCTGTCACACCACTTATATGATGCCATCAGGAAACATCAGAGCTCTTTCAGTCAAGGTTCATCCAGTTGCACTACAAAAAGAAGGTCCTTCCTCCCTTCTGCAATGTACACTGTAGCCCGGCTGCACTACTCACACGTGTCATTTAGCTCCCCTGTCTTCTTATTCCTACTGTTCTCTATTTCTGTAATGCTAATGGATGTATGTGCCAGGTACCTCTCCCTGTTTTTTTTTTTTTTTTTTTTTTTTTTTTTACTATTGAGCAGCTGAATACTGAATTTCTGACATAGATTTCCACCATCATTTATGTCAAATCCTCACCACATCCCCTTTCCGGTAAAGTGGTAAGGGCATGGTATAAACAAAAATTCACAATTTCTTGTGCAAAACCCCAATTTCTGTTAAAAAAAATTGTAACACTTCATGCTTTGTATATCAGAAAACTGTAAACAGAAAACAGGCTTAAATGGGTATTCCCATCTACATAATCATATGTATATTTGTAGATAATTAAAAGTTAAACATTTTTGCAAATCTAAGTTATTAAAAATTCTGCAAAGTTTTAAAGATTTTCTCTAACTTTACTAGTTACTAGTTACGACCACTAATGCAGAGACTTTCTATGGTCTGGGACTTGTCAGGAACCCAGATATTATTTTCTTATTGTAGCCGGGTTATCAGGCAGGGACACTACAAGTATCAGAAGATATCCCGGCCACAATAAGGAAATCATGGCTGATTTTCTGACCTTAGAAAGTTCCTGCATTGGTGGTCGTATCCATGGCAACCAGTCAAGATAACACTGTGACCACAAGATATTTGGAGAAAATCTTTAAAACTCTGCAAAATGTTTAATTACTTATATTTGCTAAAATGTTTAATTTTTTAATTATCTACAAATTTAAAAATAATTATGTACATGGGAATACTCCTTTAATAAAACGTTTCCATTGTTTCTAAAAGATACAATATTATAAGAATATACTCTTATAATATAGACTTTGCCGCTTACTTTAAAACTAAAATTGACACCATCAGAGACAGTCTCACCCTATTCCCCCGACAACCCCTCTACCCAACTACTTACTGTTCCTCATCCCTGACCTGTTTCTCCTCCATAACTGACGAAAAACTCTCCTCCCTAATCTCCAAATCCCACCTCACCTCCTGCGTGCTCGACCCGATCCAGTCACATTTCATCCCCAAACTCGCTGAAGTCATTACTCCAGCCCCAACCCATCTCTTCAATCTATCCCTAACCAATGGATCCTTCCCCTCAGCCTTCAAACACGCCACTGTCACTCCTATACTTAAGAAACTGTCCCTCGACCCGTCCTCTCCTGCCAACTATCGTCCCATCTCTCTGCTCCCGTACGCCTCAAAACTTCTTGAGCAGCATGTCCACTCCGAACTCTCCTCCTATCTCTCGTCCAACCTGCTCTTTGACAGACTTCAGTCAGGCTTCAGACCCCGGCACTCCACTGAAACTGCCCTAACAAAAGTCACTAACGACCTGCTAACCGCCAAAGCCAAGCGCCATTACTCTGTCCTCCTCCTCCTCGACCTCTCCTCTGCCTTTGACACAGTTGACCACTCCCTCCTGTTAGAAATTCTCTCATCCCTTGGTATCTCAGACCTGGCCCATTCCTGGATCTCCTCATACCTCACCGACCGCACATTCAGCGTCTCCCACTCGCACACCACCTCCTCACCTCGCCCTCTCTCTGTAGGTGTCCCCCAAGGCTCTGTCCTAGGACCCCTCCTGTTCTCCATCTACACCCTTGGCCTGGGCCATCTCATAGAATCTCATGGCCGATAACACCCAAATCTACATCTCTGGACCAGACATTACCTCCCTGCTGGCCAGAGTTCCAGATTGTTTAGCGGTCGTAGCCTCCTTCCTCTCCTCCCGCTTTCTCAAACTCAACATGGAGAAAACAAAGTTTATCATCTTCAGCCCACCCTGTATGGCCCCTCCACCTGACCCATCTATCAAAGTTAATGGAACCACAATTACCCCTGTCCCACAGGCCCGATGCCTTGGGGTTACCTCGAACTCTGACCTATCCTTCAAGCCACATATTCATGCCCTCAACACCTCCTGCCGCCTCCAGCTCAAGAACATCCACCGAATTCGCCCCTTCCTCACCCACGAAACTACCAAGATGCTCGTCCAGGCCCTCATAATCTCCCGCCTAGACTACTGCAACACCCTTCTCCATGGACTCCCAGCTAACACCCTCGCCCCCCTCCAGTCCACCTTAAACTGCTCTGCTCGCTTAATCCACCTCACCCCCCGATCTTCATCGGCTGCTCCCCTCTGCCAGTCCCTCCACTGGCTACCTATAACCCAGCGAATTGAGTTCAAGCTACTAACGCTGACATACAAAGCCATCCACAACCTGTCCCCTCCATATATCTCTGAACTAATCTCCCGCTACCTGCCCACACGTAACCTCAGATCCTCCAATGACCTCCTACTCCGCTCTTCTCTCATCCACTCCTCACACAACCGTCTCCAAGATTGCTCTTGTGCATCCCCCATACTCTGGAACTCCTTACCACGACACATAAGACTGACCCCCACAATCACAGGATTCAAGAAGGCCCTGAAGACTCACCTATTCTGGAAGGCCTACAACCTCCAATAACACTATCACCGCACTGCCAGCTGTACAGTCTCCCCCTCTCCTTCTGTCTCTACCCCCTTCCCTCATAGATTGTAAGCCCTCGCGGGCAGGGCCCTCTACTCCACTGTGCCAGTCGGTCACTGTTAGTATTATATCTACCTGTATATTCTGTGTATTGTATGTAACCCCCAAATGTAAAGCACCATGGAATTAATGGTGCTATATAAATAAATAAATAATAATAATAATACTCGCAAAACTTATTGTAGCTAGATACACAGCTAGATAGACAAATTATATTTCACAAAGGCGTTTCTGTTCTCGCGTCATTGTTTTCACACCAGTTAAGTCTGGTTCTGGGTCTTATTTCTGGACAGTATTTCTTTCCTTCTTTTTGTAAATATGACAGCTGGTACATAGAATATGTAAGTAACCTAGTCCAAACCTAACACTTGATAGGTTTAGTGTTTAGGATTCATATACACTATACTTGTCGAGTCAAATAGTGGCTGATTTGGCAACATTCAAATAGTGCGTGGTTGTATGGAACACTATTAAAGCCAGTTCAGGCAGATACCAGGAAAATTCAAAGCGTGTGTGTGTTAACAGTATTAAATAAAAGTGAAAGAAGGCGAGGTGACAAGAGGATTGGCTGTTAAGACACATCATCCAGATGTAGTTTTGTTTCCCCTCCAGCCCATCTGCTGTCCTTAAGTATCTACCATCACAGTCAATAATGCATTGGAAAATAAAAATGGTAACACCCGACCAGAACTTGATCTTATTCATAAAGAAAATACTCTTGGATTTCCCTATATATATAATGTAGTGATATATTCCCATCGTTCAATGACTTCAGAGTTGCTGGACATCTTTCTATGATTCCTACCTAGACACTAGCCCCTAAAATCACAATTTGTGGTACAGGAATTTCAAGAAATGCTAATCCATTGATCAGTATAGAGCAGGGTTAATCAACCTTTCGCACTCCATCTGTTGTAAAACTACAATTCCCATTATGCGTACTTGCTCTGCTATTCTTGGAACTCCCATAGAAGTGAATCCGGAGCATATTGGGAGTTGTGGTTTCACAGCAGCTGAAGTGCCGATGGTTGCTGACCCCTGGTATAGAGTGACCGACTGCTTAACCCCAAGTGTGAGAAGGAGCGCTATCGGAGATCCTTCCTCCCAACCATGGTCAGGCTGTATAATCAAACTCAGGCTAAGCGAAGATCACTCCGCACAGAGAACTAAATGATCCTGTGTCTTTCTTTTTTCTTCCTTGTTGCTATGACTCCTAGTATATTTTCTCTGCTATGAACTTGTATGTGTTGTTTCTTGAATGAGATTACTGTATTATCCATGCTGCTCTAACACACTGAATTTCCCTGTGGTGGGACTATTAAAGGATTATCTTATCTTATCTTAAATACACAGGGTTAAGGGACTAAGTAAACTCTTAACGAGAGTGCCTTTTCAGGCCACCTTTGCAAGCGTATGGAGACTTATAAGCCATTTATGCTCCACTGGGGGAGTGTTTCTCAGTCCCTTAACCCGGTCTACAGTCTCTTACATAGCCAGACTAGTTTCCCTACGCTGGGCTGATGAGATCCAACCAGATCGAAACAGCGCTGTCCACAGCTGGGAGTCTGTTCCTTTTGGGATAGATTTGCTACTCTGGCAATAACCCCGCATCATGGTATTATACAGAAAAGGACCTATCCAACCAACTTCTACAGAAGTATCAAATGGATAAAAGGATCCACGCTTACCAACCGTAGTTCTTGTTGCATTCGTTTATTAAAGCCTCACACACAATGCGTTTCGAAACCGGAAGCTGGTTTCTTCTTCAGGTGTACAAAGGACAAGCGCAGATCCTTTTATCCATTTGATACTTCTGTAGAAGTTGGTTGGATAGGTCCTTTTCTGTATAGTACCATGCATACGTGCTTTCACGGTTAAGATCTGCCAGCTACTAGCCATTTTGTCTATGAAGTGATATTTGAGTGCTGTGATCATTTCACAGCGCTTAAGGGTGATTATATGTTGAATAATTCTTTGTGGAATCACTTTAAAAGGGTAATGCACAAGGTGCCGCGCGTTGCTCTCTCTTGTGTTTTCTTGCATGATGGTATTAGGCTTACTGAAAATGTCATGCATGATGTTAAGGGGGCTGTCCTAGTGGCAGCAAACAGAGACTTTGTTTTCCTAATTACATCTTGAAAATCAGATTTACATATTCCTTAAATATACAGTGATCAATCCTATGAACAATAAGAAATACACTTAAACTGATCAGTAAGACATTCACCCTGTCAAATCACATCAATAGGACAGTGATTGAGGGATATACCACCAAAAAACACCAATTGCGTGCTCCCTTCGGTAAAATTAAATTCTGGTACGCTGATGTATCAAATAAAAAGGATTAATTTAAGATGACGCTTTTCGGGGTTCTCCGGCACCTCACAAGTACCATCCCTTCTTCAGATCTGTGTTCCTTTCGGGCAAAATACAGCAATGCTTCTGCAGAATCCCAGGTAAAACACTCGCCATTCCTTCCTTACCTTCATGGCCACTAGGAATGGCGAGTGTTTTACCTGGGATTCTGCAGAAGCATTGGTGTATTTTGCCAGACAGGAACACAGATCTGATGAAGGGATGGTACTTGTGAGGTACCGGAGAACCCCGAAAAGAGTCATCTTAAATAAATTCTTTTTATTTGATACATCAGCATACCAGAATTTAATTTTACCGAAGGGAGTGCGCAATTGGCGGTTTTTTTGGGGGTATATTTCCTCAATCACTGTCCTGTGATATTCTTTGACCTTTGAGTCGTAAGCCGTAGACGCTGCCCCACGTTTTTCGGTATACATAGCTTGATTACGTACCAAAAAGGTGTAAGACAAGTTGACCTATTTCTGGAGTCCACAAGGACTTATATGTGGATTTCTCATATATACCTAATTCTTAATTAGCACGGCCACGCTTGGTAATACTATACATTTCAGTTTAAATCACATCAATAAGACACTATAATTTTGCGGAAAAAAACATGTCGTATTACAATTGGGTGGTTGTTTTGTTTTGTTTTATTTTTACAGGAAAAGCTGTAAAGTTAATACCACTATTTAAGGGGATTCTATAATTAGAAACCCTTTTTCAACTACCTTATTTTTCGGACTATAAGATGCACTTTTTTCCTCCAAATATAGGAGGAAAATGGGGGTGCGTCTTATAGTCCAAATGCAGCGTGTGTGCTGCGATGCTGTGAGGACGACGATGCAAGTTCACGAGTAGATAGATAGATACTACTGTACATTGACTTGTCTATGTACAGTAATATCTATCTACTCGTGAACTTCGCTCAACTTACCTGCTGCCGCTGCCCTCTGCTGGTTTGGTCCTCTGTCCTTCATGTGGCTTCAGAGTGCCCTGCGCCCTGCCCCCACCTCCGCCTCCCTAGACTAGTGTTATAGAGAAGGCGGGGCTTAGGAGACTGGGGTGCTGGGCGGGCACTGGGAGGGGTGATGTCTCCCCGCCCACACTCTCCAGCCACACCAAGCCCCGCCTACTCCCTGCATCTCTACAATACTAGTCTGTGGGGGGGCGCGGTCTGAAGACATGTGAGCGCTATATATATATAAATATATATTTATATATATATATATATATATATATATATATATATATATATATATATTTATATAGTTCAAATCACCCCATATCCCTAGAATACATATAAAACAAAAACATCACTGTTGAAACACATACAGTCCTATGAAAAAGTTTGGGCACCCCTATTAATCTTAATCATTTTTAGTTCAAAATATTTTGGTATTTGCAACAGCCATTTCAGTTTGATATATCTAATAACTGATGGACACAGTAATATTTCAGGATTGAAATGAGGTTTATTGTACTAACAGAAAATGTGCAATATGCATTAAACCAAAATTTGACCGGTGCAAAAGTATGGGCACCTCAACAGAAAAGTGACATTAATATTTAGTAGATTTTCCTTTTGCAAAGATAACAGCCTCTAGTCGCTTCCTGTAGCTTTTAATCAGTTCCTGGATCCTGGATAAAGGTATTTTGGACAAACAATTCAAGTTCAGTTAAGTTAGATGGTCGCCGAGCATGGACAGCCCGCTTCAAATCATCCCACAGATGTTCAATGATATTCAGGTCTGGGGACTGGGATGGCCATTCCAGAACATTGTAATTGTTCCTCTGCATGAATGCCAGAGGATTTGGAGCGGTGTTTTGGATCATTGTCTTGCTGAAATATCCATCCCCGGCGTAACTTCAACTTCGTCACTGATTCTTGAACATTATTCTCAAGAATCTGCTGATACTGAGTGGAATCCATGCGACCCTCAACTTTAACAAGATTCCCGATGCCGGCATTGGCCACACAGCCCCAAAGCATGATGGAACCTCCACCAAATTTTACAGTGGGTAGCATGTGTTTTTCTTGGAATGCTGTTTCTTTTTGAACGCCATGCATAACGCCTTTTTTTATAACCAAACAACTCAATTTTTGTTTCCAAAATGAAGCTGCCTTGTCCAAATGTGCTTTTTCATACCTCAGGCAACTCTATTTGTGGCGTACGTGCAGAAACAGCTTCTTTCTCATCACTCTCCCATACAGCTTCTATTTGTGCAAAGTGCGCTGTATTGTTGACCGATGCACAGTGACACCATCTGCAGCAAGATGATGCTGCAGCTCTTTGGAGGTGGTCTGTGGATTGTCCTTGACTGTTCTCACCATTCTTCTTCTCTGCCTTTCTGATATTTTTCTTGGCCTGCCACTTCTGGGCTTAACAAGAACTGTCCCTGTGGTCTTCCATTTCCTTACTATGTTCCTCACAGTGGAAACTGACAGGTTAAATCTCTGAGACAACGTTTTGTATCCTTCCCCTGAACAACTATGTTGAACATTCTTTGTTTTCAGATCATTTGAGAGCGGGCTGTCCATGTTCGGCGACCATCAAACTTAACTGAACTTGAATTGTTTTGTAGAAAGAAATGGTCCAAAATCCCTTCATCCAGGATCCAGAAACTGATTAAAAGCTACAGGAAGCAACTAGAGGCTGTTATCTTTGCAAAAGGAGGATCTACTAAATATTAATGTCACTTTTCTGTTGAGGTGCCCATATTTTTGCACCGGTCAAATTTTGGTTTAATGCATATTGCGCATTTTCTGTTAGTACAATAAACCTCATTTCAATCCTGAAATATTACTGTGTCCATCAGTTATTAGATATATCAAACTGAAATGGCTGCTGCAAACACCAAAATATTTAGAACTAAAAATGATTAAGATTAATAGGGGTGCCCAAACTTTTTCATAGGACTGTACACATTTGGTATCCCTGTGTCCGAAAACCCCCGGTTCTATTTACATTGGCGAAATATTATATTATTATGTTATTAAATATTTTACAAATTTTTTTGCTTCAAACATTTTTTTCCGTTTTCCTCCTCTAAAACCTTAGTGCGTTTTATGGTCTGGTGCGTCTTATAGTCCGAAAAATACGGTAAGTACATGTCGGAATAGCCTTAAGAATATGCCTTATTCTTCTCTTACCTTTCTTTTTCTAATCCGCGCCACCGTTCCTGAGAAATTACTTCTTTCTTCCATATGTAAATGAGTTTTCAGACAGCACTGGAGGCGTTACCCTTTACTGTCTGAAAACTCTCCAGCGATACCTCTGTCTTCTTCTCTGGACCGCCTCTTTGCCGGTTCATCTGCCGCATCTTCAGCCAAAAGCACTACTGTGCATGTCCATTGGCCATTTCCCTGTGGACAAACGGGCACTTCTGTAAGAGGCCACACGACAGTGGCCGACGGACATGCGGAGTTGGCGCTTTTAGCTGAAGATGCAGCTGATGACCTGGCGAAGAGGCAGTTCAGAGGAGAAGACAGAGGCATCACTGGAGAGTTTTCAGACAGCACAGGGGACACCCCCAGTGCTGTTTGAGCAAAGGGGAACACCCCCTGTGTTGTCTGAAAATGGAAGAAATAATACATTTCTCAGGAACGGCGGCGCAGATCAGAAAAAAGTAAGAGAAGAATAACTTTTCTTAAAGAGGACCTTTCACCATTTTGCCAACAGGCAGTTCTATATACTGCCGGAAAGCTGACAGTGCGCTGAATTCAGCACACTGTCGGCTTTCCCGATGTGGGCCCAGTGTGAAGAGCTTACGGTCTGGTACCGTAGCTCTTCTATGGTCAGAAGGGCGTTTCTGACACTCAGTCAGAGACGTCCTTCTTCACAGCACAGCCAATCGCGCTGTGCTGTGAGAGCCGGGAGTAACTCCCCCCTCCCTCCCTGATAATGCTCGTCTATGGACGAGTACTGCGAGCAGATGGAGGGGGGAGTATATATATATATATATATATATATATATATATATATATATACAGTCCTATGAAAAGGTTTGGGCACCCCTATTAATCTTAATCATTTTTAGTTCTAAATATTTTGGTATTTGCAACAGCCATTTCAGTTTGATATATCTAATAACTGATGGACACAGTAATATTTCTGGATTGAAATGAGGTTTATTGTACTAACAGAAAATGCGCAATATGCATTAAACCAAAATTTGACCGGTGCAAAAGTATGGGCACCTCAACAGAAAAGTGACATTAATATTTAGTACATCCTCCTTTTGCAAAGATAACAGCCTCTAGTCGCTTCCTGTAGCTTTTAATCAGTTCCTGGATCCTGGATAAAGGTATTTTGGACAAACAATTCAAGTTCAGTTAAGTTAGATGGTCGCCGAGCATGGACAGCCCGCTTCAAATCATCCCACAGATGTTCAATGATATTCAGGTCTGGGGACTGGGATGGCCATTCCAGAACATTGTAATTGTTCCTCTGCATGAATGCCTGAGGATTTGGAGCGGTGTTTTGGATCATTGTCTTGCTGAAATATCCATCCCCGGCGTAACTTCAACTTCGTCACTGATTCTTGAACATTATTCTCAAGAATCTGCTGATACTGAGTGGAATCCATGCGACCCTCAACTTTAACAAGATTCCCAGTGCTGGCATTGGCCACACTGCCCCAAAGCATGATGGAACCTCCACCAAATTTTACAGTGGGTAGCATGTGTTTTTCTTGGAATGCTGTTTCTTTTTGGACGCCATGCATAACGCCTTTTTTTATAACCAAACAACTCAATTTTTGTTTCCAAAATGAAGCTGCCTTGTCCAAATGTGCTTTTTCATACCTCAGGCAACTCTATTTGTGGCGTACGTGCAGAAACGGCTTCTTTCTCATCACTCTCCCATACAGCTTCTATTTGTTCAAAGTGCGCTGTATAGTTGACCGATGCACAGTGACACCATCTGCAGCAAGATGATGCTGCAGCTCTTTGGAGGTGGTCTGTGGATTGTCCTTGACTGTTCTCACCATTCTTCTTCTCTGCCTTTCTGATATTTTTCTTGGCCTGCCACTTCTGGGCTTAACAAGAACTGTCCCTATGGTCTTCCATTTCCTTACTATGTTCCTCACAGTGGAAACTGACAGGTTAAATCTCTGAGACAGCTTTTTGTATCCTTCCGCTGAACAACTATGTTGAACAATCTTTGTTTTCAGATCATTTGAGAGTTGTTTTGAGTAGCCCATGATGCCACTCTTCAGAGGAGATTCAAATAGTAGAACAACTTGCAATTGGCCACCTTAAATACCTTTTCTCATGATTGGATACACCTGGCTATGAAGTTCAAAGCTCACTGAGGTTACAAAGCCAATTTTGTGCTTCAGTAAGTCAGTAAAAAGTAGTTAGGAGTATTCAAATCAATAAAATGATAAGGGTGCCCATACTTTTGCACCGGTCAAATTTTGGTTTAATGCATATTGCGCATTTTCTGTTAGTACAATAAACCTCATTTCAATCCTGAAATATTACTGTGTCCATCAGTTATTAGATATATCAAATTGAAATGGCTGTTGCAAACACCAAAATATTTAGAACTAAAAATGATTAAGATTAATAGGGGTGCCCAAACTTTTTCATAGGACTGTATATATATATATATATATATATATATATATATATATAATTTTTTTTTTTTTTAATTTTAACTTTCCTTTTTACAATATTCACTGTGAGTAGGGTTGATTGATTGGGAGCGGAAAAGATCGGATCCCGATCGGCGATCGAGTAAATTTCGCGATCGGGTTCCGATCCCGCCTAAGAAAGATCAGGAACGGAATTCCACTGCTGCTGCCACTCCCCGTTCTTCTCGCTCCTCTTCTCTCTCATTCACATGCCTTCAGAGCACTGTGTGTGCCTCCGCCTCCCTAGGTTAGTGTTAGAGATGCTGGGAGTAGGCGAGGCTTGTGGCTTAGGAGAGTGTGGGCAGGTACTGGGAAGGGAGACGTGAGTGCATCATCACGTGTACCCGCCCACACTCTCCTAAGCCACAACAAGCCCCGCCTACTCCCGCCATCTCTAACACTAGCCTAGCGAGGCGGGGGCGCACACGGCGCTCTAAAGGCAGGTGAATGAGAGAGAAGAGGACCGAGAAGAACGGCGAGCAGCAGTGAATCTGTGCAGGTAAGCGGACACCAGGGGGAACTAAGTAGCCGGGAGATTTTTTTTTTTTAATCACTGCACAGCGTGGAGACCAAAAATTAAAGCGTTCAATTTTTGGACTCTATGCTGTGTAGTGAATAGGATCGTTTTTAAAATCCAATCTTTGATCATTAAAAAAATCTCATTGTCTTGCATTAGGATTGGAATTGGGATCGGGTTTGAATGGAAAATGATCGAAAATCGGATTTTAAAAACGATCCCGAAATCTCAAGATCGGCTCAACCCTAACTGTGAGACAAAAATGACATACTGACATTATACTGTAGGTCCGTATAACTGTCACAATACCAAATTCGTACAGTTTTTATTAGGTTTTCCTACTTAAAAATAAATAAAATATAAAATATACCGCCTGATACTGAATTATATTAACCATTTAAGAGCGCAAATCAGTCTGGTCATTGAGTCTTGGCAACTCTATTTATATTTTCCATCTCTGTCTTCCAAAATTCCTATAATCTTTATTTTTCTCTGTCGACAAAGCCATGTAAGTACTTATTCTTGAATTGTATTCACTGCATTCTTTTGTTTATAAGAGTTTCATTTTTTTGCTGACAGATCTTTTATTGTGGTGCGAGTGTTTATTGATATTATATTCTAATATGTCAACTTTTTGATCACATTTTCCTACTGTTTTTTTGCAGGCAGCCATAGACCAAAATACGTTAATTTGTGCATTGTAAGAATTTTTTTTTAGGACATTCACCGTAAATAACATTATGTTTGGATTGCTTGAATGCGGCACGTGGCAACTCCTAATATTTCAATTTTTATGTTTCCATTGTTTATTTGTCAAATGGGAAAGGATTTTTTAAATGTATACCTTCTTTATTTTTTTTCAAACGTATTACATACATATATATATATATATATATATATATACACACACACACACACACACACACACACACACACACACACACACACACACACACACACACACACACACACACTTTCTGATGACCTGACTTGAACCTGGGTTACCTTGAGACCTGCTACAATATATTGCAAAACTTCTGTATTGCAGTATATCACACATAGACATATTGTGTGTGGTAGGGCAAGGCAACTCAACAGGACCCGACAATCTCATTGCCCAATGGCCCCAACTGGCCCCATCCACCCTAAAGCTTTGTTTGCTATAGAGCAAAGCATCTGTGGGGTTAATGAGTATTTTCCAACTTCTGCAGCTAGCTCCAGGTTCTGGTAGTTTAATACTATGTATAATACTCCCAGAACTCAGAAATGATGTAGCAGGCACAGCTCCAGATCTGCATCGTACTGTTATGCCATTGAGTGTTAACAATACTTTCAGCACAATGTATACCTATGGTGCAGTGCAGGAAGGGATTAAAGAGGTTTTCTTTCTCTAAATGTGTTTTTCATACTGATGACCTATCGTGGATTATCAGTATGGAAAATACTATAATGGAGTTGTTTTACTATAATATCTTAGGGAAGGAATATGATATTACAGTTCATAGATCATAGAGAATAAATCTGCCATTTTACATTTATACAAAGGTGAAACATTAGCTGACACTTTAAGTTACCCTCTTTACTGGCTATAGCTGATGACTACTTCTTAGCCCGTTTCTGTTTAACCAACTCCGCTTTTTACAGGATTTTCACACACACACTGTATGTGGAAATACTCTGTTCTATCAATCATTGTCTAGGTATCCCAGGTTAAAGAAACTACTGGCTTCCAATTCAGCTTCTCTTGGCTGGGTTATGGATACTTGTGTGTCCAGCAAGCTGTGTGGATCAATCTTCACTATACTGTTCAGTTTATATCACACATCATTACCGAGCCGGATTCTCCAAACCACTGGAGTAATTGCTAAAACTAGCAGAACTGAAGCAAGAGCTCGTTTTTTTTTGTTATTTAAAGGGAGTCTGTCAGCAGGAAAACTTTTATCAAATTAGTGACATTACCTTATAGGGTGTCATCTACAATTTATAATGATGCCTTTCTTATTCTGCATTGTAGCTTCATTTTTATGAAAATCAAATGTTTTGCAAATAAATGGAAAAGTTCTTTTTTACCACCATTTCTTCTCATACAAAGGCTTCTCTTTCCCCTCAATAAAATAATAATATACACAATAAAATCTTGTATTTTATGAAAATTGAGCTGCAGTTCAGGATAAGAAAGACATCTTTGAGAAGTTTAGAAGCCACCCTACAAGGTACTGTCATTGATTTGGTACTCAGTTTTTTTGCTGACAGACTCCCTTTAAATAAATGTCAGTACATTATACTAATAGTCAGTTTGACTTGGGTATTGTCATTAATAGGATTTTCAAACATCCAGATCCAATCTTTGTCCTTGATCCTTAGTTCATAATCCCTGCTTGTGGAGGGGGATACATTTTGTATTAATAGCCTGGTGTTTTTTTAAGCTATTTATCAAATAAAGTTTTCAGGGCACAGGGCATGTCCTCACGTTTCTCAGGTTCTTCAGCTTGTTGACACCAATTGCTTTAGGACAAGCCACCATTCTGTTTGTATGGCTTCTCAGGGGCACACCACTAAAAGATTCTGTTAGTGTATCCTTTGTCATTAAAGGGATTCTATCATTTAAGCTAAACCCATATCAGAATAGCTTTCATCCATATTCTAATTAGTTTTCTCGCAGCATAGGGGGCGGTCCCCAGCACACAAACAGCACTGGGGACATCCCCTGTGCAGCAAAAAAACTATCCAGCGCCACCTTCTTGTTCATCTCCTCCTCCTTTTCTTTCCTGTCTGGCCACAGGAAAATGGCTGACATTTGAAGAAGACGTGACGGGACAAGGATGAAGAGGCAGAGAAGGCGAACAAGAAGAAGGCGGCGCTGGATAATTTTCTTGCAGCACAGTGGACGCCACATTGCTGTTTGAGCGCTTGGGACCCCCTCCAGTGCTGCGAGAAAACTAATTAGCATATGGACAAAAATCGGTATATCTAAGGAATGGCAGTGTGGAGAAGACATCTAAAGGTACGGGAAGAATAGCCTTTCTTAAGGCTATTCCGACATGGGTTTAGCTTAAAATGGGATTCTAATGATAGAATCCCTTTAAGAAATCACTAGAGTGACCTTAAGGAGGCTGATGATGTTGAGTGTACAAGGTATGGGGGCCTCCGCCCCTAGGCATTTATGGTCGATTCACTGGGGACATTCAGATATGGATTTGTCAGTCATAACCTACATAACCATCACCATAGGTATATATACACTACTCTTCTCATGATCTGTATAGCATTGTCATCAAAACTTCTGAAAGACTCTGCTTAACTGGCTATGTGAGTAATGTAGTAGGAACGTGGCTTGTAAGTGACTGTCATACCCCAGCCAGCACATGTCTCGAGCATAAAGAAGATCAGTGCTATACATGTAAATTTAAGGGAGCATTCACACGGAGTAACGCCGGGCGTGTATCACAGCCGTACACGCCGGTGCAACGGCAGGCTGCCGAACACTTCCCATTCACTTCAATGGGAGCGCTCGTAACAGCGGCGTTACGAGTGCTCCCATTGAAGTGAATGGGAAGTGTTCGGCAGTTTGCCATAGCGCCGGTGTGTACGGCTGTGATACACGCCCGGTGTTACTCCGTGTGAATGCTCCCTAATAGCGCAATCTGAATATGATGGATAAAATGTAGTGATGTCGAGCTGTGTAGGTATTGTTGAATTTTACAGGTGTTTTGAAAATGCTTTCTATTAGTACGGGTTACACTCCTTACTGTGAACTCTTTAGTTTTCCAGAGAACAAGGCCAGAACAAACCTTCACATTTACTACTCGCATAGAATTTCACAGTATAAAATATGGCAGCTTTCAATTAATAAATTGGCAGCACTGGTGTTTTTTGCCATTAATAAGCTTATTGTTGTCGCCAAGAAAAATTAGTCATTGGCGTAAGGAAAGACTATTTTCAGCCAGTAACAACTGGACAAAATTGAGCAATATGAGAGTCTCAATGCTCTTGTTAGTGGCCTGATGGAAATGTATGTTGCGGCTACTGGACACCTGTAGCTTCAAGCCGAGGTTTGTATTACTGCATATTCTTTTCTGAATTGCACCTGTTTTCTGCACTTCCCATTCATATATATGTGTGAAATTCTCACTTTTATAAAATTAGTTATACTCTACATTCCTTTTTCCTCGGTTTCATTCAGATATCACCAACAACCATAGGTTTCTTTTATAGAACAAGCAGTTCTAGAAGCATTTACTTATCTCTTCCACCGTCTCCTTTGCACTGTGCTATAGCAGGTTGGGCGATGGCCACTCACTTGTAACTTCCTTTTTCCTGTAGTCATGTTATAGCTTTTAAAATTTCTGCAGTCCTTCCACAATCCCTTTCCGCAGTCTTTTCTTTGCCTACGTATACTACATGTGAGGTCATTCAATTTTATTCAGTCCACAACCAGTTTTTCCATACTCCAGGATATTTGTATAGCATTTGGTTTTTGTATGTGGTAAAGAAAAGTAATCCTCCATTTAGGCTTTACATTAACCTGTAAGGCCCGATTCATATCTGCTTGGGGACCTCCTGTACGGAATACCGAATGCATTAAAAAGCGGTGACAATGAAAGCACACAGACCCCATAGACTATAATGGGGTCTGTGTGTTTTCCGCGTGGTGTCAGCACGAGTCATGTGAAGAGAAAAGTACTTCATGAACTACTTTCCTCTCCGCATGACTCCTGTGGACACCGCACAGAAAAAACGCAGAACCCATTATAGTCTATGGGGTCTGTGTGCTTTCATTGCTCACCGCGTTTTTAATGCATTCGGGGGTCCCCAAGTAGACCCCCTGAACAGAATACCGAACGCAGATGTGAACCAGGCCTAACTCGGCCATACACATGTGATGTGTTAAGACAGAACCTACAGATTTGTGCCTATCTGATGGTGTACATGGTGGCCTCCCCGCTCTTCTCACACTGTCAAGGGTGATATGGATTAGTCATTTCAATTTTAACTGAAAAGATAAGGTTATGGCTAAATCGCAACGTGTATTGCGCATCAAAAAGTTGCAGGCAAGTCATGCGACAAAAGCAGTTGTGTAACTTTTCTGAAACTTCCTATTGCTTGACCCCATTTTGAGCTGTGATTTGACTGTAAAAATGGTTTGAAGTCTGTGGTGAAAAACTTTCAGCGCAGGGGAGGTGGGACAGGAACTACGACACCGGGGGCATTGAAAAAAATTGGAAAAAGTCATTGGCTGCCGAAATCAGGTGACCTCCATTTTAGACGAATAGTGGATTTCAAATCCGGGTCATATGAGAATGTGAACTTTGTGACTATGAGACAGGGATAGCTGTACAGGCAGGGATAGCTAGGGATAACCTTTATTTAGGGGGGAATGTTATTAAAAATAACTTTTTGGGGCTCTATCGGGTGTGTAATTGTGATTTTTGTGAGATAAACTTTTTCCCATAGGGATGCATTGGCCAGCGCTGATTGGCCGAATTCCGTACTCTGGCCAATCAGTGCTGGCCAATGCATTCTATTAGCTTGATGAAGCAGAGTGTGCACAAGGGTTCAAGCGCACCCTCGGCTCTGATGTAGCAGAGCCGAGGCTGCACAAGGGTTCAAGCGCACCCTCGGCTCTGATGTAGGAGAGCCGAGGGTGCACTTGAACCCTTGTGCACCCTCAGCTCTGCTACATCAGAGCCGAGGGTGCGCTTGAACCCTTGTGCACACTCTGCTTCATCAAGCTAATAGAATGCATTGGCCAGCGCTGATTGGCTAATGTATTCTATTAGCCTGATGAAGTAGAGCTGAATGTGTGTGCTAAGCACACACATTCAGCTCTACTTCATCGGGCTAATAGAATGCATTGGCCAGCGCTGATTGGCCAGAGTACGGAACTCGACCAATCAGCGCTGGCTCTGCTGGAGGAGGCGGAGTCTAAGATCGCTCCACACCAGTCTCCATTTAGGTCCGACCTTAGACTCCGCCTCCTCCGGCAGAGCCAGCGCTGATTGGCCGAAGGCTGGCCAATGCATTCCTATGCGAATGCAGAGACTTAGCAGTGCTGAGTCAGTTTTGCTCAACTACACATCTGATGCACACTCGGCACTGCTACATCAGATGTAGCAATCTGATGTAGCAGAGCCGAGGGTGCACTAGAACCCCTGTGCAAACTCAGTTCACGCTAATAGAATGCATTGGCCAGCGCTGATTGGCCAATGCATTCTATTAGCCCGATGAAGTAGAGCTGAATGTGTGTGCTAAGCACACACATTCAGCACTGCTTCATCACGCCAATACAATGCATTAGCCAGTGCTGATTGGCCAGAGTACGGAATTCGGCCAATCAGCGCTGGCTCTGCTGGAGGAGGCGGAGTCTAAGGTCGGACCTGAATGGAGACTGGTGTGGAGCGATCTTAGACTCCGCCTCCTCCAGCAGAGCCAGCGCTGATTGGTCGAGTTCCGTACTCTGGCCAATCAGCGCTGGCCAATGCATTCTATTAGCCCGATGAAGTAGAGCTGAATGTGTGTGCTTAGCACACACATTCAGCTCTACTTCATCAGGATAATAGAATACATTGGCCAATCAGCGCTGGCCAATGCATTCTATTAGCTTGATGAAGCAGAGTGTGCACAAGGGTTCAAGCGCACCCTCGGCTCTGATGTAGCAGAGCTGAGGGTGCACAAGGGTTCAAGTGCACCCTCGGCTCTCCTACATCAGAGCCGAGGGTGCGCTTGAACCCTTGTGCAGCCTCGGCTCTGCTACATCAGAGCTGAGGGTGCGCTTGAACCCTTGTGCACACTCTGCTTCATCAAGCTAATAGAATGCATTGGCCAGCACTGATTGGCCAGAGTACGGAATTCGGCCAATCAGCGCTGGCCAATGCATTCTATTAGCCCGATGAAGTAGAGCTGAATGTGTGTGCTAAGCACACACATTCAGCACTGCTTCATCACGCCAATACAATGCATTAGCCAGTGCTGATTGGCCAGAGTACGGAATTCGGCCAATCAGCGCTGGCTCTGCTGGAGGAGGCGGAGTCTAAGATCGCTCCACACCAGTCTCCATTCAGGTCCGACCTTAGACTCCGCCTCCTCCAGCAGAGCCAGCGCTGATTGGCCGAATTCCGTACTCTGGCCAATCAGCACTGGCTAATGCATTGTATTGGCATGATGAAGCAGTGCTGAATGAGTGTGCTTAGCACACACATTCAGCTCTACTTCATCGGGCTAATAGAATGCATTGGCCAATCAGCGCTGGCCAATGCATTCTATTAGCGTGAACTGAGTTTGCACAGGGGTTCTAGTGCACCCTCGGCTCTGCTACATCAGATTGCTACATCTGATGTAGCAGTGCCGAGTGTGCATCAGATGTGTAGTTGAGCAAAACTGACTCAGCACTGCTAAGTCTGCATTCGCATAGGAATGCATTGGCCAGCCTTCGGCCAATCAGCGCTGGCTCTGCCGGAGGAGGCGGAGTCTAAGGTCGGACCTGAATGGAGACTGGTGTGGAGCGATCTTAGACTCCGCCTCCTCCAGCAGAGCCAGCGCTGATTGGCCGAATTCCGTACTCTGGCCAATCAGCACTGGCTAATGCATTGTATTGGCGTGATGAAGCAGTGCTGAATGTGTGTGCTTAGCACACACATTCAGCTCTACTTCATCGGGCTAATAGAATGCATTGGCCAATCAGCGCTGGCCAATGCATTCTATTAGCGTGAACTGAGTTTGCACAGGGGTTCTAGTGCACCCTCGGCTCTGCTACATCAGATTGCTACATCTGATGTAGCAGTGCCGAGTGTGCATCAGATGTGTAGTTGAGCAAAACTGACTCAGCACTGCTAAGTCTCTGCATTCGCATAGGAATGCATTGGCCAGCCTTCGGCCAATCAACGCTGGCTCTGCCGGAGGAGGCGGAGTCTAAGGTCGGACCTGAATGGAGACTGGTGTGGAGCGATCTTAGACTCCGCCTCCTCCAGCAGAGCCAGCGCTGATTGGTCGAGTTCCGTACTCTGGCCAATCAGCACTGGCCAATGCATTTCTATGGGGAAAAGTTAGCTTGCGAAAATCGCAAACTGACAGGGATTTCCATGAAATAAAGTGACTCTTATGCCCCCAGACATGCTTCCCCTGCTGTCCCAGTGTCATTCCAGGGTGTTGGTATCATTTCCTGGGGTGTCATAGTGGACTTGGTGACCCTCCAGACACGAATTTGGGTTTCCCCCTTAACGAGTTTATGTTCCCCATAGACTATAATGGGGTTCGAAACCCATTCGAACACTCGAACAGTGAGCGGCTGTTCGAATCGAATTTCGAACCTCGAACATTTTAGTGTTCGCTCATCTCTAATAAATAATAATAATAATATGAGTAAATATTGCCATCAGCACTACTGGATTGTAACCAGTTATTGACAAAGCTTCCCCATCGGGGCTATTAGTATAAGCTGACAATATACTATTTTGACATTGTTCTGTGCAGAAGTATATATCTTTCAGAAAGGGGCAAATGAATAGACTTTGGTTGATAAACATTTCACATTGATGGTCACTTTCTTTAGCTCTCATATAACATACAGGAGAATAATATTTCTTCAATTTTCCACAATGTGGAAGTGCACTTTAATGGCTCCCGAGTTCCTCTCTAGCGTTGCCTAAATCTCATCACCCTCTGAAGTAACCTGTTTTCTGGAGTATTTTATGCACTTCATGTTCACGGATCACTTGGCCCTTTTTCCGTGTCCTTCAGTATACTTTTTATGGCGGTATTATTTGACATTAAAGAGTTAGTCTGTCAACAGCCGTTAAATTAGGTTTTTGTTCCGGCTGAGAAGAACTTTGCTGCAGATTTTCGGTCATTGCCAGCTCATTGTTTCATGATATTCAATGCAGAAGTCTGAGAGACAGAATTTGTGTAGAAAGCATCATGTAGAGCAGTGTTATTAGGTTTTATCTAACCGTAGGTAACAAATATATGATGTAAATGTATCTTATGTATTCCAGACTGCCATGTAGTTTGTCCTTCATTAAATAACTTTTTTGTTATTCTCCTGACTGGTACTAACCTATTCACCTGCCCAGTGCATTTAACCTCTTCATTTCCAGTACAAATTCCTGTGTCCAAGGATCCCACAAGTTTTATGGTCTGACTAATTTGGTTAGTTGGGACATGGCACTTTTTATTGAGTTATCCTTTGTTTTCTACTTTTTTGTTTCTTTTTATTTTTTGAAACTTTGCATTCAAGGTTATGTATAACAATTTATCTTTTTTTTTTTAATGCAGATTGTGAGCTCCATATAGGGCTCACAATGTACTTTTTTTTTCCTATCAGTATGTCTTTGTAGAATGGGAGGAAATCCACACAAGCACGGGGAGAACATACAAACTCTTTGCAGATGTTGACCTGGCGGGATTCGAACCCAGGACTCCAGGGCTGTAAGGCTGCAGTGCTAACCACTGAGCCACCGTGTTGCCCCTTATGTCAATATATCTTTGCCCACTGGGTCACCTTTGTTTTCTGAATTCTACAAAAGCTAAAACCGTAAAGTAGGATTTTTTTTTTTTCTGGAAAAACAAAAGAATTGGATGTATAAATACATTTGAAAAGAAATTGAACTCTGCTATAGTGTATGCATTAAAATATACAAGCACCACATTAGGAGCAGAGACACATAGTTCCCTGCAAGCATTGTGTCCCATGCACATTATCTATCACAACTGTGCCCTCCCCAAATTTCCTTGATGGTATACAGTGCCAGGTATTATTTATTTATTATACTTTTATTGCTCCATCATATTCCGCAGCGCTTTTAAAAGACATGGTCAGTCACTGTCCTATATAGGGTTTGCAATCCACATTCCCTGTCAGTATATCTTTAGAGCATGGGAGGAAACCCATACAAACTCCTTGCAGATGTTGCCCTTGACCAGTTTGGAACCCAGGACTCTAATGCTGCACGACTACAGTGGTAACCACTGAGCCACTGTGCTAACCTGTAAAGATGCTCTGCACTTATTTATGAAGTTAACAGTCAGCCTTCAACACTTAAAGGGGTATTCCCATCTACATAATTATTTTTAAATTTGTAGATAATTAAAAGTTAAACATTTTTGCAAATATAAGTAATTAAACATTTTGCAGAGTTTTAAAGATTTTCTCTAAATATCTTGTGGTCACAGTCTGTTATCTTGATCGGTTGCCAGTGGATACAACCATGAATGCAGGAAATTTCTAAGGTCAGAAATCAGCCATGATTTCTTTATTGTGACCGGGATATCTTTTGATACATGTAGTGTCCCTGCCTGATAACCCAGGTACAATAAGAAAACCATAGCTGGGTTCCTGACAAGTCCCAGACAATAGAAAGTTTCTGCATTAGTGGTCGTAACAGTTGGCAACTGCTCAAGATAACAGACTGTCACCACTAAGAAAGTTAGAGAAAATCTTTAAAACTCTGCAAAATTTTTAATTACTTATATTTGCAAAATGTTTAACTTTTAATTATCTACAAATATAGATATGATTATGTACATGGGAATACCTCTTCCTCTTCTTTTACCAGAGGTCGGTGGCACTGTGGTGCATCACAGGGGAGCAGGGCGAGATCTAGGTGGGCGGTAACAGGGAAAAAATGGTGAGAGTTATACTACAAATCTATGACTATCCCTGAATAGCATAGATTTGAGATCAGACGCACCTACATGTGCTATAATTCCAGTTGTGGCAAGTTGTGTGCCTGTGTTGGAACCCAATAAGACTGGTGTAAGAATCCCCAGTCTTAATAAATTCCCCCCTTTTACGTATAGAATATATGTGTTGTTTCTATATATCATAAAATACCACTGCAGTTATTGTTATTATTATTATTGTTATTATTGTAATTTTAAAAATGTACTGTGAGATAACCAAAGATAAAGAGTTGCAATCGTTTATTTTTTTGGCTCTTACTCCTCTTGTGAGGTGAGAGTTCTTATCATCTCTTCTGCATTTTTGTGTTACAAGCTACATTTCCACTTTCTCTTCTTTCACAGCAAGAGAACCGTTCGACCTTTCAGAGGGTTTGCTACTGGTGATAATCTGTAACGCAACTCTCTGGGATTTTCTCATGCTTGAATAACAATACAAAAAGAACCTGAGCTAACCTATAACCTGTGCAATATGAACTGCTAACACCTACAAGGATAAGTGTATTCTCATCAAATAGCTGTTTAAAAGCTTTTGTGCCATTTCTTGGCTGCACACTGATCTGTAAATAGAGCATGGGTTTTCTTCCTTCTTACTGATAGCAACTGATGCCAAAGAAAGTCTTTTTTTTTTTTTTTTCTTTTAAGAGATAGTTGTAGAAAACACTCTTGCAGGTTAGGAGAGAACTCTCTTACAAACATAGGCCACCTACCTTTAAAATAAAAAAATCTTCTCAGCTCCTTCTGGTCTATAACATGTTAATTGCAAATT
This sequence comes from Leptodactylus fuscus, assembly GCF_031893055.1. Taxonomy (NCBI): domain Eukaryota; kingdom Metazoa; phylum Chordata; class Amphibia; order Anura; family Leptodactylidae; genus Leptodactylus; species Leptodactylus fuscus. The sequence continues at coordinate 143,813,949 of NC_134268.1, forward strand.
GGACAGCATTTTGCATTTGACATGTTCCCTTTAAATTGATGAAAGTGTATGCCTTAGGGCGAGTTCACAGCTGCCCGAGAAACTGGACATGAGACGGAAACCAGCAGTCAGTTTTCAAACCCATTCACTTGTATGGGTTTGCAAAGTGACCGCCCGTGAGCACCGTCTGCCTCGCCGTGGTGAAACCGTTTTTTTTTTTTAACTGGACACAAAGTTGGACATGCAGGACTTTGTGTCCGGTAAAAAAAAAAAAAACGGTTTCGCTGCAGAGACCAGAAGACGCTCACAGGTGGACTCTGACTGCCGGGTTTCCATCTCCTGTCCAGTTTCTTGGGTAGAAGATGGAAACCCACAAAGCAGAGACCGTGCGCAGGTGTGAACCCCGCCCTTACTACACCTTAATATAGCAATTCCATCAATATCAACGTCTCCACTTCTTGTGACATGGATAGAGTTAAATGCAATAGTGAAGCAGGAATTCCCCACCCCACCCCATTCAGGCTGCCAGTAGTATTGCTTTGTTGCTCAGTGCAGACTCGAAACATGTAGGCATAGATCTGTCAATGCAAATTAAAAAAAAAAAAAAAAAAAAAATACAATAAAGTTTGCAAATTGACCAAGAAAGGAAAGTATTTACTTGGCTTGACTGCAATTCTTACCTATACAATTTTGACCACTGCAACTAATCACTTGTCCCATTAACATTCCCATACTCTATAGTGCTGTATAGCGGAGTGAAATACACCTACAGATAGATAGTGGAATAAAGTCCCATATCCAACACAATATAGATTCTATTTCAGATAGGATTTGTTTGAAGATGCTTTATTATAGCTCATGCATGTGAATTAGTAGAGTATCATACAAGCAGTGACGTTTTGGCCCTATTACGGCCTTCATCAGACGAGGTACATCACATGTGATACGTGTCTATAACTCGAGTCTGATGAAGGCCGTAATAAGGCCGAAATGTCACTGTTTGTATGATACTCTACTAATTCACGTGCTTGAGCTAAAATAAAGAATCTTGAAACAAATCCTATCTGAAGTGGAATCTATATTGTGATGCCTTATACTTCTGACACTAGTGATTGACTGCAGAAGTCATGTGGCTATATATCTACATCATACTCGGATATGAGTAAACTGGGAAGACCAGGATGGTGGCTCTGGAACAAAATGGGAATCCATGAGCAAAATATGTTTGTGTTTTTTTTTTTTTTTTTTTTTCAATCTTGGTCAATTTTTTGACCAACCCTAAAAACCGCTTTATTATAGAGGAGAATATTTTAGCTCATATATCTGCATCATACTTGGAGACATGGAAGCTGGGAAGAATCAGAATGGTGGCTCTAGAGCAAAATGGGAATGCATGAGCAAAATATGCTGCTTTTTTATTTTATCACACTTTTCAATCTTGTTCAATTTTTTTTGACCAACCCCCAAAACCCCTTTATAGAGGAGAATATTTTAGCTCAAAATGTGAATATTTCAAATAGAGGTACGGAAGTGGTGCAATAAAGACAACATTGTATGTACCGTCATGAAAAAAACGATAAAACATTCAATTTGAATTATATGGTTTAATTGGGTCACAGTTGACTGATCACTGGGTCAAGGTTGATAATCTTGATTATTTTCTTTTTCAACCATGGTGTTGCATATTTGCTGCTGTATTTGGGATCATTGTCATTTTGTATGATCCAGTTTTGACAAAAAGCCATAAAACCTAATCATAGAATGACACCAGTTCTACAGGGTTAATCGTCACTCCTTAGGGAGAGACCACCATTTAGGTGTGTGGAGTCTTATTAAGCCATTTTGCGCTCCACTGTGCAAAGGAACATGGGAAGAATATGCAAATCTGACGCCCTCTATTGGGCTGCATGACTGAGGCACTGTCTTCCTAATTACATCATGGATACCAGTTCTACGGGAATTTTTGTTGCAGCAGTCACCTACCGCACTTTTTTTCCCCAAAATTTGGGGGGGAAAGAAGGGTGCGTCTTATAGTCCGAATGTGGCGCCTGGCATCCGCTGTAATAGAGAGACGGATGCATGCCGGCAAGGAATAGACGCCGGGGCCTGAGACATCGCTGCGCTCCTCTGCCCTGCATGAAGCCAGCAGCAGCAGGGGCGATGCTATTCCGCTCCTCCGTCCCCCCGCCGCTGGCTTCATGCAGGGCAGAGGAGCATAGCGATGTCTCAGGCCCTGGCACCTGTGCCAGCGTCTATCCCTCGCCGGCATCCGTCTCTCTAGTACAGCGGATGCCGGGTCAGTATCTGTGGCCCCTTCTCCCCGGGGCCGGTCCCCACCGGCCCCATACCTGTGAAGTTGCAGGCCGGCTCCTGCGCGGCGATATCGCAGGAGCCGACCTGTTCTGGTAACAGCAGGAAACCTAATGAGGCTCCCAGGCCTGTCACTGCTATATATTAGTATTGCGGCTGGGTCTATGACCAGCAGTAATACTAATATACAGAATGTCCCATAGACAGCAATACACTTGGGGGGGGGGGGGAATAAAATAGTAAAAAAAAAAAAAAAAAAAAAAGCTTTAAAAATATGAAATAAACAAAAGTTCTAAATCACCTCCTGTCCCTAGAACATATATATAAAAGTAGAAAATCATATATCATAAACCACCGGGTTTTTTTTTCAATACAAGGTGATCTAAGCAATAGATATTCCCCAAAATGGTATAACTAAAAAGTACTTCTGGCCCCGCAAAAAAAAAAAAAACACTCTATGCATCCCCGTACAGCTGCAGGGTCACCTGTCAATGTGACCTTGCAGCTGTTGCAAAACTACAACTCCCATATATTAAATATTTTACCATTTTTTGCTTCAAAATTTTTTTTCCCTATTTTCCTCCTCTAAAACCTAAAGGTGCGTCTTATAGTCCGAAAAATACGGTAATTTACATTACAAATATGAAAACATCACAATAGAAGATCACACCTCAAAAGATAATTCCCTATAATTGTATCCACTACTGGCTATAGAAAATACCACTACTTCTCTACCCCTGGCCTTTTTTTTTTTAAGTAGGATAGACAGTAGGATAGCCATACTTGTTGAGTGTCTTTCTAATTGTATTGTCTTGCACTTGAACATGACCATTTAACATGCTGAGGCCTATAGAATCTTCATAATCTTTTCCACTGTACAATGATGGACTTCACATTGTTAAGAAATGGCATTGTAACTCTTTCTCAGAGTGATGGGCCACAACAATAGCCTATTTAAGATAATTGCCAATGTCTTTTCATATTGTTATTGTTTGTTAACACACTCCTAAATGCCCTGGATCAGCAGACTGCCAAAACCTCTACTTCTGTAATGATGGTCACACTTGCTGATGATCAATTAAGGGCATTTGATTGGTATCTCCTGACTGGTACTTACCCTCTTAAATTCTATAATAGCAATAAGGATGTTCTTTAAGGGGTTGGCCACTTTCAGATCAGTACTGAGAGAAATATTATTGTTTGTGTAATAAAAAGTTAGAGCTCAGAGTGGCCAACCCCTTTATTTTTCACACACACTGGTTCTGCATTTTATCCTAGTTTTTGCTAAATAATGCCAGTGTAATTCGTCATGTGGTGTTCTTGATCTAAGGTAATATTTACCTAATTTTAGGACCTTCTTAGGATCCTATTTTTTTCTTGTTTTTGTCATGACTGTGTGTATACATTTTGTTTTATGTATGTAAAATTTATAATACTGCAAGCTGACATGTAACAAATGGATTTCTTACTATTTCCGTGAACTATAAATGTGTCACACTGAGGGATTGTATTGCTTTAGACAACTGAATGATACATTGTAAAAAGAAAAAGGTGATTGGATTTGCAGGTGACATTCTTTATGTGCCAAAAACTGGTAATAGTTTTTGCAGAAAGTCAAGAATGAGTTTCAGGCTCACTGTAAATTAAACTATATAAGATAAGATAGATATTTGGAAAGCCATGTTTTTTCCATTATTCTGAATAGAAATATATTTTAGTAAATTAGATTTAATGAGACGTGTGTCAAACTGTATCAAGCTGCTCATTAAACTTTTGTAGTTATTTCATGGAATATTGCAGGAATGGCGCTGATATTGTACATTCAACCAAAATACAGTTACTCCATCTAAAATGATTCCCTTATAGATCAATACATTTATTTATTTCCGTTTTAATGATAATCATTTTTATTGGGTCTTTGTTATCATAATGAAAACTACTTTTGTATGACACTATTTTTTTTTCTTTTCATTTTCTAAAGCATAAACGAATAGTAATGTTATACTAAAACGTTCAGCAGCATCCACAAAAAAAAGGAGAGATTTGACAATAAAATGTTTGGGTTTAAATAAAACCTGTCTAAGGCCAAGTTCACAATGCAGATTCTGTTAACAATTGTATACAAAAAAAGTCCTGAATAATAACAGACTTTATCCTTCAAAAAAAATCCTAAGCTCTGTGCTGATGTGAACAGGGCATAATAGGAGAATTGTGTAAAATAACAAAAGAACATATACTTACCTCTTTACTTCCTTGGTGCGCTGACGCCTTCACTATATAGCAGTGATGATGAACCTTTTAGAGACCGAGTGTCCAAACTGCAAACCAAAACCCATTAATTTATCGCAAAGTGCCAACAAGGCAATCTAAATTTAATACTCTATGGATCCAAAATTGCGGACAGTAAAGCCACATGCACACATGCAAAATACAGTCGTGTAAATGGGGCTTTACAGAGCTTTCAATGATACAAACAACTTTGTACTGTAAGGTAGAAATTTTTCATTTGGTTTACTTTTGAACAATTAATGTTCACTATTTACATCGCTCAGGATCTGTTTTGCAGGGACAATGTTATTACAGCCTGTAATAATATAACGTCTGCTATAAAATAGATACTGTGTGACATAAATAGCAAAGGGCTCCCATACAGTCCAGTCTGCCCCATGGTGGCCCCCACACAGTCCAATATTCAACATGGTGGCCCCCACACAGTACAGTGTACCAACAGTGTCCATTGTGGAGTATATGCTCCTGTACTTACCTGCACTACCACAAAGAGCAGCAGGACAACATCCTTCTTCCACCGCAAACTGCTGATAATTGACGTCATTCCGCCTACATTGGGGCAGAGGTCATAATCTTCTGTCACGGTAAGGCGTGTTCCCACGGCCTACAATGATAGTTTTCAGGTGCATGTGCCTTTGAACATACAACTAAAAGTAGCGCTGGATTGCTCGCCTGGAGGTTCTGGGACTGCTGTCATTCAGGATTCCCTGTTAGCAAGCGATCCAGGGCGATGGTGCGCATGCCCACAGACAGGGCTCTGAGTGCCCACTCTGACACATGTGTCATAGGTTTGCCAGAACTGCTCTGTAGCTTCTGGTAGTGTTTTCATACAGGGCTGAAGCCGTGGCATTATGCCAACAACACAAGACTGGTTCTGCCTGTCACTGGTCTCAGTAATTCTGAGACCAGCAATAGGACGTTACGGATGTTACGTGCTGTCGACGTAACATCACCACTGCTGCAAGGTATGAAAACACTGGCTGGGAGCCATAGAGACATGGTGCGGGTTGTGAATAGTTTGTTATTTTAAGGGATCTAACCCTTATGAGGCAGATTTTGTTTGAAACTGGACAATCCCTTTATTTTTAAAGGGGCTCTTTCAGCAAAATTATGCTGATAGAGCCCCACATATGTGTGAATAGCCTTTAAAAAGGCTATTCAGGCACCGCTAAAGTTATATTAAACTATCCCTCCACTTTAAAATAAAACCCTAAAAAAGAATATGTTAATCTTATCTATCGTGCACGGTGGGCGGGCATTCAGGGTCCGATGTCATCTTCAGCCACGCCTCCTCTTCCAGCGATGTCCTCAGGTCCCGTCTTCCTCTGGCGCTCGCGAACTTCCATTGATAAAAAATGGCGTGGGTGCATGCGTAGTAGCAGTAGTAGTAGCAGCATGCTACTGCGCATGCACCCGCGCCATTTTTTTTTTCAATGGCTGTTCGCGGATCTCACATCGCTGGAAGAGGAGGCGTGGCTGAAGATGACGATGGACCCTGAATGCCCGCCCACCATGCACGATAGATAAGATTAACATATTCTTTTTTAGGGTTTTCTTTTAAAACGGGGGGGGGGGTGTTAATATAACTTTAGCGGTGCCTGAGTACCCTATGTGGGCTCTATCAGCATCATTTTGCTTATAGAGCCCCTTTAATATATATCTTGATTATATCGTAATGTTGTTATTAATGCATATTAACCCCTTAGCGACCCTTGACGTAACTGTACGTCATGGGTCGCATGGGGATGTATAGAGCGAGCTCACACGCTGAGCTCGCTCCATACACGGCAGATGCCGGCTGTATAATACAGCCAGGACCTGCCAATAACAGCAGCGGTCGGTGCCCGAGCCGATCGCTGCTGTTAACCCTTTACACACTGCGGTCAAACGTGACCGCAGCGTGTAAACAGCGCAGGCGGCATGGGCGCCGCCATGTTTCCCCGATCGCCGCCCTCCGGAACGTCACAAGAGGGCGGTGATCGGTTGCTATGACAGCCGGAAGCCTATTGAAGGCTTCCAGGCTTGTCTCTGCCCGAGATCTATTAGACGATGCCAGAGGCATCGTCTAATAGAAGTGCTGGGATTCTGCTATTCACTGCAGTACTGTAGTATTGCAGTGAATAGTATGAGCGATCAGACCCCCTAGGTTTCAAGGTACCTAAGGGGTCTGATCATAAATGTAACAGAAGAAAAAAAAAAAGTTTTTAAAAGTATTAAAAAAATTAAAAAAATATAAAAGTTCAAATCACCCCCCTTTCCCTAGATTAGCTATAAAAGTAATTAAAGAACATTAAACATAAACATATTAGGTATCCCCGCGCTCCAAAATGCCCGAACTATTAGAATATTAAAACATTTATCCCGTACTGCGAACGGCGTAGCGGCAAAAAAAATAAAAACAGCCAAAAAGCGTTTTTTTCAACACTTTGCCTCCTATAAAAAATTGAATAAAAAGTGATCAAACCATCAGATCTTTCCCCAAATGGTATCAATAGAAACGTCATCTTGTCCTGCATAAAAAGACACCACAACCAGCTCCATACATGGAAATATGAAAAAGTTACAGGTGTTAGAACATGATGACACAAAAATTTTTTTCTATTTTGCAAAGTTTATCATTTTTTTAAAAGTATCAAAACATTTCAAATACTATATAAATTTGGTATCACCGCGTTCGTACTGACACGTAGAACACAGGTAACATGTCATTTGTACCAAACAGTGAACGCTGTAAAAATTAAACCCATAAGAAAATGGCGCAAATGCATTTTTTCTCCAATTGCACCTCATTCTGAATTTTTTTCCAGCTTCCCAGTACATTGCACAGCATATTGAATGATGCCATTACAAAGTACAATTTGTCCCGCAAACAATAAGCCATCATGTGACTCTGTGAACTGAAAAATGAAAAAGTTATGGCTCTTGAAATGTGAGGAGGGAAAAACGAAAATGCGAAACCAAAAAATGGCCTGGTCCTTAAGGGGTTAAAAACCTACAACTGTTAAAAATCATGATATGTATAATTCAATATATAGTTGGCAGGTTTTTCAACTTTAGACAGTTGATTTTAGGGTACACTTCTGCTAGAAACCTCAGTAATCGTCCGTATAGTGCTACGGGTGATTTAATGAAGCATTATCTATTAATTTGCATCAAAACGGTGTCTCTTTGATGTGCGAATGCGCTCAGGTCCTTTTGAGAAAATGGCCCTATTTGTAGCAAGTTTCTGAAAGTGGTTTTTCAAAACTACTGTAGACAATCCTTTTAGGTACCTTAGCTCAAACTTGGTAAAGGATGCTAATTGTTAAGTTTTCTCAAATTCAATACAATATTGCAGTCGGCTAGAAAAACTCTTCACAGACTGCAATTCAAAACGCAGCCACTCGGTGGCTGCATCCAGGCGCATATAGGATGGAAGACTTATGGCAGAGTATTGCAAAATCACGTTTTCTTTTAGAGCTGGTCATCTTTCACCGCACCTCATGGAATGTTCTAAATAGTATATACTAAGTATAAACTGTTCATTATAATACACCCTATTCAGTGAATGTGTGGTGCTCCCATGATGCCTCACCTAAACACTGCATGAGTAAGTGGAGCCTAATGGCTCTGTTAGGGACCTGACTGATTGTGATTTGTCGTTTTTGATTGATAATACTATATATAGAACTATATTTACATGATGTATGAAAATTCACCAGCAGAACCCCAACTGGATCATGAGAATGACAAGGATTCAGTTCTAGGGTACTGCTGAATCCCATGCAGTTTCATTTGGCCCCTGGCTATTACTGCTTCACTTCATTTTCAGCCAGCGTGGGGGGATAGAGTGATGGAATATCCCAGTAATATCCTTTATGACATGAGAAACCCTGTAATGAAGCCTATTTCTAAATATAAGTATGTGCCTGGCTTCATGTGCATGATATTATGGTATAAACGTAACTCACATAATTCAGCATTTTATGTCTGGAGCATTTCTGTAGCATGATACTAACATTTCTTACAGGATGTAGATTTGTGAGGGTTGTTTTTGCTGATTTACAATAAGATTTCTATTTTTTCTGCAGGGACATGAAAGGAATCATAGTCACACTAAGTGACAGCGGTCATTTGCAATGCTCCTACTTTGGGACAGATCCATCTCTCTTTCAGGCTCCTAAAGTGGAATCCAGGGACATAAATTATGAAGAACTAGATACAGAAATGAAAGAACTTCAGAGAATTATCAAAGAGGCTTCAAAAACACAAGGTTAGCTAACTTACTATATGCAACAATATTAGAGCGCGAGTGAAAGACAAGTTATAATTTTGTAGTACACCGTATAATTTTGTAGTTCCTGTGTCTTTAAATTTGTTTACATTTTATAATATACTAAAAATGGAAGGATGATGTGGCTCATAGAATATTTTCCACTCATTTAACAGCTGGATTATAGGCTGGACTGCTCAATGAAATACTATAAACCTTTGCCTTGGGACAGTTTACGGTGTAAAATAGTTTTAAAGTTCCTCTGTCATATGTTTTGTTTTTTTTTTAAATGTAGATTGTGAGCCCGATATAGAGATCACAATGTACATTTTTCCCTATCAGTATGTCTTTGGAATATGGGAGGAAATCCACACAAACACGGGGAGAACATACAAACTCCTTGCAGATGTTTTTTTGTCCTTGGCAGGATTTGAACCCAAGACTCCAGCACTGCAAACCTGCAGTGCTAACCACTGAGCCACTGTATCATATAGGTACAGAAACCACAAACAAGCTGCTGTTGATAGATCGGTTATTTGTCTGTGTCTCTAATCACTACATTGCAACCATGTTAGTGCCTAGAACGTAATGTCTAAAATTATGCAATATGGTCAGTTGCGTTTCTGTGCGTGTATTTGTGTATTTATACAAATGCAAACGTATGGTTGCTGAAAAAAAAAAATACAGAAAAAAAAAAAAGCTGAAGACCTAGGGTTTTTATAAAAAAAAAAAAAAAAATAGGTGTAACTTTTTTTTTTTTTGCCCGTCCTCCCCGTCTGCAAGTGATTTTCTAGTGATGACATCATTGCCTCTTAACCTGCCCTGCAGCCAATCAGTGGCGTGTAGTAGTTGGTTTCCCCAGTGCTGCAGATATTGGAGGACAGTGATTGGTGGCAGCAGCCACGTTGGGGTCATTGATGACATCCACTTGGAGTGCTAGAAGGAGAGGACCAGTACCCTGCACCTTGTTCCTGAACAGACAAATTACACTTACCGTATTTTTCGGACTATAAGACGCACCGGACCATAAGACGCACTAAGGTTTTAGAGGAGGAAAATAGGGAAAAAAAAATTTTAAGGAAAAAAAATTGGTGAAATATTTAATAACCTAATAATATAATATTTCACCAATGTAAATAGAACCGGGGGCTTTCGGACACAGGGATACCAAATGTGTATGTGTTTCACAGTAATGTTTTTGTTTTATATGTATTCTAGGGATATGGGGGTGATTTGAACATATATATATATATATATATATATATATCTCATCCATGGATGGAAAGAGACACCCTGCAGTGAAGCTATGCAAGAAGAGAAAAAGGGGCGGGCCAGACGGGTGTAGGAGGTGTGGTTTTCTAAGCAAACTTGAAAACACGCCTCTTTCACCCGTCTGGCTCGTCCCTCCTAAACTGCCTCTCAGATCTTGCTCCTGCAATGAAGCCACACAGGCAGGGAAGTACGGGCGGGCCAGACGGGTGAAGGAGGCGTGGTGTCAAGCTTGCCGAGAAAACCACGCCTCCTCCTCCCGTTTGGCCGCCCCTCCTTCCCTGTCTGTGTGGCTTCATTGCAAGAGCCAGATCTGAGAGGCAGTAAAGGAGGGGCGGGCCAGACGGGAGAAGGAGGCGTGGTTTTCTCGGCAAGCTTGAAACCACACTTCCTTCACCTGTCTGGCCCGCCCCTACTTCCCTGCCTCTCATATCTCGCTCCTGCAAAGACGTGACACAGACAGAGAAGGAGGGGCAGAGCAGGCAGGCACCGTGCTGCTCTCCTTTTGATTCTCATAGACAGGACACAGACGCTGCACACGCTGCATTCGGACTATAAGACGCACACACATTTTCCTCCCATATTGGGAGGAAAAAAAGTGCGTCTTATAGTCCGAAAAATACGGTATGTTACAGCCTTCCCAGTCCTCAACTTCATTTTTTTTGGTTGTAAAACCTCTTTAATAATAATAATAGAAAATGTTAAATTGTTACAACATAATTGTTTTAAAACTTAAATTATGGCATGGCATATAAAACAGTATACTGAAGATCCTTACATATACTCGATGGAAGTATGTGCAAAATCGGCAGGCTTCAGCTTTGAACGTTTCTTTTAATGGGACAATTGATTCTCGTATATATTTTGTAATTTGCTGTCCTTACATGCACAGGCCAAAAAAGTATGAATCATAAACTAGTATTACAGTTCTTGTCTAAGCTTTCTGTAGCCACTTAAGCTAATTATTAGAGAGACTAAGCTACCACTTCAAAAATAGAGTTCAGGTTACTGGCACAACCAGAGGAATTTTTAAGTCAGAGTAAAACTGGTGTATTACTCCAGGAACTTTTACAAAGAGTTGCTCATGGTTTTGGTTACTCTCTTATTAACACTTTGGCAGTCAGTATGTTAGGAGTAGAGCCTACGTTGGGCTGTCTGTAGAGGGTGAAAGAGTCATTACGGCTTATATTGTCATGTTCTCCAAGAAGTAGTGTGATTCACATTGACTTAATCTCTCTGCGTGTACTGGTGTTTAAGAAAAAGTCTTGCTTTATATTGCCCATCCTGGTGATGTTGCTGCTCTGTCATAATTTACAGGAATAAGTCTGAAAAAGTTTGTCACTGATTTATACTTAAAACGGACCTAGCCAATCTTCTGCCATGTCTGTTTTAGCAAATAATTGTATTTCCATAATATAAGAATTCTGGAGCATCATTTCTTCTAACTGCATTATGTCATTCCTATATTATTCCTCTTAGAATGAGGTGTGAATGAAGGTGTGTACCTACAAAGTCTGATATGGTCCAATCATACTGTGCAGGGGATGGCTCTTTGACAAAAGGAATGGGAAGAGAATGTGGCCATTCTGGAGGAATTACAGAAAAGCAGCACAATGTAGAGTTGTGAGAATACAATTATTTAGTAAAACAAACATGTTAGGTTTGCTGTGAGATTTTCTCTAATTTCTTGCCAATGAAGAAGTGGGTACTAAGCGGTGGGTACTTGCTGCGCCAAAGGCTCCTGGTAATAAAATATGCAGTTTTAGCAGAAAAAGGAACCCATTGAAGTCAATGGGAGGTTTTTTTTCAGTGCTGAATCTAACACGGATTCCACACCAAATTCAGCACCATTTTCCTCCTTGTGAATGCACCCATACTTAATATTTTGTTGCACAACCTCTTGAGGCAATCGCTGCAATCAAATGATTCCTGTAACTGTCATTGAGACTTTGACACCTCTCAACAGGTATTTTGGCCCACTCCTCATGAGCAAATTTCTCCAGTTGCCTTGGGTTTTTGAAGGGTGCCTTTTCCAGACACCATGTTTCACCTCCTCCCAAAGATGCTCAATAGGATTTAGGTCAGGGCTCATAGAAGGCCACTGTGTGTTTTAGGACATTATCCTGATGCAAGACCTATAACCTGAGACTAAGACCAAGCTTTCTGACACTGGGCAGCACAATTCACTCTGGAATCCCTTGATAGTCTTGAGATTTCATTGTACCCTGCACAGATTCAAGACACCCTGTGCCAGATGCAGCAAAACAGCCCCAGAACATAACAGAGCCTCCTCCATGTTTCACAGTAGGGATAGTGTTCTTTTCAAGATATGTTTCATTTTTCCATCTGTGAACATAGAACTGATGTGTCTTGCCAAAAAGTTTGATTTTTGTCTCATCTGTCCATAGGACATTCTCCCAGACGCTCTGTGGCTTGTCAACAATTTTTTCATTATTACTTTTGTCAGATTCAAGTTATTTCTGTGACTATTGTGGGTTTTTCTTCATAAAATGAGGGGTACCAACAATTTTGTCCACGTTTATAACTATGGCAGGGTTGGAAGCCTTCAGAAGATTGTGCTGCGGTGGGCCGCCCCATAGTCAAATATCAAAGAGAAAGTGAAAGTAGCCACTCAGGTGCCGTGGTCACATTGGACCACGGCATCTGAGTGATTAAATGCCAGTGATCAGAGTCATCTCTGAACACGGGCAATGCTGTCGGGTCCCTGCTGTTGAAGAGCAGCCACCATGTTTATTCATGTGTACCAGGACGTCCTGGTGCGTCCAAGGGATTACCTGCCCACACGTAACCTCAGCTCCTCCAATGACCTCCTACTCCGCTCTGCTCTCATCCGCTCCTCACACAACCGTCTCCAAGATTTCTCCCGTGCATCTCCCATACTCTGGAACTCCTTACCAAGACACATAAGACTGACCCCCACAATCACAGGCTTCAAGAAAGCCCTGAAGACTCACCTATTCAGGAAGGTCTACAGCCTCCAATAACACTACTGTCACCTCACCACCATCTGAACTGTCTCCCCATCTCCTTCTGTCTCTACCCCCTTCCCCCATAGATTGTAAGCCCTCGCGGGCAGGGCCCTCTACCCCACTGTGCCAGTCGGTCATTGTTAGTATTATATCTACCTGTATATTTTGTGTATTGTATGTAAACCTCCAAATGTAAAGCACCATGGAATTAATGGTGCTATATAAATAATAATAATTACAATTGGTGTAAGAAACAGATCTCTGTAGTAAGATATATTATACATTTTCTTATATTTAAATGTACTATTCATTTAATAAAAATAGAACTTTACAACGAAGTGCGCTTTAAGTTCTAAACTTCCCTGGACTTGGCCACAAGTGGAAAATTGATCACAAATTGAAGAGATGGATAATACAAATGGTAACTAGAGAGTCCAGAACAACTTCCAAAGGGATTAAAGTGGAACTTCAAGGTCAAGGTGCATCAGTGCCAGATCGCACCATCTGTTGCTGTCTTTGCCAAAGTGGATTTAATGGATGATGATTGAGAAGATAAACCACTGTTAAAAGTAATTCATAAAAAAAGACAAGACTGGAATTTGCAAAAAGTTTCTAGCAGAATGTCCTTTGGACAGATGAGTCAAAACTGAAGTTCTTTGAAAAGTTGCATCAGCTCTATGTTCACAGACGCAAAAATGAAACATGCAACAGAAAATAACATACCTACTGTGAAAAACATGGAGGACGCTCTGTTATGTTTTGAGGACTCTTTCCTGCATCTGGCACAGGGTACCTTGACTGTTGTAAATGCAGGACCTTCAGGGTTGGCTGGTTACTTGGTAAGTCAGGCACATGGAGGTGTAGATATCAGTTCACCAGTTTTATTAGTAGCAGTTCACACAGTCCACCAGTTCATAAATCATACAGCTTGCTCCAGCAATAAGGTAAATCATTCAGCTTGTTTCAGCAGGAAGGTACAAAATCAAGTAACACATTGTCCTAACTTCAGGATACAAAGAAAATAATTCCCCAGGGTTTTCTCACAATACACCAGGTGATTTTGGGCTTTCTCCTCTAGACACACAGGGCAGTGTGTTCAACAGCTTTCTCGTGCAAGAGATGGCGACACCCCTTTCCTTGAGTAGCCTCAGCTCTTGGGTCACCTAACAAATCCAGGACTGGTGTGTATGCCTGAGTTTGCAACAACTGCTATATCCTGGACCCATACTCCAGCCAGTCACCTTGTAGATACCCACCACCTCAACGGAAGATAGCAGCCATCTGCAATTTTTCCCTCTGCTTGTATACACTCTCTACAGGGTACAATGAAATCTTTGGACTATTAAGCCATTCTGCAGCAAAATATGTTAGAAAGCTTGGTCTCTGTCACAGGTCATAGTTCCTCCAACAGGATAATGATCCAAAGCATACAGGTAAACATCCAATAATGGCTAGGAGAAAAGCATTGACCTATTCTGAACAGCCCTGATCTAAATCCTATTGAGCATCTGTGGAAGGAGCTAAAACATGCTGTCTGAAGAAGGTGCCCTTCAAACTCTAAACAGCTGGAGCAGTTTGGTCACGAGGAATGGGACAAAATACCTGTGGACAGTTGCAAAAGTCTCTAAGAGTTACAGAAATTGCTTAATTGTAGTGATTACTTTAAAAGGTTGTGCAACAAAATATTAAGTAAATGGGATAAAGGGTGGAGGGCCCCTATGGCACTCCGTAGCTACCATCTACAAACTTCTGATAGAACCCCATCCTGATGATGTCCCTCACTTCATGTTGAAGTGGGATAATGACCTTAACTTGTCTCTCACTCATACCCAAAGAGGGCATATTCGGTCTCACAGTTGAAACATTGATCAGCTTGTGTTATCAGGAGGCCAGTTTTAAACTCATATCCCGGTGGTATTGTGTCCTCTTCAGATTGCATGATCTTCTCCCACAGGTTCCATCAATATGTTGGAGGTGTGGGGTGGAGGAGGCACCTATTTACCCATTTTTTTTGGTCTTGTAGCGCTTTATTCCCCTTTTGGATTGGGGTTAAGAGGATTATTTCTCAGGTTACTGAGATTTCTCACCATTTGGGCTCAGTTTTGGAAGCGAGCTGGAGATACACTCCGGACGTGTGTGTGAACACCATCTGCTATTCTCTCCTATGTGTGTGAGAGCAGGGAGAGGAGTCAGCAGCAGCAGTCTGTGCTGTACACAGTGCTTGCTGAGACTTCTGGAGTGCACGCTGGAAGCTAATTAGTATATGAATAAAAACGGACTCATTCAAAAACTACTGAGGCAATTTACATGCAAAAGGTATGCGTGGAATAGCCTTTCTAAAGGCTATGCAAGTATATGTTTAGTTAAAAATGTCTTTTCACAATGATAGAGCCCCTTTAAGAGATGATGGAAAAGTATCCTATCCACCACCTATTGTAGTGCCACTGCCACAAAATTTACATGTTTTTCTTAATTTGATACTGACTGTCCCATAATAAATCTGCCTGTTACTTAAGGCAGAAATACTGGTTATTTGTTCAATGCTGTCCCTGTCCAGCGAAATTATACCTCCAATGTGCAGCTTTAAGACACATTCATGTAAGCACACACCCACGTTTCTATACATTTAAATCCTTGACACATAAGAAAATTATAATAAAAAGGTATAAATTTATTAGAACATGTATTAAGAATAACATATAGGAGTAAAGGTTTAAATCGCATAAAGGTAAGGACATATGAATCAGGTAAGAATAGTAACCCGGGAGGCCACGGTGGCTCAGTGGTTAGCACTGCAGCCTTGCAGGGCTGGAGTCCTCGGCTTGAATCCCGCTAAGGGCAAAAAACCATCTGCAAGGAGTTTGTATGTTCTCCTCGTGTTTGCATGGATTTCCATCCCATACTCCATAAAGACATACTGATAGAGCTCACAATGTACATTTTTCCCTATGTGGGGCTCACGATCTACATTTAAAAAAAAAATAAAAAAAAATAGTAAGCCAATAATGGTGCATTATCCATGTGAATATAAATAAAGTGACCAGTGCACATACAAGTATATGAACATGGAATACTAACTATCCCTGAATGGAATGGCTAGTATGCATCGGGATTCATACTGGGAAAGCAGACAGTGTGCTGAATTCAATGTCTATAATACTGCACATCAATGAGGATGTGAAGGGTCTTCTTTAACGTGTATTTCATAGGCATGTTTGGAATTGGCTCCATGTCTATCTGAGCCATAAAGCGTGACTGACAGTGCGTCCCTTTTTCCACCATTCTGCAAATAAATTTCAGTAATCATCTGATGGGCAACGCTCCCGTTTTTCTGTTCTTTTATAGTTGAATATTCTACCTCAAGGACATGCTTGGGGTCAAGTATAAAACCATAAAAGTTTGACTAACCCTGCACATCTGCAGTACTTATTAGCACAATGTCAGAGGTCCAGTTCCATAAACACTTGTTATATTCTTAATTTTGATGTATTAAATATGGCTTGTGAAACAAAATGTTCATTTTTTTTCTTCCATCTGCGTGTCTTACAGCGTCTCAAGAGCCAAGTACTTTATAAAGCATCCTCGAAATAAAATTATATTGATGTTAAAATGCCAAACGTCTATTAAAACAATTCATTAAGTCATTGAATGCTTTTGGTGCTCAGCAGGCTCTTTTCTCCCTTATGATGCTTATTCTTCAATTTTCCTTTAAGGGTCTGGTTAATATTGAGCAGCAATTCTTGTCATTTTAATGTTACCACACTTAATGATGGCGGATAAGACCCTTGAGGTACAGGCTTTGCCAGGTTCATCTGTTTGGTTGCCAGCGTGGCGGTGTATCGTGCCATGGAATTAAGAGCCACTATGACCTTGGATGTGCACTATTCTTTTATTAGTTCAATTTGTGGAATCTTTGGGGGAGATTTATCATGAGGGAAATTGTTCATTGTTGTTGGAGCTTGCATTGCTGGAATTTGCACTTAATTTGTCAAATGTTTTGCAGTATTTGATAAATCTGGCAAATTTGAACACTTCCGTCCTAAGATATTACTCCACTGTCTATGCTGCTCTCCTATTGTAATGAAAATGACAGTTTTTGCAACTCTCTTTAAAAGTCACATTTGATCAATGCGATGTAGCGCTACAGGCTGACCATGCACACTTTCCATTCACTGTCCAAAAGGGGAGTGAAAAGCAGAAAACTGTTAACTGTTGCTACATTTTTTGGCAAATAAGACCAAAAAGCCTAAAATTTTTTTTTTTCTGTGACTGGCATTCATGGCTCGATCAATTCCCCTTTTATTTATATTTTTATGGTTTGTTACATAGACACAGACCCCTCAAGTTATTTGATCAGTTATTAATCATTCATTGTTTGATTGTCGGGTTATTTCCTCAAATTGCCGACGGATGGGAATAACTGTGCCCCATCTTGACCTCTACTGCTGGAAGTTACAGGAAGAGCTGATCAGTGCTGCTCTACACTTTCCCCATAACTACAACATAGCGCAGCTAAGGGCGGGTTTACACCTGCGCTTGGTCTCCACTTTCAGGTTTCCGTCTTCTGCCTGAAAAACTGTACAGGAGAAGGAAACTGACAGTCAGTTTTAAAAGCCATTCATTTGAATGGGTTTGCAAAGTGTCCGCCTGTGAGCGTCTTCTGCCTCTCCATGGCAAAACCGTTCTTTTGGGTTGTTTTTTAACTGGACACAAAGTTGGACATGCAGGACTTTGCATCTGGTTAAAAAAAAACAAAAAAAAGTTTCGCCGCGGAGACCATAAGACGCTCACAGGTGGTCACTGACTGCCGGGTTTCCGTCTCCTGTCCAGTGTCTTGGCAGAAGACGGAAACCCACAAAGCAGAGATCGGGCGCAGATGTGAACCCGCCCTTACTACACAATATCCACAGCTTCACATTTCTGGAAACCTCTTAGCTGTATGTGCTCCACTATTTTACTAGCTCCTATTCTTCACTATGGGAGTTAAAAAAATAGATGCGGGGTTGGTCCCATAAGTCCTGCCCTAGAGGTCTCCATAGCATTTTGCCATGATGGGAATAACTATTTTAATCACAACCCTCAATGTGATTTGTTATCCAATAAGTATCTAGCCCTTGTTTAAATGCTGTCCTATTATTTGCTATGACTACCTTAGGATTGGGCGTTACATAATTTTGACTACTGTAACTGTTAACTCATTCCTATACACAGACTTTTCATAGGTTTACAGCATGTTTGGCCATATAACACAAATGTTTTTCTGTTGCTTTGTACTGTTCTGGAAAAAAAATTGAAATTAAAATTTCAGTGAGTTATTGTACTGTAAAAAAAAATTTTTTACACATTTGCAACAAGACAAAAATAAATCCTGATAGATTGTAGTGGTTCTCCTATGTATGTATCTATTTCATGTATATTGTTACATTTTTGTATGACTTAGCATTTAACGTAGAGTTTTCTTTTTGCAGATATTTTGCCAAAAATTGAGAAAGCAGATGACTTGACTTTATCGGCCATTGTATCTCCTGCCCTTGATTCTGTTTCGGTGAGTAACTTAAAGCAAACCTGGGAGCAGATTTTAGCTAATACAACCAAGTTTATGCCTGGCCGGACTATGCATGGCTTTTCCAATTGATGTCCATATAACACTGCAGCAATGCCGGCATTCTTCAAAAATGACTTTTATTCTTTATGTAAATGAGCAGTAAGTTAAGAGGGGCAGAAGCCAGGCAAACCATGTCCGAGTATTCCCCACAACAGCCCTTGTAAATTATGTGTTTGCACAGTACACTGCATGCTTGGGAGCATTTGCACTGAAGCCAAGAGTAAATCCCCCAGTCTCAGTATATTACCACACATGCGTTGAAGCTGGGGGTGTACTCCTGGCTTCATTGTGCATGTGCTCGAGCTTGCTGTATACTGTTCAAGGCCTGTTGTAGTGATTTCATAGAAGCTACATGGGCTCCTTATAGCTTAGGGGAAGAATCTGGGCATGGGTTGCTTGACTTCTGGCGCTCAGTCTCTACCCCCTCTGCATTTACATAAAGAATACAAATTATTTTTATAGTATACCGGCCTTACTGCAATGTTATAAGGACATCACTAAAAAAGCCATTCTGCCAGGTACTGAGCTTGGTTTTGTTAGCTAACTCTGCTGGTTCCATGTAATATTTAGTTTTTTATTGCTGTCTGTGAATTGCACCCTTGCACTGTCAGGTGCTACTACTAAAGATTCACCTGTAATTGCTAGACTTTCGGTTTGCATCTCTATTTTATATAAAATGAGATTTTATTGCACTTTTCGAGTATGGTTTATTACAACTTGCCAGCATAATGAGCTTTTGCAGGTTTTTCACATCTACCAGTTTACATCAAATTTATTGTGCTTTTTCCTAAACTTAAAATATATCACAGAAATTGGCCCAACTTACCCAATACCAGATGACACATGGCTATGAGGGATGCTAGCAGGCCCCATTGCAGTATATGATAGAAAAAGCACAGACATAAAATGATGATGAAACATCCACCTACACTTAAAATGCACAAATGAAACTTTTATACACGGCACTGTCACATGATAATGCGAGGTGCAAAGTGCCAAAGAATTCTTAATGGTCACTCCCCACACTATTATATCAAGCAGGCTGCCCATCACCAAAATATGTGCACCTCAACAGTTATAGCACCATAACAGGACCTGCCAGTATCCTGAAAAAACAGATTTAATAACCATGAGGCTTTTGTCAATATTTTGGCCACAATACGCCAGTTCACAAATCAACATCAAGGGTCACCATGCACTCTGAATTCCTAACCAACAAAAAAAAAAAACAACAAAAAACATATTACTTAAAAAAAAAAAAAAAGGACATATCACTTTCCAATACCAGATGATACATGGCTGTGCTTTCCTAAACTTAGAAGTTACTACAAAGGCTACTGTGTAGAGTTTTGGAACCTGAAGTTATTTTACTTGCATATACATAGCAACTGGGTGTTCTTTGCTTCAATGCTAATGTTATCACTGGTATAGCACCATTTAAGGGGTACTTAACTTTGATACTTAGTTTTGACACTCTAGCACAAGGGTTAAAACAGAACAAGAGGCACACCAACACAGGTCTGTGAAAGACCCAGAACAATAGCCAAAAAGACTGCTAAATTAGCAGACACATTGACTATTATGGGTCTGTTGGGTGTCTGTTGCTCTTGAAACCAAAAGCGGTGGACGAAAAAGTCACTTTTTTGTCTATCAATTTTAGATGGACACTACAATGGAGTCTCAAAAACGGGCGCAAATTTGAACGAAGCTTACCTAGTTCTCTAGCTATAGATAGATACAGATATTTAGCACACACAATAGATTTTTCAGAATCAGATTGCTTATATTAAAAATCACGAAAAGTACAAAAATAAAGTAATAAAAATACGAAAATTGATATACATGAAGTTATCTGCTTGAACTTGAATCATTGAAATTGGAAGCTTTCTGTGGCTGTATATGAAAAAAAAAATAAATATATATATATATATATATATATATATATATATATATATATATATATATATATATATATATGGTACAGTACAAGAGAGCTTAATGTGATATAAAAATACTATTATGCAACAATCTTTTTACCTGTAGAACAGCTTTCATTTTGTTATGACAATATATTCATTTGGTATTCATTTGCGAATTTTGTGCCATACATTACATTAAAATTTTGTGCCATACATTACATTAATGATGGCCGCATTTTTTTTTACTATATGTAAATGTTCTATGTATTTTTTGCCTATGGTTAATGTAATCTTATTTTGTAAAAATGTTTTTTTTTTTTGAACAGCAAGCTGTAGACAGTACTGTGGCGTCTGAATCTATCCCTTCAGTCACAGTTAAGGTATGTATTATACTGAATAATCTTTAAGAGCCATGCCCTTTATAAATTGTTCTACTTATCTAACACAGCTGCTAATAACATCCCTATTCTGTACCATGTATTGTAAAATAAAATTGGTTTTATACCACTGTTATTGGCCCTATTATTCAATAATGGATTTGTACATGCAATAGGAGGCTATCCACCTCTTGAACAAGATGGGTTCCGTTCCTTTCATTTTTTTTTTTTTTTTTTAACACCTTCCAGCTGGTGGCATTTTTCAATTTTCATTTTAGACTCCCTGCCGTTCAAACGCTGTAGCATTAGTCTGTTCACTAATGCATTGCAATAAATTGTTATTTCTTTTGCAGGCTATATAGATTAGCCTGCAAAAGAAAGTTACTGCAGACAGGTCGGGGAGCCTTCACAAGGCTCCCGTCTGTCATACCAAAGTGACGTCAGGGGTGGGCGAAATGGCACCTTGGTCAGCTTTGACCGAGGTGCCAGAAGAGTTAATGCCCGCGATCGATGCGGGCATTGACCAGGGGCATTAGCGCATGGTATCTGCTGTATGAAACAGCAGGCACCAGGCGGCTGTCCGGCTCCCAGGCGGCCGCCATAGTTAACCACCCGGAATCATGAAGGGGTTAAAGGTCTTTAAAACATAACAAAACCTATATAAATTTGGTATCGCTGTATACTCATATTCTTTGTACTAATACACACAATATAGATATTGTGCCGTTTTTTTCTGAATGGTGAATGTTCTAAAAGTCCTATATGGAAGTTACGAAATTTAATTTTTTTCCCCAATTCTACTCCATTCTGATATTTTTTCCTGCTTCCCACTAGATTATATGGAAAATGAAATGGTTCCACTCTTAAGTACAACTTGTCCTGTAAAATTAAGTGCTCATATGACTCCTTGGACAGAAAAATAAAAAAGTTGATGTGCCTTAAGGGGTTAATTGAGACAGCACATTTTAGCAAAAAATCCTGTGTGTAAAAACAGTGTGAAGCGGCATGCAGTAGTATCATGGTTTGTGCCTATTTTAATGTATTTAGACCAGGGAGATTTGCCGTTATTTTTGGTATGATGAATTCTACCAGCAAATTCTAAAAAGGAATTTGTCAGGACATCTATCTGAATCTCAAGGGAACATGGGTCATGCAGTAAGACGGCGACCCCAAGCGTTGCTCTACATTCCCGTATAGGGTTGAAGCAGGTTTGTAGAGTAGAATGGGCTACAATTCCTTGCTGGAAATGATCAAACGTGGTTATTGCTGTACAAGGCGGGTTGGGGGTGTTGGCGGTCACACCAAACACTGATATTGGGTCATTTTCTTCTATAAATAAATGATCAAGTGTAATATATTTGCCTTATTTGTTTGGTTTCGTTCTTTGTATTTACTATTATCTCTTGTGTGACAGTCTGATGTAGTTTTAGGTCAGGTTTATGCAGAAATATAAACAGTACTGAAGGGTTCACAGATAATTGCTTTTTGCACTAAATAATACAAGAATATAACATTAAGACATTATTATTGGCATCCCTGAAGGATTTCCCTCCAAAACACGAGAAAAAATAGAATTTGAACACCTGACAAGTGTTACATTATCTGCATGTAAAATCTGGTAGCCTGAAATGGAGAGAATTACTGTCGAATCTGGTTCCTAATAAATTGCTGTGAAATGTCTGGGTATAGGATGTAACGGGAGTATGAAGTGACTCTTTGGACTGAGTGAATGGAGATGTTTTGTAATCTGGAAATGCTGAAGGTGTTTATTCTGCACAAGATGCCAGCAAATAAGAAAACTGTTTTATGAGGGACCTGATTACATTGATAACTGCTTCACAGAAATCCTACAAACCTTATTTCCTGTGCTGGGGTATGGCTTATTATGTCCGAACCCTAGTCTTCAGGTTCACATAGCCCCGCAACTGTCATTCTGTCTACCTCGAATTGTGCCTGCAGGTTCTCAGGAAATAAAATACAGTTCACTTTACCGTTTCCTGTTTGTAGGCTGTCACTTAGACAAGCGTGCCAAAACGTCCTGCCAACTCTGTGCCCCTGATAGACGTATAAAGCCGTAAAGTACTGTGTAAACACACCTTGTCATTTACAGAATGAGGAAAGGTAATGCGATAGACAGGGGCTGTGTTCTGCATGCGGTTGTGTGCTTTAAAGTTATGGGCTTCCTTCCAAGAGTGCACTTCAGACTTCAGTATGTTATGTGACTTTGGGAGATAAGGCAAAGTTTATTACTTGTTTGTCCCGACGCTGATGGTTACTGATCAGAAATGGAACATTGGGATCAAGGACGATGTGAGTGTTATATAGTGGAAAATAGTAGCAGCAATGACTCTTGGAAAATATGACTTGAAGTTTGTCTTCAGTGTCATTTTTTCCACTATTAAGTTTAAATTTGATAACTTTTTAAATCATTGTTGATAACTGAACGTAGCACTGAAATATAGTAAAATATCGATCCATTAGGGGATCGTAACAGCAGATTCCCTTAGGTATATAGACCCTATAGTGGACCCCAGAGGTTAGCATAGTGGGGGTGGCCATGTATTGAGTGGCGTGCCATCAAAATAGTTCTGTAGTTAAGCATCTATGTAAGCTATATACCAGTCAAGAATCAATTTGCAACATTTTCTAGATTGATATCATAAGATTGGATCACTCCATTATCAGATCTGCCGCACTCGTAGAAGCAGTAAAGCACTTCTTCTTTCAGTTCCAATTCTCTAAGCAAATGTACCCTGTTCCTCAGTGGTCATCTACTAACCATGTTGTGTTATACCTCTGATAACAGTAACTGACAGACTCACCGACCTCACCATTAAGACCTTCTCACACCTCTGCATCATGTAAAGGGATCACTTCTAGATTGATCTCCACTTTGTAAAGATTAAACTGTAACACAAAGGTAGTGATTTTATGTGAAGACCGAAATAGAACATCTCAGGTTGTTATTCAATCCTTAACTATCCCCATTATGTGTAGGATAAAGTAAGTAGTCATGTGGGTGGGGCTCAAATTCAGCCTTGTCATTCTGTCTCCTTGCTAATCACACCTGGTGGGCGTAATTAACATTTTCCATGGTGATGTCAGGGAGTGAGGGGACTGTGAGGGAGATGTCAGTCATGTCTAGCGGGTGGGATTAGCAAGGGAACAGTGTGACTAGTCTGAGGCTGCCCCCGCCCTCCATGACTACTTAGGTTAATTTATATATGACTTTTTATGTTTTCAGACTTTTTTAACTTCACTTTGCTGCAATAGAAAGTTTACAGAAGGACACCAATGAAAAGGAAATCACTTCATCCTTCACATAATAGGGTCATACAAGATGTAAACTCAAACAGGATAATAGGGTCAGTTTATGTTGGAAAAAACACCTGACAGGTGCCATTTAAGCGTTAGGGTAGAGGCATTATGTGGTAGGGTTTTATAGAAATTTCATACAGAAAACCTATTCACAGTATTTTTCCCAGGAATCAACTAATTCTTTTGGAATTTGTTGATTCCTGGTTTAGAAGATTGTCTTTTTCTGCATTCTAGAGGTTCTTGTTCTATTATATATCGCACACATTAGCATAAGTATAGCCATAGGATAATCTTTTAATAGTCCCAGCATGGTTAATATAGTAATATATTACAAGAAAGAACATATACAAGCTCATAGCAGAGTTATTAAGAGTCATAGAAACTAGGAAGAAAAAAAACAAAGACTCAGGATCATTTGGTTCTCTGTGGGGAGTGATCTCCGCTTAGCCAGATGTAGATTATTGGGAAGAAGGACCTCCGATAGCGCTCCTTCTCACACTTGGGGTGAAGCAGTCGGTTACTGACAGTACTGCCCATACATGGGAAGGGAGTTGATCTCCAGCATGGAGCTCACCACGAACAGTATCCTTATAATAATAATAATACATTTTATTTATATAGCGCCAACATATTCCGCAGCACTGTACAATTTATAGGGTTCAGATACAGACATACATAACAAAGAACGTCATTTCACACAATGGGACTGAGGGCCCTGCTCAAAAGAGCTTACAATCTATGAGGTAGAGGGGGTGACACAAGAGGTAGCAGGGGCGGCATTGCTTATACAGTGTTCAGACAATTTTGTGCATTAGGAATTGTGATAGGCTTGTCTGAAAAGATGCGTCTTTAGTTTGCGTTTGAAACTGTAGACGTTGGGAGTTAATCTTATTGTCCGGGGTAGAGCATTCCAGAGAAGTGGTGCAGCTCAGGAGAAGTCTTGTATACGAGCGTGGGAGGTTCTGATAATAGAGGATGTAAGTGTTAGATCATTGAGTGAGCGGAGAACACGGGTTGGGCGGTAGACAGAGATGAGGGAAGAAATGTAGGGAGGTGCGGCATTATGGAGAGCCTTGTGGATGAGAGTAATAACTTTATATTTTATTCTATATTGAATAGGCAGCCAATGTAGTGACTGGCACAGACCGGAGGCATCGCTGTAGCGTCTAGCCTGATAGATGAGCCTGGCTGCTGCATTCAGACTAGATTGTAGAGGAGAGAGTTTAGTGAGGGGAAGACCGATTAGTAAGGAGTTACAGTAGTCAAGGCGAGAATGAATCAGAGAGACAATAAGTGTCTTTAGTGTATCTCTGGTAAGGAAAGGGCGTATTCTGGAGATGTTTTTGAGGTGGAGGTGACATCCTTCTGTTACCCACCACCTGTACTGGATACAGAGGGCTCCCCAGGACAGAGATGGTCCTTCTAATCAGCCTATCAAGTCATCTGCTGTGCAGCCTAGATGTGGAGGGGGCCCACTATAGAGCAAGCTATATTGTACCATATTGAAGGGAATAAATAAGGGAATTAATTAGCCATACCCTTATTTATTACTTCTTATACTGCAGTTTCCTGTTTTTAGGTAGTGGATCCTATATCCCACTATAGACTATAGGCCCATCTCATTTTGCTATAGGGCCCTTTGAATTTCAGTTATGCTCCTGCACGCAGAGTCTTTCAGGGAACTTGCATGGCTATGCCTCTCGAATGTTTACTTCTTGTATGTTCTACCATAATTTATGGTAGTCCCAAGAAAATAATAGGGCTAAAAACTGTTAGATTACTTTTTTTTATCCTAAACTTTTTACAAAATGTACTATATTTCTTTGCTAGTTCTGCATAAGGACAAGACTCCATGTACAGAAGACAGTGCTATCCATAAGTGTCCCACCTTTCCTAGCTCTTACTCAGGACCAATTCATTTTTCATTCCATTGGTGAGTAGTAAAAGTGTTCGATATTCATGATCTGATTGTTTTTAGCATTTGTTGCTGTGACTGTTCAGTCTTTGCTGTTGCTTCAGTCACATGGCTTAACATTTAAAGGGAGTCTGTCACCTGGGCAGGGCCGGCTCCAGGTTTTTATGGGCCCTTGGGCGACAGAGCCTCAGTGGGCCCCCTTGTAAAGGAGGCGGGGGAGTCGAGACACTGTGCATCGCAGATGAAGCGAGTGACGTCATGCAGGAGTGTGGCGTCACCAACGCCATACCTCCCAATTTTTAAAGAGAAGAAAGAGGAGCAAAATGTGCGGCGCGCTCTGCGGCAAATTTGGCTCCACCCACTTTTGTTGATTCCACCCATTCTCATTCATTTATCATGTGCTCCCACACAGTACAATCCTCCTACAGTCACCCGTAAATTATATGCCCCCCCTCTATCTCTCCCCCAGTTTCATATACACCCTTCCTTTGCCCCCAGTTTCATGTCCCCCCCTCCATCTCTGTCCCCAGTTTCATCACGTTCTCCCCCTTCATCTGCCTACAGTTTCATGTCCCCCGTCTCTGCCCCAGTGTCATGCTGTTCTCCTCCCCTTCATCTGCCCCAGTGTCATGCCGTTCCCCCCTCCCCTTCATTTGCCCCCCAGTTTCATTGGGCCCCCTCCATCTTTGTCCCCAGTTTCATGCCGTTCTCTCCCCACAACCTTCATGTTCTCCAGTGTCATGCCGTTCCCCCCCCTCCCCTTCATTTGCCCCCCAGTTTCATGGGCCCCCTTCATTATGTTCCACCTTTATATTTAATACAAAACAAACACTTACACTCACCTTCCATCACTCACCTTCCATCGATCCCCCGACGCTCCTCTCTCCAGTCACATACGCGATTAAAGCAGGAGCTGTGAGTTCAGCTCCTGCTTAGCTGCGGCCTGGCTTGCGTGTGTAGGCGTGATGACGTCATCGCGCCTACACACGCAAGCCGGGCCGGAGCTTTAAAGTAGGAGCTGATCTCACAGCTCCTGCTTTAATCGCGTATGTATTCCAGCTCATCGGCGGACGGACGCCGATGAGCTGAAATCGTGACAGGCAAGTGCCGGGGGGCCCCCAGAGGCTCTGTGGGCCCCGGCACTTGCCCGACTATGCCGTGCGCTGACGCCGGCCCTGCACCTGGGTCAAGCTTATTAAACCAACAACACTGTTATGTCAGGCTCACCTGATTGTAACACTTTTCCCCTATTAAAATTCATTGCTGCAAATGCTACATACTGCTCCACTGTAATACAAGCTCTTTCCTCCCTCTTCCTTTAAGTGACATGGCCAGGGTGCTAAGCTGAAATCTTGCCGAGTACAGTCATTCATAGAAGGGAGTGGATCAGGAAAGTGCATTAGAGCGAACACTATTCGAATCAGCCATTTCGAATAGGACGCTCCCATAGAAATGAATGGAAGCGGCCGGCACGCAGACTTTGCCGGTGACCGGCCACTTAAAGGGGTATTCCCATCTGCATAATTATTTTTTAATTTGTAGATGATTAAAAGTTAAACATTTTTGCAAATGTAAGTAATTAAAAATTCTGCAGAGTTTTAAAGATTTTCTCTAACTTTCTTAGTGGTGACAGTCTGTTATCTTGATCGGTTGCCATGGATACGACCACCAATGCAGAAACTTTCTAAGGTCAGAAAATCAGCCATGATGTCCTTATTGTGGCCGGGATATCTTCTGATACATGTAGTGTTCCTGCCTGATAACCCAGCTACAATAAGAAAATCATAGCTGGTTCCTGACAAGTCCCAGACCATAGAAAGTGTCTGCATTAGTGGTCGTATCCATTGGCAACTGATCAAAATAAAAGACTGTCACCACTAAGAAAGTTAGAAAAAATTATTAAAACTCGGCAGAATTTCTAATTACTTATATTTGCAAAAATGTTTAACTTTTAATTATCTACAAATATAGATATGTTTATGTACATGAGAATACCCCTTTAAGCCCCCCCCGTGCTGGCTATATCCATTCATTTCTATGGGAGCGTGCTATTCGAAATGGCTGTTTCGAATAGTGTTTGCTCATCTCTAAAGGTTAACTGTTGTACTGCTGGACTCTGGTCAGTGTGCAATGGCTTCAGGCTTCCTTGTGCTATTGTTTATTACTCAGGTTTTGGTATAGTACACTACAAAGTAGTAACACTGTTCAGAGAACAATATCTTTTATTTAAAATATAGTTATTATATATAAAATTTTCATTCATTAGGGCTAAAATTTACATGTGTGTCCCTAACATCTTGTTTTTCAGAGCCAGGAATGACTAAATCTGTAAGTGTTTCCGTGTTTCTCAAGGGAAACTGTCCCCCCGCAGACCTTGAAGGAAATGCAGTTGTTTCGTACAGCACGCCCACAGGTAACTGTTATTAGCACAATATTGATCATTATTAATATTATATAGACTGGTACTGGTAACACAGTATTTATATGTTACCATCTTAGGCGGAGAACAGTCCAAATTATTTTCTGATATTGGTGTCTGTAAGAAAATCTGTCTAGATCTTGAACCACTACTGTTTACCAGAATAAAGAAGGTTCTATAGAATTCTCAGACCGGTTTGGCACTGCTCAGAGATTTATTTTACTTTTTTTCTGCATTTCTTGGTCTTCCTTTGCCTATTTCTATAAATATAACAGTATTATTATGTTCAAGAAGCAGTATTAGTACTTTTCAGCTTTAGCTGTGGATTATGTCAGCAGATTGAGGCCAGTGAGTGAGATGATAAGATTCGGGATGCACTTGAGGCATTCTGGTTTGCTTGTTTGTTTCCTTTGGAGATGATGGCAAGTTCTGCCCAATTGTTTTCATTAGAATGAAAGATAAATCCAAATGTACAAGCTCAGAATAAATCTTAATTGTTCTATTCAATATTAAACAGCAAAAACCAAAAGGAATAGAAATATATCTTAAAACATAGCTTTTAATAATTATCCTTAAATCTATAATATTGGTCCTGTTACTAAAACAAAGTTGTCCAGCGTAGACCTAAATGCAGAAAAATTAAATGTGAAAGGTCATAAAACAGGACACGGCGGCCTCCAAGAAATTTAAACCAATTCAACTCACCAATATTATGGTACCGAATAGATGGAGGACGTCATCCAGATAACACATAGGCCATAGATGGGGTCTATGAGCTAGACAGGGTGTGATTCTGTATTCCCCTACACATCTAACTCAGGAGCACTGCCCTAATAGCTAGTGTCCTGACAAGAATATGTATCTATTAGAGATGAGCGAGTAGTACTCGATTTAGTAGGTATTCGATCGAATACTACGGTATTCGAAATACTTGTACTCGATCGAGTACCACTCGCTGTTCGAATGTAAAAGTTTGATGCAGAATCGGCATTGATTGGCCGAATGCTATACAGTCGGCCAATCAATGCTGGTTCTTCTCCTACTTTTAGAAGTCTTCTCCGTGCAGCTTCCCCGCGGCGTCTTCTGGCTCTTCATTCTCTTCATTCACTCTGCCAGGCATCGGGCCTGGGCAGAGCCGACTGCGCATGTCCGCTTGTAGTGTGGGCATGCGCAGTCGGCTCTGCCCAGGCCCGATGCCTGGCAGAGTGAATGAAGAGCCGGAAGACGCCGCGGGGACGCTGCAAGGAGAAGACTGCACGGAGGATCCAGCCCAACCCTCACTCGTGGACTTGGTAAGTATAATTTGATCGAACGTTGTCTACCCCTGAAATGAGCATTTTCCCCCATAGACTATAATAGGGTTTGATATTCGATTCAAGTAGTCGAATTTCGAGGGGCTACTTGAAACGAATATCAAACCTTGAACATTTTACTGTTCGCTCATCTCTAGTCTCTATCAATATGGCCACCCTAGCAGGATAACCCTATAAGGCACTCAAAGGGTTAAATTTAAAAGAAATGAGCATGCCTACCCGACATGTATGTTTCGTCAAAGTAGAGGTAGAGACTCCACCCTAACTCCCCAGGGGTTAATGGCGCTCAGAAAATAAAAGCCTTGTATAGGCAACATATACAGTGAGGAAGTAACACAGATAGATAAGTGCTTCGATGGATCTGAGTCATATGACCTTTCTTATGTCATTTTTCTGCATTTAGGTCTACACCTGACCACTTTGTTCCCCTCTTGTTTTAGTAACAGGACCAATAGAATGAAAGATAGTAAAAATATTAAATTTAATAAATACTCAAATTAGAGACTGTGAGATCTCTGCCAAGTCCAGATTTTTTCATTATTTAATAGGTGCTGCTTCACTGATTCCGGAACAGTTGGAATTCTTTTTCTCTAGAGTCCACCATTTTTGAACAATCAGTGCTGTTAATTTTGGTGCCCGATATGCTATTTAGGCTCTGTACTGTCAGGTGGGGGGTGTCAGGCATAAGTTCTGCCTCTGGTTGGAGCTCGGAATCACACCCTGACAATGCCCGCTGGAGAGTACAGAGCCTGAATAGCCTATCAGGCACCATAACTAAATGCAGTGATGGTTCATATACAGTGGGGACGAGAGAAGAAAGTCCATCTGTGCCAGAAGCAGGAGACGTGTGCTTATTAACTAAAACTGGAGTTAGTGAAGGCGGTGAAAGGTCCTCTTTAAGTATGCAACTTTATAATATATTTCTAATATTCCTAATAGGCCCAAACTCAACAAGAAAAAATGTAAACATGAAAATGATTGTTATTAGAATGTGTGCATTAAATTAATTTCCATTTATTTTATCCCATATTTCATTTTTCTTTACTTGGATATTTGTTTTTTATTCTGAATTTATTTATAATATTTCCAATATGTTACTAAATGAAAATGAGCTATTCCTACCCTGCATTGTACAAAAGCCATGGCTGTTCCTTTTATGTGAAAATGATTGGTTGAGAAACATTAATAAAAATCCAGGCAGAATGTTCCTGGCAACAGGGTCAGATAAGACGTTGGCACATAATGGCCTCCACCACTCTCCCATCCTGTACACGCCAGTTATTTCAATCTGATTTTTAAATTCATGACCCTTCCACAAATTTTAACAGATGTGGTTAGCGCCATATTCACAGAAATATTTGTATTTCTGCAATGCTTCTACAGGGTAATGTGTTTCTACGTCTCAAGAACACACGGTGCTTGGAGCATTTTTGTCCAGAAGCATGTGTACTGCATTGTTTAGTTATGTAAGTGTCTACAGACCTCACGACAGAAGGAGAATCCTGCTCCACGTAAACTGTTTTAGTTTAGGGTTCAAAGCGTGGTGAGACCAATAGTTTAGTCTTTTTATCTGCAAAGTATGTTTTTTATTAGAAAGCCAATGTGGCTTTGATTGCATATGTAAAATATTGTTTTGCCCATATTCTATTATAATCTACTTATATTTAAGGTTACTGTTTTATCACTCATATGGTAAGTAGGGTCATAATACAAATGTGAATCGTAATGTTAACATATTGCTGATTTGCAGATTACAATTCAATTTTCAATTCAAATTTTTATTGCAAATTTTTAACAATACAACAGAGTCTGAAATAGACCTAAAACAAAAAGAAACACACAAAAAAGGGATACACAAATATACAAACAATACCAACAACACAAAATGGTTTCGGACCGCCAGGAGGTCCCAGGAGGGTCCGGCCATGGAATGTACTGAAGGGCAGAAGAAGAAATGGAAGAGGCAAAGAAAAATAGGAGAAGTGCCAAGGGGGAGGGGTAGAATGAGCAAAAAAGGGGGGGGGGAGGAGGGGGGGGGAGGAGGGAGGGTAATTAAGGGAGTGCGAATAGAGGGGGCAAGTGAAAGACAAACCAACTAGAGCGTAAAAACTCTGTGGACCCTAAATCCCTTGCCGGAGAGCAAAAGTCAATAAAACGGCAGAAAGAAGGATGTATCCATCCATGATAACCACGAAAAGAATGCACCACACAGGTCTAGGAGGAAGGTCCAGAGCCCAGGAGTGTTTTATTTTTCCCAGAGCGTTGAAATTCAAAGCAATATAACCAGGTTTTAGTGTAGGTTTCAGTCATGCCAAGCAGGAAAGAAGTGAGGTTCTCCATACGCATTATCTCATTGACCTTCAATATCCAGAGGGAGAGACGAGGGGTTCAACTCGCTTCCAGTAGATTGAAATGCAAGCACGGGAAGCGAGGACCAAAAATCGAAGCAGAGAACGCTTGTAGACTTTCACCCAAGGCTCACAGTGATTGAGGAGGAACAAAGCCGGGACTAGGTGATGAGGAGTATCAGTTAGTTTCAAAATGATCCGGTTAACACCGTCCCAGAACGAAGACAATACAGGGCAGGACCAGAAAATATGGCGCATATCCCCCTCTACCTGCCCACATCTCCAGCACAGCGGGAATACCTGTGGGAAGAATGTGTGTCATTTCGTAAGGACCCTGTACCAACGATACAGGATCCTGTAGCATCTAATATGTGAGTGATATGTGCTGTATGCCTCTAATATGTTAGTGATGTATTCTGTATGCATGTAGTATATGAGTGATGTGTGATATATGCATGTAGTAATATATGTTCTATATGCATATGTTATGTGGATGACTTGAGTGATATGTGAGATGTTTGCAACTAATATGTCATTGGTGTGTGATATATACATCCCATATATAAGTGCTATGTATGAGGCATGCATGCATCTAGATATATTAAACACACAAGGAGAACTTATTAAGATTGTCACCTCTGCCAGTCATTGTACATTCACCTACTCGCACAATATATACCAGTAGCTATAACTCTTTAAATAATTTTTACTGCCCCTCCCACCTTCCCTGCCGCCGGGAGCTATGCGGCTGAGGTATTCGATCGAGTATATTCGCTCATCTCTAATCTTTACCCCACTCTACCAACTGTCTTAAAAAGTGGTGAGCTTGTCAGAAGAGTGAGAAAGTTACACGTCTTTGGTGCAAGTTGAGTCAATGGCCCACTTCTTCTCCAGTCTTCTGGAGTACATATTCTATAGTAAATCCCCCCACATTGCACACTAAGTGTTTGCGCATCTTGTGTGAAATGTGTGAGACGGCACAAATGAAGTGTTGTGTAGCTTAGAGCGAGACGCTGGCTGTTGTAGGGGAAGTGGGTTATAACAGCTTGTTCAAGTAGACAGTGCGTCTGTATTTGCTCCTTACACCTTCATCTGTGTCTTGTATATGCTCACTGTCCTATTGGACTAATGGACCCTTTGACCTATAATCTGCTCTGTCATGTTCATCTATGGTATGTAGTTTTGATGGGAAATCCTGTCAAATGTTATGGACTCTGCACATCACCAAAATGAGACACCATTGAGCAAGTTCTCAACAAAATAAGTAAAAGCAAAATGTTATGACCTCTGGAATGCAAAGAGTAAAAAAAGAAAAACAGTCTTTGAGGCCTAGAATGATTATGGCATCAGTGTTTTAATAACTGGGGGCATTTTGCTTCACCTTGTGGCACCCCATCTGGTATGTGATATATTGCATGTTAATTGAAGGGCATTAAGTTACATTTATCATTACATGACTGGGCTGATTTACTTTAAGCTTTTGTATATTTACAAAGTAATGACCTGGAAAACCAGAGTGTAAGATATTTAGCAGAATAAATTCACAGCTCAGGGATATAATAGAAGGTCATAGTTAGAAAGTCTGTAGAGGAGTTTCACCTGGTTATTTGTCACATTGCTCTTGTGAGTGGTGATTCAACTTACTTAATTTTCCCACAAATTGTAACCATATTTACATTTGTAGACAATCAAAAGTTAAATATTTTTGCAAGTATAAGTAATTAAACTCTTTGCAGTTTTTTAAAGATTTTCTCTAACCATCTTAGTGGTGATAGTCCTTTGGCTTGATAGGATAAATGCTGGAATGCTGGAACATTGTAAGGTTGTGCCACTTGTCAACTCAGCCGTGATAGATTTCAGGTATCATTCAAGGCAGTAAACTGGCATAAATGATTGTAAATCTGAGGTGCAGGTAGCACCACTCTTCACTGCGCCCCCTACCAGGAAAATTGTGATAAAAACTTCTTTTTGTGATACTTTAATACTGACGTACAAAGTCAGGCCCGGTTCACCTCTATATTCGGGAAGTCTACATGGGAACCCCCTGAAAGAAATACGCACTGGCAAACGGTGTGCTTATGAAAGCACACGGACTCTAAAGACTATAATGGGGTCCGTGTGTTTTCCGCAAGGGGTCCGTGTCGTTTCATAAGCTCACCGCTTGTCAATGCATTCAGTATTCCGTTCAGGGGATCCCTATGCGGACTTCCCGAACGGATTACCGAATGTAGATGTGATGTGTGATATTCACACTATATATATATGTCTTGACAAAGATGTCTACAGCCCAACATTGTGCATACTGTAGTGTTTGCAAATATCTACTTTAATAATGAAGGTGACATGATAGTCTGTCTTTTAATTGTGTGTGTATATATATTGTATTTGTTTACATTCATATGTTAGAATGATGAAAATAATGAAAGTAAGTTCACAAAGACAAAAGGAGCAGTTGTGGATTAACAAGGTGCCAGAAGAATGGAAGAACTAGAAAATATATATTTTTAATCTTTTTTTATGTTTTGTGGCTTTATCTGATATTTGGTTAATAAAAAGATGAATATGAGCTTCATATATAATAAACATAATAAAAGGGCTTTGTGTTCTTGCACAGCCAGAGGACACTAAAACAGTGTTATATGATCTGGTGTATACCTTGAGCATTCAATCTGTATACTCACTGCTAACATTATTATGGCTTTATTAAGCTTACTTCCGCCTGTCAATAAATGCTGTATGTAATCCTGGTTTGTATAGGTCTCCATGGCTAGAGGGCCTGAGTTGGAATGGAGGAGAAATGCGTTGCAGATTACTCTATATGTTAAAGGAGCGAAGTTGTTCATAGCATATTTACCTCATCTTTCTGTAGCTTATTAAATTTCCATTTGGTAGCTAATCTTTATTGGATTAATCATTTTCCAATGCTATATACTATTTTCCAGCTAAAGTACTCTAAAGTTTGTACAGCTGTTCTTTTATTAAACATTTTTTTACCTTTTGTGATTTTTTTTCTCCTTTTTGCTGCATGTGACATAAGAACTGAACCCTGAAGGTAAGAATAATGAACAATAGACTATGGCCGTTTATTCAGATTTACAGTTCTGTAGCTAATAGCATGTATTATGGATGTATATATTCATGAGCATGGCAAATCCTGTAACTACCCCACGTCATTCCTTGTCTTGGAATTAACTGTACTCAAAGAAGTATTCCAGTTATTTCAAGTTACCCCCTATTCACTGGATATGGAATAACTTGCTGAACGTGGGTGTCCTACTGCTGGGACCCTGTGTACCCCTAAATAAATATATTGGCTTGTCATGAATGCACAACCACTCCACTATTATAGGACTGCAGGTGGTAACAGAGTGCTGTACTTGGCTATCCCCTGCAGTGCCATAGAAAATAAACATAGTGGCAGCGTATATGTACTTTACCATGCAGACAGGAAATATGACCACCGCTCTTAATTGGTGAGGGTCGCAATAGTCAGACCCCCATCAGTCAGCAAATAAACCCTATCCAATTTGAAGTAACTAAATACCTATTACTGTAAAAGAGGGATTGGTCCACATGGCTAATCATTTTAAATTGAGTTATATAACAAGAACATATGGATATGATGTTTACGTGTCCACATAAAAACTGGGAAAACTTATTGACTCGACTATAAGCCATGGGGGGGGGGGGGGAATCCACCATTGCAGATAAAAAGTCTGGTCATGTGCATTGCAGCTTAGTAACTCCATGTGGATCATAGTAATAGCAGTTAACCCCTTCATGTCCCTCACATTAACCCCCTGTGTGCCTCACATAAGAGTTACTGATATGTGGGACATATGGAGGTAATAATTAGATATCTTCATAATTAAGGTGCTTCATTAGTACCCTCATGTGTCTCACATATTAGTAACCCTTATGTGGGGCACACAGGTGTTAATATGAGGGACATGAATGGGTTAACTGTTATTAATGTGAGGCACATGGAATTACTGAAACTAAATTAATAACCCCAAATGCCTGACATTAATAGGCAGAGTAACTAAAGGAAGGTCCCTGTGTGTCACATTACTGTAGCTTCCTCTCCTCCATATAACAGACATCTTCCATAAGACACAATGAATCCTGGCCACTCATCTGCAGGGGAGATGCTAAATCCTAGTGTGCTAAAGGACCTCTGATGACGTCATGACCATGTGATCGGACTCTGGTGTGGGCGGAGCTACTAGGATTTAGACTCAACCTTATCTGATGTTACGTACCAGTGGCTACAGGACCTTTGATGACATCACAGTCACGTGACCTCATGACAAGCCAATCACAGAGCAGTAGCACTAAAGGACCTCCCCCTTCCATGTCCTTCCAGTTTTCTGTGCTCTGTGGACCCTGACTCGTGTATACGCCGAGGAGAGCTTTTTCAGCATGAAAAATGTGCTGAAAAAGCCAGCTTATATTCGAGTATATACAGTAATAATCTTTTTAGGTAATTCTTTTATGTATATGCAAATCAGCCAGAGTGCGCAATGGGGTCTGATTTGCCAGATTTGTCTACAAACAGCCACAAGTGCTCTGGCTGTTCTTTAAAACTGATGTCCATCGTCATTACTTTAGCATTGAGTGAAATTTTAAGTCCCTGCTGTCTGTAGACAAATCTAGAAATCTGGATCTGCCCCTATTGCACCTACAGGCTGATTTGCATATTTTTAAAAGAGAATTATGTGTTCATTGCTTCTTTGGTTTGGACAACACCGATATGTTTCTACTCAGATAACAATGGACCCAAAGATGGTAGTGTGAAACCATCCTTATATGAATTCTAGTATAAAGAAACTTTTTGTCATTTGGTTCTGTAAAACTATTAGTGGTTGGAGTCTGTGTTTGGAGCCCCTAATCTTGAACAGAAATGTCTGTTAATAAATGCTAATGACAAACTTTAAAGATGTATCCAAGACTTATAATCCAATGACCTACAGATAGATCAGTTGTTTTTTTCGGCACTATGTACAGAGTTGGAAGCAGATGGCCCTGTTTAGTGGCTGTACCACTCTCTTGCAGCTCATCTCCCATCCATTTGAGTCTTTACCTGCAAAAACATGTGTTCTTCAGCCACCATGGGTGAGCTGGGCTTTGGAAGTCGGGTTTTTCCCATAAATATGATCGTGTTCAGAAACTTAGGTTAAACCTGTTTACAATTATAAGTCATTAAATATTTTGAAGAGTTTTAAAGATTTCTTTCTAAGGGCTAGTTCACACGGGGACATGGACGCTGATTTTGACAGCGGATTTCGCGGCCAAATCAGCGTCCATACAATGTCCACACTATGTGAACTGCTCCCGCCGCGACCATCGCGGTCGCGGCTTTCACCTCCGCTGTCGGCTCAAATGAATGAGCCGACATGGAGGGCGCTGCGGCTGGGCGGAAGCCGCGGCTCATCGCGAGCGGCTTCCGCCCGAAAGATAGGTCATGTCGCTTCTTTTTCTGCTAGCGAGCTAGCAGAAAAAAAAAAGCGAGCAGTTCACATAGGGATACATTGTATGGACGCTGATTTGGCCGCGAAATCCGCTGTCAAAATCAGCGTCCATGTCCCCGTGTGAACTAGCCCTAAGGTAATGTTCACATGGAAAATAAACATGAATTCCTCTTCATTTTTAACCGCTGTATTGGGCCAGGTGCTACCCACAACAGGTTGCCATTGCAGGGCATCAGCATTCCTTTGTGGCTTTCGGATGCAGATTAGGCCCAGATTAATGGGTCTCGAGCCTTGGAATCCGCTGCAAGTTTGAGTAGGACGCTTATTTTTTCAGCATCCTGCTACAATCTCTGCCTCCCATTGAAAACCATTGCAACACAGATTTTAGGCATAATCCACCACGGATTTGGGGTTGAAATCCGCCCCCAAATAAGTAGCAAATTCCTCTGTGTGAACGTACCCTAACCATCTTTGTATTGACAGTCTTTAGGCAATGAATGCGACCATGATCACAGGAACTTTCAATGGTCTGGAACTTGTGAGAAACGTAGTCATGGTTTTCTTACTGTGGTCAGGTTATCATCTCATGTATGTAATGTTCCTGTTTGATAACCGGCCCGCAATAAAGAAATAATGGGCAATTTTCTGAGCATAGAAAGTTCCTGCATTCATGGTTGTATCCATTGTCAACCAATCACGACAAAAGACTGTCACCACTAAGATGGTTAGAGAAATTGCTTACATTTGTAAAAAAAGGTTTTAATTGATTATATGTTTTAAATATATGTTCATGAGAAAGCCCTTTTAATGTGCAGAGTATGTTATCAGACTATAGTTGCTTGCATGATACTACATTTAGGTATATTTATCCCAAATCTCTTTTTCAACATCTCTAAGACTATTTTCACATTTGTGCCTTTGGACCTTCCATCACAATATCTGCCTGAAATCAGTGGCCGAAAAAGTCCTGTATGCACAGCTTTTTTGTTCGCCACTTTCAGTTACAAAGCGCTGGACCCTATTTTAGTCAGTAGGGGCCGATAGGCTCCATATGTAACCTCCAACGGACCAGAACAACGCAGAGCTAACATTTATATGAATTTAGAGTTGCTAGTAGCTCAATTCAGAAGAACTAAATATTATTACTATAATTGATAGTAATAATATTTAGTTCTTCTGTATTTAGGAGGGTGGAAACATAAAGATCACGTAACTTTAGGATCTTTTGGCACGGGTAATATTAAGTTGCTGTTTTCTCTACTGATCCCACTTCTATAGTACTGGATGTATTTATGAAATACTTGTCTTATTATCATTACACCCCTGGTAAGACATAGATAACTAGCGATGTTGGACATGCACTACTATTATATGACTTCTTCAGAATTTTTGGTTTTGGGATCTGCATATTCTGAGCACTAGAGGGCACTGCTGTTCTACATGTAACATAACTTTTGCAGTTCTTGTAAATTTAAGGTAATGTTTGCTTATTGAATCTAGTTGTTGCTTAGTCAAACTGTGTTTCTGAGCATACATAGCACATTACAATACATGAAAAAGCTGCTTTTTTTTTTTAATTTTCTTTCCTAACAATCGCAACATTTTGTCAGATATTTCACAGAAATTTTCTATATTTTATTTATTTATATATTATTATTATTATTATTATTATTATTATTATTATTATTATTATTATCATCGTATCATTGTATTTGTGAACATTTATAAGAAGAGGAAACTGGTATTATGTATACATGAATGTGTGTACATATTGATATATGGGGCTGCATATTATAGCATATGTCAGGGGTTTTTCTAAGATACAGATGTTTATGACCTATTCTTATGTCAGTAGGCATTTAAATGATAGAAATACAAGCTATACTGATTTTTTCCCCCCCAGAAGACTATTTATTAATCTGCTCATCTCCTTCTATTGTATGACATGCAGAGCAGAAACTCCGCTCAGTGTGGGACAGGTTTTCTTTAAACATCTGAAAGTTTAGCATTAAAGTAGTATTCTCATGTGGATATTTATAGCTATATGCATAGGATATCCCATAAATGCTCAATAGAAGCACCTATCGCAACAACGGGTTTTGTGGACCACCATCTATTGGGCATTTATGGTTTGTCCTTTGGATGGAAATTCCCTTTAATTTGTAGAGTGAACCCAAACTGAGACTAATAGCATTACCAGCTGCGATTAAATATTTACTAAATTCCTTTAGTTCTCCTTTATTCTATATAGATCTTAAGATCCCTATTCTTGTCTGGTAAAAGAAAAGTGACGGCAGGGCTGTGTTGCTTACATAGCTCCCATAGGGCTTGTCATCCATCTTCCATGTTCTCTTAATGTGGAATTCCCAACAGTCCCAATATCACCGCAGGACTAGGAGGTTAGATAAAGTGCCACGGCAACAACCAATTGTATCTATAATGGCAGAAAACCAAAAACAAGAAAATGATATATCCAATAAATGTCTGAATAGAATTTCAGCAGAAAGAGGACAACTCAATTACTTGTGTTTATTTCAAGGCAGCGTCATATATACGGTAGTATCTTTTATTTTTAGTGATTATAATCTCCTCTTTTTATTATCTTTTACTTTTAGTGATTATAATCTCTTTTTATTGTCAATTATAAGTGCACTGGGAACAAAGAACATTGAAGTGTAACATATATGCAATATAACACATAAGACAATCTAGATTTCATGCTCATAGAATATAAACCATTTGTAAGATTAGCACAACACCTTCTACTTTCGTTGGAGCGTATTTACCTCACCACAGAAGGTAATGGAGTCCTAGAGAGAAGGAAACCTCTGCCTTATTAAAACTTTTCCAAGACTATTCATGTGGTTATAGGATGACTTAGGTGAAAGGTTTATAGAATATATTCTGCTTTGTCTGTGTTTGCATCCTAAGAGAATAAAAATACAGCTTTCCCTTATCGGACTTCTATCTAACTATCTATACACACTGTTTTATATTTTATTTATATCATGTTTACAATTAGAAGTCATTAAAATGCCTGCAGCGGAATGGGTTAATGTGCAGAGTCTGTTACCAGACTGTAGTTGCCTGCATGATACTAAATTGTTTCACTGAATAGGTAAGAATTATAAAACTTATCTTTTATTAGAATTTTGATATAAAAGAATAAAGTAGTATTAATAAACATGAGATGAGCCCACAAATGTGATAAAAAAGAAAAAATTCTAAAAGTATGTTGCGTAGCATGTGAGTGCTATTGTGCTGTATTGCCATTACTTAGACTGATGTATCCCTTTCGATCTGGACATCTCCAGTGAGGTTTCAAGCCATCACACGGTCAAACCACCATTAAGAGGTGGAGACTGGTATGAACTGAATCTCAAAAAAGAGGTACAATAGATCCACAGACTAGAATGTGTTCACCCGCATGATCTTAATAAGATTGAGTTTTCATCATAGAATGTATATATTTTCTCATCCATGTATCTGAGTTTTATTATTGTTATGCAATCTATGACTATATTACTGTGGACGATTTGCGGTACATTATTCCCCTTTGTCTATCTATAGACATGGCGGTTGGGTGGTATATACAGTCATAGATGTAAGTGAATGTAGAATGAAATGAAGTATTTCTCCTGGGAAATGTTGGCAGTTCCGCATGCTTTGTTATACATGTGTTTATTTTCTTTGTGTACATGGGAATGACACAACAAAACAGAGAAGCAAAGGTTAAATGGACATAATTTCACACAAAGCTACTTTCAAGCTTGTGATACTCATTCAAACTCACCTCTGGCAAGTAGCAGGTGTGGGCAATGTGAAAATTACACCTGAGATGAAAAGCAGAAAAGTTGACTCTATCTTTGTGTTGTGTGTGCCACACTAAGCATAGAAAAAAGAAAGAGGAGAAGAGAACTGTCTGAGGACTTGAGAACCAAAATTGTGGAAAAATATCAACAATCTCAAGGGGTGCAAGTTCATCTCCAGAGATTTTGATGTTCTTTTGTCCATGGTGTGCAACATAATCAAGAAGCTTACCACCCATGGCACTGTAGCTAATTTCTCTGGATGTGGACAGAATAGAAAAATTGATGAAAGGTTGCAA
This sequence comes from Leptodactylus fuscus, assembly GCF_031893055.1. NCBI lineage: Eukaryota > Metazoa > Chordata > Amphibia > Anura > Leptodactylidae > Leptodactylus > Leptodactylus fuscus. The sequence continues at coordinate 143,855,831 of NC_134268.1, forward strand.
CGCAGGATAGTTTGGATGATGGATAAGTAGCTCCAATCAAGTCAGTCTAAAGAAATTCAAGCTGTCCTGCAGGCTCAGGGTGCGTCAGTGTGAACGATCTGTCCACATTTGAATGAAATCCAACACTATGGCAGGGGACCCAGGAGGACCCCAATGCTGACCCAGAGACATAAAAAAGTGCTGCAGTCTTCCAAAATCTATGTGAGTAAGCCAAATTCTTTCTAGAAAAACAGCATGTGGACAGAAGAGACCAAAATAAAGCTTTTTTGTAAAGCGCATCATTCTACTGTTTACCAAAAATGGAATGAGGCCTACAAAGAAAAGAACACAGTACCAACAGTCAAATATGGGGGAGGTTCAAAGATGTTTTGGGGTGGTTTTGCTGCCTCTGGCTCTGGGTGCCTTAACTGTGTGCACGGTATCATGAAATCTGAAGATTACCATCACAATGCATGGCCCAGTGTCAGAAAGCTGGGTTTGCGTCATAGGAATTCCAGCATGCCAATGACCCGAAACATGCTTCAAAAAGCACCCAGAAATGGCTGGAAACAAAGTGCTGGAGAGTTCTGAAGTGGCCGCCAGTGGGTCCAGATCTAAATCCCATTGACCACATGTGGAGAGATCTTAAAATCGCTGATGGGAGAATGCACTCTTCAAATATGAGAGACCTGGAACAGTTTGCAAAAGAAGAGTGGTCCAAAGATTGTTAATGGCTGTAGGAAGAGATTCATTTCAGTTATTTTTTTCAAATGGTGTACAACCAAATATTAAGTTGAGGGTGCCTGTAATTTTGTCTGGCCCATTTTTGGAGTTTTGCGTGAAATTCTATAATTTGTGGAGTTTTTTTTTTCTGTTTTTTGTTTTATTCCAATACACAAAAAGGAAATAAACAAATGTATAGCAAAACATATAATTGCAATAATCTTCTGGGAAAATACTTAATTTTCTATAAAACATTCAGGGGTGTCAACACTTCTGGCCATGACTGTATTTATCATATCTGTCATGTGCTGAACAGGCAGGGCTTGAGGAATGGCCATTCTATGTATTGTATTTGGGCTTCCCTGTCCGGTTACAGTCTAATCGGCATATATGGCATAAAGAAATGTGCTATACAATAGCATTTTTCAATTTCTGTGTTATAGCAAGAGTGGCTTCTCTGTTTATTAGATCAGGGGTCAAAACATACTTTTAGAATTTTTTCTTTTGTCACATTTGCGGATTCACAATTTGGTGTTTATTAATATTATTTCATTCTTTTATATTGAAAATATAATAAAAGCTATGTCTTATAATCCTTACGTATTCAGTGACTCTATATTCAATATATAGGAGTTTACATAATACCAAGTTGAGATAAATTAATCCCAAATCTGTTTTCTTAACGTTTCTAAGGGCTCATTCACATCTGCGCCTGGTCTCTGTTTATACAGGTTTCCGTTTTCCTGTCCGAAACTGCAAAACTGCACAGGAAACGGAAACCTGTTGGCATTTTTTTGAAAAGCGTCCGGCCGTGAGCGCCGGTGAGTGTTTTATGCTCTCCGTGGCAAAACGTTTTTTTTTTTTTTTTTTAACCAGACACAAAGTCGGACATGCAGGACTTTGTGTCTGGTTTAAAAAAACGGTTTCGCCGTGGAGAGCATAAAACGCTCACTGGTGTTCACGGCCGGACCCGGTCTGACAGGTTTATGTCTTCTACCTGCAGAAGACGGAGACCTAAGTACGGAGACCGAACGCTGGTGTGAACCCAGCGTAAGGCTCCGTTCACATTTGCGCCTGAGTCTTCATTGTAGACTACATCTTAATATCTGCATGATATGCTTTCCACACACAGATTCACGCACACAGCTTTACACACACAGCTTTTGCATTCACTATTTTAAAATTATGGACTCCATTTTCCCATTGTCAATTATAAGAGCAAAGAACTTTAAAGTATAACATATACTCAAATATAACACAGAAGAAAATTTCACGCTCTTAGAATAGAAACAGCAGGTGGCAACAGCCTTAGGCACCTTTTAGTTTCATAGGAGAGCAAAATTTGGGAATGTGTATCTTTCTCACCACAGGATGTAATGGAGTCCTGGAGAGAAGGAAAACTGCCTTAATACAACTTTTACAACACTATTCATGTGGTTATAGGTGAAAGGTTTAGAGAGTATATTCTGCTTTGTCTGTGTTTGCATCCTGTGAATCTGAAAAAAACAGCTTTACCTTCTTAGATAAGAAATACTGTCATTTAATAGAACAGTTTTGCACAAAATAAAGAAAATATCAAATAGTGTGTAGTGATAGATAGATAGATAGATAGATAGATAGATAGATAGATAGATAGATAGTGGCCCAGTGGTTAGCACTGCAGCCTTGAAGCGCTGGAGTCCCGGGTTCAAATCCCACCAGGAACAACATCTGCAAGGAGTTTGTATGTTTTCCCCATGTTTGCTTGGATTTCCTCCCATTCTTCAAAGACATATGGATAGAAGAGAAAAAAAAATGTACATTGTGATCCCTATATGGGGCTCACAATCTACTATAAAAAAAAAAAAAAAAAGATTACCCACATAGGGAACAGTGCCGCCTGGAGAGTAACATGAAGAACTGCCTTGTACCTGTCATGTGACCCTACCACATCAGCCAGTAGGTCTCACCCCCTCAAACTAACCCCACTCTTTTTATTGGGCTATCAGAGTGGGTTTAGATTGCAGGAAAGTAACCTATGTGATTAGCAGTCAGGTCCTTGTGCGCTCACAGGAAGCTCTGCCTTGTTTCTGATACATGACCAAATTGTGAAATACACTGCTATAGGTAAAAAACTTGCATTGTACGAATACAAACCGATAACTACTTAACTTATGAAGTGCTGTCTTTTAATACTTTAGAATCCAAGCCCAAATACTTAGCGTTATGGAGCATATTGGGGAAAAAAGAACTTCCAAGATTAGTAACAAATACCAATAATCTACTAACCCATCAGTAGTTCCCAGTGAACTGTATCTTAGGTGACAGCCCCTTGATATACCTAGCTTCAGCATAATATACTATATATCAATCTAAACACAAAATGCAGGTGTAAACTGGTTAATAAAGAAAGAAACATGTTATTAGCCCTTGCCTAAAAACACTAAAATGTTCTGGTCAATAGTGCCCCAAAACATTAATGGATTCAAAAGAATCCCCAATTCTCAAAGGATCTTTGATTTTGTTGTTTGATAGTGTGAATGAGACGCCGTCCACCCTGTCTCTGTACTGACCTTTCTAAGGTCTAAAGATAAGATGAAAGAACAGTGACTGACTGCTGCTGGCTAACATGACTCAGATCCGAATTATGCTTCATATGTAAGAGCAAAGCGTTCTGTCCTGGCAACAGATTCTTTTATGTAGCATCCAAGGTACAAAGGAGAGCAAATTGAAGGAACAGATTTTTATCCATTGATTGACACCTAAGGCAGGGGTAGGGGTGGGAATGTCCTCCTGTGGCCACAGAAATTCATTATGAATTCCCAGCAGTAGCAACCAATAATTATAATGTGGCAGGTAATTTTGCTAATGGCTGATGTCAACAACGAGCTTTTAATCATTTGCAACAAATGCTCTTCACATTAACTATAGATGGGACTTTCATCTATGTAATGGATGTACTTCAACTATCTCAGAAGTGAGCGTGAAAGGAGGTGCTGGAAGTCTTGGTGCTGAATAACAAAAGTCTTATTCTTATTGTTTCCCAACAGACCTATGACGTGTGTGTTTGTGTGTGTATATATATATATATATATATATATATATATACACACACTCATTGACAAAGATGTTATAATTGAATGAAACTTACATTTGTAAGTGATTACAATATTAGAGTCAAATGTTGGGCTGCCTCTGTCCTGAGTATGAGAGGAGATGTGGTTGGGCATGGAAGCGTACAGGTTCTCTGTGGCATCCTACAGCACATTTGCCCACAGATGGTTCAGATGGGCCTGTAAATCCTGCACAAATCGTCGGTTGCTAAAATTGACATCTGATATGTTACCATAAATGCTTGATTGGCTATATCTGTGACAACTGTGCAGGCCAAGGAAGTATTGCAATGTGAAGTAGACATTCCAGGGAAACCCTAGTTGTATGTTAGCATGCATTGTCCTGCTGAAAAATGCCAGTTGGAAGCCCTGTCATGAGTGGCAACACATGGCTCCAGATATCACTGAGGAGGTTTCCTGCTTTCTTCTGACCATGGCTTTCAGTCTTTCGTGAAGGAGTCTGAGTCAGACCAGAAGTCTGAATTGGGCCGTGGAAAAATAGAGGAATCTGAGTCTGTGGTTTGGCCTACTGATTCCACAGCCCTGGCCTCCGTAACAATCCAGCTTTCTTGTTAATGACATCACTGTAGACAAAGGTGACAGTGGCTGGATGTCAATGATAGGACATGTAATGAGCCCTGTGACACCAGATTATCCTCTTCTAAGTGGCCGTAAATGGTCATGGACAGGGGTGTGTAATGAAGGTGCCAACTCTGTCTGGATTTTTGACAAGGAAACTATGGGATCTGCTGTTCTGCCTGGGTTTTCTGGAGCCTGTTCATTCTACTCCCAGCCCTTCTTGTTGGCCAGGTCAGGACAGCCTAAACGGAAAGCAGTTCATTGAAATGACCATCTTGCTCTCTCAATCCAGTGATCCTCCCCATCTCAAAGTCTGCCAACTACACATAATATTTTTACGTGTGTCGTTGGAGAGCTTTTTTCAACGGGTAGAGAACTATCATTTTTTACACGCTCTTTGTTGGAAGACCCAGACTCTAATCAGACCACGTCTGTAATCATTGACATATGTGTCTGCCGAGTTTTGAAGCAATCTGACATTTTTATTTTGATGCATTATTTTCTTCATTGATAGTATATATCATATATACTGTATATACAATACTATGCCAAGAGCTTTAGGCAGTGGTGAAGTTGGCATGCTTTCAAAAATAGAAGTTTCAATAGTTTATTTTTGTGAATAATGAAAATTAAGTGAATAAACTAAAGAGAAATCAAATCAATATTTGGTGTGATCACCCTTTGCAAGAAGACTCCTTTAAGTGGTGATATAGCTCATAATTTAAAAAAAAATAAAAATATAAACATTTCTTTCAGTCATTTTCTGACACCCATAACTTTTGGATATTTAAAACGTACCTTTCACCACCTATAACTCTTCATATCAATTAATAGCTGTTGTTCCATGGATTCTGTCACAGTTTTTTCCCTAACCTCCACTGTTCCTGAGCAATCATGCTGTTAGTTTTGGTGCTGATATGCTATTTAGGCTCTATGCTGTCAGCAGGGCGATGTCAGACAGGAGCAGACAAGGGGTGTGAGTCTGAGCTCAGACACTGACTGTCTATGATTGGAGCTCTGAATCACATACCACTGCTTGACACTGCCCTTCTGATATTACAGAGCTTAAAGGGATTCTATCATTACAATACACCTTTTACAATAAATAGACGTAGGAATAGCCTTAAGAAAGACTATTCTTTTCTTACCTTTATTATTCTGATCCGCACTGTAATTCCTGAGAAATATATTCTTTCTTCCTTATGAAAATTAGTTTTCTAACAGCACTGGGGGCGTTCCCCAGCACTCAAACAGCAACCCTGAGTCCAATGAGACCAATTTGTGCTTGTATCTTTTTCGTGTGGCTGGTAGTTAGCCATATGTATAGTTCGGTTATTACTTCTGTATAGTTAGTTGCTCAGACGAGCAGGAATTTGTTTTGTTTTTGCCTGAAGTTAAGGCTGTATTTTGTTTTGCTCATTTGTGCCTGGAGTCAAGGTTTATTTATTCTCCTGTTTTTTTTCTTAATAAACCTGTTTGCTGCACAGTTTATGTCCCTGTCTTGGCTGTTTGGGTCAACATGCTTCTCTTTTGTGTCCAGCCATGTGCTTAAGTAGCAGTTTTCTTATGGCATATGCACATACTCTGGTGAAATTGTCTCGTGCACCTTCTTCTACTCCTTGTGAAAATGAAATATTTGTGGCTAAAGAGACATTTTACTGCATAAAATTATAAAAGAGTAGTTTCCAAAATAGTCACTTTTTGTGGTTTTCCATTGTATTGGTATTTTAGGGACTCTGTAATTGAGACATGGCACCTGAAAACTATTCCAGTAAATTTGCCCTAATAAAAAGCCTCATGCTCTCACCTTGTGTCCATACAAGAGTTTACAACCAATGGGGTATTTTCATACTCAGGAGAAATTGCATAACAAAATATGGGAGGTATTTTCTACTTTAACCGGTTGTGAAAATGAAAAATTAAAAATTTTTATTGCAAAAAAATACATTTTTTCGCTTTTACTGCCAATTGTTAATATATTCCATGAAATACCTGTGGGGTCAAAATATTCACCATTTCAAATGTTCACATGTGGGATATTTCCATACTGGGGAGAAATTGCACAACACGTTTTGGGATGCATATTTTCCTTTAACCCATTGTGAATATGTAAATTAAAGTGCTAAATGAACGTATTATTGAAAAAAAATACCTGTTGAATGTTTATTGGGTTAACAAACTTCCTCAGTGCTGTCTTGAATGGTTTTAGGAGTGTAGAGTGTAAAAAATTGGGTGATTTTTAGTGAGTTTCTAATATACCGTATTTTACGGACTATAAGGCGCACTGGACTATAAGCCGCATTGCCCATGAGCGCCTTATAGTCCGTCTCTGTTCATATATAAGGCGCACCGGACTATAAGCCGCAGTCCGGTGCGCATTATATCTTATTGAAAGCGGCGGCAGGCAGACTTTACCAGCGGCCACTTAACCCCCCGCGTGCCAGCCGCTTCTATTGGAAGCGCTCGGCAGGCGAGGAGGGGCTCTATCAGCAAAATCATGCTGATAGAGCCCAACCGTAAACGTTAGATTAAACTACCCCCCCCCGTTTTAAAATAAAAGCCTGAAACAGAATGTGAAACTTACCGAGCGGTGCAGGGTGGGCGGGCATTCAGGCCTCCTCTTCCTCCGATGTTCCGTCCTCCTCCGGCGCTCGCAAGCTGATAATGGCCAGGGCACATGCGCAGTAGAAGCATTATGATATTGCGCATGCGCCCAGGCCATTATCAGCGAGCGCCGGAGGAGAAGGACGGAACATCGGAGGCAGAGGAGGCCTGAATGCCCGCCCGCCCGCCCTGCACCGCTGGGTAAGTTTCACGTTCTGTTTCAGCGTGACAGCAGGGCTGCCGGACACTTCCTATTCATTTCTATGGGAGCAGGCATGCGAGCGCTCCCCATAGAAATGAATGGACTGTTTTTTTCCATTCATTTCTATAGGGAGCGCTCGCATGCCGGCTCCCATAGAAATGAATGGGAAGTGTCTGTCCATTCATTTCTATGGGGAGCGCTCGCATGCCTGCTCCCATAGAAATGAATAGGAAGTGTCCGGCAGCCCTGCTGTAACGCCGGCGTGTACGGCTGTGATACACGCCGGCGTTCGGTAGTGTGAATGCACCCTTACGGTGCCTTTTATGTATGTATGGAAGTGGCACGCAGTCTTTGCCGCCGCTTCCATCCATATATAAGCCGCACCGGACTATAAGCCGCACTTACGATTTCTGAGGAAATCGTAGGTTTTTATGTGCGGCTTATAGTCCGGAAAATACGGTATATGCATTTAAAAGCCTTTTGAAGACTGAAGTGAACTGGAAAAAATGGATTTCGAAATTTTTCTTTGATAAATTATTAGAATAGCAAGCCTTCTAACAGTAACATATTAAAGGAAATTTAAAAAATGATGCCAATGTAAAGCAGAGATATGGGAAATAATATTTTAATAAATAATTTGGATGGCTTGACTATCTGTCTGAAAAGGAGAACATTTAAAACTTTGAAAATTGCAATGTTATTTAAGTTTTTAGCAAATGCCTATTTTTTTAATAAATAAATGCAAGAAATATCATCCAAAGTTTAACACTAACATGAAGGACAAAGTGTAAGTCAAAGCATTCCAGAGTTAAAAGGGTTGTCCGGGATATTTTGAAAACCCTACACTAATTTAAACACCCTCCTACTTTCTAAATAACATTATTAATAAAAAAAAATATGTAGATTTACTCATATCTCTCACATTTTCTGATAATCCCGTGATGATCTGTTTCCCCATTTCCCAAAACGGATCTTCACTACTACTTCCCCCCATCCACTTCACTCGTACTTACCACGGCTTCTTTCGGCGAGACAGGTCCTCCTCCTTTACTGGTAGTGTGCGTGCTCTGCTCTTAGCAGTACAGGAGGAAAAGAGGCCGTCTCACAGGAAATAGTCATGGAGGATAAGTATGTAATATGGATCGGGGGTTGGGCTGAGTAGGTAGGGTGGGACTTATAGGACAGCCAGTATAGGAAGGATAGCTAGACAAGGGAGGGGGTGTATAGGAGGGATGGAGGAAGGAGGGGGGAGGTGAGAGGGGTTAGGAAGTTATACAGCAGGAAGTAGAAGGACACTAGGGGTCCCCAGAGACACCCAGAAATCACTCAAAATACTCTAAAAAGTATATAAGAACAGGTGGGAGGAAAAAACACAGATAACTGCACACTTCTTGAGGATCTTCGATGAACAATGCGGTAAACCAACCCGAACCTCCAATCCGAGCTGGAAAAAACAGACCGCTCCCAAGTTCCTGGGAAGAGTTGTAGGACATAGCAACACAATGGTCAGGTGAGGATCGCAATCACTCTGGCTACCTGACTGGAGTCGGTGTCGAAACTGGTACGTATACACTGATGAGTGGGCAAGAAGCCTGGTGGCGCACACCTCAAGGAACAAACTTGGACGTGGAACGGGAAGAAGCTTTATTCGATATAAAGCTTCTTCCTGTTCCACGTCCAAGGTTATTCCTTGAGGTGTGCGCCACCAGGCTTCTTGCTCACTGTCATCAGTGTATACGTACTAAAAAGTATATAGGTACATTTATTAACCCGTTAGTAGCACCAATAGACATTTATAAAAAAACACCATTTTTTGCCTGGAAAACCCCTTTAATGTAGCATAAAGTGACACGTATAAGATTTAAAAAATGACTGTAAAGTGACTGCCATCTCTGCAGTGTCTCTGGACGTATTCTGCTAGGGGTAGACTGTAATGGACTTTACTCAAACATTGATAAGGCTTTGTTTGTCCTCTTGTACCACAAACTCTCTGCTTGGTCGACCTTTTTCCAGTGAAATGGGGAGATACAGACCTACATTCTTGTAAACACGGAGGTTACCAGTGGTCAGATATCTGCCAGTAAGACATATCTTCTATCATGTGGATAGGGGCTAACTTTAATTTGTGGTGCAACACCTTTAAGCTTTGTAAGCTGTGAGCTGCGACCTTCACGGTTTGGACTTGCTTTGCCTCTGTATCCCACAGATTTTTGATCTGTTTCAATCTGGCATTTTGGAGGCCAAGTCAACACCTTGAAATCTATCTCATGTTCCTCAAATCATGCCTGATCATTTTTTGCAGTGTGGCGGGATATTTTCCTACTACAATTTGCCACTGCTGCGCTGAAGCAATAACTTTAGGTAAGAGGTAGTTTAGCTATTCAACAGTCATTTATGTATAAAAGACGAAACTGATAGCGTTGGTTGCTAGTATTGATCGACTAGCAGGCACAACCAGCAGAAATCAAACCTGTTCAGCTATGATTGGATGAACTTCACCATAAGATTATTGAAAAGCTGCCTACAATCCACTGGTACATCTGGGAAGTCACATTTCTCTGATCAGTTATACTGTGGCAAACATGGATATAGATCCTGCTTACATTGGTGTCTAATAAATAATAACTTAGGATTTCTGTGGAAATTGGTTAGATGCCATGAATTAAATCTTCTGCACAGGGAGGTATAATTTTGTTAAGTTAACAGGGTTGTTCCAGGAACAGCTCGGAGCTATATTTGGACACTATACAGTTTCTGTTTACACCACACAAACTAAAGATACATGCTTCAGCCAGTGCCTAATCTAATTTCCATTTACCACGCAGGGCTAGGGAGTTCTGAAACTGTGACACAGATGAAAATATCCATATATACTCTGCCAACTGAGCTTTCCTAGCCACTAGTGACATAAAATCTAATAAACATCTTAAGTGTTCACATTTCAAGAATAGAACTGAAAACATACTTTTAAGGAACTGTGATTCTCCTTTTGCTGTTCTTCCTTACCATTCCTCTTGTCTCAAAATATACCCAAACGGGTGGTAACAAGTGAGCAGGTTTTTTTGTTTTTGTTCTTCCGGACTGCCCATAGTCTTTGTACATCTTTCCAGTCCACTCTTAAAGACATTGTGTAGTATTTGCGGGGGTTCCACCACTGGGCATAAATGCTGCCACTCCATTCAAAGTATAATGGAAACAGTCAAGGGCTAGAGACATAAAGTTATAAGCCACTAAGAAATACATTATCGCCTAATCTTGAATTTAAGATTTTTTTTCCACATTCTGATTACTTCATATGTAACGGTAAAATGGACTTTTGTTTTTAGCTGGTTCACACAAAAAAAAAAAAATTATGTAAATTTACATTTCTTTTTTTGTATATTTCAACCAGGGTCTTTCAATATGATGTGATAACATTGTGTAGGATTGGAATAATTCCATTTTTCAAATCCCTTTTATGTTCTACTCTACTTGCTGACATTTTTATTTTCATTATACAGGTGTTCCTCGGGTGTCTCAGTGTAAATTTCGGCTTCCATTAAGACTAGTTTGTTTACCTATTCAGCCATCGAAAGCAGCAAATTACAAGTTAACAATTGACACTAACAAGCCTCCTGTTAATCTGGGTAATCTGTTTCCAGGTATGTGCTTCATCTGCTAAGTACTCAGAATCTTGGTTTTCTATAGTAAATTTGCTAATATTATGCACTTTTTAGATTTTGTAGAACATGGCGAGAATGACCAAGTCAGTGTCTTAGGATTCCAGTTACTTGCTGGTCAAAAAGTTACACTACTTGCCTCTAAGACCTCACGTAAGTGAAAACATTTTGTTTTTATAGAGTTGGAATATATGTTTACAGTCATGGCCAAAAGTTTTGAGAATGACACAAATCTTGTATTTTCACATGATCTGCTGCCCTCTGGTTTTTATATGTGTTTGTCAGATGTTTTTATCACATACAGAAATATAATTGCAATCATATTATGAGTAACAAAAGCTTATATTGACAGTTAGAATGAGTTAATGCAGCAAGTCAGTATTTGCAGTGTTGACCCTTCTTCTTCAGGACCTCTGCAATTCTCCCTGGCATGCTCTCAATCAACTTCTGGACCAAATCCTGACTGATAGCAGTCCATTCTTGCACAATCAATGCTTGCATGTTGTCAGAATTTGTAGGTTTTTGTTTGTCCACCCGTCTCTTGATGATTGACCACAAGTTCTCAATGGGATTAAGATCTGGGGAGTTTTCAGGCCATGGACCCAAAATCTCTATGTTTTGTTCCCTGAGCCATTTAGTTATCACCTTTGCTTTATGGCAAGGTGCTCCATCATGCCGGAAAAAGCATTGTTGATCGCCAAACTGCTCTTGGACGGTTGGGAGAAGTTGATCTTGGAGGACATTCTGGTACCATTCTTTATTCATGGCTGTGTTTTTAGGCAAGACTGTGCGAGAGCCGATTCCCTTGGCTGAGAAGCAACCCCACACATGAATGGTTTCAGGATGCTTTACAGTTGGCATGAGACAAGACTGGTGGTAGCGCTCACCTCGTCTTCTCCGAATAAGCTGTTTTCCAGATGTCCCAAACAATCAAAAAGGGGATTCATCAGAGAAAATGACTTTACCCCAGTCCTCAGCAGTCCACTCCCTGTACCTTTTGCAGAATATCAGTCTGTCCCTGATGTTTTTTCTGGAGAGAAGTGGCTTCTTTGCTGCCCTCCTTGAGACCAGGCCTTGCTCCTAGAGTCTCTGCCTCACAGTGCGTGCAGATGCACTCACACCTGCCTGCTGCCATTCCTGAGCAAGCTCTGCACTGCTGGTAGCCCGATCCTGCAGCTGAAACACTTTTAAGAGACGGTCCTGGCGCTTGCTGGTCTTTCTTGGGCTCCTTGGAGCCTTTTTTTCCAACAATGGAACCTCTCTCCTTGAAGTTCTTGATAATGCGATAGATTGTTGACTGAGGTGCAATCTTTCTAGCTGCGATACTCTTCCCTGTTAGGCCATTTTTGTGCAGTGCAATGATGACTGCACGTGTTTCTTTAGAGATAACCATGGTTAACAGAAGAGAAACAATGATGCCAAGCACCAGCCTCCTTTTAAAATGTCCAGTTGGTTAACAGAAGAGAAACAATGATGCCAAGCACCAGCCTCCTTTTAAAATGTCCAGTGGTGTCATTCTTACTTAATCATGATGGATTGATCTCCAGCCCTGTCCTCATCAACACCCACACCTGTGTTAATGGAGCAATCACTGAAACGATGTTAGCTGGTCCTTTTAAGGCAGGGCTGCAATGATGTTGAAATGTGTTTTGGGGGCTAAAGTTCATTTTCTAGGCAAATATTGACTTTGCAAGTAATTGCTGTTAAGCTGATCACTCTTTATAACATTCTGGAGTATATGCAAATTGCCATTAGAAAAACTGAAGCAGTAGACTTTGTAAAAATTAATATTTGTATCAGTGGCGGATCCAGGGTTTGCGGGGCTGGGGCAATTGACTTTGGCGGGGCCCTACTTACTGGGGGGTCTCGCACTTCTAACCTGTACTTCCCAACTGTTGAAGACTAGAAAGAGGGAACAAAACGTGCGGGGCACGCAGCGCGCCGCAGCAAATTAGGCCCCGCCCACTTTTATGTTGACTTTTATGTCCACTCATTCTCATTCATTTTTTATGTGATTCCACACAGTATAATCCTCCTACAGTCACCCGTAAATTATATGTCCCCCCTCCATCTCTCCCCCATTTTCATATACACCCTTCATCTACCCCTAGTTTCATGCCCCCCCCATGTCTGTCCCCAGTTTCATGCCATTCTCCCCCTTTATCTGCCCACAGTTTCATGTCCCCCCGTCTCTGCCCCAGTGTCATGCCGTTCTCCCCCTTCATCTGCCCCAGTGTCATGCCGTTCTCCCCCCTTCATCTGCCCCAATGTCATGCCATTCTCCCCCCCCTTCATCTGCCCCAGTGTCATGCCAGCCCCCCCTTCATCTGCCCCAGTGTCATGCCAGCCCCCCCTTCATCTGCCCCAGTATCATGCCATTCTCCCCCCTTCATCTGCCTCAGTGTCATGCCGTTCTCCCCCCCTTCATTTGCCCCAGTGTCATGCCGTTCTCTCCCCCTTCATTTGCCCCAATGTCATGCCGTTCTCCCCCCTTCATCTGCCCCAGTATCATGCCATTCTCCCCCCTTCATCTGCCTCAGTGTCATGCCGTTCTCCCCCCCTTCATTTGCCCCAGTGTCATGCCGTTCTCCCCCCTTCATCTGCCACAGTGTCATGCTGTTCTCCCCCCTCCATCTGCCCCAGTGTCATGCCGTTCTCCCCCCTTCATCTGCCTCAGTGTCATGCCATTCTCCCCCCTTCATCTGCCCCAGTGTCATGCCGTTCTCTCCCCCTTCATTTGCCCCAGTGTCATGCCGTTCTCCCCCCTTCATTTGCCCCAGTGTCATGTTGTTCTCTCCCCCTTCATCTGCCCCAGTGTCATGCCACCCCCCCTTCATCTGCCTCAGTGTCATGCTGTTTTCCCCTCCCTCCATCTGCCCCAGTGTCATGCCGTTCTCTTCCCCTTCATTTGCCCCAGTGTCTTGCTGTTCTCCTCCCTCTATCTGCCCCAGTGTCATGCCGTTCTCCCTCCGTTCATCTGCCCCAGCGTCATACTGTTCTCTCCCCCTCCATCTGCCCCATGCTGTTCTTACACACACACACACACACACACACTCACCTTTCCTCGTTCCCTCGCAGCTCTCTCCCTCATACACATATTGTAGCCGCGATGTGATGCGCCGCGGTTGCCCGGCTCGCCCGGCTCTGGATCCGCCCCTGATTTGTATCATTCTCAAAACTTTTGGCCATGACTGTATATTGCTGTGAATGTATGTAGAGTACAATTGCTATCTCGGTAAAGCCCTGCTTATGCTTGCATCATAGCCAACGTGCTGATTGTATATTGTACAGTGCGTCTTAACAAATTCCTTTGACTTATAATTATTCGTTTTTTTTCTATTTTTTTTTTAATAAAGTGTAAACAATAGTGTTATGAAAACATGATGGAACAAACGTGTGAATATAGCTCAAGCAATGTTTGCAGGGGGTGTCTATAAAAGGAATATTTAAAGGGGCTGTCTATAAAGTGAGTGCCATACCTGTCCTTAGGTTGATAATGCACAGGTCAGCCTCATTTACGTCAACTGCTTTCCACCCCGTAAAAGCTTATTACATCGGGAATGAGTAGTGGTTGATCCAAAATGCCATAATGTTATCGCATAATGATGGTGCTGGGTCAGGAAGTGAGCTGGTACCATCAGCAGCAAGTGTCAACTGTAGTGGTTGTGATTCGGGATAACACTAATAGCAACTGCTTAACCCCCTAGAAGCTGCACTCAGTAGTGATATTTATAAATGTCTCCCCGCCCCCCCCCCCCCCCTTTCTCGATACCACCACTCCAGTGCAGTAATATGTTGCCAATGTGTTGGCATGGTTGCTGGGGGCTAATTGTCCCAAGTCCTCCATTAGACTTAATCTATTAGATTCTGTTAAAGACAGGCTGTGAGTCTTAGGCTGAATAGAATAATGCACTGCAGTGCAGTTTTTTCAATTGGGCCCCCCCTACTGTTTAATTTGTGTACTAGAACTTAATAAGAATATAAAAAAAGGTATTAAAGAATAAAAAGTCCTAAAATGGCTTTTATAGGCCAGCAGATACATATAAAAACTAAAGCTAAGCTTTGTAAAAAAAAAAAAAAAAAGTAAATAAAAAAAAAAACCCACAATTGTATTGATGGAAAATAAAATATCATGGCGCTCAGAATATAGTGACACTAAAATTATTTTTGAAAAAGATCTTTCACTACCAGTCTTGGGTCAGAGCTGACAAGGAGGCATGATATTGAACTCTGACAGTGTCCAGCTGTAATTCCACCCTCTTGACAAGGGTGTCTTTGGAAAGTACAACTCGTTTCCTCACCTTACTTCTAATTTATTCGCCTTAAAAAAAAAAAAAAAAGTGTGTTTACCAAAATGCCTGGGGCAGTCATGTGACCGCCCTAGGCACATTTTCTGATTTCCTGGTGATGTTCTGTTTCGCTGTTTCCAGAGACAGGAGTCATCCCCCATCATACTCACCATTGTTACCATCCTCTTGTTCTGCTTGGAGTCACTTCCTTCACAAGGGAGCCGGAGTCTATGCAATGAAACGCCGGCAGAAGAGACGCAGCGGGCCTCCCACGCATGTGCAAAAGAGTCGTTCTATTCACTTCTGCCGACGTTCTATTGCGCAGATGCCAGCCTTGGCTCCTAGGTGCGGGCAGAAGAGGGGACAGCGGCACCAACGAAAGTCATCTCCAGTATGAGAAGACAAGTAAATATGATGAGGTGGGGAGGGGGTTGGGGGACTGCGTTAGTTAGCTAGTTAGGTAGGGCTAGTAGTTTGTGGTCTAGTTAGGGAAATAGGGGGTTGTTAGAGGGAATCTGAGTGAACTGCAATGTATCGTGGTAGTTTTAGGCTAAGACAACAGGAAGCTATCCATGTAAACAAATGCAGATGATACCAGGAGCTCCCAAAGAAAGCCAGGAATAACTCAAAATACTGCTAAAGGTATTTGGGTGCATTTATTAACCCATTGATATCACTAACAGACCTTTTATCAAAATAATTTCTTTGCCTGGAAAACCCCTTGTAACAAGATGCTTTACTACTTCTAGTACGGTCTATGTTGTGGGTTATTGTGATGATAATTTATTTTGATGATTTATATTTATTCATTATTATTATGAGTGGTGTGGATTGTACACAATATTTGCATATGTATGTGTTCAATATCTTAGCAGCTTTATTATAAGTTGCCTACCTAAGTAATATACTGTATACTTGCTTGTTTTGGAATATGGCACACTTCACTATCTCAGCTTAGATTTTTTTTCCTTGATACAAGGGATAATATTTTTTTCAGGTTAAGTCTAATTTATTATAACCCCAATTTAAAGTGTAGACTTATTTGTTCCAAATCTGCATAGTTCATTCTGCCTTTGTTCTTTAGAGAGATACAGAATCCAGAGTGAAAAATTTGAAGACCTGTGGCTTATTACAAAAGAGTTCATCATTTGCTTTGAAGAATATTTCCTGAAGCAAGGCATTAAAGACTGTACATGTTCTTTTTCTGGACCAATTCCACTGCAAGAATACTTTGAGCTAATTGACCAACACTTTGAGGTACGTTATTTTCATTATGTTTCACATTCTGGACTAAGAATTTCAACTGTTCAGATTGGATTTGTGAGTTTGTCCTTACATTGGCTGTCCTGCTAAAAGGCATGAGGTATTAGTCTTTAGAGATTTCACAATAACAGAATTTTGAGTCTGATACAAAGTATAGTATTGCAATTCTCAATACCACAATAATCTGCCCTGCAATTCAAGTAGAAATAGCAATTTAATGTTTTAATGTTCAGTTAATAAAGATTATTACTAAAATGGGTAGTTTATTATACAATGTTAAAGCTGTAAAAATTTGTGATAGATAGATAGATAGATAGATAGATAGATAGATAGATAGATAGATAGATATTATGAGAAGGCCCAGGGAAGTTGAGCAAACATAAAAATCAATGGTGCTCACCCTGTTCACTTTGGCGCTACTGCCTATAGTCAGGGACATATGAGGCCCGTGGTTACACACTTGCATCTGTGCGTCACAACGCCACATGACACTGAGGCCCAATCACAGTCAGATGCACCAAAGACAGCAGAGAGTCAAGCTGGAGCCCAGGAGAGGTGAGTTACACTGTTTTATGTTTACTCTGCTAATGATACTCTGGGGACTGAAGAGTATATATAATCATGGCCATAAGTGTTGTCACCCCTGAAATTTTCACAGAAAATGAAGTATTTCTCCCAGAAAATTATTGCCATTACACATGTTTTGCTATACACATGTTTATTTCCTTTGTGTGTATTGGAACAACACAAAGAGCAGAGAAAAAAAGCAAATTGGACATAATTTCACAAAAAACGTCACAAATGGGCTGGGCGAAATTGCCACCTTTTCAGAATTGTGGATAAATAACTTTGTTTTAAGCATGTGATGTTCGTTCCAACTTACCTTTGCCAAGTAACAGATGTGGCAATATAAGGGTATATTCACACGGAGGTTTTTGGAGCCGATTTTGATGCGGAATCCGCCTTTGACTTCAATGGGAGCTGCTCGCTTCTTTTTTCCGCTAGCTGGAAGCGGGCAAAAAAGAAGCAAGCTGTCCTATCTTGCCGCGGATCCTGCCGTGGTGGGAGGCTCTCCCCCCAATTAGGCCCATTCATTCGGGCCTAATCCAGAGCGGAATGCTGCGACTGGATAACGATGCACTGCACCAGCATCCCGTCATGGCCAGCTGTGCAGAATGTTCACACGACCGAATGCAAATTCCGCTGTGTGAACATGCCCTAAAAATATATACTTCACTTCTAAATCAAACAAGACAAGATGAAGAAAACAAAACAAAAAAAATAAGAATACATTTCAGGGCTCGTTCATTTCTGTGCCCCGGTGCTCCATTTTGCAGGTTTCTGTTTCCTGTGCGAAACTGGACAGTAGACGGAAACCTGCAGTCAGTTTTCAAACCAATTCATTTGAATACGTTTGGAAAGTGTCCGGTCTGTGAGCGTTTTGTGCTCTCCGAAACCTTTTTTTTTTTTTTTTAACTGGACACAAAGTCTGACATGCAGGACTTTGTGTCCGGTTGAAAAAAAACGGTTTCACTGTGGAGAGCACCAAACACTCACCGGTGCTCACGGCCGGACGCGGTCTGACAGGTTTCCATCTTCTGTCGGCAGATCGGAGATCGGGCGCTGGTGTGAACCCAGCGTCATGTGGTTCATATCTTCTTAGGGTATCTAGAGCAATATAAAACCATTATGTTGAAAGTATATTTACTTTTTGTGTTTTTACTGTGAACTTTGTGTTTTGCTTTTACCATTAAGATTTTATGTTTTTTTATTATTGTCAGGTCTTTGTGTCTTTATCCACTAAATGAAGTTTAAAAAAACCCTCATTTGATTTTAACCTTAGATATGGGAAGTGTGAGTGTTTTATCACTCAGTCTACCCAGCAATTTCCTATTTTATTTTTCCTATGTCCAGCAGACTGAATAAACTCCCATGATATTGGCAAATTGTGTGCTCGATTTATACTGCACTTGGAATCTTGAGAAGCAATGGCTGGTGGAAAATAAATTTTAAACATATTAGAGCGATGCTTGCGCTGTGTGTTTGGGGCTTGTGAAAATGGTTATCAGCTATCCACAAAACATAAATCTTTGTTTTATCCCTGACCAGAGGAATGTCATATATTTAAAAACATTTACTACTTTCTGGCACATATTTTCCAGAGGAAATCCAGTTGAAATTCTTTGCTCATTAGAAATAGTTTTCTGACCTTCATTGGGAAATCATTTCTGGGTGACTTGCCAACTCATGTAAAAGTGCAGAATTAAAGTATTTACTAATGGGATTATCTTTCTGTATGGATAGAGCTATTTTTTGCTGTACGTTTTTTCCACACTTTGGCCCACATTTACGATGCCTTTTAGGCTAGTTTTCTGGCCTACAAGGCATAACAAGTAGCAATTTTTTGCATTAAAAAAAAAAAAAAGACTTTTTATAATCTGACTGCTTTGTTTGTCCACCATATTTACTGTCATGTACACCAAAAATCAGAGGTTGTGTGCCATTTATGAGGATGCATGCATCCCATCATATATGAGACGTACCCTCTGCAGGCTCTGGAAGTATAAAGACTGGTATGAGGATGTCAGCCTTCATAAATCTAGGCCTTTATTTTCCATATGACTTTGTCAGATTGACTAGCATCATTTTAAGATGCAATTATTGTAATTCTCATAAACTTTAATAACTGTGCTACCATCCTGCAACTTTTACTAACATAACCTACATGGTATTAGGCCCCATTCACATCTGCGTTGGGTTTCCGTTTGGCAGTCCGCTTGGGGAGTCCCTTAACTGAAACCTATATATAATAAAAAGCGTTTAATTGGGAAACCCGCAGACCCCATAGACTATAATTGGGTCCATTTGGTTTCCACTCGGTTTTGCACAAAACATGCATAGATAAAATCCCTGCAAGCAGCACTTTTCTGTCCGCATGTTTCATGCGGAAACCACACGGACCTCATTATAGTCTATGGGGTCCGTGTGGTTTCCTTAGGTAACCGCTTTTTAATGCGTATAGGTTTCTGTTCAGGGGAAGTCATCCCCAAGCGAACACAAGTGTGACTGCTGCCTTAGAATCATTTAATAAGCTTTTATTTTGCAAGTTTTTCACTTTAGACTTAATTCTGTTATTTTTATTATCTTTTATAGTTGCGAATGAATACAGAGAAATATGAAAATCTGCTATCTGAACGGGCTGTACAATTTCGTGCAATTCAAAAACTGTTGTTGACAAGGTTTAAAGATAAAACACCGTCTCCGCTTCAAAATCTGGACACTCTTCTGGATGGTACCTACAGACAGGTAAGAGGGAATCATTTCAATGTATGATATTGAGTTTTTGCTTTGGGTTAATAAAGATATTGTGGATGATATAGCTACACATTTATAAGAGGAAGTACATGTTGTTATGTCAGTTAATAAGCCTATCAGAAGCTTCCAAAGAAATGACATCATCCAATGGGCTGACCCAAATTGTTTAAAAAAACGCAAAGAGGAGAGACACCAAACACCGATATGATGTAGCATTACAGGCAATGAAATGGAGTGAAATAGGCTGATAAATGGCCTCTTACCTCCTGGTGTTGTGATAAGTCACAACCCCATGTTAACATGTAGTAGACTGGAATAAAGGAGGCAGCAGCTTTTCCTCTTATCACCAGCCGAAGTTGCGCAAACATCAAATACCAAGAATCCCTCTGGGTTCTGGACCAATCGTGTGAAGAGGAGTAGAGTAGAGCGTGCACAAACCAAATGGGTCGCAATGGCTCAGCAGTATATCGGCTTCAATTTGAATAGGCTACCAGCCAGGTAGCAAATCGGCAATGCAGTTGTATTGCCGTCTATGGGACTTGCAATCAAGTGACCGCAGGTTCAAGCCCCCGGGGGGGAATAAAATAGTAAAAAAATAAAAAAAAGCTTTAAAAATATAAATAAAAGTTCTAAATCACCTCCTGTCCCTAGAAAATAAATAATATATATATATATATATATATATATATATCATAAACCACCGGGTTTTTTTTTCAATACAAGGTGATCTAAGCAATAGATATTCCCCAAAATGGTATAACTAAAAAGTACAGCTGGCCCCACAAAAAAAAACACTCTATGCATCCCCGTACAGCTGCAGGGTCACCTGTCAATGTGGCCTGGCAGCTGTTGCAAAACTACAACTCCCATATATTAAATATTTTACCATTTTTTGCTTCAAAATTTTTTTCCCCTATTTTCCTCCTCTAAAACCTAGGTGCGTCTTATAGTCCGAAAAATACGGTATGTAAACTTTTGCCTTTGCAGAAAGTAATAAAAATGCCCTTAAAAAATTCTCTCTCTCTCATTATTCTGGCATTTGGCAACTATAAATCATTTTCATGTGAGAAATGCATATGTGTCTTTATGTAGTGTATGTAAACTTCTGGTTTCGACTGTACCAGCTAGTCTGATAAGGGGGGCAATATTCATATCGCCTTGAGAAATCAGCAAATATATCCATTTGTACGCACATACTTTACTGTATGTGAAATTAACCAATATGATTTCTGTGGGGAGAAAAAAAATTCTACATGCTAGTAGATGGATCAAATCATACTGCCCAAATATTCATGAAGTCCTAACCTTGGAGGAACTGTTGTGTTTCTGCTATCACAAAAACCAAGTGTGATCTTGCTAGGAAAAATATTGCACTCAGCTGAGTATAACATAGCAGGGACGAAATATATCAAATGATAAAATAATAATGAAAAGCCAAGTGGATAGAATAGAAGATTGATATACATGACTGCATCATTTTAAGCAGGCTGAATCTTTTTATTAAACACTAGCGTGGGAAGTATGTTAACAGTAAGATCTTTTTGATGTGAGCAGTGAGAACGGATGAAGCTCTAGCAAAGGAACATTTGACCTACTACTACTTCAGAGCTATCAACCTGGTAATAAAAAGATATTTCACAATTGCACCATTCCCACTATTGAACCCCAGTCCCACAGTAATGAAAGCCTATTCTTTTTTTGGATATTGTTTTCAGAAGATCACATAAATCTATACACATGGGGATTTCTTTCATTGCCTGATTGTTCATTTTGATTTAGGATGACAGGGGCACAGGCAGGTGCGTATAAATCTTTTACGTTTTTCATTTATTAAACAGGTGGTTAGCATAAGAGCGACAGTGATGTGATTCATTACAGAGAAGAGAGGGAAATCACATGGAATCCATATCTTCTTTTGAGTCCAAAATTTAGAATTTTGTTCAATGGATTTTCCACCGTTTCCTTTAGCATAGATAGAAACCTCAGCCTTCTCAAGCAGAAATCAGGTTAACTCTGTAGCTGTCCCTGAACATAAAGAGTTTCCGAATAGTACTCTGTTCTCATTCGTTGTTGGATGTTTCCGGACACCCATCAACTTTCAACATTTAAGAACACATCTCAGAAAAAAAAAGAGGAATATGTATTATGACCGTAAAGATAGGGATGCGTAAGATTCAATCCCACTTGAGTCATTGGTAGCCAATTGGCTGTTGTTCCTCTGTTATTCCTTCAAGACTTTTAGGAAAGATTTTACAATTAGGTGTTTCCATTCTTCATGTCAAACGGGTATGTCCTTACACCATGAACTAATCATTTGATCCCTTGCTTATTCTGTAAGTGTGCCCGCAGACAAAGACATGAACAGTCTATAATTTAAAGGGTAGATTAATTTTAACAGTGAGAGTTAGAATAACAAATATAAAATCCAGAAAATCACATTATATAAATTTTATAAATGTATTTGCATTTTGCATAGAGAAATAAGTATTTGATCCCTCTGGCAAACAAGACTTAAAGGGGTATTCCCACGTCGCATACTCACCACTCTTTGCTGCAGTAAATTCTTCTGTATTCCGGCTTTGTTGTGTCATTGGTAGGCGGGGTTACATATGCAAAGCCAGTGGCGAGAAGTCGTCGCTTCTATGCCGCTGGCCCTGCATGTGCGCTGCCGATGCACTAGGCATCGGACGTACAGCCTTCACAATGTAATACAGACCCGGCATCCACTGTAATAGAGAGGCGGATGCCGGGGAGTGTAGACGCCAGAACAGGCGAAGCCAGCAGCAGCAGGAGCGATGCTGCTATTCCGCTCCTTCGCCCCCCCCCCCCTCCCCTCCGGAATATCAGCATCACTCCTGCCGCTGCTGGCTTCACCTGTGCCGGCGTCTACATTCCCCGGCATCTGCCTCTCTATTACAGCGGATGCCGGGTCTGTATTGGTGGCCCCTCACCCCCCCCCCAAAGTGTAAACTACTCCCCCCTCCAGGCTCGCTCACATGCACTTAGCCCCTCCTCCCTCCCCCCTCAGAGCAGGCAGATACATCACTTGACTTATGACCAGATAAGTCAAGGGATGTGTAAAAAAAAATGAATAAAGTAAGATAGTGGACAAACAAAGCAGTTTTGCTGAAGCAATGTATTTAGGAAAAGTCTTACATTCACATTAATAAGTAGTATAGATAGGATCCTTGTGATGGGACAACCCCTTTAATACTTGGTGGCAAAATCCTTGTTGGCGCACACAGCAGTCAGACGTTTTTCTTGTATGGTGAACTCTGTAGTGGGGAAAAAGAATCACCAGTGCTGAACCGCCGTTGTTTTATTGTTTTTCCTCTGATAAAAATTTTAATGGAAAGTGAATAAAGCAGTAGACATTCCCCAAAATGGGGGACACCTATGCATCCCAGTATATGGATAAAGTTACGTGTGTCAAAATATGCCGACTTAAAATTTCAGGGTCAGCTCACAATACAGAAACAAAGGGATGCAGGATTTCACAGAAAGGAGACAAGAAAGTATATTACAAAATTTATTAATAACATAAATGCTGCCATATAGTCAAAAATTGTCTGTTTAGCAAATTGTTACAGGTTTATCAGGTCAGAGAATACTCTAGTTGAGCTCCAAATGTTTCTAACTAGTCTACGTGTTCCTTTATGTCTGTTCTGCTCAGTTCAGATACAGGCTGTTAAACATTCTGTTCTGTTAGGAAAAGAAAATACACGTTTCCTACCTCTGTCTAAACATTTCCCGTTTTGCTCTATTTTGGCCAGTGGAGTGGTATTTGCAGTACTTACTGAGGTAGGGACGAGAAAGCCACAATGGTACAATTTGAGAAGCTGCCCTTGCCTAGTCTTCCTGGTTAAGTGGCGGCTGGAAGAATGCTTACAATATGTGTGGGCCACGAACATGCCAACTGGCAGGAAGAAAATAAGGGGTAGTCTTTATTTTTCTAAGTATTTGCTGACGGCTTTATTTAGATTTTATCTGCTGCCACAAAAACCTGAAGTTTCTTTTTGTGTAAATACTTCTAATTTGAGTTGCTGACCACCCAATGATAGTTCCTTCCTGGGAAAGTTGCTGGTTTTAACAGGTGCTGTTCTCCACTGGCTGTCCAATAAAACTGTTAGTGGTATTTGTTCCTTAAAATATATTGCAGCTCCTTATTCTGAGTTATTGTAGCAGTAATTCTCTCTCAAATTCATTTGCCAGCATACATTTATGAAGATGTAATAAAACTTAGAACATCATATTAAGCATTCCAATAAATCTCTCAAAAAAACAATTAGTGGATACGTTTTGTATCTATACCAATGTAAATAGGAGAAGAGAGAAGTAATTCATTGGGTACAAGTTTTATTGCCTGTAACTTCAATCTAAAATGCTTAATTTTAACAGAGAAAAAATTACAGTAGAGTAACACTTATCCCTAGTTACACTAAACCAGATGATTATTTGTAAAAGGACTTGTCCTCTATTTTCAAGAAGCCAATAAACCGCTTTACGACTTCCACCAGGTATCCCATAACAGGCCGACATGTACATAGAAGTTATAGGGGCATGTACGTGTACCTAGTGTCATGTGGTAAAAAAGGAATACCATGAAACAGGTTGTTCATTTAATGCAAGGACATACTTCAGAACGACAGCTTGCCTACTGGTGGCTGCCAACAACTTGAGACTTCCTTGGCTTGTGTGTTTATGTGAATTGAACAAGAAAATACATTGTTTAAAGACTATGTTAAAATAATTATAAGCATTTTTTATTTTTTTTAAAATGTATTTAGTGGACTAAAACATATCAAAAGTTGGTTTCTGTTTATTTAGTGGGTGGATTGCAGAACCTTCTTAAGGGTTAGTTCACACGTTGTGAGTCCCGCCTGCCGCGACCATCGCGGTCGCAGCTTTCCCCTCCTATGTCAACTCAAATGAATGAGCTGACACAGGAGGGTGCTGCGGCTAGGCGGAAGCTGCGGTCCAGCGCGCCGCGGCTTCCGCCTGAAGAAAGGGCATGTCGCCTCTTTTCTCCACTAGCAGCAGCCCGCCGCTAGCGGAAAAAAGAAGCCCGGTGGTCTGCATAGACCACCTTTGTAAAGGGGGGGATTTTGAAGCGAAATCCACTGTCAAAATCCGCCCCTTTGCCCACGTGTGAACGAGCCCTAAGAGTGTGAAGCAGATATCAGTTCTGTACATGAACCTTGCTTAGCTAGCTAACAGTGTGAGCAAACTCACAGACCGCTCACAGCACAGTCTAGGGAGAAGATCATCTACAGCAACTTCCAGCAGAATTGCCATCTTACTACATAGGGTGGGGAAAGATCATTCACAGCCGTTCACAAAAGGAGGGGGAGAATAAGATACTTGTCTAAATGCTTTGTACAAATGTATGAACATGGTTAACCAAAAAAAGTCACTGAAGGGGACGAGCGGAGACAAATCTCTTTGCATACAGCCAAAGAAGATAATGTGTCCACTGGTAGGAAAGCCCAGGTATAAATATAGAAGGGGTTACAGACAGGCCTGCTTTGAGGGTTGCTGTCGAAAGTGAAACTGGTCATCCCTCCATTGTCAGTAGTGATCGGTTACAGAGCACTTCTACCTCCTCCGGGGCTGCCACAAGGAGGGAAAATTATATGTAAGTGCTGGGAAAGAAGGAACAAACTGAGGCAATGTGTAAGGGATAAGATAACTATTACAGCTAAGGGACTCAAGGACATCATAGCTAGCACTAAAAGACCTTGTGACTGGCAGCTTGGGCACTATAGGTGACTCTACAGAGGCATTGTCTATATTACCCTATGTAGTATGCACCGCCATGTCAATTGCAACTGCTGATGAAAATATAATCCGTGTTTCTTCTGAATATTCATAATATCCTTTAAGGTTAGGCTTCTTTAGGTATCCACTTATCAGGTCAGGTGTTTGGTATTATGTTTCTGTGTTTCTCCGCCAGTCATTTTTTGTTGTCCAGACTGCACATGTAAAAACAGCCAAATAAAATAACTATATTCTTGTGATGGGTTAGGTTCCCAGCAGTGGATCCCAACTGATGAGAAGTTTATCACCTGTCCTATGGGTAGGTGATAAGATTGATAAGATTATATCTTGCCACGACCCATTTCCATTAATGGTTCAGTCGTTTGTTGGCAGAATGATATCTAAGAATGTGCGAGTTAGTACAAGAGCACCTATTTCTAGTCCATTGTCTAGACCTTGTCTAGCTGGGAAAAACACTAACCTTTCCACTCCATTGACTGAACTGCAGTGCTTCAGTTTTATGTTTCTTCTTAATATGTCATTCCTGTAAGAAGGAAAAGTGACCTGCCAGTCATACAACTCATAAAATAAGGCAACTTTTTTCCTCATATATTTACGCCATAGTGGTAATTCCACTGATGAATATTGGCTTGTACATGTGTCTCGGACAAATCACTTTTTCCTCTGTGGACTTCAGTATACCTTGTCAAAAGTTCCAATGCATTTGTATTCTATTCACACACTTCACTGCTACTTAGCACATAGCACTCTGCCAACTGGACAGAATGGCTGCAAGGAAGTTTGCCATGACTGTCTGTAATAGAGAACTGAAGGGGAATACAACCTTGTTTGTCCTTGTATACATACACACAACTTATGCAAATGAATTCCACTTCACTGGTACTTAGTAGTATGTGGACTTGGCAAAGATATGCTTTCAATTACACTGGAGAATATGATAGGGTTATATGTAATAACAAGATTGGAAATACATCCAGTGTTGTTTTAAGACTAAACTTGCTACCTGCATATTAAACTTGTATTCATTTGTGATATTATAGCTTGTCTCAATTTTTCCAGTTACCTTTTTACAAGCAAGATAACATTGCAAGATAATACATTGCAATGGCACAGAACATTCTTTGAGACTGAAGCCCCACGTTGGGAAAATGCAGGGTTTTACAGTATCTACAAACTGGATTCTGCCTAATCTCATCCACATATTGCAGAAAAGCCCATCAATGAAACCGTAAAAAAAAAAAAAAAGTTTTAATACGGTAACCCCAGGCAAATTGTTTATTTAGCATTTCATTAAGTAATAGGGGTAAAACATGATAAAAGCAATATAAATATAGTTTTTCTGTAATCATAATGACCCACTGAATAAAGCTGCCAGGTCATTTTTTAATGTGGAGTGAACACCGTAAAAACAAAATGCAAAAAATGACAATAGAACTGTAAGGTTTTTTTCACATTGATCCGTTATTAATTGTATGTAAAACTTGTCGAACAAAGAATTGGGGTTCGTTCACACGGTGCAAAATTTTTCCGCCATATGGTTTTTTGGCGCAGCTAGCCGCGACGGGATGCCGATGCAGTGCATCAGCATTTCGTCATGGCATCCCGCTCCTGTTTAGGCCCGAATGAATAGGCCTAAACAGGAGCGTGTCTCGAGCCACGGATTCCGCGGCAAGATAGGTCATGTCGCTTCTTTTTTTTTTTTCCGCTACTAGCTTAGCATAAAAAAAAGGGAGCGGCCCCCATTGAAGTGAATGGGAGCCATTTTACAGGCAATTCCGCATCAAAATCCGCCTGCAAAAACCTCCACATGAACATACCCTAAGACCTCACCTAGCTTTGTTGACAGAAAAATAAAATATTATGGAAAATAATTATGGAAAAAAAAAATCACAGAGCATTAATGCATAAACTACCCTGCATCATAAAGGGTTAAAAAGGGGGGGGGGCACACGGTGGCTCAGTGGTCAGCACTGCAACACTGCAGTCCTGGTGTTCAAATCCCGCCAAGGGCAAAATACCATGTGTATGTTCTCCCCATGTTTGCATGGATATCCATCCCATATTCCAAAAAGACATACTGATAGGGGGAAAAAAAGTACATTGTGAGCTCTATGTGGTGCTCCCAATCTACATTAAAAAAAAAATAAAGGGTTAAGGTAAAGGGATTACTGCATCCTATGTTGTAGCCCAGACTGAGAGGAAAACATAGTTTTAAAAATATTTTAGTAGTACCTTTTGCTTTTTTTAAAAAAAAAAAAAAGTAAAACAGACACATTTCCTCTCCATTTATTTGTAACATTTTTCGTACATAAGAAAAAACTAAATATGTCGTATGATATAGATATATATATGTGTGTGTGTGTGTGTGTGTGTGTGTGTGTGTGTGTGTGTGTGTATACATACAGTCCTATGAAAAAGTTGGGCACCCCTATTAATCTTAATCATTTTTAGTTCTAAATATTTTGGTGTTTGCAACAGCCATTTCCGTTTGATATATCTAATAACTGATGGACACAGTAATATTTCAGGATTGAAATGAGGTTTATTGTACTAACAGAAAATGCGCAATATGCATTAAACCAAAATTTGACCGGTGCAAAAGTATGGGCACCCTTATCATTTTATTGATTTGAATACTCCTAACTACTTTTTACTGACTTACTGAAGCACAAAATTGGTTTTGTAACCTCAGTGAGCTTTGAACTTCATAGCCAGGTGTATCCAATCATGAGAAAAGGTATTTAAGGTGGCCAATTGCAAGTTGTTCTACTATTTGAATCTCCTCTGAAGAGTGGCATCATGGGCTACTCAAAACAACTCTCAAATGATCTGAAAACAAAGATTGTTCAACATAGTTGTTCAGCGGAAGGATACAAAAAGCTGTCTCAGAGATTTAACCTGTCAGTTTCCACTGTGAGGAACATAGTAAGGAAATGGAAGACCACAGGGACAGTTCTTGTTAAGCCCAGAAGTGGCAGGCCAAGAAAAATATCAGAAAGGCAGAGAAGAAGAATGGTGAGAACAGTCAAGGACAATCCACAGACCACCTCCAAAGAGCTGCAGCATCATCTTGCTGCAGATGGTGTCACTGTGCATCGGTCAACTATACAGCGCACTTTGCACAAATAGAAGCTGTATGGGAGAGTGATGAGAAAGAAGCCGTTTCTGCACGTACGCCACAAATAGAGTTGCCTGAGGTATGAAAAAGCACATTTGGACAAGGCAGCTTCATTTTGGAAACAAAAATTGAGTTGTTTGGTTATAAAAAAAAGGCGTTATGCATGGCGTCCAAAAAGAAACAGCATTCCAAGAAAAACACATGCTACCCACTGTAAAATTTGGTGGAGGTTCCATCATGCTTTGGGGCTGTGTGGCCAATGCCGGCATCGGGAATCTTGTTAAAGTTGAGGGTCGCATGGATTCCACTCAGTATCAGCAGATTCTTGAGAATAATGTTCAAGAATCAGTGACGAAGTTGAAGTTACGCCGGGGATGGATATTTCAACAAGACAATAATCCAAAACACTGCTCCAAATCAACTCAGGCATTCATGCAGAGGAACAATTACAATGTTCTGGAATGGCCATCCCAGTCCCCAGACCTGAATATCATTGAACATCTGTGGGATGATTTGAAGCGGGCTGTCCATGCTCGGCGACCATCTAACTTAACTGAACTTGAATTGTTTGTCCAAAATACCTTTATCCAGGATCCAGGAACTGATTAAAAGCTACAGGAAGCGACTAGAGGCTGTTATCTTTGCAAAAGGAGGATCTACTAAATATTAATGTCACTTTTCTGTTGAGGTGCCTATACTTTTGTACCGGTCAAATTTTGGTTTAATGCATATTGCGCATTTTCTGTTAGTACAATAAACCTCATTTCAATCCTGAAATATTACTGTGTCCATCAGTTATTAGATATATCAAACTGAAATGGCTGTTGCAAATACCAAAATATTTAGAACTAAAAATGATTAAGATTAATAGGGGTGCCCAAACTTTTTCATAGGACTGTATATGTGTGTGCATATAAATGTACGTGTACGTAAATATATAATGTGTCTGTGAACCCAGAATAACCCAGTCATGAAGCGGTTAAATTACATCTTACACAACAGAGCCAAAAATGAATATGGAAACATGTTCAATATATGAGATTTATGCATGACCTGAACCTTTAGTAACCAAATGGATTACTGACTGCTTAATAGTCATTTCATTATATAATGTTTAATGATTTGCTTCATATTTAGTGATGATAGGTAGGAACATTAGTTAATGTGCATGCTAATATTTTCCTGGAAATCAAGGAATTGCTTCGCATCAGGGTTTTATATAGAGTTAATGGTCGTGGTTTTGGAAACATCATTTAATATTACTTTAGACTATAATTCTCTATATTTTATTGCCAGAAAAATCTTAAAGCCAGATTTTTTTTGCTTTTTAGCTCTATGTAGCAAGTGCTATATGGTTTTTCTCATTTTCCCACTGTTATATGATGGTTTCTAAAGTATTTGAAGCGAGATGTTGCAATAGCTATATTAATATTGTATCAGAAATATTGTATCTCACTGGTTGCAGACTTAGCCAGCATTTGATATGTAGCCGTAACAGCTTTAAGGCCCCTGCACTGAGCAGTGCCACACTGAAAAGTATGATGGACTCTAGTGTGGTTAAAATATTAAAATACCTAAAACTATTCTTATTCTTCATTACAGCTCCATTTTCATTAATCTCAGTGTTTTAGTGATATGCAAATTAGCTGAAAAGTGCTTTAGAAGAGTTTAGTTTTAAATGATTTAAAGGGGTTGTCCCATCTCAAGGATCCTATCTATATTGCTAGTTTATGTGGATTTAAGACTTTTCCTAAATACATTGCTTCAGCAAAACTGGTTTTTTGGCTGCTATCTAAGATTATTCACTTCATTGTTTACACTGTGTTTCCATAACCGGACCTGGGGATGATCTTATCTCCGCCCAGGACAAGTGACACAGCTCACTGCTCTCAGAAAGGGAGGGGGAGCTGAGTGCTCAGAGCGAGCTTGTATTTCTGAGCTGTTTTATCTCCAACTCTTCCAGTTATCAGGTCGGTTAATTGAATTTTGCTGATAAGGACTGAGACAGGGAGTCTGTTACCTCCATATGTAAACACAGACCTAAAATTCAGTTTATTGCAAGCTAACTCTTGGTCCTGTAGCATGCAAGTTTGGGATTCTCATCGCCTATCAAATCCAGCTCTGCTACGTCAGCTTCATATTGTGCATCTTCCAGTGATACTATGCTAATTTATTTACAACCATCCCTCATTACTGACTGCTAACATGTACTGCTATGAAGAGAGACAGCAGATCTGGCTTTGCCTGTGAGACAGTAAGTGAAACCCCACCCACAACTTTACTGAGAAAACCAGGAAGTGAACAGAGCACACAGCCTGTAAGTTGGTGAACAGGCGAGATGGAAAAACCCCTTTAATGTTCTTATTGGAGCTCTCAATATCACTGATAGGTCTAGAGCTACTCAGCAGCTTTGGCCACGACTCTTGTCACACAACTGAGGATCACTGTGTCGTTCACGAATGTAAATGAATTGAGTTGCATTGGAACCCTATGGTGCTGTGACTTCTAGTCGCAAAAAAAAAAAGAAAAAAATCAAGCAATCTTACTTTGCAACTAGACATCACAGCACACTCTGGGTTTCACTGTGAATCCATTTACTTATATTAGTGAACAAGTCGTAGGGCAATAGAGTGATCTTTGGTTGCGCACCGGAGTTGTGGCCAAAGCTTCTCTGTAGTCTTGGGCTTATCAGTGATCAGTCGGTGGCTGAAGCTCAATGGCTGCAGACAATCTGTTTTTCCATTAAATTCAGCATCATTGGAGAACACTGATGCGGGCCGAGCAGGACAGTAAAGGTGGCTGCACTTTTCATACAGAGTGCACTATAGCAGATCCCTCCCCTCCATCTTCATGATGTGACTCTGGTGATACACTGTATTGTAGCATCACACACTATTTTATTTATCAAGTACTCCTTATAATTCACTGTATAGTGACATCACACACTTCATTGTTTTATTTATCATGTACTCCTTATCATTCACTGTATGGTGACATCACATTTGCTTATTTTATTTATGATATGGTCCTTATGATTCTCTATATTGTGACCTCACACTAGATTATTTTATTTACCATGTACTCCTTATTACTCTCTGTATTGTGACTTCATACTTGATTATTTTATTCATGAGGATCCTTGCGTCAGACTGGGATGTCTAGGGCTCGCCAGTGGAATTGATTCTAGGTGCCCACCCTATTTGCGTACAAACTATAAAAAAAAGTCACACCATTTTTTATACCCATCAGATTTATTCTCATTTATGACAGTTTTCTGGCATAAATGATGACAGAATTCTACACCAGCAAGGAGCTGGAGGATAAGAGGGGTGCACTTTATTATAAATTCAGCACAAGCTCTAGCAGGTTTTAAAACCTTGTTCTTTAGAAACCAGCCCTTACTATATACCTCAGAGGTCTGTGACTGTGGCATCAGAGGGGTTCAATGGCTGAGATTGTTATCTCCGCTTTTAGAGCAGGCCCCATCTCTGCAGAAGGTCCTGAGGAACGGTGGCTGCTGAGCATTGTAGTTATCAGAGGTAACAGTCTTTTACATAAACCACCTGCTTCATTGTATCTTCATTATATAATAGTAACCAAGTAGGTTAGAGGCAGAAAGGAGAATTCTTTTACTGCAGTTCATTTTAACCTTCAGTGTTCCAAACAGTACTCGGTCATCTCTAGGGTAAGGGATAATTTTACCTTTGTTTGTTGCCTTTTATGCCCTGACCTTTAACCCACATTTAATGGTCATTTTTTTGTTTGAATTGGAAAATGTACAGTATTTACATTTTGGAATTTTATTTCCAGCTTCTGTTTTAATCTGTCATTGTATTATAAGGTGAAGAGTGTTTATTTTACAAGCTTGTACCTTGTATACCTTTTATTTTTGCTTCTACATCCATATGGATTGCATACTGTGTATTCCACAATCTGTCATTGTATTATAAGCGCCCACTGATCTTCATATAAGGTGATTGTCTAATGTACAGAAGGTGAAGAATGTTATTGTTTTACTAGGAGAACATTTAGCTTGTTCCTTGTATACCTATTATTGTTGCTTATACATCCATACGGATTTTATACTGTGTATACCATATGAGAAAAATGAAACGCATATGACATCAATCATACAGGACCTTAAAGTAAAT
Organism: Leptodactylus fuscus; assembly: GCF_031893055.1. Classification (NCBI taxonomy): domain Eukaryota; kingdom Metazoa; phylum Chordata; class Amphibia; order Anura; family Leptodactylidae; genus Leptodactylus; species Leptodactylus fuscus. Next base: position 143,888,583 of record NC_134268.1, read on the forward strand.
TATACTTCTGGTTTACCACAGAACTGAAATAACATGACTGAAGTGCCTAAGCATCTTGTGAGGTACGTGAATGCCAGGTCTGTTATCGCATACAATATTTGAGGCTAGTACAAGTGTAGGTATCATAATTCCATTCTCGTTAACCCCTGACTATTTATGATATAGCATTTAGTTTTGCTGTTATTGTCTGGAATATTCCATCGGGTGCTTGTCTTAGTTCCATGTTTTGACACATTCACATAGTTTGATTTCACGGTCAGATAATGCAGAACTGTCTATCGGTTCTGAACTCCTTCAAATGATATTCTTCTTGTTTTCTGTCAAGTGACATGTGACATTGTACATAAAACCTGTAATGTAAGTTCCACACCAAAGTATGTGACATAGAAAAAAAAACATGTATTCATTGCTGTCATACTAACCAGGACCATCTTTGTACTAACCATAGGGCAAATGGTCCACTTGCACGTGGCCTTATGGTAGTGGGAAGGTTCCATCAGCAGTTCCAGATCCAGCAGGAGAGTCCCACATTTCAAGTGCTCTCCCACTCTTCTGTGCAGTGGAGCACAGAGCCATCAGGTCCATGCTCCACCCTAAATACTTTGTGAAGGCCCTTGCTAGGTCGTTATATTATGTGGAGGACACTTAGGGGACATTATACTAAATTAGGTCATTATACTGAGTGAGACCACCAAGTGGACATTATACTGAATAAAGCCACTGAGGGGATGTTAGACTAGGTGGGCACAATAGGGTACGTTAGACTAAATGGGACATTAGACTATGTGGATGTGTGCATTATAATGTTTAGAGCTACTCAGGGGGCATTGAACGGTATGGCACCATACTGTGTGGGTAGCTTTATACTATCTGGGGAATTAAGGTGGTATTATATTATGTGGGGCCCCTTATAGGATTTTATACTGTGTTAGGGCATGAAGGGACATTATACAATGTAGGGCCACTTAGGGGGCTTTACGTTGTGTGAGGCCACTTTGAGACATTATAATGTGTGGTAGTGGGATATAAGGTGTCACCAATGTTTTCTAGAATGATGGGCTCTATTACTGTGTTGAGACACAAAGGAACTCAGCGGAAATGAGCACAGTAAAGGGGAAAATGGGTGAGGTTAGGATCAGGGCCTAAATAGGACTGGTTACCTGGGATAAATAACATATTTGGTTCATTTACCCAAACCTAGTTAGCCATTCCAAAGATGTAACCCATTTTAATATCTATGCAAATTAGGATACACTAGTCAAGTGGGTGGTAACACTGTTCCTTCTCTGTTAGTAGGGTCTCTGCGTGCTGTACATTTTGTAGAGTTATGGCCCACTTGATTATTATAAACCAACTTGCGCTTATATCTTTGGAATAGCTGAATAGATTTGGATGACCAAAAAAAACTAAATGCCCATGGTGACAGTGATTATCTGATGATGTATTGGGTTTTTCAGACCAGGTAAAAGATCTTCTTTGTCACAAAAAACCCATAAACGCATAAGGTACCCTCACCGGCCACTTTATTAGGTACACCTGTCCAACTGCTCGTTAACACTTAATTTCTAATCAGCCAATCACATGGCGGCAACTCAGTGCATTTAGGCATGTAGACATGGTCAAGACAATCTCCTGCAGTTCAAACCGAGCATCAGTATGGGGAAGAAAGGTGATTTGAGTGCCTTTGAACGTGGCATGGTTGTTGGTGCCAGAAGGGCTGGTCTGAGTATTTCAGAAACTGCTGATCTACTGGGATTTTCACGCACAACCATCTCTAGGGTTTACAGAGAATGGTCCGAAAAAGAAAAAACATCCAGTGAGCGGCAGTTCTGTGGGCGGAAATGCGTTGTTGATGCCAGAGGTCAGAGGAGAATGGCCAGACTGGTTCGAGCTGATAGAAAGGCAACAGTGACTCAAATAGCCACCCGTAACAACCAAGGTAGCCAGAAGAGCATCTCTGAACGCACAGTACATCGAACTTTGAGGCAGATGGGCTACAGCAGCAGAAGACCACACCGGGTGCCACTCCTTTCAGCTAAGAACAGGAAGCTGAGGCTACAATTTGCACAAGCTCATCGAAATTGGACAATTGAAGATTGGAAAAACGTTGCCTGGTCTGATGAGTCTCGATTTCTGCTGCGACATTCGGATGGTAGGGTCAGAATTTGGCGTCAACAACATGAAAGCATGGATCCATCCTGCCTTGTATCAACGGTTCAGGCTGGTGGTGGTGGTGTCATGGTGTGGGGAATATTTTCTTGGCACTCTTTGGGCCCCTTGGTACCAATTGAGCATCGTTGCAACGCCAAAGCCTACCTGAGTATTGTTGCTGACCATGTCCATCCCTTTATGACCACAATGTACCCAACATCTGATGGCTACTTTCAGCAGGATAATGCAATGCCATGTCATAAAGCTGGAATCATCTCAGACTGGTTTCTTGAACATGACAATGAGTTCACTGTACTCCAATGGCCTCCACAGTCACCAGATCTCAATCCAATAGAGCATCTTTGGGATGTGGTGGAACGGGAGATTCGCATCATGGATGTGCAGCCGACAAATCTGCGGCAACTGTGTGATGCCATCATGTCAATATGGACCAAAATCTCTGAGGAATGCTTCCAGCACCTTGTTGAATCTATGCCACGAAGAATTGAGGCAGTTCTGAAGACAAAAGGGGGTCCAACCCGTTACTAGCATGGTGTACCTAATAAAGTGGCCGGTGAGTGTACTTGTTTCACAATGCAGCTATAAAAAAATATTTAAGAACTTCAGATTTGCTTTTCTTATCAATTGGAAAACAGATCTATCATAGCGGTCATGGTTACATTATAAGTAGAATATATGAAGTCAGTGTGAACAAAACCTAAATACAGTATGTTGCAGTCCATACTGTTAACATAGCCTATGTCTAAATATACAGAGGACACTGTTTCATGCAAAGAAAAAAGAAGCTAAGTATTGAATGGCTCCCTCTCCACTTTATTTTCAGGTATGCATTTACTTTGCCCCTGATGAAATGGCAATATAAACCTAATATAGGCTGAGGCCCCACGTTATGGAAACGCAGCTTCTTTTGTTGAAGATTTTGCTACATTTTTTTGAGCCAAAGTCAAGAATGGCTACACAGGGAATGGGAAATATATAGGAAGCTCTTATACTGTACTTCTCCCTTCTGCTCAATCCAATCCTTGCTTTGGCTTAAAAAAACGCATCAAAAGGCAAGAAAAGAAGCTGCGTTTCCGCAACGTGGGGCCTCAGCCATAAAGAGGTTTTGCTTATTGTGGTATTGGAGTCTGTCAACACGGTTTCCTCTAGATACCCTTAGAGAAAAGGTTATGTGCAGGCTGATATCCTTGGAAGTTGTCTTTGCACTGCATATTATCTGGTTACTTATGTGCACTGGTTATATATTAATGTTTTCTTTCTGGTTGGATTTTTTTTTTTGTAATGTCTGGCCTATATAGTCAGTATAGAAATAATTTTTTTTCTCCTCATAATAATATACATTTTGAGAAAATACAATCTCACATACAAACAAAAAATTATTAATTTGCCTATTTTTAAATCTCACATTCACTATGAGTTTTCAGTTTCCTATTCCCTTCCCTATTAAATAAAATCCTACCAAATTATTTGCTCTATGTTAATACAGACAGATAAAAGCAGGACTGTGGCGTTGGGAAGCCAAACTTCCAGCTACTCTACTTTTCCACGCTCTAATTCCAATTCCGACTCCTTCATAAGTGACTCATGTATAATCTTTAGTAATAACACGTTTTCTGTAGTAAATTGGTAACTTCAAACTTTTCATCCCAAGCGTGTAAATATATACAATAAAAGTAAATATACTTTATTTTGAAGATGGATTTGTTCCACTTCTACCATCCCAAACCACAGCCCTGGATAGAATGCACAGTATAATAATTTATTTGCATAATTCTATTTTTTCTATATAATAAATTTGCAGTTATTAATTTGATTAAAACAGCTCATGGGGTTTTCTCATAGATGATCAGTACTGTCATTGGGCATCCAAATATCCGAATTTATTTCTAAAATTGTCACCAGGATCATAAAAGATCGGATCTGATATAAGTGATACTTCTATAAAGTGCACAGAACCCCTATTGTTAACTTTTACTATGCTGCCAAAAAATACATTTGTCCTGACTTTTAACGGGGACATTTCCCAGCCTGCAGAATCACATTTATTGTTTTGAGACAAATCCTGGCATAGATGAGGTGACACTAAGCGCTGTGATCTTCTTAGCACATTTCTGAAGATGCCGAGAATATTTCCTGCACATGGGAAATGACAATAGCAGAAGCGGAAGGATAACACTAGCACAATAGTTAGCTCTGAGAGTTCTGCTCAAAATATACACTTTGTAAAGCTTAGTTCCAGAAAGAGGCTTTGTGCGAGCGGTAATATTTTATTTCTCACATAATCTAGCATGACGTATTAATCACAGTGGTGTGCATTGTACTTGTGACTTGCAGTCTACCTTTAATCATTGCTGTAGAACCTCATCACATCTGGCATTTTTATTTTTCTCTGCAAATATTTCATATTCAAAAAAAAAAAAAAAAACCTGCACGTTGGTGTCAGTAATTTATTTTTTCCCAATAGTAAATACTGGCTAGTAAAGCCCAATCTGTTCTCAATAAAGAATACATCTTTTAAAATGCTAAGAGAAAGTTACATATAGTATATGTCGGATGCATAGCTATAATATATTTATATTACAGTATGGATTTCTCTGAAAGTCATTTAATAATTGCCATTAAATGGTCTGACTTAAAGGGATACTCCCACAACAACAATCAAAGTACTTTGCTACCCAGTGGAAGTGATTAGCCAAACTGCATAAACATCAGTAGAAAAAGTCCAATGAAATCCCCCTTTCTCTAACACTGAGCACTGTGTTCTCTGGATATGTCCTATACTCTTATCTTGGACATGCTCAGTTTGTCTTTTTCTTTCCTATATATGTTCTTTAGGTGATTACTATATAATTAATTATGCATATGCTGTCCTATCTGAACATGTGCATTGCATGAATCATTTCTATTAAAAGGAATGGCCAGTGAGGAAAATATTATTTTTTTTTTTTATTTTTTTTTGGGGGGGGTGTTAAACTGGTGAAGTAAGAACTGACCAATCTAGCCATCGTAGGCTGAAATTGTAAGGGGGTAATATGGGTGCATAGGAGAGGGCACATAAGAAATGAATGAAGTAACAATTACTTTGCAGATGGTTTATCCACATGATTGCTTAAATTGAATCCATGTGTGACATATACCATAATACTGCGCCGTGTGTGGGCGCCTCCTTCGCTCGTGAGCTAGTGCCACAGCTGCAGAGTCTTTGCTGTTTTACACAGCATTGCCCATATTCAGAGACGATGATTACCAGCATTTAACCACCCCTAGTGTGGCAAAAAGTTTGAATGTTTTGGGTTTGTTTGTTTGTTTTTTATAAATATTTTAAAAATTTAAATAAACCTGAAAGTTCCAACCCCCTCTTCCCTAAATCACATGTAAATAAATAAATGTAAACACATTAGGCATCCCCAAACCTGAAGATGCTGTGAAAAGAAAAAAGAAAAAAATACTGTGTAAACTGCCACAAGAAAATGGCTGCAGACATGCGCAGTCGGCTTTGCCCGATGTCAGAGCCGACTGTGCATGCGTGACATTTAAATCCAGAAGAAGCCATCAAAAGAAGACCTCGCATAGAGGGCGTGCCAGAGGAAGACAGAGTCCGTCGCTGGAGAGTTTTCTTGCAGCACTGGGGATGCCCCCAGCACTGTTTAAATGCTGGAGGCCGCTCCCAGTGCTGCAAGAAAACACATTTACATACCGAAGAAAACCGGGATATCTATGGAACGGCGGCACAGAGAAGACTTCTAAAGGTAGGAAAAGAATAACCTTTCTTCTGGCTATTCCTGCATGTTAAGGAGAAAAAATGCATGTGCAATGATAGAATCCCTTTAAAATGGCTAAATTGCCACTTTTTTGCTGCTTTTTCCCCCCCAGAAATTAAAAAAAAAGTGATCAAAACATCATACATTCCTCAAAATAGTGTCAATAAACACTACATATTACCCCGCGAAAAAAGGAAAAAAAAAAAACAGCATCTGAATTACTGAGAAAATCACTCTTTTATTCACCTACAAAATAGATGAAAAGGGCTTTTGGGGCTGAGTTTTGTGCTGTAGATTACCTGCCCTAACTGCTGCCATCTTTTAGTTTTTCCCAGGGTAGAGCTTCGAGGGGAGGTTATCTATAGCACAGAGCAAAACTTGGGGAAGATAAGAGCCGCCCCTTTACACCTATTTTGCATAATGTCTAAAACAGCGATTTTTCTCAATAATGGAGTGGCAATGCTGAATAATAAAAGTATATCTGGAATGTGTGGAAGAGAACTACGAAGTACTTAGATGACTTTCATTCCGATTTTCCTTCCGACAGACTCCCGTGTAAACTTTCTTGTAACGTGCGTACAATGACTTTTCTACATGTGCAGATGATAGAGACACAAATTTGCTATCTGATTTTGTCAAATGTGTGGCATTAAGCCCATGTTAGAGTTTTTCTATCGTGTCCATGAGGTATCTCTACTACTGCTGTTTTTGCTTAAAATGCCATTAACCAGATTAACCTCCTTGTACATTCTGCATTCGTTTTCAGGCTCTTCAATAAACTTGCCGTTTTTGTGTACAAGTGAAGTTAATCTTGCCTCCAAAGTGACTGTGTGTATTATACGGCTTACCCTCAGTAGCTGACACTGAGAATTCAATAGAGCGGTGATTTATATGTTGTATGGAGAGAGTTTACGATGGAGATGTTTAAATGGCGACTCCTTGAATTCTCACTTTCATGTCTCTCTCTCATCTTCCAGTCTAATGACCGTATCCATGACTTAATGAATATCGATATCTAGTCATATTTCTAGCGTTTTTCATGTAATGACTCGTGTGGCCCTCTTTAAATAGATGAGATCCTGTTTATATTATTCTGCTCTTCTAGTGTGGTGAAAGCTTAGGAGCACCAGACTGTGAAATCAAAGCTTTTCCGTCTTCAAGCAGACTAGTAACGCACACTGCAAATCTATTTTGTGCATTACTTTTACATTTTCCTATGCCGATTTGTCACTGAGTGGCCTGAATAAGGTTTTGTTTGTAACCTTTTAGCTGTAAAATGTAGGCTGCCTCAGGGACTCCGTTAAAGGCCTTTGATACACATTTCAGCTGGATGAAGTTAACATCCTAGATCATATCTCAGAAACTGTCTGAACTCTTTCAGAGCCTGAGCCGACTCTTGCATTTAATTCTGGGGCTGACTCCTTCCTCGTTCTGTCTTATTAATTAAAAGAGACTGTCCTCAGATTTATGAAACCTTACACCGCTCCGCTAATCTCCGTGAAAACAATATATTTCTAATGAATTTGTAAGGAGGGACATTTGTTGGTACTTTATTCTGCCTTAGCTCAAATGAGTCATAAGGGTTGTCAGCCGTACAACACAATTCATATAAAGTGCATTATAACTGATCAGTAAGGGCAAGTTCACACAGGGAAAGCGGATTTTGAGGTGGATTATACTTGAAATCTGCCTCCCATGGTTTTCAATGGAGAAAAACTAAAAAAACAAGAAGCATCCGCAGCTGAATCATGGTAAATATCACAGTGCAAGGCTAAGACTCATCCCGATTCATACTGTATATGGGACCAATCGGTGTCCAATCCCTTGACGAAAAGCTGAAGCTCCGCTACAGGTTTCTACCATGGGATCCATTTCTTGGAGAGGGATTTGATGTGGAAGACTTGAACATCTCGGTGTGAACTTACCTTAAAAGGCACTTAATATGTCTATCTATATACACATTGTATATATATACTGTCTATCTGTAGAGAGATATCAATCAGTTATAAAATTAAAATGGCTGAAGAGAATATCATGGCTTACATTGTTTCGTTAGCATTTCCTAATCACTGGAATGTGTTTATATTGCTGAAAATGAATTTGAGACAGACATTCATTTCAGATTCCTCTTCATTTTCCATCCACCGCTGCTCTCTGTAGCAGAATGTAGAAGCAGAACATTGGCTTTCTGCTGGTGATTAGGCCCAGATGAATGGATCGGGATGTGGGGGAGGGGGAGCACATGCTGTGGATTCTCCAGTTATATTCCACCCCAAATTCCTCAACATTTTCCTCCGTGTGAATGGACCCAATGGGTTCTGTTCGCTTTTTTTCCACTAGCGGGAAAAAAAGCTAGCGGCACCCATTGAAGTCAATGGGAGGCTTTTTTTCAGCGCTGAAAATTCTGCGCCATTTTCCTCTGTGTGAATGGACCCTTAGACAGTAATTAAACAGTCAGTTCTTGAAGTTCAATTGTTGGCAACAAGAAAAGTGGACATGAATAAGCATTTGAGCAACTTTGAAAGGGACCAAACTGTGTTGGTTAGACAGCTTGGACAGTAAGTCTTATGGGGGATCCAGAATATGCAGAGTTATCACCAAGGATGTTAACAGTGAGCAGGAAATAAGCACCCAAGGTCCACTGTTGTGCATAGGGAGTGAAGGCTAGCCAGTCTGGCCCCATAGAAGGCCTAAGGACTAAGTGCTGAACACCAATACCATAGGCCACTAAAGAAAGGGCATACAGTACAGGAAAAATGGTATAAAACAGGTGCAGAACAAGGGCAAGTGCAGAGAAGTAAGTCAGAATGTGCCAACCAATTACAAATCTTCAGTCTCAATGTACATTTTGCTGGTTAGTTTCTTCCCAGGTGGTAAGAGTTTGTAATAAGTGAACTTCATATATAGTATTGCATTGTATAGCTATAGTATTTTTCATTTTGCACCAAATAATTTTTTTTTACTCCATTTAAGGTACCTTGATGCTAGTGATTTCCTTGACAGATGATGTGCCATCCACAGCTGAGATTACTAATATGTCCACTGGAATATATAAATATATATATATATATATATATATCCCAATGTCGGTAAATAATAGCAATACAATGCTCCAAAACTGCCGATAAATCTCAGACTGGCAGATTGTTTAAATATATTCAACTATAAAAATGCCTTTTTTTATTTACAGTAACAGTTTAGACTTTTTTTTGCATTAGATCTATAGGTTAATATCTATGTTTCAGTTTTATATGCAGACATATACCACATATCTTATCTGTATATATGGTTCTTATTAGTAAACACTCTTTATTGTCACTAGGGGGAGCCTTTGTGATGATGAAATATTAGGTACATATGGTTACACGTTATTTTGCAGTGTCCTTCATTGGAAAGTGTTATATTTGTTTTCTTCTCTTACGGTTAATATGTGCACACCTAGCACAATTTTCCAGTTGTTATAGAAAGAAAGCCAGTACTCAGATACACTAACCTGGTAGCTGTGGGAGTGCTAATCTCACAAATTCTACAGATTAAAAGACTTCAGCATTAAAGAAGATTTTTGATTTTCTGTGATATCACCAATTCAAGTGTAAGGATTTGTTTAGAAAAAGGTAAATTGTTCTGAATAAACATTGCACTTTGTGTACAGGTGATATTACATGATAAAGAGTACCGTATCTCCAAGAAGCTCCTGTGATGCCATAATCCTCCTTATAGTGTATATATCTTCTACTTTCCCATATGTTATACCTGTAATGGGCTGACCCCATCTCTACTGATACAGTCCTACAGGAACAAATAGTGCACCATACCTGGAAAAGGACTACAGACCATCATTATGGGATTGGTGGGGGTCTAATATCTAAGAATCGTTGCATGAAGAAGTCCACTGTATGGGAATACAGAACACAGAGAAAGAGAGAGCTACACAGTCCAAGTAAAATACAATTAAATGAAGTGGAGTCTGCTGATCTCAGTATGTAACCACTTTAGGGTAAGTTCAGATGGAGATTTTTGGTCAGGATTTTGAGGCCATGTCCACCAAACCAAAAAGACGGCTCCCATTGAAATCAGGAGTTTTTTTTGGGAGCCAGCTTGTTCCAGTTCAGTCGCGGCTACCTGTATTTTGGACCGGAACCTGTGGCGGCCTCCGCCTCAGGTTCCAGTCCAAAAAACCCATCTGAACTTACCCTTAGCAGTCTTTTGTTCTGGTCCTCTACATTAGAGTCATTTATTAAGGCTGACAGTAGGCGTAGATTTGACTTATAATGTACACTTGTTTTTGCTGTCTGCAATGCCTCCTCCCACTAAGCTGCACCCTGACAGAGGCACACGGAAAATTGTAAATGTGTTACAAGTTGCAATTTTTGGAGGCAAAACACTGCTATGGTCCAAAACTGGGAATATATTTTATGTTACAAACTGCTGCAAAATCTCAGTTCTGTTTGAAGTAAATCAGAACTTTTATACTGATCACGTTGCATTTATTTGATGTATTTTTATGTATTTTTTCCATCTGCCTGTTTTATTTAGATGCCCAGGCTTCTCTCCTATCTAACCTGTTGGATTTTGATAAGCTCAGGCTGGGTTCACACTACCGCCACTGTCCACCCTGGGGTTTCGGTCATAAAGCCCAGAGAAAGTAGACAAGGGACAGCTTGATGGCGGTCAGCTGTAAAACCCATTCATTTGAATGGATTTTAAAGGTGACCACCGGTGTCCATATGTGGCCTCTCCGCTTGGAAACATTTTTTTTTTTTGCACAGACACACAATCCAGATCAATTTCATTTTTGAAACCACCTCATATTGCACACTTTATAAATTAAACACCATGATTTGTGAAGTGCTGAGAAATATGTTGGCGCCGTATAAATAAAAATGTATTATTATTATGGAGTGTATAAAAATACACATACAGGGTAAATGACAATAAATAACAAAAATTTCATCCAGCACATAAATATGAAATATATTGCTTTTTCAGCTATATAGCCATACTAGCTTATAACCCGTGACTTCGTCTGCTGTCCCCTCACCCTTGCGCGAACCACCTGCTGCGCCGCCCGTGGCTCCCCATGGCCCTTTCCTCGCGGCCGGCGCGGGCCCCTCCCACAGCATCGTGGGCCTGGACCCAACGGCCCCGTTGCTTCACCTCCGGCCCTCCGTTTTCCCCCCACCCGCGCCCCTGGCTCTCCCCTTACACCCCACCCGCGCCCCTGGCTCTCCCCTTACACCCCACCCGCGCCCCTGGCTCTCCCCTTACACCCCACCCGCGTCCCTGGCCCTCTCCCCCCCCCTTTAGAGATTGCAGTCACCTCCTACATGTACCCCCTCCCCCCCCTTTCCACATGTGCAATCTGGCCCCCCTCCCCCCTACTTACCTTCTGCCCTTTGTTACCAAACCCGCACCCCCCAGCCCCCTCCAAAACCCGTAGCACCAGCACTCCCCTCCCCCCCCCTTTCCCCTCCCTTAAGCATCCCGCCGATCCCTGTTCCCGCAACACTCAGCATTTACATGCTGGGGAGGTGTGTGTCTTGTGGCCGCAGCTTCAGCGAGCATGTGCGGTCCTTCCTGTAGCATGTGTGTTCCCGGCTGCACAGTTCGTTGGTAGGTGCGGCTGGGCTTGTTCGGGCTGGATACGCTGTTGCATGCTACGCCGGCCAGAGGCAGTGTGTGGCCGGCGGGCATGTCAGCAGCGTTCGGAGCGATGTGGGCAGCCGCCATGTTCAGCGTCGGGTTCCCACGCACTGGCCACGCCCACAATTCGGCGGCAACCTATGGGCCGCTGTGCTGGCTCCCTATCCCGCCCACACACCGGCGTGTACCAATAGCATCTGTGTGTAAGTCTCTGCGGTGACGTCATGCCCGGGCCAACAGCGAAGCAGGAGACAACTTTGGAGGGTCGCGGTGGCGGTTTGGGGTGAGTGAGACACTTTTAAAGTAGCCTTTTACCCCTTCCTGTCCAATATGTAAGTGTGTGCGAAATTTCGAGGAGATCCATTCAGCCGTTCAGGTGTGATTGAGTAACAAACATCCAAACACACAAACCCACAAACATCCAAGCTTTTCACATTTATAATATTAATAGGAATAGGATATAAGAGTACACATATAGATAAATATAATACACAGGTGACAAGGATATATAATCAATCACCAAGGCTGCTGGAGTCAAACATAAGTGTGTGAGCAATGTCCAATTACTTTGTCACCACACACTAGTATATCCCTATATAAGGGGCATGCTACAACCCCCACCTCAAAGTGACACAATACTGTTACCTAAAGACTTGCTGTCACAGAGTAACCATGAGACACAAAACACCCTTAAAACATGTTTCTCCACGTAGACTTCATCAGGAGTTTACAGAGACAACATACAGTTAAAGCAGACTCGGTCATGTGACCAAGAGTTAGAGTGTCAGCAGAAGAACAAAACTTGATGCCCCGCATTGTGCTCTACAAATGTTAGAATGGATTTGAAGGGAGGCCTGTATATATGGCTGTTTTAAACCATCGGTGAGCCCAGTGCAAAAGTTTCACAAATGGGCCCCCCCTTCGCCATCACCACCATTTAAACATACCTCAACTACCCAAAATAAAATGGCCCCCACCTTAGTAAAATTCCTTTTTATTGGCCCCATACAATATACGTGGCTATGCCCCTGCACTTATAAATAGTAGTCCCACCTTATAAATAATATGTCCTGTTCACAGCTAACTGCACCATTATCAATAACATTTATTTATATGCAGGGACTATTACTTATAAGGTAACATTATTATTTGTAAGCAGGGACTATTATTTAAAAGGGGGTCTAAGATTTCAGCCTTATTAATAATAATCATTTCTTATAAATAATAATTTGGGTGCGGAATTGGCAAAAACTGCTAGTGGTTTTTTCAAGGTCCATACACTGTGCTGGAGGGAAAAAAAAACCAAAACTCAAAAAACGCTCCAAGAACCGCTTCAAAAAAACTATTTCCTAATTCCTGAAACTGATTTTTTTTCTTCGCCAAAAAACTGTGTTAATGGACCCTGACAAAGTAATGTCTGGTATCAGAGATTCTACAGAAAAAAAATTCTATTTAAAAAAATAAATAAATAAAAGAATAAATATCTCCGAGCTGTTCTGAAGGAAAAGGCCTTAACCAAGCGGATGTTCCAATCTATTAGATGTTGCTGTGACTTGTCATATATTTTTAAGATGGATTTGCCTTTTAATAAATCTATGTGCAGCTTTATTCTTATTTCTCGGTTCATGGACTATATAAACACATTTAATTCTGACAGCGGCTGAAACTAGATTCCTACATCAGTAGTTCTAAAACAACGATTATGTCCTGAAAAACTACAACTGGACATACATTGCGGAAAGCATTAAGCATGTACGTTATTGTAAATTGAGGAAAAGCAAACACTTGGGTCTATTAAAAAGTGTGTCCTGTTCTGTGGCCAGGCATATGCAGTAAGCTAACAGAAGAGCTGCTGCCAGGATCATGCAGGGAAAGATGGTTTGGAACTTGGACTATTGCCATCTACAACAGACTTTTTGTTGTCATAACCGAAATTACCTAGCATTATGCTCTCCACTTTTGGACTCTCTGTTCCTCTTTTTTCTTGCTGATCAGTATTAACTTTCCAATGGACATATGGTGGTACATTCTTTGCAACCTGCTAGGTAGGGCCTAGTGATGGCACCCACAGTCTGCAGTCTGCCATGCCTCGTGTGACTTACTTTTCCAGTCTTTACAGCAATATAATTGGTGAAGATAGAATTCTGTCTGTCTGCGGTGAGTTTAATTGAAAAACAAAAAATGAAATCTTTGACACTTAAAGAGGACCTTTCATCAGATTGGGCACAGGCAGTTCCATATACTGCTGGAAAGCCGACAGAGCGCTGAATTCAGTGCACTGTCGGCTTTCCCGATCTGTGCCCCAGGTAAAGCGCTATCGATTCCAGTACTGTAGCGCTTTACAGTCAGAAGGGCGTTCCTGACAGTCAGTCAGGTACGTCCTTCTCCACAGCAGCGTCTATCACGCTGTACAGTGTGAGCGAGGAGGAACGCCCCCTCCCTCTGCTCACAGTTCTTGTCCATAGACGAGTATTATCAGGGGGGGAGGGGGGCGTTCCTCCCCGCTCACACTGTACAGCGCGATAGGCACTGCTATGGAGAAGGATGTTCCTGACAGACTGTCAGAAACGCCCTTCTGACTGTAAAGAGTTACGGTACCGGCACCGATAGCTCTTTACCTGGGGCACAGATCGGGAAAGCCGATAGTGCGCTGAATTCAGCGCACTGCCGGCTTTCCAGCAGTATATAGAACTGCCTGTGCCCAATCTGATGAAAGGTCCTCTTTACATCAAATTTGCATAATAATTTGGAACAAGGTGTAGTCTTGAGAACTATGTCATTATATATCCTAGGTTTGTACAAATACACGTAGCATTGCATTTGTTTGCATTTCACTGAAAAGGTTGTTGAATTTCGTAGTATGTATATATATATATATATATATATATATATATATATATATATATATATATATACATACATACATACATATATACACTCACCGGCCACTTTATTAGGTACACCTGTCCAACTGCTCGTTAACACTTAATTTCTAATCAGCCAATCACATGGCAGCAACTCAGTGCATTTAGGCATGTAGACATGGTCAAGACAATCTCCTGCAGTTTAAACTGAGCATCAGTATGGGGAAGAAAGGTGATTTGAGTGCCTTTGAACGTGGCATGGTTGTTGGTGCCAGAAGGGCTGGTCTGAGTATTTCAGAAACTGCTGATCTACTGGGATTTTCACGCACAACCATCTCTAGGGTTTACAGAGAATGGTCCGAAAAAGAAAAAACATCCAGTGAGCGGCAGATCTGTGGGCGGAAATGCGTTGTTGATGCCAGAGGTCAGAGGAGAATGGCCAGACTGGTTCGAGCTGATAGAAAGGCAACAGTGACTCAAATAGCCACCCGTTACAACCAAGGTAGCCAGAAGAGCATCTCTGAACGCACAGTACATCGAACTTTGAGGCAGATGGGCTACAGCAGCAGAAGACCACACCGGGTGCCACTCCTTTCAGCTAAGAACAGGAAACTGAGGCTACAATTTGCACAAGCTCATCGAAATTGGACAATTGAAGATTGGAAAAACGTTGCCTGGTCTGATGAGTCTCGATTTCTGCTGCGACATTCGGATGGTAGGGTCAGAATTTGGCGTCAACAACATGAAAGCATGGATCCATCCTGCCTTGTATCAACGGTTCAGGCTGGTGGTGGTGGTGGTGTCATGGTGTGGGGAATATTTTCTTGGCACTCTTTGGGCCCCTTGGTACCAATTGAGCATCGTTGCAACGCCAAAGCCTACCTGAGTATTGTTGCTGACCATGTCCATCCCTTTATGACCACAATGTACCCAACATCTGATGGCTACTTTCAGCAGGATAATGCGCCATGTCATAAAGCTGGAATCATCTCAGACTGGTTTCTTGAACATGACAATGAGTTCACTGTACTCCAATGGCCTCCACAGTCACCAGATCTCAATCCAATAGAGCATCTTTGGGATGTGGTGGAACGGGAGATTCGCATCATGGATGTGCAGCCGACAAATCTGCGGCAACTGTGTGATGCCATCATGTCAATATGGACCAAAATCTCTGAGGAATGCTTCCAGCACCTTGTTGAATCTATGCCACGAAGAATTGAGGCAGTTCTGAAGGCAAAAGGGGGTCCAACCCGTTACTAGCATGGTGTACCTAATAAAGTGGCCGGTGAGTGTGTGTGTGTATATATATATATATATATATATATATATATATATATATATATATATATATATACAGAGCGTTTTAATCTGCTTATTTTTCAATGGCTAAGGCGGGGGATATAATTTCTAGCCACTCGGCCCTCTCGCTGTAAGGTTTACTAGCTCTCATGTCTTTTCATTCTTTCTCTGTCTACTTCAATACATTTTAACCAGCTCTACAGAAAGCAAAAGGTTTCAGTTAATTGTCCAGAACACGAGATTAAATTATCCACTGTGACATAGTCTGGTAAAACGACTCCCAATTTGGAAGGGATCAGGAGACGAGATATATCCCCTTTTTAATGTCATCTGTCCCTTTGTAAACAGGTGTTTGCCCAAAGGGAGCACTGGAACATCACTTTGTACGTTTTCTGGCCGAGTGGTTGTGGAGGGGGATCGGGACATTTCTATCTCTCCACTCAAGTACTCTTGTTTATATGAAGTCAATCCTTTTAGCACGTATTATCTCTTCTGGTCTGAAGCTTGCAGTAAAAGGGATAGGATTCCAAGCCTTCTGGAAGTCATTCAGCCTGACTAATGAACCCGAGCGGTTTAAGCGTTGAGTGGCAGCTTGTTGTTCAGTTTTAATTAAACTGCTACTTATATCAGGGCTTTCCTTTGTCCCTGATGTCTCGCAATACTTTCTTTTGTGTCTCGCTACAGAGGAAAGTGCTTGTACAAAACAGCTTACAACAAAGGTGTTGGCTTAGAAACACACTTGTTAAACTACTTCTTTAAATGCGTCTTTTATAGCAACTGCAAAGACAAACACATAATAAATGTCAAAAGACTGTGATTTGTACACGGGGGTCTTTTTTTTAGCATCAAAAATAGTTTATGCTAGGAAATAGAGGAATGCATTCTACAATGTAGAATCTCAGTCTCAGAAATGATTTTTTTTAAACATTTTTCCTGACCACACATTTGGCAGCTAGAATAAGTATTTAGGTACCCAGGTGGAAAGAGGATTCATGTCTTGTGCTGCCCATAGTATTCCTCTCTGGCTAATGTTGCACCCTGATGAGCCTTTGATTTTCATGGATTATGTGAGACTGGAGGAGAAATAAAATTATGGTAATATGGTCAGAAAATTCCTTTCTTTGGAGTTATGTTAGATGCACATGAAGCTTGTAAAAAAAAAAAAAAACTAAAAAAGACTAAGGCTGTAAGGCTGCGTTTTTTGGTGCTAAAGCCATGAGTGGATTGAACAGGAGGGAATAGTATACCGTATCTACTCGAGTATAAGCTGACCTTTTCAGCACATTTTTCATGCTGAAAAAGCTCTCCTCGGCTTATACGCGAGTCAGGGTCCACGGAGCACAGAAAACTGGAAGGGGGAGGTCCTTTAGTGCTACTGCTCTGTGATTGGCTTGTCATGAGGTCACGTGACTGTGATGCCACTGGTATGTAACATCTGCAGATAAGGTTGAGTCTAAATCCTAGTAGCTCCTCCCACACCAGAGTCCGATCACATGGTCATGACGTCATCAGAGGTCCTTTAGAACACTAGGATTTAGCATCTCCCCTGCAGATGAGTGGCCAGGACTCATTGTGTCTTATGGAAGATGTCTGTTGTATGGAGGAGAGGAAGCTACAGTAACGTGACACACAGGGACCTTCCTTTAGTTACTCTGCCTATTAATGTCAGGCATTTGGGGTTATTAATTTAGTTTCAGTAACTCCGTCTGCCTCACATTAATAACAGTTAACCCCATCATGTCCCTCATATTAACCCCTGTGTGCCCCATATAAGGGTTACTAATATGTGAGACACATGAGGGTACTAATGAAGGACCTTAATTATGAAGATACCTAATTATTACCTCCATATGTCCCACATATCAGTAACCCTTATGTGAGGCACACAGGGGGTTAATACGAGGGACATGATGGGGTTAACTGCTATTACTATGATCCCCATGGAGTTACTAAGCTGTAATGCACATGACCAGACTTTTTATCTGCAATGGTGGATCCCCCCCCCCCCTCGGCTTATACTTGAGTCAATAAGTTTTCCCAGTTTTTTGTGGTAAAATTAGGGGTCTCGACTTATATTTGGGTCATATTTGAGTATATACGGTAAGTCTTTCTCAGATATTTCCCATTACTTCTGTAGCCACTCCTGGGCTAAAAAAAAGAAACACAACAAAAACCGCAACAACAAAAAAAGCTGCTCTTCTGCAATTTGGGGACAAAAACGGATATAGTGTCAGTTTTCTTCATAGCCATTTTACATCAATGATGCAGCTGTTTTCACTGATCCCTCATAGATTTGAGTCTGCTAAAGGATCTGTGTAAGGCCAGGTTCCCACAGGATGGAAACATTGAGATTTGCCCATGGTGGAAACACCGCAGGAAAAATCGAGGTGTTTTACAGTAAGGGAAAAGTGGATGGGATTCTAGTGAATTCCATGCCCACTTTGCGGTAAAAACCACGGTGCAGACGTGCCACGATTTACAAAACTGGTGCGTCATTTCTTGGGTTACTTATCTGTGATGTTACTGGAGAACATATATTACTCATTCTTGTACATAGAAACATTTAATTCTAAATAATGATTAGAAGAAAAACCTATATACAAATCTATAAATGATTTAGTTGAACTTCAGTAATGCATGATTAATAACACTAGGTGTCACTACAGCCAACCAGGTCATGTAGCAGTGAATGAGACTGCCATTAATCATTAACAATAATTATTTTTCCATATTGATTCTCTATTCATCTGTCTTCTCATTGTCAAATGAAGAAACTTCTAATAGCAAAAATAACAACAGTTCAAATCTGAAATTCAGGAGTTTTAATATTTGCAAATACATAAGGATGTAAACCATGTTGAAGATAATTCCTGTCTTATTATTATTAGTAACTAGCTGGTACCCGCGACTTCGTCTGCGGTGATTGTAGAAGTGGGTATATACAGGCGCGGGTAAGGTTTTCGTACTGTGTATAAGGTATGGGATATGAAATGTAAGTTTGTATCTTGTTTTTTCTGTAATTCAGAGAATACGTGAGACTTTTGTGTTGCAGTTACTTTGTATTAGAGCTGCTATATATACGGTGTTGTGAGAAACTTTACATAGTGACTTTGGGACAGAGGTATTTGAAGTTAACCCTTTCCCGCCGATGGCATTTTTTGATTTTCGTTTTTGACTCTCCTCCTTCTAAACCCCATAACTTTTTTATTTCTCCGCTCCCAGAGCCATATGAGGTCTTAATTGTTCTGGGACAAATTTTTCTTCATGATGCCACCATTATTTATTCTATATAATGTACTGGGAAGCAGGGAAAAAATGCAGAATGGGATGGATTTGAAGAAAAAATGCATTTCTGCGACTTTCTTACAGGCTTTGGTTTTACGGCGTTCACTGTGCAACCAAAATGACATGTCCCCTGTATTCTGTGTTTCGTTATGATTCCGGGGATACTAAATTTATATGGTTTTATTTACATTTTGACCCCTTAAAAAAATCCCAAACTATGTTAAAAAAAATTTTTTTTTTGAAAAGTCGCCATATTCCGACAGCCGTAACTTTTTTATACGTCCGTGTACGGGGATGCATAGGGCGTCTTTTTTTTGCGGGACTGGGTGTACTTTGTAGTTCTACCATTTTCGGGAAATGTTATTGCTTTGATCACTTTTTATTCAAATTTTTATCAGAATCAAAACAGTGAAAAAACGGCGGTTTTGCACTTTTGACCATTTTTCCCGCTACGGCGGGAATATTTGTATAGCTTTGTAGAGCGGGTGATTTTGGACGCGGGGATACCTAACATGTAGGTGTTTCACAGTTTTTAAGTACTTTTATATGTGTTCTAGGGAAAGGGGGGTGATTTGAATTTTTAATCCTTTTTATTTGTTTTTATATTTTTTTTACTTTTTTTTTACACTTTTTTATTGCATTTATTAGACCTCCTAGGGGTATTGACATGGGTGGGCGGTGTCGCGGATTGTCAGAGCGGTGGGGGTCGGCAAACATGGCTGCTCCGGAGCGTTATAGAGTGCCTCCTGGAGTATCGTTAAGGTGAGGGGCAAAGTGGTAAAGTATATGTATATGAGATTGTGTGGGGGTTAGGGGCGAGGCTGTAGAGGGCAATAGGAATTTTGGGGCTTGCTATGGTCCAAAGTGTGTGAGATTGCAGAAATGGTGGTGTGAGTTTGGGTTTTGTGGGGTTCCTGGCACAAACGTATGTGCGCTATTGTGACGAAAAGTAGCCTATTGCGCAATCGGGTGTATTAACTATGTTTGTGGAAACTTTCAGCCAAATCGGTGGAGCGGTTTTTCCGTGATTGAGGAACAAACATCCGAACATCCAAACTCACAAACCCACAAACTTTCACATTTATAATATTAATAGGATGATATGCTCACATCTGTCAATGGCTCTGTTGTCGAGTATATTAAGAATTGCTGATAAAACGACATGTACCATAATGGATACCCAACAGATCATATTATAGTTAATAGGATTCATCAAGAGCTGTTGTTATCTGTCATGTTAGGATTTCCATTTCTATATAAGATAAGATAAAGATAATCCTTTAATAGTCTCACAGTGGGGAAATTTCAGTAAGTTACATATATGTTATATGGTGCAATGAAGGCATCACTGTCGCTTCCATTGTACCAAAGAGCTATGCTTCCAGACCCATTCCCTCCATCCCTATCTCCCCCTCTTCCTCCTTGCTGTTTCTGACATGTTCTTGACCTGGTCAATGATAGTGGGAAGGTAGAGCTTTGGTGCTTTCAAATTCAATAAATCAGTTATATCATTTGTATTACCCAAAACATTCAGAAGAATCTCTGGGATGTCTTGCTGAAGTGACGGATTGAGAATATCCCTGAAACTTTCTGGTACATGTTTAACAAATTTATCACACGCAATAAAAAAAATTCTGGCTATACTGTCCCATCTGTAGGTGATAGACCATTTCTTTCTGTGTAGAAAAAATTGGGCCACCCCACGACTTGGCACCTTTGAAGGTGACCACCATATGAGAAAACTACTTTTGTCGTCTTCCTCTCATTCTTTTCTATTTCCTTTCTTACCAGTTTGATGTGGTGAGCGATATATTGACTGATCCTCAACACGCCATCACATCCCAGAATCACATTGGACTTTCACCCACTGAGCTACTTTTACTTTTCGAGCTATTTCAGCTACAGCCCTGTTCAGATTGCTTCTTGCAGAGCTGAACATATTTGTGATCTGTTTTTAATGGACTCACAATAGCAAAAATATGAATAAAGATAATGGATTCTATAAATACATTGTATATGGGAAAGGAAATACAAGCAAAGCTGTTCTGGTTATTGGTACTTTCCCTTTAAGGACTTTCCTGTCTCTTCCTCTAAAACAACTGAAGTGTGTTGGTCTATAACATCAGTCAGCACAATACTGTTGCTAGGCCTCGGGGTGTTTAATTGTCTGTTAACGGAGTAGTGCTCCGAGGAATGTCTGGCACACAAGACTCTACAATTGCTACATGTACTCTTCTGTTGAGTTCCAAAAAAAAGGTGCTCAATTGTCTTTATGATCCAAAATCTGTTTTATTTTACTCTAACATAAGACATCTTCCAAACTGGAAGAGAATAGCCAACATCTGTCTATTCTCTAATGCTGCTTGTTCTTCAGCCCCTAAGGATGCAATGACTGGTGTTAAAAGCTCGTCACATTTTCTTGTACATGTTTCATAAAAATTCTCATCAAGGTTCTTTCTGCGAGTTATATATTTCCTGGGATTAACACAGTCTTGAGTTGAAATTCACATTGCTCTGGTTTGGCGGGGGGTGTTTTTTGAGGGCAGTGTGAATTCTGGAGTTTAGTTTTTTGGGGCTTTTTTTTAAAGCTTTGGGCTACATTTTTCAAGTTTACAAGTTTTCTTGACATTAACCCAATTCTAGAATTTAAATACAAGATAATCTTGTCAGTTGAGTCATATTAGAATGTAAACCCTCATATTAGAATGTAAACCCCTACATTTCAATGTATAACATATCATGGTTCCTATTTCTTGATACCACCTGCATTGTGATTTTCATTATGAATTAAAGCAACTTCATTGCTTTACTGCTTCACAAAGCTTCTACTATGTGAATATATAGCATTCTTCATTCGGTGTGATCGGCACTAAAGATCTGGTACAGAAGTTTCCCTTTTTAGGTAGATTGACTCATAAAATATGTTTTTGGGTTTTTTTTGTTTATTTTTAAACTTTCCTTTGAATCACTAGGGAGAAACAATGTTCTAAAGTTTACCCATGTCCCCAGAAGCATAACTTGAAGCTCCTGGATCCCGATGTCAGACCTGTAATTATTATTATTGTTTATTCATATAGCACCATTACTTCCTCGGTGCTGTACATTATTATATTAATTCCATGGTGTTTTACATTTGATGGTTTACATACGGTACACAAAATATACAAAACAAATATAATGCTAACAATGACCGACTAGCACAGTGGGAAAAAGAGCCCTGCCCGAAATGGCTTTCAATCTATAAGGAAAGAGGAATAGAGGCAGAAGGTGAAAGAGGGAGCCTGTTCAGATAGTGGTGTGGTGACAGTAGTGTTATTGGAGGTTGTAGGCCTTCCTGAAGGTCTTTAGGGCCTTCTTGAAGCCTGTGATTGTGGGGGTCAGTCTTATGTGTCTTGGTAAGGAGTTCCAGAGTATGTATATTAGAAATCTTGGAGACGGTTGTGTATAGAGCGGATGAGAGCACAGCGGAGTAGGAGGTCTTTGGAGGATCTGAAGTTATGTGTGGGCAGGTAGCAGGAGATTAGGTCAGAGATATATGGAGGGGACAGCTTGTGGATGGCTTTGTAACTTGAACTCTATTCGCTGGGTAACACGTAGCCAGTGAAGGGGGGGCCACACGGTGGCTCAGTGGTTAGCACTGCAGCCCTGCAGTGCTGGAGTCCTGGTGTTCAAATCCCACCAAGGGCAAAAAACCATCTGCAAGGAGTTTGTATGTTCCCCCCGTGTTTGCATGGATTTCCATCCCGTATTCCAAAAAGACATACTGATAGGGAAAAATGTACATTGTGAGCTCTATGTGGGGCTCACAATCTACATTAAAAAAAAAAAAAAAAAAAAACGTAGCCAGTGAAGGGGTTGGCAGAGGGAAGTAGCTGATGAAGAACGGCTAACTACCCCTTGTTACCCCTAGCTACCTTGTGCCATTTAGAATACTGGTATACTTTATGTGGCCGAGGGTTTGCAGACTCTCCTTTTCCCATCACTTTTTCATCAATATTCAACTCTTAAAAAAAACTCCACTGCAGCTAAACAAAGAATTTTTAGACTTGCCCTTGAGTTATTCCAAAGTGCACAAGTCAGGTTTCTATTACGTACTATTCGGATGTGGGGGCTTGGAGAGATCTAATACTGCAGATATTGCAAATTGCTTTAAGGGACTTTTTTGTAAAAATGTTTCTTCTGCTTGTAACATTGGAATCCTATGGTCTTCTAACCACCTGCTTTTTAACAATGTCTTAGAGTCAATCGAATAACATGTTATATTCAGAAGAAAGAAACCTGTCTCTCCTGTGCTGTCGGTGGCAGCCCTCTAATGTCCCTCACTTTAATGAGTCTTGAAACATTTGAGGTTTCAGACAACCAGAAACCACCAATATGAAGACCACACAGAGTAGTGTTTGAGAGAAAAATACTATTGGAACAGTCTTCTAGGATACTAATTCTCCATGCAGAAACCCAATTGATCGAGTAATTCACTGGATCTATTAACTACCTGAAATATTGCTCTTCAATCCATGATGAATATTCCGATCTTCTTTATTTACAATTTGTGTACTTTTGTGATAAAATGGTAAAGATATCATTATTATGTGCAAGGATTTCCTTTACATACAGAATTTTTCTACAGGTGATATAACTGAAGTGGATAAGTACAATGGTTGCTAAAATATTCCTATCCATGTCACCATTAAATAATGGTACAGATCTGAGAGGCACACATTTAGCCTTAGCATATGTCACTAGACAGATAGAAGAGTAGAATCAGAAAAGTTCTATTCACATGTAGCTTTGTGAGCAATTTAGTTACATGTTCTTGGCCAGCCATATGCCAAATGTATCGACAGGGCCCCAAGCATGCACTGTATGTCAAAAGAGGGCACAATTGACCTACACTGAACCAGTATGTGATGACATACGCTTTTTTTTTTTGTCCCTAGTAGGCAATGTATTTCCATAAGTATACCTCCTCCACATAATTGGCAGCTATAGTTGCTATTCTTAACCAGCTGCTATATGCAACATTCCCTATGGACTCCCCTTTTGCTATGTGTTATACCATGTGAATACATCTTCAACCAAATATATCCCATGGTTTTCTACTATTCTTAGTAATTTTGCCCGAGGCCCACTCATCCAAATCAAGGAAACTAGAGATTAATGGTAAGATTTTCACCAATTCTATGGTTTGAACCTACTCAATGTTTTATCTTTCAAGTGCAAAATTCGCCCATGTAAAGGTCTTGAGTCAGTCTGCCCTTATAAAATGTTTAGAATAGGTGCTCTAAGCCTATTTAAAGGGTTTGTTCCATGAATGAAAGATATCTCATTGCCACAATTTATGGTACTTCTTTCTGACTGATGGGCTTCTGGCTATGGGGAACTCTACTGTAACAATGCATATAGTTCATTCATTTATCTGTATAGAACGGCTGAAGAGAAACCAAGTACAGCTGTCTCCAGTAATTCCATAGACATGAATGAAGAGGCGGCATTCATATGGGGCCATCACTTTATTCAAACTGAGGAATTTGGGAACACCATTCAAATTATCAGTGGGGATCCTAGTTGTCAGACCCCCACCCATCAGTTCCCGTGGATTGGGCTCACATTTTATTACTGGTATAACCCCTTTAAGACGTGTTGTATTTTCAAAGCTCTTTTGTTGTATTGTCATCTTACTTAATTCCAAATCCATTTTAAAGGAGTAGTTCAGAAAGGTCAGAAGACGGTTGAGCATCTGTGTTTTCTCCGCAGTAAAGTGCAGACGATCTATCTTTTACTGTAGATGAGACGACTAACCCGGGAGCTTACAGACGCAGCATTCCTGTTTGACCTGATTGAACTGGGTTTGTGAGTCGAGACATTGTTGGCTCACAGATCAATATTGTAATATTCCATCTGTTGTGCAGCACACACAAGCTAAGATGTAGAGATACGTAGAATTTTAGTGTTTCATAATGAAAGCCACATCTAAATATTCTTGTCTTATATTTATTTATTGCTAATGCATGAAATGTATTTCTTCTACTTACAATAATGGAAAGGATTACGCACATTTGTTTTACACACCATGCACACCATATGTTTACAAACATTTTCTTGTAAGTATAGAAACCTGGCGAAGTATCCAACAGAGAGAGGATCTTCTCTTTCCCATAAACCACATCCTTTGAGCCATAGACCCAGAAACTTGAAATGCCCCTTATAATGCTACATTAAGCTGGAACACATGTTGTACCTTGATTTGCTATTATGTCATAGCAAGGGATCGGGTACATCGTGTGGACCTCTGCCAGTAGCTACACTTTCTATGAGGCTTTTCATACTAGTTATGGCACTATCTGGGCAGATCTTATAGGTGCACTGTATATAATAAATGTGTGGTCCTGCACAAGCTAATCTTTCCACATTACCTCTCCTCTCATCCCCTTTTTGAGCCAGAAGTTTTGACTAATTTGCATTTCCTTTGCCTGCTCCATGCAGAGCTGTCACAGATCTGGGCCCTGATACACGTACCTCTCCAGTGAAGAGATGCCGAGCTTGTGAGTAGATGAGGTATAGGGCTAAGGGGAGAGAAATGCCTTTGGGGCTAAAGCTCCATGTTGCAGAAAGACAGTTTTGGGGTTTTTTTGTTGCAGACTTTGCTGTATTTTTTTCTTTTAGCCGAAGCCAGGGATGGATTGAGCAGAAGGGATAAGAACTTCCTAAATATTCACCATTCCTTTTTTAGCCATTCTTGACTTTGGCTCAAAATAAGCTGCGTTTCTGCAACATGGGACCTCCGCCTGAAGAAGCTGCTGGAAAGCCTATCTACTTTTTACATTCTCTGTTGCTAAGGACATAATTACATAATTTACTTAGTAACATTGAGCAAAAGTTGTGTGAAAAGTTAGTGACCATTTCCATTTTAATAGACTGAATGTAGAAGTAGTTATTAATTGCTTGTTCACCACTTACACAGTGACAGGGGAACATCTGGTTTCATGATCTTCTCTTAGCCCACCATTCTCTTCTAGACAACCACATTATAAGATCACTAGGGCAAATGCTTTCATACTACTAAGGGAATGTTCACACTGTGCAAAGGGGAGAGACATTTGAGATGGACTTCCCTTCCAAATTCCTCTTCACTTTCCGACCCTCTGGCTTTCCACCACTTTCGGAAGTGAGAGGCAGTGACCTGTATCTGACTCCCATTGAACATAATGGGAGTTGGATTTAGGACAGAATTTGTTACTGATTCTCACAGAAACTGTCTAAAAATCAATGTCAAATTCCTCTGTGTGAACTTACCTTTACAGCTCAATAACTGCACTGTATTTTGTGAGGTTGCTCTTAAGCCCCTTGCCGATGACCGTGTGAAAGGTCAGTGTGCTATCTGGGTTTTTCCCACATAGCACACTGTCTCATTCATTTCTATGAGCCTTTGCACACGACCGTGAATGATATGGTCCTATGTGCTGGCCAACAGTCCTATTCCTGTCTGATTTTACGTCCGTACTTCTGTAGCTCCAATTCATTGAATGAATGGGGCTCCAGAAGCATGGCTGGTGCATGGGAGGCACACAGATGACATACGCAAGAATCCAACAATGTTTTATATAGTATTTTCTACTTGATGACTGGTTCTCTTTAAGCTCTATGGCTATGCTGTTAGATACCCACATGAGGGAACATTCAATTGAAAGGGGCAGTGTCTTGCAGTTGCCTTCACTTTGAGTTGTCTAGAGCACTGCTGTGCAGGCGATATGCAGAAGGGACATTTGCCCCTTCATGTTACAAATCACAGGAGGTTCCAGATGTCAGAAGCACGCTGGTCTGGCCTATCCTTGCCCTATCCTGATTAGATGACAACATCCCTTTAAGTATTCTTGCTTTATTTGAAGAGGCTGAAACTGCATGTACCACTGAGACCTTGTGTGATGGAGTAAGGGTAGATCCTAAATGTAAAAATATGAGCATGAACGCACTTATTTTAGAATAAAATATCTCATTTTATGAGGTGTGAATCTGAAAATAAACCTTTTTCCTAGATCCCTTGCTTTTAATGAGACTTGTTCCACACATTTTCACGGACTACTAAATATAAACATTGTTTCTTGTAGCAAGAAATCGCTGGATGCTCGTGTGACATCACAGTGCTTTATAGAGTAGAACGCTTTCATTATATAAAACACTACCAGTAATAGGCATGGTATGTATAACCGGATATAAAACAGTTTTATATAATGTATAGTATACTGTATAGGACTGTAAAAGAAACACTGCATATGAACAATCTGTCTGCATGTTCCAGAATTTCTTCTAATATCTACCACATTATAATTATTATTATTATTATTATTATTACTATTATTTAGTTTTATTTTATTTGTCCCCCTTTTCTGAGCACGTTAATTCTGTCCCAGCCTGAATTCCAGGTTTCGGGTTAGCAGTGTTTCTCTTTCCTGTGAATGACACTGGAGTGAATAATGTCTCCCTCCACATGCTCATACCTCATTCTATGGGCTATGGAGGCATGTCTGAGGCTCGTGTTTATTCCGTGGCTTAGCTAACGCCACACCACTGGACATTTCCTTTCCACAAATCACAACCCAGCTGTGAAGTAAGTAGCCGGAGCTGTACACCCCTGTCTGTACTCTCTTGAGGGGAAGATTCAAAATATAGTAAATCCGTTCTTCTTATTCATTACACATAACCTTTGATGTGCTTTTCAGCAAACGTGGTACGCATACATTTTAGGTAGACAGTCTGGTTTCAGCGAAAAAAAAGGAAATATTCATACTCCCCAATTGTTAGGGAAATTTTTAATTTGCTACAGACCAGAGTTGTTTAACTTTAGAACTTGCTGCATATGAGTCCAAACCCAAATATACAACTGAAAATGCCTCGGAGGGGAATTAAAAACTCATGCGGTTATTTTGGTTTGGATACATTTCTTGGCTGCTGGGACTACGTTAAACAAACTGTTCTTTACTTTGCAAAGGAGGAAGTCATATGGAGCAGTGTACCTAAACATGAGATATTTAAAAGGCTTCCGTTTCAACGTAATATCTGTGAACTAGGAGGCATTAACTTCTCCTTAATACAGGTCAATTACTCATTGTTCCCTGGTCTCCCTCCAAATTTTCCCATCAACATGTCCAACTCCAACCTCAGCTGGAGGACACACATTCACATCTTTCAAAGAAAACACTGTTTTTAGGCTACTATTGACTTCACTCATGTTTTTTGTTGGATTGTTACAGTATATACTATTGTAACATTCATTTTTAAACCTTGCAGTATAGACTAGTAGTTGGTAAGAGTTGTAAAGCTTGTAACAGAACTACTGTCTAATATTATACTGAAGAGATTACATTACAGGTCATAGTAGATAAACTTAATCTAAAGAAGAAGACTTAAGAGGCTAACAATGGGTTATGGATGGCTAGCAGAGAAGGGCATACCTTTCAGGATTCGTTTGGTTTCAGGTGGCTTGGGTCCAAGATTTGTTTCAACTCGAACAAGATCTGTTCTATCTAATTCCAAGCTCTCTAAGACAAATACAGATGAAATTATGTCAAAATGACAGTATTATAGTCTGGGGACTACTACTGACACCACTGGGGACACTACTGATCTCACCGATTTTTGGATATTGACTGCAAACTGTACGTATTGACTTATCAGGACTTTGTCATTGCATACAGTTTGTTAACAAGAAAGATTGTAAGTGGTGTTGAAGCGTTAAAGAATCAATAAGGTAAGTATATTATGTTGTTTTTTTGTTGTGTTTTTTAAACGGCATGCCTACCACTCTTTATTAAAGTTTCTGGAGGTACAGAACCAGTGCCGCACCTCCCATGAGGCGACCTGAAGCGAGCGCTTCAGGCAGCACTATGCCAGGGCCTCAGGGAGGGCGGCATTTTTGATAACCTAAGCCAGTCCAGGACAAGCTGTCCTGGACTGGCTTAGCACTGAGCGGTGGTTTGGGGAGGCCACTGGAGCAGCGCTGCTCCAGCAGCCTCCCCTCACGCTCAGGCAGAGCGCAGGCAGTCTCCGGGCCTGCTCTCTGCCGGCGAACGGCGTTAAGCCCCGCCCCCTTTCGAGATACCACGGCTTTCTGCACTTCGCTCGGGCGGCGAAAGGAGCAGGTTCACCCCTGTGCAGAACCAGGCAAGTGAATACTTAGGGCTAGTTCACATGAGGCAAAATAGTTAGGATTTTGACACGGAGTCCGCGTCAAAATCCTGCCGCTCCCCATTGAAATCAATGGGAGCCAGTCATTTCCTTTTTCTGCGAGCGGAAGTGAGCTGCCCTTTCTTCAGGTGGATTCTACAGCTGATGCAGCCGCAGCATCAGCCTCGTGACATCACCCTCCGGACTAGGCCCATTCATTTGGGCCTAATTCGGAGAGGAGAGCTGCAATGGAATGTGTTCACGCGGAACCCTATGTGAACTAGCCATTATTGTGGATTTGGAATGGTACATTGTGTATGCTGCTTCAGCATATATAATAATATTATCATTAGGCTTGCTACAAAAGTTTTGTCACAGATCTGCACTCAGTAAAGACATTTATTATGCTTAGGCCTGTTTCACACTAATGTCATCGCAGTCTGTTGCTCTCATCCTATCAAAGCAATGGGCATAAACGCAGATAGAATAACTGATCAGATAGGTATCCTCTGTCTATATTTTCGGCAATGTAAAAAACATGCACATTACCTGAATGAGTACCAAATATTTGTATACAATTGTCTGTATGAGGTACCAAACCCAGTGGTTTGACATGTATCCAGGAGCTATAGTTATTGTGACTTAATATCAAAACATTGGCATATTCACTATTGGTAGACCTTGTCTGGCAAGGGAACACTTCTGCACTCCTGAACATCTGCCTTGCAATTTGGAGATCATCTGGTCATAAATATCAAGGCATATCATTGAATATTAGATTAAATACCAGTCATTGGAACTTGATGTGTAACCTCTGCTTAATGGTTTCTGCATACCAGATGCAATAAATATATCTTATATCATAGCTCTCCTGATAATGTATTATAATCCTTAGTGCCAGGGTCTTTTCAACCCATATTTCTAATTAACCAGGGTCTAAAATTTGGGAACCCAAAAACCAGACACCTAATCCACTTAAAAAGCGGTTACCCGCGGACCCCATAGTCTATAGACTACTATCCCTTAATAGTCTGGTCACTATACTTCATAACACTCATACAGCTTTATTTATGTGAATGTAATGTAATGAGAGTAACCTGTATCACAAATACAGCCGTACCACTGTATAAGCAATGCTACCTCTAATGCCGCCCCTGCTACCTCGTGTCACCCCCTCTACCTGATAGTTCGTAAGCTTTTCTGTAGATATTCTGTTTTCCGTCTTTATACAAATGAGTTATCTCGCAGCACTGGGGGTGGGCCACAGCACAGTGCCGTCTCCATCTTCTTCAGGAACCGGCCTCTACGTGTCGTCTTCCGGCCTGGCGTTCAATCTTCTACGCATGCGCAAACAGCTCTGCCAGCGGGAAGAGCCGACTGCATCTGCACGCAACCATTTTCTTGTGGACACTTACTACAAGAGCTCGCATAAGCAGCCACCAAAAAATGACCAGGTGCAAGTCGGCTCTGCCAGTGGGCAGAGCCGATTGTGCATGCGTAGAAGATTGAAAGCCAGGCCGGAAGACGAGGTGTAGAGGCCGGTTCCTGAAGAAGATGGAGGCGGCAATGAAGCGTTCTCGCGCAGCTTTGGGGATGCCCCCAGTGCTGTTTGAGCGCTGGGGCCCGACCCCAGTGCTGCGAGAGAACTCATTTGTATAAAGACGGAAAACGGAAAATCTACCGAACGGTGGCGTGGAGAAGACATCTAAAGGTAGGACAAGAATAGCCTTTCTTAAAGCTATTTCTACGTGTTAGTTAGAAAAAGGGGATTCTAATAATAGGATCCCTTTAATTGTATATATATATATATATATATATATATATATATATATATATATATATGTAGACAAGGTGGAGGCACAAAGCCACCACAGCCGCAGTTGTCTTCTATTGGTTGAGATAATTCATTAGTAAATATTTAACCAAGAAAGAGATAAGTGAGCTGCTGACTATGTTCCAGCATATCTGCTGGTATTATACAGACCAGCTGAAGGGCACCTTAGGAGTTTTGCAGCAAGATTGTGGCTAGGTTTTTGGCGATCACTCCTACACTCTCTTTTGGGACATTTCCTCTCCTTTATATATCACCCCTTTAGGGAGGATCAGTCTCTAGTTGCATGCACCCACAGTTCTTTACACATAACGTTTTTGGAAATGTTTTATGATTATTTTTTTTCTTTTATTTGCTAAATTTTTGCATGGTAACACTATTAAGCCTCTGTATAATGAATCTGTGAAGTATTGAAACTTGTTATTCAAACATTTTTTATTCTAAAATCTAATAAACATCATTGATAGAATATTAATTTCTTTATATATTAAATTTCATGAAAGTCATTGTTCCACTTAAATCCTACTTCTTAAAAGACTTGGCAACTGTTGCAGCTGAGATTTTTTATTCTTTTTAATAGTAAAGCTAATAAAATTGCACTTCTTCAGGGTATCTTGTAAAGCAATGTGGAAATCATTTCAAATCAATGTTTATAATTTGTTGGAAATCATTGCCAATTTTTAGAATATCCTCAGAGCCCTATGTAGAATAGATGGAACATAATACATATAATTTGGTATTCAAAGTTGTGCCAAGGCTAGAGGTGGCCCTACAGGGTACTAGAGCCTTCTTTCAATTGTACAGTTTTCCACAGTAAACTTATCCTTCGCTCTAATACTGAAAGATCATTATTACATACACATATATAAAGTTTACATGTAAATGTAATGATGATATATGTAAGTGAATACAATATTAGAGTGACAGGATACGTTTGTTGAGGAAATCTGAACTATTGAAGGTTCTAGTACCCTGTCTCAAGCCTGGATACAAGATGACATATTGTTAGGCATAGAGGCATACTGCTTCTGTATAGTATCCTGCAGCATATTTGCCCACAGATGTTGCAGCTGGGCCTATAGATCCTGTACCCTCATGGGTTGCCAAAGCTGGCATCCCAGCTGGTCCCATTGATTGGCAATAAATCTGGCAACTGTGTAGGCCAAAGAAGTGTCACAAGTTTGCAGAAATATTCCTTGGAAACCCTTTTTGTGAGAGCATTTTCCTGCTTAAAAATGCCAGTTGGAAGTCCTGCCATGAGAGTCAACACACGTGACTGCAGGATGTCCTGCAATTTATCAAAGTGGCCATCCTGCTTCTCTTAGTCCAGTGATGCTGCCCCTCTCAAAGTCTGTCAACTGGGGTAAAATGAGTGCATCCTAGAGGCTTGTCTGGCAGTCATTGTTCTCTCACCAGGAGGTACATTACCCAAATGTAGCCTCAGAGAGCTTTTTCATACAGCAGTGGGGGAAGCACTTTAACATCCTTATTGTCTGCTGAATTTTTCAGCCATCTGACCTATCTGGGTAAATAATTATTTTGTCAATTAGTGTAAAAAGGAAAATTGACTTAAAAACTAACATTGGCTGGTATACTTTTGATGCAGATATGTAGCTCCTTAGTTTTCAGGAAATGTTCAGTTGTTTTTGCGTTTCCTATAAACTACTGTTGAGATATCTTCTCTAGAATGCAAAATAAGGAACCCCCAATTTTCCAGACAGAAGCCATAAAAGTGAAAGCTCCACATATCAAAAATCTGTTTCATAAACTATTGATGCTGCTAATGGTGGGAATACTCCTTTATGATTTATAGTGGCTTTTGGGTTAGTCTGACATTATGACTCTTGAACCAAACGGGTTATAGAACAGCATTCTAGGGGTACAGTAAGTCCAATGATTTTACATGTCCTTTAAATGTTGTAAGTTGTAAAGTTAATGCATTCTCAAAGAGTTAACTATAAATGAGTTATTTTGCTTGAGTGAATTGACCTTTTTCAAAAATATTTTATAAAGTATCTTGGATAAGAAGCAAACCACTTAGGGCTAGTTCACACATAGTTATTTGGTCCAGATTTTGGCGCGGAATCCGCGTCAAAATCCAGGTCAAAAAAATCGCCTCCCATTGAATTTAATGAGAGATAGTCATTTTCTTTTTCCGCAAGCGGTATTTTACCGCTCGTGGAAAAAAAAGAAGTGACCTGCCCTATCTTGACGCGGATTCCGCGGTGTCAAGACAATCCATCCGGACTAGGCCCATTCATTTGGAATAGTTCATGCATCAGATCCGGACCAAAATGCGACTGTTGTGGCTTTCCGCTCCAGACTAGGCCCAAATAAATGGGCCTAGTCTGGAGGGATTGTCTTGATGCTGACATCTGCGTCAAGATAGGGCAGGTTGCTTCTTTTTTCTACAAGCGGTAAAATACCGCTCGCAGATTCCGCGTCAAAATCCGGACCAAATAACTTCATGTGAACTAGCCCTTAGAGTATCTGCTGGCAGCTATTTTTGTAACTGGCTGTTGGACACGATAGGCTGTCTGATAGGCTGTCTGTTTGTCAGGTCCGTTCACAGTAGTATCTTCTGTACATTGGTGATGACAGTGGTGGCCTGAATTGGTTAGTATGTTTCACAAGGCCCTCTTCTGTTAGCTTCTTGTACGTGATATCCATTTTACAGGCCATCTAGTTAGTCTTTATGGGAGGCTCAGCTGTAGGAGGTTTCTTGACTGTCTTAGTGACAACCAGTGTTTTATGAAGAGAAAGTTTTAAGAGTACTAATCTAGTAACAGGTCTCACTTTATCCATCCATGTCCTGGCTGGAGGACCTCTCCCTTACGGATACCTCAGTAAATTTGGCGGTGACACTAATGATTTCAAGATCAGATGTTTGTAATATTTTTTAGTTCCAGTTTTTTTGTGCTGAATGTCTTGCTTTCTTGCTAATCTCAGAAGATTCTCAGAGTCTGCATATTTATAACTACTACACAGCTAATCCCACAAATGGAGCCAGCTGGAATTCTTTCTTAATACCTTTTATATTATTTCATCACAAATAATAAAAATGGCTTAGCTTTTTACTGAGTAAATAACTGGTTTTGCATTAATGTACCTCTCTATAAAACACAGCTCCGTAATATATTGAAACTGTCATTTATTTATTTACACAGACACAATATTAAAAGAGCGCTCCACATTAATATATCCTGACATCTGACTCATTTTAGTAGTTATATATGGTGGCCATCCCATAGAGTCTCCAAAAATTGGTCCGTGCACTGTAATGTGTTTGGGCCCCTTCAGGTTTACAGAGTTTGAAATATACTTTATATACCATATATTGGTTTGTTTAGTGGATTACTATGGTTTGGGTCTTCTACTATTTTCCATTTATTTACATAATTTGTAAAAGTAACTAATGTCTAGTAAGTATTCGTTCCACCGGGGTCTGTGTTTATTTTGCTAATTTTTTGGGGTTTTATTTCAAGCCTTGTTTTTTTGTTTTTGGAAATTCCGTCCCACAATATAACATGTGCTTATATCATTGTCAGGGTATAGTTCCCATACGGTGCCATAAATAAACATATGGACATAGTAGCTGTGCACAGGTAAGCACCAGCCGGATGGGTTGTCCTATCAATACAAATATATCTGCAAATAACGGTACTTTACAAAATTACTTTAAAATGGATATTCATTGCACTTTATTAATACAAATTGTTATTTGTATTGATGACACAACCCCTTTAATATCTGAGACCACAGATGTTTCTTATGTTGGCTATTAAACCCTCAAAGAACTGTAATCAGTGTTGACCACAATTCAGACAAAAGTAGCCCCTGCCATCATGATGGAGCATTCTGTAAAATACTAAATTGTATTACTGGTATTACGAGGGCACTTTGAGCCTGTTTTATTTTTAATACGCAGTCGACATATATTGTTATGACCACCTCTTTCTTTTGATGTTAGTAGTGCGTAGCCCTGACTGAGCACACATCACTAGTTGTTGTCATGAGTAAAAGGGACAATTTAACAGAGCATTTCTGACCCAGCGCAATTTGGGACCTGTTCACATGCTGCTGTGGTGAAAGTGTATCTTGAGAGGACAAATCACAACATTAGGAATTGTCATTCATGTGAGTGGTGAAGGTCAGCTACAAAGGGGCTGACCAACATGCTATAATGGAGAAGCTCACTGTGAAATTAACCGGGGGTTAGCAGACGTGTATGTAAGAACAGTGCAGCAAACCCTAGTGCTTATGGGTAGAGACGTAAGTACCGCCATAGCGGGGGCCACTATGGGACATTATACTGTGTGGAGGGGCTGCTATGCGACATAATACTTTGTAGAGGGGATGCTATGGGATGTTATACTGTGTGCAGAGGCCATTATGGGACACTGTACTGTGTGGAGGATCTACTATATAACATTATACTGTGTGGGGAGGTCACTATAAGACATTATACTGTGTGCAGGGGCTGATATGTGACATTATATTGTGTGGCGGCCACTTTGGGACACTATAGTATGGG
The DNA here is from genome assembly GCF_031893055.1 of Leptodactylus fuscus. Taxonomy (NCBI): domain Eukaryota; kingdom Metazoa; phylum Chordata; class Amphibia; order Anura; family Leptodactylidae; genus Leptodactylus; species Leptodactylus fuscus. The sequence goes on from NC_134268.1 coordinate 143,924,136, forward strand.
TAAATGGGGCATTATACTGTGGGGGCGCAAGGAAAGGGAGTGCTATGCCATGGGGGTGGTCCCCAAGTCAAAAGTTTGCTATGGATTCCATTCTTTGCTAGTTACGCCCCTGCATATGAGGCTCCGAAGCAGAAGTATGGTCACTGAACCTATGCTAAGCTTGTTTGTAGTGCACTCTGTTTTGTTTGTTTGGGTGCTCAGAGAAGGCATCTCACCGCCATAACAACATATGAAAGGAATTTCTGGCACTCACAGGGAATCATGAAGAATTTTTGCATTTATTTGCATCTAAAATTATTAAATGTTTCGGTCAACATGACCTTCATTAGCATGACTACAATGTAATGAAAAATACATAATAGAATCAATAAATCATAATCCATAAATTCAATAAACAAAGTAAGATCAAACTTATACTTCATCAAAGTTGATGACAGGGTCTAAGTAAGGTTGTATACTGAAGACATAACGGTATAGTTAAATGTGAGATATGATATAAATATTACAGTAAATACAAGTAGAACATATGTGGTACAAAGTGGTAAAGATGGATTACTATTGTTACAAGTACATTGGAGATAGGATATATTACAAGGAAATTATTGTGGATGTATACTGCACAAAATATAGAATCCATATATGGTTAAAGGATTTGCAAAAGTACACTGAACAAGGGACATCAGAAGGAATTTGTTCTGAACATATAATGTCCAAAATACATAATCAATGTCAAACTAGGGGGTCGGTGCCCAGCTTACTAACACAGCATAAAACTGAAGCAATGAACAGTGAACCTGCACAATCTTACCGGATGCATGGTGGGAAAGGTGAAGTTCAGCGAAAATTGGAAGCAGGGTGGTAAGGAAAGGACTGGTGGGTTTAAATGGGAGTTGTGGTGCCAAGACACCGTCAGACCGGAAATGACGTCACCGGAAGTGGCGCCACCACTAGTCCAAGGGGTCCCAGCTGATTAGAAACATAAAGTGGTCTATATATGGAGACAATGAGAGCATAAAAACAGTTACATTTGGTGGTTCAGTGGCTATGAAATGAGGAGAAACCAGAGTGAGCGAGTGAGATCGCTCCAGCCGTTACTTGCGGTTTCGGCAGTGGAAAACCGGACGTCACTTCCGGTTTTCCACTGCCGAAACCTACTTGTATTTACTGTAATATTTATATCATATCTCACATTTAACTATACCATTATGTCTTCAGTATATAACCTTACTTAGACCCTGAGTGCCAGAAATTCCTTTCATATGAACCTATGCTAATAAATATATATTGGAGAAAAAAGCTTCAATTTGCATGGCTCTATTGGAATTAGATGCTGCTGATTGGGAAAAGGTTGCCTTCTCCAATGAATCATGTGTACTGTTTCATCAAATGGATGAACGTCAGCATGTCATGCTGGTGGCAGAAGCATTATGGTCGATGTAATTTTAATTTTTTTTTTCTAACGCCATTCACTGGGTCCACTTATCATCTAGAAGGCTTTCCGAAGGCATTATGAATCTATCCTTGCAGATCACGTACACCAATACTTGTTTGTCTTCCCTGGGCAGATGGAATCTTCCAGCAAGACATTGCAGTATGTCACATGGGTAGAAATGGGTTGGAAAGGCACAAACAAGATTACCAAGTACTTCCCTGGCCGCTTAGTTCCCCAGCTTTGAACCCAATTGAGCATCTGTAGGACAACTTGGGTTGTGGTGTTTGCTTAGTAGATCCTCCTCATACACTGCAGTCCGCATTGTTCCACATATCTGAGACAACCTACTAGCACCTTACTAAGTCACCTCCAGCCTAGCTAGCTGCTGTCCAGGCTGCAAACAGTAATTAGGATATTAGCTAGTGGTCATATTAATGAGACATGACTCTGTTTATCATTGAAAGCCCCTTTAAGAGGTAAATGAGGTTGTCTGCCAGCCCCTTCTTGTTACAAGCATCTTCTTCAGGTTGTCATGCAGTTAGTGATCAGCTGTAATTTGCAGAGATGGGATTTCCAAAGATAGCGGAGTGCTGTACTTCATCAGTCTCTGGCATTCTCTTTGAAGTGAATGGGAGCGCTGTCCACCACCAGTCACACCTACATCAGCCTGGCTGCATGTAGAGAATAAATACTATTTTAATATAACCCCTTTAAATCAGAATGGGGTGTTCTCTATTTGGTTATCTAAACACAGCAACTTTTTTTTATGAGGTTACATTTTTTGTACCCATTGGTAAAATTATTAGTACTGTATCTTCATTCTTGATACTACGTTTTCGTTTTTCTCAAGATTGGCAGCACGTCTGGTTCTATGTTGTGTCTCTCTTTCGTAAGATCAGTGTTTGATCATACGATGGAACATGATTCAGGCTGACAAGGAATGAATATACCTGTTCCTCACAGGGGCTTTTCCAAGGTCTATCTATAGTGAATTGCATTCTCGCTAGCATAGGTTGTCAGAAATGTCATAAACAAGTCGTACTTTCAGCGGCTAAAACACCAAAGCGTAATATAACATCACACATCACATACGTATATCTTTGATGATCTCCCATTTATTCTGATTTTCATGGCAACCCTCCAGTGGGGATAAGTGGAAGGCGCAACTAACACTTTCCCAGTGCTCACTTTCCACTAGAGCCGCTTATCTGGTGCTTGGCACATCTCTCGACTAATATAACAGCTTTCTGTTCGAAGCATCTGCAACAGATTCATTTTAATTCACTGGCATATTCCTTTCTGTATAATTTGCAGCAGATGTTGCATCGGTCAGATAAGATACATTCATGTGTGTGTGTGTATGTGTTAGAGTGTGTGTATAATATATATATATATATATATATATATATATATATTCTGTGTGTGTGTAATTTGTTTTTTAGCTTTGAACAGATGTATGTTTCAGTTCATGTCTGAGTGTACCTTTGCCAAGGAGCTTTATGAAAATTATAGGTTGCCAGTAAGCAAATAACATGTGTAACAGATTTTGTAGCTGAAGACCTACTTTATTTTTGAAGCACAATTATACCTCTAGATTGTTTATTTAAAGAGGTTAACCCCATTTTGGAAAGAGATGGCATATCGCATCAATTATGATCGATGGGGGGGAAGTCAAACCTCTAAGATCCCCACAAATCCTGAAATTAAAGGGGCTTCAGTGCTGTTTCGGTGTGTTTCTATGCATCGGCCACTACATGCCTCATATAGCTAGGTACACTTATACTGGAACAGTTCATAACTTATATTCAGAAACACAACTTCCTTCTAGGGTTTCCCTTTATACCTACATGTCTATGGATGTAGAGAGAATTTGTAGCCATTTTCTTCACCTCCTCTGCATTCAAATTTCAGGCCAAGGATAATTTTAAAATGGTTCATATTGAGAATGTTGGGGCTGGGGAAAAACATATGCATACTTGGGTTCATATCTGCTCAGTGATAGGAAACAGAGGATGCTTGTCAATGGTAAATCTCAGACTGGATCACAGTCACAGGGCTGGGCACACATGGGTCAGTATTGGGTCCTCTCCTGTTTAAGGGTTTACAGAGCAGAATTTCTATATATAAATGAGGAGAATAGTAAAATATTATTGGTAAATACTACATACTGATCTATGGAAGCTTGGGTGGAGCCTTGGCAAATGAAGTTCAATGTAGAAAAATGTAAGGTTATGTATTTTCGTTGAAGAAATAAAATGTGTGATTATGTACATAATAGTAAATTACTGGGTAAGGCTGCCACTGAAAGAGATTTGGGGATTTTGGTGGACAGCAAGCTTACCTTTTATTGACCAGTGCCAGGCAGCTGCTGCCAAGGCAAATAAAATTATGGAATGCATCCAAAGAGGTCTAGATGACAAGAACATGGCTATGCCTTTATACTTATCACTGGTACAGCCGCACATAGACCATTGCGCGCAATATTGGGTCCCATTGTATAGAAAGGACATAACTGAACGAGAGAGAGTACAGAGGAGGAAAAAAAGATAATTTGAGGAATGTGTAGATTGGTGTTCTATGGCAAAGTAACAAAACTGAGGCTATTCAGCTTAGAAGAAAGACATGTACGGACGATCTAAAACCCATGTACAAATACATGAAGGGACACAGAGGGGGTGGGGGGCAGAAGGGTGGATTTTGGCACCGAGAGTGACATGGGGAGCCGCATCACTTTCGGGCCGAAATCGGAGTAGGCAGAAATGAATGAGCCGACTCCAGAAGTTGCTGCCACGAAGCGGACACCGCGGCTCAACAAGCCGCAAAATCCGCCTGAAGAAAGGGCAGCTCGCTTCGCATGTTGCCGCTAGTGGAAAAAAAGAACCCTTGCAGTCTCCATAGACCACCATTGTCAGAGGGCGGATTATGACGTGGATTCCGCGCCGTAATCCGCCCCCTCTGTGCCCGTGTGAACGGGCCCTAAGAGTAGTGAGACTATTGAACTCACTGCCACAGGATGTGGTGATGGTAGATACATTGTGCAGGTGCAAAGAGGGCCTGAATGTTTCTTACGTGAACAGAAAAATATTACAGGTTATGTTTTTTTAGATTTTGGTAAAGACAAGTTGATCCAGGGTTTTATACTAATTTAGCTTGGGGAAATTGGCATTGGCAAAAGTTTTTTGCCTTTCTCTGGGTAATCTACTATATAACTATGTTTGTAAAAATCAGTAACATGAGTTTTACACAGTGGACTCCGGAGTATCATATTTGCTTTTCGAAATCTATTGTTTTATATTTGCTGTGTGTTTGTTGCTAGACAAATCAGCTCACAAAGTACCTTGCACGTTAAAGCTTTTAGTATTACTTTGTGTTTTATATATTCATGTAAAGTGTACTTCCATATACATGTATCCATTTTTATGAATTTGTACGTGTTCATAAACTAAAATAAAAGACCAAAACCAAGCCTGTTTAATGAAAACCTAAAATAACCTTTGCAATATTTGATCCCAGTGTCTCGGGATTCTTTAAATCTTTCTCTGCTCCTATCAGAAAATGATCTGCACCTATTGGTCTCCGGAATTTCATCTGGGAAGACTAAGCAGTGTAAGAAGAATGAAAAACATTGTAACAAAAATGTGTTTACGCTGACATTTCATGCTGCACTGTCATCCTGGCGCCATTCTGTTACTTACAAAACATGGACGTATTACGCTGTAGACAGTTCTCCTCCTAACAAAGCAGAGCATTCAGGCACAGCCAGGTATAGATCAGATGAACCTATTCTTACTGGGATCAAAAGCATTTAGTTAGAGGCTACCTTGTGAATACACTTTACAAGGACCATTCACAGTGATATGTTATCTTAGCGAATGCCTTGGAATGTAAAACCAACACCAATTGGTTCATTTGTGTAACCACTGACAAATTGCAAAAAGGCAACCTGCTCATCCTCAGACACCTTCACATTTGAGCTTTTAATTTCTTGAGCCAAGCCAGCTATATTTCACTGCATTGGCAGAGAATTCTACAGCCGTAATATGTCTCTGCTTTCTACAGTCACTTTTTGTTGGGTGTCTGATCACTCAAAGAATCGAACAGCTGGTGTTCAGTTCCATTGCAGCGCCACAACAGGAGAAATGAAGCATTACACAGTAAAGTACTTTATAGTATAGTATGTGTAGAATGTCGCATTCTGCTGTTATTCTGTACAGCAAAAAAAATTGTAGATGGACACTTTTCTGGCCTCTGTCATGGACCTCCTGGTCCATGCTACAAATAGACACAGAACAGTGTGGTGTGAACGTAACCTTAGCATCATGGTTATACTTTATTACAGAGCCATCACATCTATGCAAGATCAATGTCAAGTCAATTTCAGTAAATCCTGAGAGACTCCATTGACTTATAAGGGGTCTATCTGGGGTTCTAGTATTTTTGACAGAAAGAAAAGTTCTGCCTATTGCTTATTGTGGCCTTCAAAAATAAAAAAAACATTATTAGACCTGTGAAAGAAACTTTATAATGCGGTTATGAACAGAGCTAAATCCTGTATTATTTGCAAGGTACATTATGTAAACCTTCAACATAAGTTGCTATGGGTTATTGTTAAAGTGTACCTCCAATTATAAACCATCTTATAAAACGGGAAGAGGGGGGGAGAGGGGGTTAGTGGAAAAGACACATAAGCTACACTTTTAACACTGTTATGCTTCAAGGTAAGCCTCAACCCTTTTCACAGAATGTGTCCCTTCAGAACTTACCCCGCTCTATAGACTTCTTTGTATGAGATGACACAGACATGAACCCTGTGTAAGTAAACAGTCTAAGTGAAGATGAGGTGAGCACCGTAATAAATGTAGGAAACCTGATATATTACGAAGTTTCTTATATTCACATTCTCTATTTACTTAGTAAATGTTGTTTTATAAATGGAGTTACATGTTAAAGTTTTACTGGGTTTGATATTCAATATTAACCCTTTTAATATTGGTAACCATTGTACAGAGTAGTTTAAGGGCACAGGTATGATAGCAATCTCTATATCCCATATTGCGGCACCAGCGACATATACTCTGCTCCTATGTAGGTGTTCGGTTATTGTAGCTGTTGTCCCATTATAAGTTATCCAGTTTGTATGCATAGAGATTTAGTGGGGTTACTAGAACATCCTCTGCAGACGAATGTCTCAAACCACTTGCAGTAAAACCTCTGCATAACTTATATAGGCTTTTAATGACAGTATTATTGTTTCACCTTGAGTAGTATATTTTTTGTAAAGCATACCAGATTTCTAATATCGGAAACATTCTTCCAATATATAAAGCTCATCGTATCATACACTTATAGTACATTGTAAAGTGGAAGGATATGTAATCAGTTGTATGCCACTTGGGTGTTGTATTTTGTGTCACTTGCCTGCAGAATGTTACTTCTTTCCTGTAACCCGCTTCCTTCTATCTCTCAGTAGACATGAGCAGAGAGGATGTATTACAGGCGCTTTTAATAAATGATCGGTTTTGTGTGACCGCTACATTTGGATATTCCATGCACTAATTTAATGCTTCTCCGGGAACCTAAATTTAGAGGTCTATAATGCAAATTGTTTCCAGACAATTTCCAATATTCTATTTTTCCTACTTTTTAAGATTTCTGTGCTCCAAAGAAAACTTAGTCAAGATATTACTTTATTATTTTACAGTAGTGGGGGTTGCGCCCATGTTAAGTATTCCTGGCAAATCCATAAATGACTGATTTATGTGGGCTCACAGTCTCCTATTAGGGGATCCTTAGTTCAATGATACAATTTGCCTATTTGTGGCAACTAAAGGGTTTATTGTAGGGTCGGCCTTGCTTGCATATGAATTAGCACAGGGGGGGAGGCCATTGCCTTTCCATTTTTTCAATAGATTGGGATTCCAGCAGTGGGCATTTGTGGATACCAGTCTTAAAGTGAACCTGTGAGGAGATTTCTGCAGCCCTATCTGAAAGCAGGATACCATAGAGGGAGAGAAGCTGAGCTCTGTGATATATAGGATTATGTGATTTATAGAAGGTTTTCTCAATGTAAAGCAGCTTAAATCGTGACAGGACTCCTGGAGAAGCAGTGAGTGTCCTGCTTATCCCATAGCAGGTTATTGACAGTCGTCTATTTACCCATTGTCTCAGTGAATGGTGTAAATAACTATGTGTTGTCAAGCTTAACCGGACTCTCACTGTCTCTTCTAGGAGTCCGGGCAGGATTTTCTCGCGAATCATCCGATTAATCACATAAGCCTATATATGAAAAAGCTCACATTTCTCCCTATATTATATCCTATTCTTAGCTGAAAGGGTCACTTGTAGGAATCTTGTAGGTCTCACAGGAATCTATTCTGCTCTGCTATATTTGCACAATAATCAGTATTTGTGGTCAGGTTTTTTCTAACCCTCATCACATCAAAACAATATACTGAATCTTCTAACATATTGTACAATTGGAAAGTTCTTCATATAAAATGTTATAGCAGAAAATGTGTAGTTTTTTTGCAGTTGGATGCTATCTTATTTTCTGATCCAGATTAGGGAATGAAAGCAAAAATTTTGCCTGTTGGTTTGGATAAAACTTGTAGTAAGCATATTTTCTGTTAAATAATGATAGGGATACAAAGTAAAAGATCTGTTGGTCTCAGGCTCTTTGGGCAACCAAGACCATTTTCTTTTGGACGGTTTTCCTATAGTTGCATATCTGCTACTGTATATTGTCACTCTGCAATAGTGTGAAGTATGATTGTGTTCTGTCACATGGTGCATACGAATCACCATGTACTTCCATGTACAAGTAGAGTGACATGAAGACACAATGTGCACCCAGAGAATTCTATGCATTTACAAACATGCAACCATACTAATAAGCTGTGACTCTTATTGATGAACTATCTTTATTTGTTCTATAGGTTATAGGAATAGCGGATGCTGCTGAAGAACTACAGAACAACCTCTTCCGGGCATTCATCAAGCTGAAGGCTGCGACACAACTGATAATTGTGCTTATTGGTCTCTGGCAGAAACTGAGCAAAGACCAAATCAGCATTCTGGAGTCCACCTTTCTACCCCTGGAACAGGATGGCCAAGAATTGGTGAGACGATTTTGCTACTGTAGTATTTTCTTTAAATATTTTATTAAACTATTCTCAAACTGTTAGCCGTGATTTCATATGGCCACAATATGTTTAGTCGCTATTTTTATAGTACATAAGAGTAGTAGAACAACTCTGTTGGGTTGCATAGGAAGTACCATGTTTCCCCGATAGTAAGACACCCCCGATAGTAAGACGTAGTGGGACTTTTGGGGGGTGGGCTAATTTAAGACGTACCCTGATAGTAAGACATAGTAAATGTCTAAAAGTAAGACATACCGTAGTAAACATAAGGCGCACCGGACAGCGCTGCGCCTTATAGTTCGGTGCGCCTTATAGTCCGGGACCTGCTCTCGTTTTTTGCACTTGAGAAAGGGCCAGTGTAAGGCCCGAAACGTGTCGTGCTATATGCTGTATTTTTAACTACCCAATAAACCCTATGTGATTGGACCCTGGTTTACCATCTTCTTAAACATACCAGTGTGCGCGGTTCTCCCTCAACAGACCTTTGGTCCCCTTTTCCTCTTCAGTATTTTCTCCGGTGATGGATTGAACTGCTGCCACTCTCACCCTAATACGATTTCAAGTGTTGTGACTGTTCACAACCTCATAAGGTGAGAGGCCATCTGGTCCACGTTAATACTTACCCAGTTTTTAATCATTTGTGTACTCTCAAATACTACACTTAGTGCGCTCGGTGTCTTTGTTTTGTTTTATATCTTTATATATGAACCTAGGCAGGACTATAAGGCGCATTACCCATGAGCGCCTTATAGTCCTGTCTAGGTTCATATATAAGGCGCACCAGACTATAAGGCGCAGCGCTGTCCGGTGCGCCTTATATGCGATTGAAAGCGGCAGCACGCCGACTTTGCCGGCGGCCACTTAACCCCCGCGTGCCAGCCGCTTCTATTCATTTCAATGGCATGCTTCCATTGAAATGAATGGAAGCGCTCGGCGCGCGAGGAGTTAAAGGGATTCTACCATTAAAAGAAGTTCTTTCCTCTGACCACGTCGGAATAGCCTTAAAAAAGGCTATTCGTCTCCTACCTTTTGCCATAGCCAGCGCCGCCTTCTTCCTGAGCTGCGTCCGCCCCTTCTGTGTTGTCTTCTTTGGGCCTCATGGATGACGCATGCGCAGTCGGCTCTAACAGGCTCTCGCAGCCAGAGCCGACTGTGCATGCGTCATCCATGACGCCCAAAGAAGACAACACAGAAGGGGCGGACGCAGCTCAGGAAGAAGGCAGCGCTGGCTATGGCAAAAGGTAGGAGACGAATAGCCTTTTTTAAGGCTATTCCGACGTGGTCAGAGGAAAGAACTTCTTTTAATGGTAGAATCCCTTTAAGCGGCGGCTGTTGGCAAAGTCTGCCTGCCGCTTCCATACATTGCAATGAGAGCACGCTATTCAAATAGTATTCGCGCATCTCTAACTTCAATTGTAAGAAGTTGCCTGCATGAACGAATACTATTTGAATAGCACGATCCCATTGCAATGTATGGAAGCGGCCGGCGGCCGCCGCTTAACTCCTCGCGTGCCGCCGCTTCAATCCATCAACCCCTGTCATTTTTTTTGTAATATAAGACATACCCCGAAAGTAAGACATAGTGGGACATTTGGGGGTAAAAAGAATGTAGGACACTGTCTTACTTTCGGGGAAACACGAGTAGATTCAATTGCACTGGCACAAGCCTACCTATACAGAGGAGGAAAATGTCTCCCGATCCATGATTGATGTGCATATACCTAAGCATATACCTGTACCTCTTAATTGTGAGCGTGCATGGACCATGTATAGAAGCACACAGAGTTTCTATCTGTTTGTGTTACAGTCTTGTAGGCTCCCTGTTTTATGGAAAGACAAGCCATTCTCCTTTGGGTTCTTACAGTGTGTAAAAGAGAAACATCTCGGTGCCTCTGTATAAAATTGTAGACATAAACAGGTTGAATATTCACCATAGCAGTCTAGGAGCCCTGTACTATTGATCCATACTACATAGATATATAATACTTCCATGTGCTGTAGTATATTCTACATATAAATTGCACTTTTTCCAACCTTAAGAAATGGATTTGGTGAACTGTGTGATAATAGAGTAATAGAGTATGAAGGAAGAGTAATGGCCACTGAAATATCAGTCACTACTTATGCTATTACTCGATATCTATTACTACTGCTAAAATCACTTTGCATAGTATATCAAGCATGAGCGTAGACAGCTGTAGGATGCAATGAAGACTTTCCATAAACTTGCACATTCCTTGGAAATATCTTGTCTGTGACATACTCATAAGCTAGGTGATGAGGCGGGCTCAGTGGGAGGCTAGCAAAAGTTCACCCATCATGCTGAAACAACCTGCAGATGAAGAACCTGACTGTCCAAGCTCATTGGAAGTTACCCTTACAAATAACATTTCTGTAAACTCAATTTGTTAAGACACAAAATATACTGGCAGAGAAAGTAATGAAGTGACGGCAATAAGAAAAGCTGCTGGATTCAGTTGTGGTTTAATCCTAAACACGTTAGAAGAGTCAGCTTCATAAACCTCCCAGCTTGGAGTCTCGCAGCCTCTGTGCTCTTTGTGCAAGTGTTGGAACGGTTGCACAGCAGAGTCCTTTTCTATGTATACAATGTAATCTATAGCTGCTGGTTCATGCATCGACCGTTGTTCTCAACCAAACAACATGTAAAATCACAACTGGTAAATGTGAGTTTGATTACTTCTAGGCAAGTCCCTCTGGATGTCTCTGTGCTTTTAGATAGAAGCGCAGCCCAGTAAGTGTTGTAGCCGTCTGTTTTTTTCATTTTGCCTGCATGAAAATTGGCATTTTTATATACATCAGAATGAGGCCAAAAAAACTCAAAAATGCTTTTCCTGTAAAGTAAAATCAACACTAGGATGATATATTTATGTCTCTGCTATATCCTCAATGTTGCCAGACAGAAAGTTTGAACACCTTTGACTCTGTTGCATAAGCCATGCCTGGACCATCACACCCAGCAAGCGTGAAGTTCAGAGTTTTTCTGGTCATTGGACTATATAGCCGCTATGCCTCTCAGAAAGGTGAAATACTCACAATTGTTGTGGCTAAGGGTAGAAAAATTACTTTGAATTCTATCATTCCAGTTTTAGTTTGTCAGGGTAAGTAGGGCCTCTATGTGGGCATGCCTTTGTTTGTATGACTTGAGAGGTATCCTCAAAGTCTCATTTGTACCCCATTGTACCAATGTCTAAAAATCCTTCATCTTTGCAAAAACATATAATTTCCATCTATTTGGATCTGATTTTTGCACCCTAATACAGTAAAATATTTTCGAACTTTGGGCCCCATTTATACTTGTTGTTTTTTCATGACTGAATATAGGACTAGTTTCAGACAAGCTTTAGTCTTTTTGGTTTTACATGTCAGGACATAATAAAAGAAAAAATCTGGTCCTTACAAGGTTTTAAAATTAAGTAAATATGACCTCACATAAACAACAGCACATGGCAAATTCCTTTATTTAGCAAAACTAGGCCAAAACAGAGCTACATCTAAGACTTTACAGGCCTCAGGTTAGCTTGTTAAATGTGCAAGTTCATGACAGTACAATTAGAAAAAGAACAATGCTAGGTTCACACTAGCATTCGAGTTTCCATCATTCCAGTCCCCGTGGGGACCCAAAAGACGGGAACCCTATCCATTTAAAAAGCACGTGGAAAGACTATAATTGGGTCCGCAGGCTGGCTGTGGTCACCACGTGAATCTTGGATTGGCACCACTCCACTCATTCAAAACTCTGGGTTGCCCTGGAGGGGACTCTAACAGTGGTGATGGCAGTACTTGTAGAAGGGTTCTCCAACCCGCTATACAATAGATAGAAATCACAGCACACACCTTAAGTTCCATTTCAAACTGTATCTTGTATTATTTTTTTGGTTTTTCTAAAGAATATAGGTAATATTTAAAATTTTACATTACAATGTCATATCATATGGTAAACATCTGTATAATATTTGAAATGGAGATCAACCAAGTAGTATGTTCAACGTTTCAGTCAGTCCATGCATTTGTCTGGCTTGATCTGAGTTGAGCACATGGAGGTAAACAGGGCGTCGGAGGTCATAAAAGATATTGTTTGAAGTATGTGTGCACTGTGGTTTCCATGCAAAGATTTCCACTGGTCTATGCAAAGATTTCCACTGGTCCAATCCTTGTGAATTCTCTTGGTGGTCTCTGGTGGTCATTCTTGTTGTACTTCTTCTATAGTGGTCTCCACAGGCCTGAATCTTGCTGTCTTCTCTGAATAGTTGCTGTTCATTTGTAGATTCTAATGCTGGTAGTTCTAAGGAACTTCTCAATTCCAGCAGAGGTAACTCTTGGTCTTTCTCTCCTGAGTCGCTCCCCTTATATTGTTTGATGGTTTTCATGCACTTGATGATGCTCTCAAAGTTTTTGACATTTGCCAGATTGACTGACCTTTAATTCTTAAAGTACTGCTGGTCTGGTGTTTAGTGGTTGTACCATGGATTAACATAGCCATAAGAACAGGGCTGAACACTGTATGGAACTATGCAACCCTCCACAACACAATTGATTGTCTCAAACTCATTATAAAGGCAGGAAATTAAATCTTGACAGGACATACCTGTTAATTGAAAACTATACCAGGTGACTACTTCATGAAGCTGTATGAGAAAGTGCCAACAGTGTGTAAAACTGTCATCAAAGCATACTTTGAAGTATTCAACATATAAAACATATTCTGGTTTGTTTACTACCGGATTCCATTTGTATTCTATCATAGTTCTGATGTCTTGACGTGTATTCAATATAACACCCTGCTGCCACCTGTAGTTAGCTAGTACTCAATGTGGCTAAAATGAAATCCATCTCTATATTACTATGCTAAAATCCTATTTCATCCTGGCATAAAGAGGTGGTGATGCAATAGGTTTTCTTATTTTCCCAGCTTAATCACTTATATTATAACCTATCCTGCAGAAGTGATATTTTCTTGAGTCTGCAGAATACCAACACAATGTTCTATCTAAACAGTTCTGTTCTCCTTGCCTACAAGTAGAACATATTTCTCTCTATTTTTTGTTTTTGTGCCAGCGCACAATGCAGATGCAACGCCTGTGACATCCAGAATGCTTTTTTTTCTTAGTGTCAAGGACTCCGAACAGGTCAGATAAAAAGGTCCCACAGAGATGCACAAAGATCTCCATCACTTACGCCGTATTCTTCTCAAATAGGCATTGTTTTTAGGATTTTGAGGAAAAATCTCCACTAACCAAAGGGATTTGGGTCCTTTTATAAGACATGGTAGATAATTTCTTCTGGAAATCTTTGGTGGTCCCTGCATATAAATGTTCTGACCACCAAAACCATTTTTGGCAGAATATTTCTTTAATACTATAGTGAAAGAGTTCCTATCCTTAAATGCACTCATTATGGTATGCAGCAAGTCATATTGGAAGTGTTGTATTTTAATGTTTATTAAATTTCTACATCCTAAAATTCCTCGCCAGGTTGTGACAATAACTCTTTCTTTTTTTTTTTTGTTTTATCATGGATTGTAATTACAAGTGATTAATGAAGACTTGAATGACTTTCTTTGTGTTTGTACTATAAATATTTGGCTTAGCTTTATGCAAAAACATCTCCAGGATGTCACATTAAAGGAAAGTACTATACTTACTGCTATATAAAACTGAGCCTAGACCGACTAGTTAGATGTCCAAGGAGATGTCGCCAGATTGTCGCCACTTATTAAAAAATGATTTATTAAAAGAGGTAATATCACCATGATGAAAGTATTAACTATTAAATTAAAAAATATGGAATGTGCACGTGACTGGAAATGTGCAGTAGTTATAATAGTGATAAAATGTATGTTTTAGAAGAAGTTTTAAGTAGTTCCTACTTGTATATGCTGTGCTATATGTTTTGACATATCCCTATGACGCTTTTGACACTTTTTTTCAGACAGGGTTAACTGTTAACAGTATATACAGCTCTATCGAGTTAGCATTTGATAGCACCCAGATAAACTCTTAAAAACATACCTAAGGATCATCACAGCCTTTGCTTTTATTAAGATTGTTCTGCCTTTAAAATGTACCTAACCTTTCTATAAACTGTAGTCAATTTAATAGTATAGTGTGTGTACACAAGGACTAACACTATTTCTGTCCATTATAAGACTTATATTCTGCATTGTTTAGCAATCATTCCCTTTGCACCATCTAATTCTAAGTTGTCTCAGAGTTGGTGAATGGAGACTAGATTATATGATGTGTGCAGTACACTGCACACAGATAGTAGAGGAGAACCTGGTCATGTAATGCCCACTGTCCCTCATTTAGAAACATTATAAGGGTAGAAAAGTAATGACCTGTATTGATGTGAATTAAGCAATGTTATGTCAGCAGTTTTTTTTTTTTTTGTGCCTCTGTCTATCCTTTCCTCATTTAACTTCTGTTCATTCTGTCATTCTCTCCTCTCTGTGAGCTATTTTATGAGCTGTAATTTGACTCCTCTGCAGCAGAGATTTCAGGGTTAATGTCAATTTAACAGAGAGGGGGAGCAACAAGAAGGCCAGCTTAATGGAGAAAGAGGCATTTTTCTCTAACTTATGAAAAATTGGTTAAGGTTAATAACCATTTATGTTAGCTCTGAAACCCCTGTGGTGAAGTTAGCTTGGTAGAAGCAGTGGTGCAGACCCAAACAGTCAAGACAGGGACCCAAAATGTGCAACAAACTGGTATATTTACAAAAACAAACAAACATGAAAATAAATAAACCTTGACTTCTGTCACAAAATGAGCAAAACAAAACACAGCCTTAACTTCAGTCAAAAGCTAAATAAAAAACCTGCTCGTCTGAGCAACTAACTAAACAGAACTGATAACTAGAGATGAGCGAACAGTGTTCTATCGAACTCATGTTCGATCGGATATTAGGCTGTTCGGCATGTTCGAATCGAATCGAACACCGCGTGGTAAAGTGCGCCATTACTCGATTCCCCTCCCACCTTCCCTGGCGCCTTTTTTGCTCCAATAACAGCGCAGGGTAGGTGGGACAGGAACTACGACACCGGTGACGTTGAAAAAAGTAGGCAAAACCCATTGGCTGCCGAAAACATGTGACCTCTAATTTAAAAGAACAGCGGCGCCCAGCTTCGCGTCATTCTGAGCTTGCAATTCACCGGGGACGGAGGTTTCCGTCCAGTTAGCTAGGGGTTAGATTCTGGGTAGGCAGGGACAGGCTAGGATAGGAAGGAGAAGACAACCAACAGCTCTTATAAGAGCTAAATTCCAGGGAGAAGCTTGTCAGTGTAACGTGGCACTGACGGGCTCAATCGCCGCAACCCAGCTTTCCGCGGATCCTGAATGGAATACACTGACAGTGTATTCCCGTATACCCGATATATACCCCCGATACCCGTTCCAACGGTGTGCCCCCCCACCTTCACCCCAGAAATACCCTGCAAGTCCCCTAGCAATAGAATTGGGGCTATATACACCCACTATTTTTGCTACTGCTATATAGTGCCATTGTCTCACTGGGAATTCAAAGAATATATTGGGCTTACATATAACTTCAATTCCAGGGAGAAGCTTGTCAGTGTAACGTGGCACTGACGGGCTCAATCGCCGCAACCCAGCTTTCCCAGGATCCTGAATGGAACACACTGACAGTGTATTCCCGTATACCCCATATATACACCCCAAATCCCCGTTCCAACGGTGTGCCCCCCCACCTTCACCTCAGAAATACCCTGCAAGTCCCCTAGCAATAGAATTGGGGCTATATACACCCACTATTTTTGCTACTGGTATATAGTGCCATTGTCTGACTGGGAATTCAAAGAATATATTGGGGTTACAAATACCCTCATTTCTTGCTACTGGTATATAGTGCCATTGTCTGACTGGGAATTCAAAGAATATATTGGGGTTACAAATACCCTCATTTCTTGCTACTGCCATATAGTGCCAGTTTCTGACTGGTAATTCAAAGAATATATTGGGGTTACGTGCACCCACAATTTTTGCTACTGGTATATAGTGCCATTGTCTGACTGGGAATTCAAAGAATATATTGGGGTTACAAATACCCTCATTTCTTGCTACTGGTATATAGTGCCATTGTCTGACTGGGAATTCAAAGAATATATTGGGGTTACGTGCACCCACAATTTTTACTACTGGTATACAGTGCCAGTTTCTGACTGGGAATTCAAAGAATATATTGGGAATACAAATACCCTCATTTCTTGCTACTGCCATATAGTGCCAGTTTCTGACTGGTAATTCAAAGAATATATTGGGGTTACGTGCACCCACAATTTTTGCTACTGGTATATAGTGCCATTGTCTGACTGGGAATTCAAAGAATATATTGGGGTTACAAATACCCTCATTTCTTGCTACTGCCATATAGTGCCAGTTTCTGACTGGTAATTCAAAGAATATATTGGGGTTATAAATACCCTCATTTCTTGCTACTGGTATATAGTGCCATTGTCTGACTGGGAATTCAAAGAATATATTGGGGTTATAAATACCCTCATTTCTTGCTACTGGTATATAGTGCCATTGTCTGACTGGGAATTCAAAGAATATATTGGGGTTACGTGCACCCACAATTTTTGCTACTGGTATATAGTGCCAATTTCTAACTGGGAATTCAAAATGCGCAAGGCTCCCGGAAAGGGACGTGGACGAGGCCGTGGGCGAGGTCGGGGGAATGGTTCTGGGGAGCAAGGTAGCAGTGAAGCCACAGGGCGTCCCGTGCCTACTCCTGTGGGGCAGCAAGCATTGCGCCACTCCACAGTGCCAGGGTTGCTTGCCACATTAACTAAACTGCAGGGTACAAACCTTAGTAGGCCCGAGAACCAGGAACAGGTCTTGCAATGGCTGTCAGAGAACGCTTACAGCACATTGTCCAGCAGCCAGTCAGACTCTGCCTCCTCTCCTCCTATTACCCAACAGTCTTGTCCTCCTTCCTCCCAAAATTCCCAAGCTTCACAGAACAATAACCCCAACTGTCCCTGCTCCCCAGAGCTGTTCTCCGCTCCTTTCATTGTCCCTCAACCTGCCTCTCCACGTCACGATTCCACGAACCTAACAGAGGAGCATCTGTGTCCAGATGCTCAAACACTAGAGTCTCCTCCATCTCCGTTCGATTTGGTGGTGGATGACCAGCAACCCACCCTCATCGACGATGATGTGATGCAGTTGCCGTCAGGGCATCCAGTTGACCGGCGCATTGTGCGGGAGGAGGAGATGAGACAGGAGTTGGAAGAGGAAGTAGTGGATGATGAGGACACTGACCCGACCTGGACAGGGGGGATGTCAAGCGGGGAAAGTAGTGTGGATGTTGAGGCAGGTGCAGCACCAAAAAGGGTAGCTAGAGGCAGAGGCAGAGGTCAGCAGCTTAGGCGAAGCCAGGCCACACCCGGAATCTCCCAAGATGTTCCAGTTCGTACCCAGCCCCGAAAAACTCCCACCTCGAGGGTACGTTTCTCGAAGGTGTGGAGTTTTTTCAAGGAATGCGCGAGGACAGATATAGTGTTGTCTGCACAATTTGCCTCTCGAAATTGATTAGGGGCTCTGAGAAGAGCAACCTGTCCACCACTTCAATGCGCCGTCATTTGGAATCCAAGCAGTGGAATCAGTGGCAGGCAGCAACGGCAGGACAGAGGCCGCCTGCCGTTCACGCCACTGCCTTTGCCTCTGCCACTGCCTCTGCCACTGCCACTGCTGACTGTGCTGGCGATGCACTCCAGAGGACGAGCCAGGACACCACTTCATCTGCCTCCGCCACTTTGTTGACTTCTCCCTCATCCTCCCCTGTTCCTGTCTTATCTCCTTCTCCTGCACCATCAAAGGCACCATCAGGCGCTTCTTTACAACAACCCACCATCTCTCAGACATTGGAGCGGCGGCAGAAATACACTGCTAACCACCCACACGCGCAAGCCTTGAACGCCAACATCGCTAAACTGCTGGCCCAGGAGATGTTGGCATTCCGGCTTGTTGAAACTCCCGCCTTCCTGGACCTGATGGCAACTGCGGCACCTCGCTATGCCGTCCCTAGCCGTCACTACTTCTCCCGGTGTGCCGTCCCCGCCTTGCACCAGCACGTGTCACTCAACATCAGGCGGGCCCTTAGTTCCGCGCTTTGCACAAAGGTCCACTTGACCACCGACGCGTGGACAAGTGCATGCGGACAGGGACGCTACATTTCACTGACGGCACACTGGGTGAATGTAGTTGAGGCTGGGACTGCTTCCCAAACTGGCCCAGTGTACCTCGTCTCCCCGCCTAACATTCCTGGCAGGGACACGAGAAGAACACCCCCCTCCTCCTCCTCCTCTACCGCCTCCTCCTCCGCCACCGCCTCCTCCTCCGCCACCGCCTCCTCCTCCGCTGTTAGATTGACCCCAGCTACGAGTTGGAAACGTTGCAGCACTGGCGTTGGTAGACGTCAGCAGGCTGTGCTGAAGCTGATCAGCTTGGGGGACAGACAGCACACTGCCTCCGAGGTGAGGGATGCCCTCCTCGATGAGACAGCAATATGGTTTGAGCCGCTGCACCTGGGCCCAGGCATGGTCGTTTGTGATAACGGCCGGAACCTGGTAGCAGCTCTGGAGCTTGCCGGACTCCAACATGTTCCATGCCTGGCCCACGTCTTCAACCTAGTGGTGCAACGTTTCCTAAAGAGCTACCCCAATGTTCCAGAGCTACTGGTGAAAGTGCGGCGCATGTGCGCCCACTTTCGCAAGTCGACAGTAGCCGCTGCTAGCTTAAAATCTCTCCAGCAACGCCTGCATGTGCCACAACACCGGCTTTTGTGCGACGTCCCCACACGCTGGAACTCAATGTTTCAGATGTTGAATAGAGTGGTTGAGCAGCAGAGACCTTTGATGGAATACCAGCTACAAAACCCTAGGGTGCCACAAAGTCAGCTGCCTCAGTTTCTCATCCATGAGTGGCCATGGATGAGAGACCTTTGTGACATCCTACGGGTCTTTGAGGAGTCCACAAGGAGGGTGAGCTCTGAGGATGCGATGGTGAGCCTTACAATCTCGCTCTTGTGTGTTCTGAGAGAATCCCTGATTGACATCAGGGATAACTCAGATCACACAGAGGAGTTAGGGATAGCATCCGATCCGTCACAGCTGGAGAGTAGGTCCACACATCTGTCCGCTTCACTGCGTTTAATGGAGGAGGAGGAGGAGGAAGAAGAGTTGTCCGATGATGTGATGGTGATACAGGAGGCTTCCGGGCAACTTCGAATCGTCCCATTGTTGCAGCGCGGATGGGTAGACATGGAGGATGAGGAGGAAATGGAGATTGAACTTTCCGGTGGGGCCAGAGGAGTCATGCCAACTAACACTGTGGCAGACATGGCTGAGTTCATGTTGGGGTGCTTTACAACCGACAAGCGTATTGTCAAAATCATGGAGGACAACCAGTACTGGATCTTTGCTATCCTTGACCCCCGGTATAAAAACAACATCTCGTCTTTTATTCCGGTAGAGGGGAGGGCCAATCGCATCAATGCTTGCCACAGGCAATTGGTGCAGAATATGATGGAGATGTTTCCAGCATGTGACGTTGGCGGCAGGGAGGGCAGTTCCTCCAGTAGGCAACCAAGTTCTCACCGGTCCACACAAACGAGGGGCACACTGTCTAAGGTCTGGGACACCTTGATGGCACCCCCTCGCCAAAGTGCCGCCACGGAGGGTCCTAGTGTCACCAGGCGTGAGAAGTATAGGCGCATGTTGCGGGAATACCTTTCCGACCACAGCCCTGTCCTCTCCGACCCTTCTGCGCCCTACACGTATTGGGTGTCGAAGTTGGACCTGTGGCTTGAACTTGCCCTATATGCCTTGGAGGTGCTGTCCTGTCCTGCCGCCAGCGTCCTATCTGAGAGGGTGTTCAGTGCAGCCGGTGGCATCATCACTGACAAGCGCACCCGTCTGTCAGCTGAGAGTGCCGACCGGCTCACTTTGATAAAAATGAACCACCACTGGATAGAGCCTTCATTTTTGGGCCCACCTGTGTAAAGCACCCCAACATGAAACTCCATGTCTGTACTCAACCTCTCCAATTCCTCCGCATCCTCATACTCATCCACCATAAGCGTTGCACAATTCTGCTAATACTAGGCTCCCTCCACCCTGATTTCCACCAACTCTGCTGGTTAGAGGCTCCCTCCACCCTGATTTCCACCAACTCTGCTGGTTAGAGGCTCCCTCCACCATGAATTGGTCCAAACTGGGCTGTTTAGAGGCTCCCTCCACCATGAATTGGTCCAAACTGGGGTTTTTAGAGGCTCCCTCCACCATGAATTGGTCCAAACTGGGCTGTTTAGAGGCTCCCTCCACCATGAATTGGTTCAAACTGGGGTTTTTAGAGGCTCCCTCCACCATGAATTGGTCCAAACTGGGGTTTTTAGAGGCTCCCTCCACCATGAATTGGTCCAAACTGGGCTGTTTAGAGGCTCCCTCCACCATGAATTGGTCCAAACTGGGGTTTTTAGAGGCTCCCTCCACCATGAATTGGTCCAAACTGGGCTGGTTAGAGGCTCCCTCCACCATGAATTTGCCCAAACTGGGCTGTTTAGAGGCTCCCTCCACCATGAATTGGTCCAAACTGGGGGTTTTAGAGGCTCCCTCCACCATGAATTGGTCCAAACTGGGCTGTTTAGAGGCTCCCTCCACCATGAATTGGTCCAAACTGGGGTTTTTAGAGGCTCCCTCCACCATGAATTGGTCCAAACTGGGCTGGTTAGAGGCTCCCTCCACCATGAATTTGCCCAAACTGGGCTGTTTCGAGGCTCCCTCCACAATGAATTTGCCCAAACTGGGGTTTTTAGAGGCTCCCTCCACCATGAATTGGTCCAAACTGGGCTGTTTATAGGCTCCCTCCACCATGAATTGGTCCAAACTGGGGTTTTTAGAGGCTCCCTCCACCATGAATTGGTCCAAACTGGGCTGGTTAGAGGCTCCCTCCACCATGAATTTGCCCAAACTGGGCTGTTTAGAGGCTCCCTCCACCATGAATTTGCCCAAACTGGGCTGTTTAGAGGCTCCCTCCACCATGAATTGGTCCAAACTGGGGTTTTTAGAGGCTCCCTCCACCATGAATTGGTCCAAACTGGGCTGTTTAGAGGCTCCCTCCACCATGAATTGGTCCAAACTGGGGTTTTTAGAGGCTCCCTCCACCATGAATTGGTCCAAACTGGGCTGTTTAGAGGCTCCCTCCACCATGAATTGGTCCAAACTGGGGTTTTTAGAGGCTCCCTCCACCATGAATTTGCCCAAACTGGGCTGTTTAGAGGCTCCCTCCACCATGAATTTGCCCAAACTGAGCTGTTTAGAGGCTCCCTCCACCATGAATTGGTCCAAACTGTGGTTTTTAGAGGCTCCCTCCACCATGAATTGGTCCAAACTGGGGGTTTTTAGAGGCTCCCTCCACCATGAATTTGCCCAAACTGGGCTGTTTAGAGGCTCCCTCCACCATGAATTTGCCCAAACTGGGCTGTTTAGAGGCTCCCTCCACCATGAATTGGTCCAAACTGTGGTTTTTAGAGGCTCCCTCCACCATGAATTGGTCCAAACTGGGGGTTTTTAGAGGCTCCCTCCACCATGAATTTGCCCAAACTGGGCTGTTTAGAGGCTCCCTCCACCATGAATTTGCCCAAACTGGGCTGTTTAGAGGCTCCCTCCACCATGAATTGGTCCAAACTGGGGTTTTTAGAGGCTCCCTCCACCATGAATTGGTCCAAACTGGGCTGTTTAGAGGCTCCCTCCACCATGAATTTGCCCAAACTGGGCTGTTTAGAGGCTCCCTCCACCATGAATTTGCCCAAACTGAGCTGTTTAGAGGCTCCCTCCACCATGAATTGGTCCAAACTGGGGTTTTTAGAGGCTCCCTCCACCATGAATTGGTCCAAACTGGGGTTTTTAGAGGCTCCCTCCACCATGAATTTGCCCAAACTGGGCTGTTTAGAGGCTCCCTCCACCATGAATTTGCCCAAACTGAGCTGTTTAGAGGCTCCCTCCACCATGAATTGTTCCAAACTGGGGTTTTTAGAGGCTCCCTCCACCATGAATTGGTCCAAACTGGGGGTTTTTAGAGGCTCCCTCCACCATGAATTTGCCCAAACTGGGCTGTTTAGAGGCTCCCTCAACCATGAATTTGCCCAAACTGGGCTGTTTAGAGGCTCCCTCCACCATGAATTGGTCCAAACTGGGGGGTTTTAGAGGCTCCCTCCACCATGAATTTGCCCAAACTGGGCTGTTTAGAGGCTCCCTCCGTCATGAATTGGTCCAAACTGGGGTTTTTAGAGGCTCCCTCCACCATGAATTGGTCCAAACTGGGGTTTTTAGAGGCTCCCTCCACCATGAATTGGTCCAAACTGGGGTTTTTAGAGGCTCCCTCCACCATGAATTTGCCCAAACTGGGCTGTTTAGAGGCTCCCTCCACCATGAATTTGCCCAAACTGGGCTGTTTAGAGGCTCCCTCCACCATGAATTGGTCCAAACTGGGGGTTTTTAGAGGCTCCCTCCACCATGAATTTGCCCAAACTGGGCTGTTTAGAGGCTTCCTCCACCATGAATTTGCCCAAACTGGGCTGTTTAGAGGCTCCCTCCACCATGAATTGGTCCAAACTGGGGTTTTTAGAGGCTCCCTCCACCATGAATTGGTCCAAACTGGGGGTTTTTAGAGGCTCCCTCCACCATGAATTTGCCCAAACTGGGCTGTTTAGAGGCTCCCTCCACCATGAATTGGTCCAAACTGGGGTTTTTAGAGGCTCCCTCCACCATGAATTGGTCCAAACTGGGCTGTTTAGAGGCTCCCTCCACCATGAATTGGTCCAAACTGGGGTTTTTAAAGGCTCCCTCCACCATGAATTGGTCCAAACTGGGCTGTTTAGAGGCTCCCTCCACCATGAATTGGTCCAAACTGGGGGTTTTAGAGGCTCCCTCCACCATGAATTTGCCCAAACTGGGCTGTTTAGAGGCTCCCTCCACCATGAATTGGTCCAAACTGGGGTTTTTAGAGGCTCCCTCCATCATGAATTGGTCCAAACTGGGGTTTTTAGAGGCTCCCTCCACCATGAATTTGCCCAAACTGGGGTTTTTAGAGTCTCCCTCCACCATGAATTGGTCCAAACTGGGGTTTTTAGAGGCTCCCTCCACCATGAATTTGCCCAAACTCTGCTGGTTAGAGGCTCAATCCACCCTGATTTTCAAAACAAATGTTGGTGCCAACCTCAACTTACTACAAGGGCCAAATTCACTGCTGGTGACAAGCTCTCCTCACTGCAAGTGCCAAATACACATGTTTCAAGGTGTTTTCCTACTGTCAGAGAGGTGGTATTGAGTGTGTAAAGTGTGTAGTTGTTAGGCTGTGATGTTGGGGTAATAGAGGGTCTTTGGTGTGTTAGATGCCCCCAGACATGCTTCCCCTGCTGTCCCAGTGTCATTCCAGAGGTGTTGGCATCATTTCCTGGGGTGTCATAGTGGACTTGGTGACCCTCCAGACACGGATTTGGGTTTCCCCCTTAACGAGTATCTGTTCCCCATAGACTATAATGGGGTTCGAAACCCGTTCGAACACACGAACATTGAGCGGCTGTTCGAATCGAATTTCGAACCTCAAACATTTTAGTGTTCGCTCATCTCTACTGATAACCTAAATATATATGTGGGGCTTACTTCCAGCCACACAAACAAAATCAGCGCAATATTGTGTCACCAGACTCAGGGTTACAGGACAGAATCATACATCTGCTTTCACTCCATGGAACTGTATTATGCAGGATCTGGAGCCTTTTTCTTTCCCAGTAATGAGCCAAGGATCTACACCTGGGCTGAGGCCTACTCCAGATCTTCCCTGGACCACACATATGTCATAAACCTGGGGCTCATATATCTGGACTCCAGCACTCTGCCTATACAATAATAATAGTTTTTATTTATGTAGTGCTAACATATTCTACAACACTTTACAAGTCATAGAGTATGACAAAGTCGAACATGACAGAACAGCAGTCTAAACAATTCAATTAATAGAAGTGTGGGCCATGCTCCCAAGAGCTTACAATCTATGAGGGAATGAGGGTGATACAAATGTTAAGGTAAAAGGGATTCTTGATTGAGCCTACAAAACCATCCTAGTGGCATCGGAAAAATTGCAGGGGTCTGATGCCTTTGCATGGCAGCCAGGGTCTAATAAAAATCCCCAGGGCTGCCTATGTATAATCCTGTTATGCCGTACCCTAATAAACTGCCCGTCTGAAAATGATAAGCAGTATAATGGATTTTACTACATTGGTAGTGCAATGTATTATAAAAGGGATCAGAAAATTGCAAGTTACAGTTAAAACATAACACTCCCTTAATGCCCCACCCCAATATCTTTAATGAATATTAGAGATGAGCGAACACTGTTCAGATCAGCCGTTCTGAACAGCACGCTCCCATAGAAATGAATGGAAGCACCTGGCACGTACACTTTGCCGGCGGCCAGTCGCTGTGCCAGGTACTTCCATTCATTTCTATGGGAGCGTGCTGTTCGGAACGGCTGATCCGAACAGTGTTCACTCATCTCTAATGAATATTAAAAAATAAAAACATAACACACACATTGGGTATCACCAAATCTGTAAGAACCCCAGCAATACAACTGTAATGTTATTTTACCCACATGCCTAACAGGATAAAGTAAAGAGCTAAAAATATACCCGAATTGCCACTTTTTATTTTTTGGCTTCCCAGAAAATGTTTTACAAAGTGACCAAAAAGCGTTACTTTCCCCAAAATGGTATCAATAAAAACATCAGGTCTTTAAAAAAATAAACCCTCACACAATTCCATTGACAAAAAAAAATTGATTAAGTTATGGCCCTTGGAAAATTATTCCAAAAAGGATTTTTATTTTGCAAAAGTAATACAACTTGAAAAACTATATGAATTTGGTCTCAATTTTAATTTGGCTATCTCACACATAAATTGTCTTGCAGCTATTTAGGATATGATTAGTTATGCAGATTCCTGTCATGTAACTGCACGGTTACTATTTTGCTCCTAAAAATCTAAATCTTCATTTTTATTATTTTGTTAGTATTTTGTAAACCAACCTTTGACTTTCAGCACTGCCTGAATCCTTTTGGGCATGTTCTCGATCAGATTCAAGCATGTCTTGACCGAAATCTGTCTCTTGTACAAGTTCCCAGTGTTAGTGTGTACTGGTTAATGCACTTGGGAATGAATACGGCTTTTTCTTCAACTCTATCCACAATTGTTCGATTGGGTTGAGGTCTGTGGGGGTCAATGCAGAACCTCTACTTCATTGTCATTGAACCATCTCTTCACTTATCTTAATGTATGCTTCAGATCATTGTCCTGCAGGAAGACTAGGTTGTCCTTTTCATACCCATAGTACTCAAATATATGAAGTAACTCATCTTGTAGGATACTCACATATAGCTCAGCACTGAGACCACCATTGATCCGGTTTAAGTATCCAATGCCTTTAGCTGTGGAACAACCCCCTATTATCAGGCGTCCTCCTCCAAACTTGACAGTTCCTTCAATTTCTTGATCCATTAGCCCCCTTTTCCCTTGTTTCTTCCAGCTCATTTGCAACCATCAGAGTCAAGTCTATTGACTTTTGTCTCATTACTACAAATCGCCCTTTTTCAATGTTCTACTGTCCACTTTTAATAACTTTTTGGAAACTCGAGTTGGCGCTTCTTATGATGATAATGAGGTCGAGGCCTCTTCATCTTTTTTCGGGCCACCATTCCAGGCTTTGATGCACATCACATTGTGCTTGCATGAATATCTGATCTCACTATTACAAAGAATGCGACCAACCTCCACTGCCATGTTTGTTATGCCAGAATTGATAGTCCTTGTGATGAGCCAACTAGCAGCCTCCGATATTTTACCTGGACGTCCACCTCTTGGCTTTTTAATGGGTGGACGGACTTTATTTTGTTTTCTTTCAACTGTCATGGCACTCATATGATACAGTTTGGCAATTTTCTTGGCCGAGACATCGCTATCGATGATCTAGGTGATGCTGGTGGAGATGTCTTGGCCCAACAGATTTATTTATAACTCGTGTCAGAAAACTGGAGTAAGTTATACCTGATCTGGGAATGGCGTAGATTTCACTTCTGGTGCACAAGACTTGGAATTAAGGGTCTGCTGCCAGCGCTCATAGCACTATACATAACATGGTATTGTAATTGTATTGTAATTCGTGTCCATGTGACATTTATGTTTACTGACCAGCTTCTTGCAATTTTTATCTTAGCCATTACACTTAAGCATTGCATATACAGCAGTTGATACTGTATATACTGATTCACCTGTGTGGGCTTCGAGTATCATTATAATACTTCCCTGTCTTACTTGTTTTGGATACGTTATATGTAGAGTAAAGCTCAGGTATCTGATTTATGCTACCCACATGCCAAGCTCTGGTCCTGTAAGGTTAGCCAAGAGAAAAACCTTACATGCTGCTCCTTTAAAATAAACCTGCTGTGCAATAGATTAGGCTCCAGATGAGAGACAGACATTAAAGTGGACTGTATTTGAGAACATAATGGATGCTGCGCCTCTGTTAAGAATCCAAACAAATATATTTGTGGTTTATCCACAATAACCGTAAAAAGGTCTGAATATTTTTATTTATTTACTGCAAGGTTTTTATGACTGCACTGTATTTGTCTTCACATAACTGAAAATTAGATTCAGACTGCTTGGCTATCTGATGTAAAAAATAAAAGAAACTAGTGTGGGGTCAGAAGCCGTAACCTGAAATTCCCTCGGTAAACAGCATACCTGATCATTTTGCTTTACGATTTTTAGACCTAATTTAATTTTCTTATAAAAGCGTATAACTGAAGTGAATTGTAAATAATTCAACTTATGGCTTGTTTCTGAGTAGTGAGCCACATAGATGAGTTTATATTGAACTGTATATATGTAGGTTTAATTTACATTTCTCTCTTGTTCATTCTCTTAATTTTGACATTATTAACTATTCGAGATGAGCGAACACTATTCGAAACTCCCGTTTCGAATAGCATGCTCCCATAGAAATGAATGGACGTAGCCATTCATTTCTATTGGAACGTGCTATTCGAAACAGCTATTTCGAATAGTGTTCACTCATCTCTATTAACTATTAACCTTTCTAATTTTTAATACATTCTCACTTTGCTTTTTTTTTTACCCCTACCTAAAACTTTTCCAGGGTATATAAATATAATACCTACGTCCCATTCTAAATCCTTAGGCATCAGATGAGAAACACGCCCCCCCCAACACTACTTATCCTCAGACCTGTACTGGGGGGACATTCCTCATAAATCAGTGTCATCACTGGGTGGTAAGGTGTACTAGATTATGTTAGAGTACTGGTGGGGGGGGGGGGGGGGTAGTAGGCTTCTCACAGCCCAGCAATGACTCTGAGCCATGAGGAACACCCTTCTGACAGTGGGGAGATGTAGGTGCCAAAAATAACGGCACCGCGATGGCTCCAGCCGCGGGGCACATACTGGCGAAGCCGACAGTGCGCTGAATTCAGTGCACTGTCTGCTTTTTAGCGGTATATAAAACCATATAGCGTGCACCAGAGTCTAGTTGACATGCTTTAAACCGCTCAATTTGACCCTTGGCATTGTGCTTGCTGAGGTAAGGCTTGCATGTGTGTTCTCAGTCATGGAAGCCCATGCCAGGAAGCTCCCAACACTGTTTTGTGCTGATGTTAATGCCAGAGAAGATTTGGAAATCTGCAGTTAATGAGTTAGCAAAGTGTTGGCAACCCTGCTGTGTAACTTTACAGGGTATGTTGCTGTGGTTCCTAGATGTTTCGAGTTTTCAGTAATACCATTCACAATTGAGGTACATAATTTGATGAACTGACTTAATACAACAGTGGAATCATATTTGGGTACTGGAGTTCAGTAAACTCTCTAGAACATGGTTAGGTACTGGATTTTGATACCCCTATAACATCAGGACTGAAAGAAACTTATTAATAGGAGTTTGACATCAGGAAAAAATAGTATGAGACTAATGACAGTACATTGCAGGGTGTCTTCCACACATTCTAAAATCATCTTTCTTATTCTGCATTGCAGCTTCATTTTCATGAAAATCAAGATTTCATTCTCATGCAAAGGACTCCAAAAGTGCTTTTAGGGGATTTCCTCTCCTGCCAGGACTTCACTCTCTAGCCTAGGTAACTGCCCCTAACTGCCACCAAGCGCCTCCCCCTGTTGCTCGAGTGACATCTGCTACTTTGACACACTTTGTCTGCAATTAGGGGCAGTTATCTAGAGCAGGGTGTGAAGCCTTGGCAGGAGAGACCATGGCCATAAAGCCCATTTCCAGTTAATTTGCATTAGAATAAAATGGTGATTTTCCTGAAAATGGGGCTGCAATGCAGAATAAGAAAGACACCTTTGGAAAGTATAGAAGCAGCACTAAAAGGTACTGTTATTAGCTTGACAATGATTTTCCTGCTGACAGACTTTCTGTTTATCATATCAGACAGGATTTATAGACCTGGACTCTTTAAATAAGGCCAAAGGACCTTTTAATTCTATTATTATTCGACATTGAATTAGATTCTTGCAAGGATCTAAAAAGTGTCCTTATGAGTAGTTTTACATATTATTTTACAGGCATATTACTGTTGCATTTTTGCACTTCTGACAGTCATCGTTCCCTAGTGAGTTACAGATCTGCTGACCAGAGCTCACATTATCATAGGCTGTATGATGAGTTTAGTTCAGCAGACCCACAGTCAGGTTCGTTCACTCAACCACAATGAAAGAAAATTAAAAAAAATACGCTTATAATACAGTAATGGGAAGATGGCCTTAATCTTCCAATGGATCATACGCTGGGAAGGGGGGGGGGGGGGGGGGCAGATAAAAGTTTGCACCCGGGCCGACATGACACTTATTACGCCACTGTGTATCTCCTTATTATATGCCTCCAGATGCATACCAGAACAGTTTTTGATTTAAATCTCTAGAAATATTATCCTGAGCCTGTTAAAAAGTAGTAATTATTAGTTTGTAATCTGTGTCCTAATCCATTGTCGTTGGGATATGGAATAATTAGAACATTAATGAGCCTGACTGGATGGCTGCAAGCGTCCTTGGTTTTTTTTAATGTGGCAAGCTTATGTTTACTTATACAAAGCTGATGCCAATATTGCCCCAGAGATTCTGTAATGTGTCCCCGCAGACTTTCTGGAGACAGCATTCACCTGCCATATAACAATGTATTAATTGTATTGTTTTCTACCTTACGGATCACCTGTCTAGAGATGCTTCATACACTGCAGCTTTTACCCACAGACTCCACCATTACCTCATTCATTTATATTTTGGCTGAGAAAAAAAAGACCTCCTGTTATCATCTGCGATCTCAGTAGTACGTTTCCTTTAGCTTGGCATGTATATGTTTACCTTCTGTTCCTATGTTCCTCTGTCATCTGTTGTAATAAAGATAGTCAAGGGCACCTTTGATCCTTATGGTTTTGGAACGCACGTACCTGTCAGAAAGTTCCTGGCACATAATAGGCTGTGTGCTGTAATGAGAACCTAAACTGTGGAAAATCTCATTTGACAGTATGTGTAAGGATACATTTACCCTGTAATTAAAGCCGTGTTTATGGTGTAGATTACATAAATGCCTAAATTGCACAAGGATGGATTGCACTTTAGATCTATTTCTGGTTGTGCGCTGAATTTACAGAAAAAAAGTGATAGTGGATAACCGTAAATAATGTTAGAACTATTATCATTACTTACTCCCATGTAATGTTATATTATATTCATTATTTCAAATGTACCTGTCATTTTTAGGACAAGCTGCTATATGTGTGTATATGAAAAGAACCACTATTTCTAGTTATTATAGGACTGCTATTTTTCAGCAGTTTTCCCCTCTATGTACTGGAGATTGTAGTTCACTGTGAACTGATGGGTGGAGACTAGCTGCCATACACTGTGTACACTAGGTAGTGAGGAACCTGAAATAGGACTGTGTTCCTGGATGTACCAGAGATAACCTGATCTTCTGCAATTGGTTCAATATGATATCTTATGGACGCAAAGCTTCAAGTGTACATTGTCATGTACCGTACTTGTCATCTGACATGCGCAGGTGGAGATATGCTGATCTCACTGACTTCACTGACATTATTGCAGCCTGGGAACCAGGTTGTGGAGGTGGCTGAAAATATTAACCCAATGTCTATTTAGACAAACTTGCCTCCAAACAAATATCTGATATTCACAGAATCCCTGTTTGAATGGAGAAATGGTTGTATATGCACGTGGACCCTTGATATGTCTTTGTAGGACTGCCAGAGACAGCTGAGCGGTGTACCCTATGCAGGTCCCATAGAACCAGATGACTGGAGTAGCTCCATGCACGCCTGACTGTTTCCCCATTCAGATTGTTAGAGGGACAAGAGATGGGACTCCTAGTGATTAGACATTGTGGATAGGGAATGTTTATGTGGAAAGATCCTTTTATTATTATTATTATTATTGTTTATTTATATAGCACCATTAATTCCATGGTGCTTTACATTTGGGGGTTACATACAGTACACAGAATATACAGGTAGATATAATGCTAACAATGACCGACTGGCACAGTGGGGTAGAGGGCCCTGCCCGCGAGGGCTTACAATCTATGGGGGAAGGGGGATAGAGACAGAAGGAGAGGTGGAAGAGACAGAAGGAGAGGGGGAAACCTTTAATTAAAATCAGTTTAGGAGGCTTATAAAAACCATTTAGGGTATATTTACACTTGGAAGATTTGATATATATAAAGGTCTG
Source organism: Leptodactylus fuscus (assembly GCF_031893055.1). NCBI lineage: Eukaryota > Metazoa > Chordata > Amphibia > Anura > Leptodactylidae > Leptodactylus > Leptodactylus fuscus. Next base: position 143,955,579 of record NC_134268.1, read on the forward strand.
CAACGCTTCTGCAGCATGCACAGATGTATGGCACAATTGCAAAAATTTCTGCCAGTAATCTGCCATGTTGGAATATTTCCTTAGTCCCATGTAGTAAGTGTTGTCATAGTCACCCAGAAGTAGAGATGCTGCATGTGCCTGACCTGCACTAATAGCATAGCACAGAAGTAAAACAATAAAAATCTCGGTGTACACTGAAGGCTCTTTTATGTAACCCTCCCAGCCGTCATCCTACCTTCTAACAAGATTGAGCTTTACTGTGTGACTATGAAGGCTCTGTTAATGGAGTCATTACTACACTTTACCCCAGCCTGGTATGCGGCCTACAAACCATGTCTAACAAGCTTTTACTACCAGGCTGATTGCAGACGAAATTAAAGTGCAGACATGAAGGCGAATTTCATTGACTTGACATTCCCCATGAATAGAGCTATTCATTAAGTGAACCTTAAACTGATCTTTTCACCTCTTCTACTTGGTTAATCCTCCCTCAGGCTGCTACAGAACTAAAGTTAAATGGCCTATGATAAAGAAGTAGGTGGTCTGATAAGTTCATTTACTTGGGGACAACTGACCACATCATTAGGTCACTTATCGTAATCCTCTAAATCTGGGGGATGCTGTTGATGACTCTTACACATGATAGTAGTCTCCTTCACCAAGTAGCCTTCTGTGTCTAATGGGTAGGCTGAGACAATTGACAAGGATATAAGTCGTATCATCATCTCTATAGTGGTTATAGCAGTTTTATATTGAAATAGTACAAACTTGTACACAGCAGTAATTGTATAGTTTATTGTTTTCATGTATTACCTGCCATGTGAATACCCGTCACCTACTGAAGCATCTACACAGACTGCTACATTTATGACTATAATATACAGACATCACCAATGATGGAATGTTACACACACAGTTACAGGTATCATCTTCCTTAAGAAATATCATAGTGTAGTATGTATAAGTGAAGACTATATACAGTATATAGTCTGCAAATTGTGGTTAAGCCCAGACATACAGTTGTAATAAACATCAAGTAACTATAGCTAGTCTTCTCAAGTAATAGAGGCCAAGATTCAGGACTACCTTGAGGAGTATCATCATTTTACAGTGTACATTTAATGCTGGAAATGTGTTCATTTTTGTTTCATAGTTATAGACATGTTGCACTTTATTGTAATATCTATGTTTCATTTTTGTATCTTAATAAATATATATATATGAGTGTGTGTGTGTGTATATATATGTATGTCTGTGTGTGTGTATATATATATATATATATATATATATATATATATATATATATATATATATATAAAATTTATTTTTTTTTTACAAGGTTTTGAAAAAAAAAAACCTTAAAAGCAAGTTGGAACCCCCGGGTGGTGAAATACTCATACTTCATGTAGCCATTTTAACCTTCTGAAGATGATCTGTAGGTCTGAGGTCAGCAGACAGAGCCAGCTATTAAGATAGTTTCTGTGTCTTGTCCATGTTACAAGACAGTGTTTGCTTTGTCTACTATGTCTATGACCCGGTAGCAGTGGCCGTGTGAACACCTGTCAGGTATACATTTTATGCAGCTTTTCTATTGATTGGATGGACTGGAGCAGAGTTGGGACAAGTCAGGGTCAGTGTAGCAGACGGATACAGAGTCCAAGACAAAGCCAATTATACACAGGTATCAGGCAGATCAGGATAGCAGACAGATGCCGAATCTAATGTAAAGTCAGTGCTTGGTACACAGGTATCAGCATGGCCTTCGCAGGAACAAAAAATACCCTTGTTCACGCCCCAATCTGATGGTAGTACAGGTATAAATAGGCAGAGACTGCCAGAGGTTTGCTGGGACACAGGTGAGGCTGATACCTCGCCTCTCTTTTGTACCTGTTTTATCTTGGAAAATCTGTATCTATAAGCTGCTACAAAACTGCTTGAGTGGGCTTTATTGTGTCCCAGTGAATAAAAATCTACCTGATACTTGGATCATGAAAGGGTATAGTAGATCTATGGGCAGCAGCCACCTGCAAGAGTATATTGCAACAGTGGGCACAAGACACTACTCCTTCTGTGACTGATCACTAGAAAAGTGGACTTTCATTTTAGGAAAGACTTGAGTCAAAATATAATTTAAAAAAAACACCTTTTTTTCTTACTATGTGGAAAAGCTTTATTGATATTATTCCAATGGCAACAAGGCAAGCCAGTGTTTCCCCCAGTGCTTTCAAGTCACTGCTTGGTATATGAAAGAACAGTTGGTAGGAAGACCCCCACTATCACTGGCCTAAGGCTCTATATTCGATCATGTTCTAGGCCACCACCATGCCATGTTGCTTCTTCTTTGGTTTGTTTGTCTTGTCAGGTTAAAGTTTGGACTAAAAACTATGTGCTTGAAAGGAGGGTGGTGGTAAAGTTATTGGGTTTTGTGAGACAGTGCCATATATGTGTACATGTGAATGTATATATTGTTATTGGTCATTTGTAGTACATGGGAAAGGATGTTTTTTTTGTCACCTTGACTGCATTTAAAAAAACCCAAAAAACTACTAGGGGAATATTGTCTATCAAGATCATTGGACAGTGTCTCTTGACTTATGTTATATATTTCTTTCTAATGATAGGACCTAATAAACAAAGGAAATAAAAAATAATAGTAATAATAAAATTGTAGAATTTTAGTATCAAACAGATTTCCATGAGTAAAATAATTTTTTTGTATACAGCAGTTTCTGGGGAAAAAAAACGTTTGCTGGAAAAGAACTACAGAGCATTGTTGTTGGTGTTGTGTCCTGTGACGTGTGTGTGTGTGTGTGTGTGTGTGTGTGAGATTCTTGGGAGGGTATATTTTCTGATGGTTGGAGCAATTGGCACATAATGTGTATTATTTATTCCACCATTTGTGAGTATTTCAACTTTTGTGGGTTTTTCCCTGTCCCCCATATAAAATGTGCTTTTATTGATGTAATAAAGATGTCTGGTATTATTCATATTTTTTCTGTGTGCTTTTTATTGTGTTATAAGATAAGATAATCCATTAATAGTCCCACATTGGGGAAATTTCAGCATGTTATAGCAGCATAGTAATGCAGGTACAGGATAATACAGAGTAATATAATTACAGACGTAGACACACATAAGCTGAGAGGAGAAGATATACTAGATAGATAGATAGATAGATAGATAGATAGATAGATAGATAGATAGATAGAGATATATAGATATGTTCAGTATTGGTATAGCCCAAAGTTTGTGTGCATATTTAGCATTGTTTGCCCAATTTTTTGATACTTTTAATCTTTATTAGGAGAGACTGCTTTTGTGTGTTTTAAGTGCAGGGGCCATTTTCTGGTTGTCACAGTTCATGCCAGTTTCAGTAGAGAAACATAAGAAAAAGTTAACCGGACAGTTTGCCAATAGCCATTTGTCACTAGTCTACCTACACCTTACCTACTTGTTACAACTACAATATTAATGGCCTAGCAATGTAACCCCTTGTTCACATTTGCAAGGTAATCTGTTCGAGGAGTCCACATGGGGACCCCCGAATGGACTACTGAATGTATTTGTAAGCAGTGAGCAATGAAAGCACACGGACCCCATGGGGTCCATGTGCTTGCCACGAGATCTCCACACGAATCATGTGGACATGAAAGTAGATTGAAAAGTACTTTCCTGTCTGTATGTTCCCTGCGGTGATCTTGCGGCAAGCACATGGACCCCATTATAGTGTATGGGGTCTGTGTGCTTTTACTGGCACACCGCTTGCCAGTTCGTTTGGTATTCAGTTCATGGTGGGGTCCCAAAGCGGACTCCCCCGAACGGAATACAAAGACAGATATGAACGAGGGGTAGGATTGACCATAGACATGAGATTCCTGTTGACTGAATGCTATGCAGCGGACAGCTACCTTCTGATCCTCCTATACACTTGCATACTCAGCTCAGCTTGGTCAGGGTATGTAAGCCTCTGCTAGACGTCTCCAGTACCATCTTCTCCCTCCAAGAACAAAACAATCGGGCATGTTGACAACCTATTGTAACTTCAGACAGCTATTTTAATTTATAAGTTCAGGGTTCACTTTATTTACATTGTGAATGTTACAGGGATTATTTTATTTTATCTCACACAGGCGCACTGTTCTTTTTAAGCACCAATATTTTACCCTAGTAATGTAGATTAGCATAGTATCAGAATGGCTTCTATTTTCTGTCCTTGCAGATGTCCTGGTATGTGAGTGCACAGAAGGCTCTTTTAACTGTATACTTCCATGGTAGATTTAGAAAGTGTAACCCCATATTGTAGTCTTGCTCTCTATTGTAGAAGGGATTAAAGCAAAGCTCTTTGTAGTGCGGGTGTTTATACAGAGCAAATACACCTGAAGCATTGCCGAGAAACACTTAAAGATGTCAAGCAGATTCTGATGTTTCTGCTATTCCTCACCCTCAGCAGTGTCCTAACTGTATGTTTTCTTAAGGATTTGTGTAGGATCTTATGAGGCATTCTGTTTGCTGAGTCCTAATAGCTCTCCATTTTGTCCTAAAATGTGTTACATTGACAAGATGCCTATATATTCACTTTAGGCAAAAAGTTCTGATGCCTTGTTTACTGATATTAATTTCTGTTATGGCCCTAACCATCTGGGTCCAAGTACAATACAGTCCAAAAGTTTTAGACATATGTGGGAAAAAAATACTACAAAATAGGAATGCTTTCAGAAATAGAAGTGTTAAGGGTTATTTTTGTCAATTAACAAAATGCAAATGTGAATAAATAAGGGCAGGTTCACACCAGCTCCCGGTCTCTGCTTTCAGGTTTTTGTCTTCTGCCCGAGAAACTGGACAGGAGACGGAAACCATCAGTCAGTTTTCAAAACCATTCATTTGAATGGGTTTGCAAAGTGTCCGCCCGTGAGCGTCTTCTGCTCTCCGCGGTGAAACCGTTTTTTGGTTTTTTTTACCGGACACAAAGTCGGACATGCTTTTTAGTAGTTAGAGAACTTAACTTATATATATCCTTACTTCAGAGTCTGTAAGGAGGAAGAGACATGCCATACAATTATTTTGCTTCATACACTATTATCACATTGCTTTTGACTCTGTATGTAAAATGTAGACCAATTGACCTAGATCCCTATTTGTACCTATGGCCAAAAACCATCAAATATCAGGAATCCAGTAGATAAAACCACCTTGAAAGCAACTTTCTACTATTAAGTATTGAGCTGATGAATTTCGAAGTATTACAACTATGCACATGACACTGACGTTGACGTTTTTGATGGATCGTGAAAATGTCTATGGCCGTGTTGCATCTGTTCCGTTTTTAATGGCAAGTGTCATCTGTTTTGCATCAGTTTTTAATGCCCAGTGAAAAAAATGGATGCATTTCAATGTTTTGGTTTTTTTCTTTTTAAAGAAATCCATTTACATCAATGGATCAATTGATTTATATATTGGGTCTGTGTATCCGTAAAAATGGAAACATGAACTATTTTTTATGGCCCTTAAAAACAGTCATTCAAAAAATGGACATGTGAATAGACACATTGAAATTAATGTCTTCTCAGCAGATGTTGAAGAAATGGCCATTAGACGGTCCTTTATCACTGTCATGTGAATAAGGCCTTATTCGTGGATTGATTTCTTTAAGGGACCCATAATGGTCATGCATGGGTGCGTCATGATGGTTTTTCTGTCCCTATCTATAGCTATATTTGTATTTGTGAAGGTTTGGAAAATAACTATAAAAAATAACGGAAAACAAAGGATACTTCCCATCCAAAAATTATTTGTAATGTAGTAAAGAATCTGTAAAGCTATTACCGTAGTTCAACAGGTCTATTTGGCTAGATAAAGGGAACAAACTTTGCAATAATAGGAGCTGTGTGTACGAGGGTTGAGAGGAATTACTTTTATAGTTATCTAAAATAGTTTTTGCATTTGTTTTTAAAGCGGTCATACAGATTAAGATTATTTTTAATAATTCATTAATTTACGGGTGTTAGACTTACTGACCTATTTTTTTCTTCATGTTTAGAAAAGCCATAGGTCTGACAAATCTACTTTAATTTCTGGGCATTATTATTATTATTATGATTCCATCATCAGACAAGAGTAAGGGCTTGTTTTTTAAGGGAGAACTAGTAGTTGTGTGAGGTGGGAATACAACATTTTGTGGAACATAAGACTTTTTGATCACTTTTTAAGGCTGAGGCCCCATGTTGAGAAAACACATGTTTTTTTTTGTTGTAGATTTGCTGCGGTTTTTTGATCCAAAGCCAAGAATGGCTGTAAATGTAAAGGGAAATATATAGGAAGTTCTTATACTTTTCCCTTCTGCTCAGTCCACTCCAGATACTGGCTCAAAAAATCACAGCAAAATCTGGAACAAAAAATGCTGCGTTTCTGCAATGTAGCAGCTTAAGGGCTCGTTCAAATCTGCATCCGGCACTCCGTTATACAGGTTTCCGTTTCCTGCATAAAACAGAGCAGGAGACGGAAACCTGCAGGAGTCTTTCTCACCCATTCATTTGAATGGGTGAAAAAGCTGTCCGGCCGTGAGCCTTTTATGCTCTCCGCCGCGAAACCGGGTTTTTTAATCCGGACACAGAGTCGGACATGCAGTACTCTGTGTCCGGATTTTAAATAACGGTTTCGCGGCGGAGAGCATAAAACGCTCACTGCCGCTCACAGCCAGACCCGGTCTGTGCTTTCCGTCTTCTTGCATGCAGAAGACGGAAAGCACAGAACGGAGAGTAGAACGCAGGTGTGAACCTAGTGTAAGGCTGAGGCCCCACATTGCTGAAACGCAGCTTTTTTTTTTCTTAGGAATGGATTGAGCAGAAAGTAGAAATATAAGAATTTCATATATATTTCCCATTCCTTTCATAGCCACTCTTGTCTGGCTCAAAAAAACACAAAAAAATCTGCAACAAAAAAAGCTGCGTTTCGACATCGTGGGGCCTTTGCCTAAAACATTCTTTTGGTGGTGGACATATAGAAACCACCTTTCCAGGCATTATATATTTTTATGGGATTAACTGTGTGAGGTAAGTAATGTGACAATTGTATTGGGTTTATACAGACATGACTATAAGGCTCAGGCCCCACGTTGTGGAAACACAGTTTTTTTTGTTGCAAATTTTGTTGTGGTTTTTTAAGCCAAGAATGGCTACAAAAGGAATGGGAAATATAAAGGAAGCTTCTTACACTTCTACCCTCTGCTCAATCCTGACTTTGGCTAAAAAAAAACTACATTTCCGCAAAGTGGGGCCTTAGCCTAAATATTTTTTTTTTCTAATTGTAAAATATTTTGATATTACAAAATTAATGTTTCATTTTTAAACTTTATTTAAATTTTTAGACTTTTTTTTTTTTTACTTGCAATTATGATTGCTTACATAATAAATTGCACTTTGTTTTTAGCGTAGTGTATTGTGCTATCAATAAAGAAACTGTATAATACACACACTATTTTAAGCTGTAAAGGCCTGAGGACCTTCATCAGGCTCCCACGTGCCATGTAACAGCCTCAACATAACTTGCTTGCAACCACTGGGATTGTTTTTGACTGTGGCATCTAAAGGTTTAAACAATCTGGATCTGAGTTTTCTCTTCCTGGGTGTTAGAGTCCACGGTCAAGTATCAGCTTCACCAGCACAGAACTCCTGTGTCCGGATCCAATACATGTGCTGTAAAAAGGCCCATGTATTGGAATTAACTTACGCTGTATACTTTTTACTGACTGCTGTGAGAAAACGTATTGTTGGTTACTAAGTTGTAGTTGTATAGCTAAAGTCTTGTGGGCCCTGGTACAATCTTTTGTCCGGGCCCCCTACCTTATCTCTACCGGGAATTATTGATAGTGATGGTTACAGGTGCTAATGAGTTTAATCAAGCTTAGTGTGGTTAAAGTAATCTGTGGGTCTCCTTGGCTTATGGCTGCAATCTCAATACTGATACCAGTGCTTTTGGGCCCCCTAAGGCTCCTGGGCCCTGGAGCGACTGCACCCCCTCAAGTTACACCTCTGCTGAGAGGTTAATCCTTTAGGTCAGGTCCTTCGTTATATAATGCTTACATCTAGAAACACTAGGGAATACAACGAAACCTGAAAATTAAAGGTGTTTTTATATTAACTTTAATGAATAACTAGGATTATATTCGGCACATCATGGGCTGTAATGTGTGAAAACTACTTGTATCATAGAACAAACACATATAAAATGCTATTTCTGCCATTAGAATAAAAGTATCCATGTCTTTTGCCCTGTTGTAGTTTCTATACTCCGTAATAATGTGCAGCTGTTTAGTCAGCCTATGAAATGAGATTTGTTCACACGTCCTTAAGGAAGTTTGAGGTTGTGTTGAAAGCAAAATCATTAGCGCTTACATTTGGAAGGAGAGAAATACATACCTTTACGAATCAAGATGTCTGTCAGAGAAGCCGATTTGTTTACAGAACATGAAATTCCGGGGAAATGAAAGTGCTGACAGACATGGCACCTACACTGCACTTCTTTTTCACAGCAAAATATGTAGTTAAAAGTCCATTCGATTTAATGGTGAGCCATTCCAAGGCAGGTAGACAGCAGTCTAGTGTATGATAAATGTGGGAACACGTCCATGTACACTGTACTTCGGTTACAGGAGGGACTGCTTATGTCTGGGAAGCTCTTTATAGACACTATATCACTCAAGCACACAAAATGGAAGGCCATTTTAAGGAAAACAAACTTTTTAGGAGTAAATTTACTATGGCTATGAGGTTACACATATGTTTCTACTATATAAATGTTCCAGTACTTGCCTATTAAATCACAGTGATTTGCAGGCCATATATTTAATGCTGATGTTAGAATGTGCACATTTTGCTGAAAATTCTTGAAATTTTCCAATAAAAGTAATGATTATAATAATCTGCTGTCCTTGCATTGTTCTTATATATGACACGTGCTGTATTTTCATGTTGATGCATTTTGCTTTTTTTTTTTTCTTTTTAAATGTAGATTGTGAGCCCACATAGGGATCACAATGTACATTTTTCCCTATCACTATGTCTTTGGAGTATGGGATGAAATCCACGCAAACACGGGGAGAACATACAAACTCCTTGCAGATGGTTTTTTGCCCTTGGCAGGATTCGAACCAAGGACTCCAGCGCTGCAAGGCTGCAGTGCTAACCACTGAGCCATCGTGTGGCCCCCGATGCATTTTGCATTTTAACAATTAATGTATTAAAGAAATTTTGGCCGATGGAAAATGGAAATTAAGCCTGGTGTATTGGACATGTGTGAAAATCATTAATTGAAACAAGTGTATCCTATCTCTTACTGGATCTCAAGTTAGGATAAGTTCACACTGGTTTTTTGGTAAGAATTTTGAGGCCGTATTCACCTCAAAATCCTGACCAAAAAGACAGCTTCATTGAAATCAATGGGAGCCGGTCAGGTCTTTTTTTCTGGGAGACGTTTGTTCCGGCTCCCGGAAAAGAGAACAGACATGCTCATTCTTCAGGACGTTTTGCTTCGCAATTTGGCCTGAAGACACTCCCTCCTCCCGACTAGGCCCATTCATTGGGCCTAATCGGGAGTGGCGTGCGGGACTGGATGTATAGTTGGGTGTAGTTTAATATAACTTTAGCGGTGCCTGAATAGCCTTTTTAAAGGATATTCACACATATGTGGGGTTCTATCGGCATGATTTTGCTGATAGAGCCCCTTTAAAGAAACTGTTTGTTCAACATATGACCATGTGATGTAATTGGAGACAAAGTAATTATGGCCAATTCCATTGTAACACAAGGGTCCTGGGTTCAAATCCAACCAAGGACAAGATCTGCATTAAGTTTATACTGTATCTGGTCCATTTTTCTCCCACTCTCCAAAAACATACACATTGATATAGCGAAATTCATTGAGGACAGAAACAGAAATGATTAACGGCAGTGTCTGTGCTCTGTGAAATATGTTGACGCTAAGTCAGTAATGGCAGATATATAGGTTAACTGGTTTCTTATGAAATTAGCCCAGGTGTGTATCACATAGGGAAATTAGAATCAATATTAAAGTGATGAATAACTTAATATCACATTATGATATACAGTAGTAACCTGTATTGGTAAGTTCTGAGTAAACACACTTGACCCCACCTTGCAATTAGATTGCTCTCCCTATTCAGAACACGTGCATACTCTGGTGAGCCAAGTGTGCATGTCAGCCAAATTAACAGGAATTGATGGCTATTGAAGGGGTATGGCTACTTTAAGGTATGAGCCCAGTTTTCAGGTACTTCAGGTTCCTTCTCTATCCAAATGGGAAACTTCAATTGGTACAGTGACTACATATTTCCAACCTTTTTGTTTCAAAAACATCTAAAGAACTTCTAGAACTCTTATGCATGAAAATATTAAGTGTTGGCAGCAAGACGCCATTAAATGCTAAGGTTCTGACAAGTCCTAGGAGCTGCATTAACATGAACTGTCTTTGAAGGTTTATATGCAAGCATATATTTTAGATTGCTATTAGCAGTGCAATGGTTTTCAGGTATCTTATTACATCACTTATCAATAAAATTTCCTTTCTTTTTAAGTAGATTGAGCTCACTAGGTCAGAGGTGGCAGGACTTGAGACTGAACACCCATGTGAAAACTATGATGAACATTATATGTATGACCTCAGCCTGCATTAAATAAACCGTCTCGCAGTCTATCAGTGCGTATCAGTAGTATAATGTTCTTCCTGTGTTACATCTAATATATCAGCTTTGGCTGTGATATAAATTGGCAATAAAACATATGACGCAAGAAAAAAAATATGCAAGGAGACCCTATGGAACATAGTCTTGAAATTGATGGATCACACATCATTACTCGTCCAGTCACTACTCTAGTCTAGAGATCATATCTTTTCTTTAGAAATTGATATATTTGGGTCCCTGATGCAGACCAGAATGAAGAGATCCAGAAAGTCAACATGTTGTGTCTTTAGTCAGATGTGCCAGTTAAAGCAAATATGTGCTGATGGTATGGCATGTATGTGTAGGAGGAATAGATATTAATGCAACTGGTCTGAATGGGTTGCAGCCATGTGGGCCGTACTTTTGGCATGCATGTCTTGAAAAATGGCCCTGGACAGTCATTATTTTCCTAGAATTATTGGGCTCTATCCTTGGTGATAGACTCCCTTTAAATACAGCCAAGCACTGTTTTCTAGGTCAAGGCCAACTTGACAATGAATATAGGTATAGTGAGGCAAGGAGTGGTGCACAGACCACCATTTTCTCTACCTCCAATATGAATCTGAGTTACTATTTAAACCCATATGTGAAACCATTCATCTTGTGTTCACGACAACTTGTTGTGATGAAGAGCCTGTCAGTTTCTTTCTTGAAGGGAGCCTTCACACGGCGTAAACGCGCATGTATTTTTGCAAAATACAGTCCTATGAAAAAGTTTGGGCACCCCTATTAATCTTAATCATTTTTAGTTCTAAATATTTTGGTATTTGCAACAGCCATTTCAGTTTGATATATCTAATAACTGATGGACACAGTAATATTTCAGGATTGAAATGAGGTTTATTGTACTAACAGAAAATGTGCAATATGCATTAAACCAAAATTTGACCGGTGCAAAAGTATGGGCACCTCAACAGAAAAGTGACATTAATATTTAGTAGATCCTCCTTTTGCAAAGATAACAGCCTCTAGTCGCTTCCTGTAGCTTTAAATCAGTTCCTGGATCCTGGATAAAGGTATTTTGGACAAACAATTCAAGTTCAGTTAAGTTAGATGGTCGCCGAGCATGGACAGCCCGCTTCAAATCATCCCACAGATGTTCAATGATATTCAGGTCTGGGGACTGGGATGGCCATTCCAGAACATTGTAATTGTTCTTCTGCATGAATGCCTGAGGATTTGGAGCGGTGTTTTGGATCATTGTCTTGCTGAAATATCCATCCCCGGCGTAACTTCAACTTCGTCACTGATTCTTGAACATTATTCTCAAGAATCTGCTGATACTGAGTGGAATCCATGCTACCCTCAACTTTAACAAGATTCCCGATGCCGGCATTGGCCACACAGCCCCAAAGCATGATGGAACCTCCAACAAATTTTACAGTGGGTAGCATGTGTTTTTCTTGGAATGCTGTTTCTTTTTGGACGCCATGCATAACGCCTTTTTTTTATAACCAAACAACTCAATTTTTGTTTCCAAAATGAAGCTGCCTTGTCCAAATGTGCTTTTGCATACCTCAGGCAACTCTATTTGTGGCGTACATGCAGAAACGGCTTCTTTCTCATCACTCTCCCATACAGCTTCTCCTTGTGCAAAGTGCGCTGTATTGTTACCGATGCACAGTGACACCATCTGCAGCAAGATGATGCTGCAGCTCTTTGGAGGTGGTCTGTGGATTGTCCTTGACTGTTCTCACCATTCTTCTTCTCTGCCTTTCTGATATTTTTCTTGGCCTGCCACTTCTGGGCTTAACAAGAACTGTCCCTGTGGTCTTCCATTTCCTTACTATGTTCCTCACAGTGGAAACTGACAGGTTAAATCTCTGAGACAACGTTTTGTATCCTTCCCCTGAACAACTATGTTGAACAATCTTTGTTTTCAGATCATTTGAGAGCGGGCTGTCCATGTTCGGCGACCATCAAACTTAACTGAACTTGAATTGTTTTGTAGAAAGAAATGGTCCAAAATACCTTCATCCAGGATCCAGGAACTGATTAAAAGCTACAGGAAGTGACTAGAGGCTGTTATCTTTGCAAAAGGAGGATCTACTAAATATTAATGTCACTTTTCTGTTGAGGTGCCCATACTTTTGCACCGGTCAAATTTTGGTTTAATGCATATTGCACATTTTCTGTTAGTACAATAAACCTCATTTCAATCCTGAAATATTACTGTGTCCATCAGTTATTAGATATATCAAACTGAAATGGCTGTTGCAAATACCAAAATATTTAGAACTAAAAATGATTAAGATTAATAGGGGTGCCCAAACTTTTTCATAGGACTGTACATGTGTAAAAATACACGTGTAAAAATAAGACTCCCATTGACTTCAATGATATTTTTTACATGTGTAAAAATACGCCTGTAAAAAAAAACGCCTGTAAAATGTCATTGAAGTCAATGGGAGTCTTATTTTTACACCTGTATTTTTACACCTGTATTTGCAAAAATGCATGCGCATTTACTCCGTGTGAAGGCTCCCTGAAAGGTATTTTTTTACTTGTTCATATAAGTCCTACACATACCTTTAGAAATGTTGTGTTTAACCTCTACCCACCACGGCCATTTTTTGATTTTCATTTTTTGTTTTTGACTCTCCCCCTTCCAAACCCCATAGCTTTATTTATTTTTCCACTCTTAGAGCCATAGGATGTTTTATTGATTGCAGGACAAATTTTTTTTCATGATGCTACCATTTATTATTCTGTACAATGTGCTGGGAAGCTGGAAAAAAATTCAGAATGGAGTAGATGTGAAGAAAAAGTTAATTTGTGCAATTTTCTTACGGGAATTTTTTTTTTACGGCGTTCACTGTGCCAAAATGACATGTCACCTGTATTCTATGTTTCGGAATTGCTATTGCTTTGATCATTTTTTTATTCAAATTTTTATCAGAGGCAAAACGGTGAAAAAACGGCGGTATGGCACTTTTGACTTTTTTCCTGCTACAGTGTTTACCGTGCGGGAAAAATGTTTCTATAGATTTGTAGAGCGGGTGTTTTCGGACACAGGGATACCTAATGTGTATGTGTTTCACAGTATTTAAGTACTTTTATATGTGTTCTAGGGGAAGGGGGGGTGATTTGAATTTTTAATACTTTGTTTTTAACTATTCTTTTATTTATTTAGTTTTTGCATTTATTAGACCCCCTAAGGGTCTTGAACCCCAGGGGGTATGATAACTAATACAATGCATTGCAAAAAATCAGCATTTCTACATAGAGTAGCCTGCAAAAGAAAATCACTGCAGACAGGCCTGGGAGCCTTCACAAGGCTTCATGCCAACGTGGCTCCCGGGCGGCCGCCATAGTTAAACACCCGGCATTTCCATAGGTATAATTGATATGCTTCAATTTACAAAAATGCAAGCATTTTTGAAATGGCAGAATTTCCGCTGCAGATTTTGCTCTGTAATGTGTGGATGGGATTAGTCAGAATCCCATCCACTTTGCAGTTAATGTAAAATGCAGCGTTTTTGCCACAGCACTTCCACACCACCAAAATGATCCGTGTTCACAATATGGTGCCAGGACTTTATTTTATTTCTTTTTTTAACCCACTCTGAGTTATTTAGCAAAATCTTCTTCTGTCGGACAACCCTTTTAACATTGCCCCACTGAAAAAGTGGAAATTGTCCACAGCTGGGCATCAGGTGGAATACATATTCATTGTGATCTATTGTAAACATTGAATATTCAAAATCACTATAAAAACCGCAGGGATAATTTTTCATAGACTTTTTGGGAACAACTAGCTAGTCGTCTGGCTCGGGGTACAATTAACTTGTAATTTTCTGGTTTCAAATATCTTGTTCTTTTCATAAAAATAACTACACTTTGGAATGAGCGTCAGGCCTTTGAACATACTATTGGCTTGCAAATAATATTGTGTTAATGAAATAAATTACAAAGGTAAAAATCTATACCCCGTATGCCCAAACTCAATAAGAAAGGTCATAAATGGTTGTAAAAAGTTTCTTATGCTTGCTGTGACCACTCCAGGCTTCTTCTCATGTGGCTTATGATGTCACCCAGAACACCTCCAGAGGAATTTACTGGTTCCTTACTAGCGGTTTGGCATATACAATTCTTCACCTTATTATTGTTATGACAGTGCACACAGAGTTTTATAGCCAATGTGAAACCAGATAACCTTTCTTTTCATTTTTCTTTTCAATTTTATGGCCTCCACTAAATGAATTTTAGCAGGTCACCCACAAAAAAAGGTGCGATTTACCCCTGTAAGTGCCAATGGGGCCTACAATGCATTTCTGGAAATGTACTGCAGGCCCCTCTATGACTGAAGTGAAAGCCATACTCCTTTTTTGTATATCTTGTAAAATTGAGTTGTTAAATTAATCCATCTGGCATAGTTTTTAAGTTTGAGTTTATAGTTAACGCCTGGTTTTGGACACTCGATGCATGGGCTCGGTTTATAGATCCACATGTTTTTTTTCTTTGTTTCCTTTTGGCACATTTTAATGCTGAGCATTTATCTTCCTCCTACCCATATTTCTGCTCTTTGATTTATCTTTATCCTAACAAAGTAACACTGTAGGGATTTTCATTTTCATTCAAAAATGAAGAAACTACTTATACGGCTTTAATGAAACTGCTAGATTTTACGTGTTTTACAGCTCATAATCTGAAATACACATTGCTGTGAATACTGGGCAGGGTAGAAGTGCCTAACGTTATACATTTACTTAGATTATTATAATTAAATATCACTCTTTTTGGATGAAGAGAGTTACAGTTTGGCTAAATAAATGAGAATAGTAATTACAATGCCCCGATACGGTTTACTAGTCATTTATTTCGACTCCTGAAACTCTCAATGTGAAATAATTAAAAAAAAAAAAAAATAGCTTAAAAAATTCTGAAAGTATATAAATACAGTGCGACTCCTGAGTGAGCAGAGTAAGGATTTATTCACAAATTCCATTTTGTTTTGCGAGTCTTAGGCTTCAAGCACACAAATGTGGCAGTAAAAATCAAACGGATGGCAAATAGATTGGTATCCACGTGCTGCCTGTGATTTTCATTAAACCATTCACTTAAATGAATGGACTAAGCTGCAAAAACAGACAGGTATAGGACCTGCTCCATAATTGCTGCTGTTTTCTATGGCCTGTACACACATCCCTAAAAAACTATGGATGTGTATATGGGGCCATAGAAATGAATGAGTGTGTAGTTGCAGATAATATATGTTAAGGGACTACGGTCGTGTGTATGGGACTATGTGTTATGCTATGTAGATGTTATATATTACCTGCATTTACAGAGAAACACACCAATGACCATTTTCCAACTGGCTCTGACCAATGTAAACGCATAATATGATGACACATGGACTACAAGAGCTCAATGGGAGGGATTAATTAAAAAAAAAAAAAATTAAGTTATACATCTCCATGTTTTTGAAAAGTGCCCTGAGCTTAGCACAAGTGGGCACTTGCAACCCTATAAATTATTAGAATTTATACCAGATTTAGAGTCAATTAGATCTCACACCCTCCCTCGTGTAGATTTGTATTTTCGGGTCATGGAGGGGCAGAGGTGAGACTAATTTATTCATTCACATGTTCCACCAGCACACGGGAGATCAAGACTGGCGTATAGAATGACCAGTATTGAAAAATGCCTTATGCTATTGCAGCTGCCATGTGCGTCTCTTAATTTACAGAAATCTAAAAAAATCAATCCCAATGACCCAAAATAGGTTATTGTAATAGAATTAATTAAAGGTAATCAAATAAAAATGTTTAGCGCATAAGAAATACCAAACACGTATTATGATATTGTGTTGACATGATGTTGAGTTCTATGGTCTTGGCTTTTCATGTAAGTTGCTGTGTCATCTGCCAGTGATACACTTCCTAAGGTCTCTTTACAAGCTCTGAAAATTCTTTAATTTCTTTTTTTTTCTTTACAAGAACACTATCTCTGTACGTAGCACTGTTTTTCCCATTAGGAACATTAGATTTTTCAGGCAAACCCAAACAAACTCCTTTATAAGTCAGTGGGATCCACAGGTGTCAACTGGGAAATGAATCCAGCACTGTGGCTTTTTATGTGAACAGAAGCCACAACGTGAGCAGAGCCTTAGCATGTTTGCCAGTTTTAGTAATGCTATGGCCTCTTTCAGTCTTCAGCATCTGGTAAGAGCGTGTGTTAGGGAATCACATTGGTTAATACTCTTCTAGATACTTAAACATGGAGATTTCATAGAAACGCTACGACAGATTTGTCAGTGCCAGTCTTGAGTTTCCCTGCACTTCCGGAGGATGCAGTTTATTTATGAGGACAGGCCATGTGCCTAGGCTGAATCCTATAACCTTTTGTAAGTGGTGCATATTCAGTCTTCATAGGGAGCACTGCCCTAAATGTCTCTTTGTGGAAAGTGTAAAAATGCCTTGGGAACTAAGTTCATGTATAAACCTCTGGTTTGCATTGTGTTTTTACACCAGAAGACTGGTGCAGAGGCATGACAAATCATTGTATGCATTCCCAGTATGGTATGATAATTCACCATTATTGTTTGTTTGCAACCATTGATTATTTATTATTGAAAAAGATTATAGGCAAAGTTGCTGAAATTTGTTATTTTTGAACAAGCAAAATAAATCGTTTGCATATTCTCCAAAATGAACCTGTCAAGAGCTTCTTGTCAATGTGTTAGCGAGTTAAACAGAACACATTGAAGTCAATGGGAATCTGTTTTGCAACGCTGATGCTTACGCAAGTTATCTTGCAAGAATCAGCGCTTGTTACATCATGTGAATGCCCCCTCAAGTTCAAAACATTGTTACCCTTTAGCTTATCAGTCTATGTATATATACCTATACACACAATGAAGTACTACAGAGCTGTGAGCATAATATACAATATAATATACAATACAGTAGAAAAACCTTTTCCATTCTCTTTTTAGGAGCACATTTATAAACTAAAGGATTCCTATGATAGTCTACCCTAGTGAAATGTCTGTAGGGTTTAGTCTTCTCTGGACACGTGGAATCCACATTTCAGAATCTTTATTCTTCACGTATTATCTACACCGATTTATTTCCATTCCATTAAATTAATTCTTCGAGCCTATGATGAAATGGTAATGTTTGCATTTTCCTTGGGTGAGCTGACATCATATGAAATAACAGGTTTTTATGGAGTAGCCTGTGTGGGACCGACCATGCCCTGCTTGTAATTAATATGCATTTTGTGGCATTTATATTGTTCATTACATTATATTTATGAAGCCTTATGTATTTCTGGAATGGACCCTAAAATAATGTTATATGTAGGTGGTCCTTTCTGGCTGCCGAGTGCCTGTTTTATCATTAGCTTATAAGCATACCTCCAGTTAGAAAACCACTTTTCATAAATGAATAGTACAGGTGAATATAAGAAACTTTGTAATATATTTTATTAAGATAGTCTGTTTCTTTTTCCACTTATTAGGCTGTTCTCATCTTTATCAGCCTGTTTGTTTACATAGAATTGGTAGCTGTATCCTGCTTACACATAGAGCTCTATGGAGAAGGGAGGATGAGGAGGATGTTATTTGATATATTGTTTCTCTAGCATAGCTGTATTAAAGGGGCTCTATCAGCAAAATCATGCTGATAGAGCCCCACATATGCGTGAATAGCCTTTAAAAAGGCTATTCAGGCACCACTAAAGTTATATTAAACTACCCCCCAGTTTTAAAATAATACTCTAAAAAAGAATTTGATCAACTTACCCATCGTGCACAGTGGGCGGCCATTCAGGGTCCGCCGTCTTCTTCATCTACGCCACCTCTTCCTGCGATGTCCTCTGGTCTCGTCTTCCTCCGGCCTGGGCGCATGCGCAGTAGCATGCTGCTTCTACTATGGCTACTGCGCATGCGCCCAGGCCATTTTTTTTAGCAATGTCAGTTCGCGAGCGCTGGAGGAAGACGGGACCCGAGGACATCGCTCGAAGAGGAGGCGTGGATGAAGAAGACGGCGGACCCTGAATGCCCGCCCACCGTGCACGATGGGTAAGTTGATCACAGTCTTTTTTAGGGTATTAGTTTAAAACTAAGGGGTAGTTTAATATAACTTTAGCGGTGCCTGAATAGCCTTTTTAAAGGCTATTCACACATATGTGGGGCTCTATCAGCATGATTTTGCTGATAGAGCCCCTTTAAGAGAGCTCCTCCTCATTCACAGAATAGCAGACTATTGTAGCAACTAGAGATGAGCGAACAGTGTTCTATCGAACACATGTTCGATCGGATATCAGGGTGTTCGCCATGTTCGAATCGAATCGAACACCACGTGGTAAAGTGCGCCAAAATTCGATTCCCCTCCCACCTTCCCTGGCGCCTTTTTTGCACCAATAACAGCGCAGGGGAGGTGGGACAGGAACTACGACACTGGGGGCATTGAAAAAAATTGGAAAAAGTCATTGGCTGCCGAAATCAGGTGACCTCCATTTTAGACGAATAGTGGATTTCAAATCCGGGTCATATGAGAATGTGAACTTTGTGACTATGAGACAGGGATAGCTGTACAGGCAGGGATAGCTAGGGATAACCTTTATTTAGGGGGGAATGTTATTAAAAATAACTTTTTGGGGCTCTATCGGGTGTGTAATTGTGATTTTTGTGAGATAAACTTTTTCCCATAGGGATGCATTGGCCAGCGCTGATTGGCCGAATTCCGTACTCTGGCCAATCAGTGCTGGCCAATGCATTCTATTAGCTTGATGAAGCAGAGTGTGCACAAGGGTTCAAGCGCACCCTCGGCTCTGATGTAGCAGAGCCGAGGCTGCACAAGGGTTCAAGCGCACCCTCGGCTCTGATGTAGGAGAGCCGAGGGTGCACTTGAACCCTTGTGCACCCTCAGCTCTGCTACATCAGAGCCGAGGGTGCGCTTGAACCCTTGTGCACACTCTGCTTCATCAAGCTAATAGAATGCATTGGCCAGCGCTGATTGGCCAATGTATTCTATTAGCCTGATGAAGTAGAGCTGAATGTGTGTGCTAAGCACACACATTCAGCTCTACTTCATCGGGCTAATAGAATGCATTGGCCAGCGCTGATTGGCCAGAGTACGGAACTCGACCAATCAGCGCTGGCTCTGCTGGAGGAGGCGGAGTCTAAGATCGCTCCACACCAGTCTCCATTCAGGTCCGACCTTAGACTCCGCCTCCTCCGGCAGAGCCAGCGCTGATTGGCCGAATTCCGTACTCTGGCCAATCAGCACTGGCTAATGCATTGTATTGGCTTGATGAAGCAGTGCTGAATGTGTGTGCTTAGCACACACATTCAGCTCTACTTCATCGGGCTAATAGAATGCATTGGCCAGCGCTGATTGGCCGAATTCCGTACTCTGGCCAATCAGCACTGGCTAATGCATTGTATTGGCTTGATGAAGCAGTGCTGAATGTGTGTGCTTAGCACACACATTCAGCTCTACTTCATCGGGCTAATAGAATGCATTGGCCAATCAGCGCTGGCCAATGCATTCTATTAGCGTGAACTGAGTTTGCACAGGGGTTCTAGTGCACCCTCGGCTCTGCTACATCAGATTGCTACATCTGATGTAGCAGTGCCGAGTGTGCATCAGATGTGTAGTTGAGCAAAACTGACTCAGCACTGCTAAGTCTGCATTCGCATAGGAATGCATTGGCCAGCCTTCGGCCAATCAGCGCTGGCTCTGCCGGAGGAGGCGGAGTCTAAGGTCGGACCTGAATGGAGACTGGTGTGGAGCTATCTTAGACTCCGCCTCCTCCAGCAGAGCCAGCGCTGATTGGTCGAGTTCCGTACTCTGGCCAATCAGCACTGGCTAATGCATTGTATTGGCTTGATGAAGCAGTGCTGAATGTGTGTGCTTAGCACACACATTCAGCTCTACTTCATCGGGCTAATAGAATGCATTGGCCAATCAGCGCTGGCCAATGCATTCTATTAGCGTGAACTGAGTTTGCACAGGGGTTCTAGTGCACCCTCGGCTCTGCTACATCAGATTGCTACATCTGATGTAGCAGTGCCGAGTGTGCATCAGATGTGTAGTTGAGCAAAACTGACTCAGCACTGCTAAGTCTGCATTCGCATAGGAATGCATTGGCCAGCCTTCGGCCAATCAGCGCTGGCTCTGCCGGAGGAGGCGGAGTCTAAGGTCGGACCTGAATGGAGACTGGTGTGGAGCGATCTTAGACTCCGCCTCCTCCAGCAGAGCCAGCGCTGATTGGCCGAATTCCGTACTCTGGCCAATCAGCACTGGCTAATGCATTGTATTGGCTTGATGAAGCAGTGCTGAATGTGTGTGCTTAGCACACACATTCAGCTCTACTTCATCGGGCTAATAGAATGCATTGGCCAATCAGCGCTGGCCAATGCATTCTATTAGCGTGAACTGAGTTTGCACAGGGGTTCTAGTGCACCCTCGGCTCTGCTACATCAGATTGCTACATCTGATGTAGCAGTGCCGAGTGTGCATCAGATGTGTAGTTGAGCAAAACTGACTCAGCACTGCTAAGTCTGCATTCGCATAGGAATGCATTGGCCAGCCTTCGGCCAATCAGCGCTGGCTCTGCCGGAGGAGGCGGAGTCTAAGGTCGGACCTGAATGGAGACTGGTGTGGAGCGATCTTAGACTCCGCCTCCTCCAGCAGAGCCAGCGCTGATTGGCCGAATTCCGTACTCTGGCCAATCAGCACTGGCTAATGCATTGTATTGGCTTGATGAAGCAGTGCTGAATGTGTGTGCTTAGCACACACATTCAGCTCTACTTCATCGGGCTAATAGAATGCATTGGCCAATCAGCGCTGGCCAATGCATTCTATTAGCGTGAACTGAGTTTGCACAGGGGTTCTAGTGCACCCTCGGCTCTGCTACATCAGATTGCTACATCTGATGTAGCAGTGCCGAGTGTGCATCAGATGTGTAGTTGAGCAAAACTGACTCAGCACTGCTAAGTCTGCATTCGCATAGGAATGCATTGGCCAGCCTTCGGCCAATCAGCGCTGGCTCTGCCGGAGGAGGCGGAGTCTAAGGTCGGACCTGAATGGAGACTGGTGTGGAGCTATCTTAGACTCCGCCTCCTCCAGCAGAGCCAGCGCTGATTGGTCGAGTTCCGTACTCTGGCCAATCAGCACTGGCCAATGCATTTCTATGGGGAAAAGTTAGCTTGCGAAAATCGCAAACTGACAGGGATTTCCATGAAATAAAGTGACTTTTATGCCCCCAGACATGCTTCCCCTGCTGTCCCAGTGTCATTCCAGGGTGTTGGTATCATTTCCTGGGGTGTCATAGTGGACTTGGTGACCCTCCAGACACGAATTTGGGTTTCCCCCTTAACGAGTTTATGTTCCCCATAGACTATAATGGGGTTCGAAACCCATTCGAACACTCGAACAGTGAGCGGCTGTTCGAATCGAATTTCGAACCTCGAACATTTTAGTGTTCGCTCATCTCTAGTAGCAACCATTATCTATGTGTGTTTTCCATTAACTTCCTTCTCCCCCTCCAATAGACTATGTTGCCTTCTCCATTTATCAAGCTGCGTTACTTTTTACATACTTGATAAATAAGATATATTACAACGTTTCTTATTGTCGCCTGTAATATTCATTTCTGAAAAGGTTTTCATAATTGGAGGCACATTTTATAAGGAATCTACATCTTCTTAGCAGTGTATTTTTTAATGAATGGGCCTAGTCCGGAGGGTGGTGTCGCGAGGCGGATGCCGCAACTGAATTAGCCGCTTAATCTGCCTGAAGAAAGGGCAGCTCGCTTATTTTTTCCGCGAGTGGGAACAAATCGCTCGCGGAAAAAGGAAATGACCCGCTCCAATCGATTTCAATGGGAGGCGGTAGGATTTTAATGCAGATTCCGTCTCAAAATCCAGACCATTTTGCCCCGTGTGAACAAGCCCTTATAGCTTCTACTTTAGAGACATTGTAATAATTCCTGTAAATGCTAATAACTAACAGAGTTCCATCCTCTTTACCCTGTGCAGTAGCTCTCTATCTTGAAGCATTAAACTATGTCTCTACATTTGTTATATATATATATATATATATATATATATATATATATATATATATATATATACAGTGCCTACAAGTAGTATTCAACCCCCTGCAGATTTAGCAGGTTTGATAAGATGCAAATAAGTTAGAGCCTTCAAACTTCAAACAAGAGCAGGATTTATTAACAGATGCATAAATCTTACAAACCAAAAAGTTATGTTGCTCCGTTAAATTTTAATAAATTTTAAACATAAAAGTGTGGGTCAATTATTATTCAACCCCTAGGTTTAATATTTTGTGGAATAACCCTTTGCAATTACAGCTAATAATCGTCTTTTATAAGACCTGATCAGGCTGGCACAGGTCTCTGGAGTTATCTTGGCCCACTTCTCCATGCAGATCTTCTCCAAGTTATCTAGGTTCTTTGGGTGTCTCATGTGGACTTTAATCTTGAGCTCCTTCCACAAGTTTTCAATTGGGTTAAGGTCAGGAGACTGACTAGGCCACTGCGACACCTTGATTTTTTCCCTCTTGAACCAGACCTTGGTTTTCTTGGCTGTGTGCTTTGGGTCGTTGTCTTGTTGGAAGATGAAATGACGACCCATCTTAAGATCCTTGATGGAGGAGCGGAGGTTCTTGGCCAAAATCTCCAGGTAGGCCATGCTATCCATCTTCCCATGGATGCGGACCAGATGGCCAGGCCCCTTGGCTGAGAAGCAACCCCACAGCATGATGCTGCCACCACCATGCTTGACTGTAGGGATGGTATTCTTGGGGTCGTATGCAGTGCCATCCAGTCTCCAAACATCACGTGTGTGGTTGGCACCAAAGATCTCGATCTTGGTCTCATCAGACCAGAGGACCTTGAAAAAGTCTGTCTCAGAGTCCTCCAAGTGATCATGAGCTAACTGTAGACGAGCCTTGACATGACGCTTTGAAAGTAAAGGTACCTTACGGGCTCGTCTGGAACGGAGACCATTGCGGTGGAGTACGTTACTTATGGTATTGACTGAAACCAATGTCCCCACTGCCATGAGATCTTCCCGGAGCTCCTTCCTTGTTGTCCTTGGGTTAGCCTTGACTCTTCGGACAAGCCTGGCCTCGGCACGGGAGGAAACTTTCAAAGGCTGTCCAGGCCTTGGAAGGCTAACAGTAGTTCCATAAGCCTTCCACTTCCGGATGATGCTCCCAACAGCAGAGACAGGTAGGCCCAACTCCTTGGAAAGGGTTTTGTACCCCTTGCCAGCCTTGTGACCCTCCACGATCTTGTCTCTGATGGCCTTGGAATGCTCCTTTGTCTTTCCCATGTTGACCATGTATGAGTGCTGTTCACAAGTTTGGGGAGGGTCTTAAATAGTCAGAAAAGGCTGGAAAAAGAGATAATTAATCCAAACATGTGAAGCTCATTGTTCTTTGTGCCTGAACTACTTCTTAATACTTTAGGGGAACCAAACAGAATTCTGGTGGTTTGAGGGGTTGAATAATAAATGACCCTCTGAATAAACTTTTCACAATTTTAAAAAAAAATTAAACAAAGAAATAACATTTTTTTTTGCTGCAGTGCATTTCACACTTCCAGGCTGATCTACAGTCCAAATGTCACAATGCCAAGTTAATTCCGAATGTGTAAACCTGCTAAATCTGCAGGGGGTTAAATACTACTTGTAGGCACTGTATGTATATATATATATATATATATATATATATATATATATATATATATATATTCTTCATTTATATAAAAAGTAGACCATACAAAAGCGGCTGCCACACAAATAGATACACTTTTATATATTTTAGAACATTAATATAATATTAGTATACCCAGATTACCGACAGGGTGCAAATAAACCATACAGTTACAAATCTGTGTCTATCATTTTATGAATCCTGTACTTTTCCCACTTTCATAAAACCATTCCTATATTGATATGTTTTCATTGTCTTGAAGCTGCAGACTGTAACATACTTTGCTCTACTGCTTGGCCTTTTTTTTGTGTTGTTTTTTTTTTTTACCTTTTGTGTTAGGGAACGTTTTATAGGTTCATAAATAGTAAAATCTACATTTAACTGCAAGTTTTATATCTATTATGGGAAAAGGAATTCTTTTGTATACCTTGCAGTAAGATTTGTCAGTTACTGTCTGTAGCAGGGATCCTTTTTAAGACTCAGAACATACTGGTCTTACAGGGGCTATCTGGTTTCTAAGATTGATTAGCTGCTTTGCTCACTCACCCTACAAACTGTAGCAGCCCCATTGAAGTCTATGTCTGTACGGTTTAAAGGTACCTCGCTGCCTTGGTAGTGGTGATCTGCAGAAGTTCCAGCTGTCAGACCCCCGCAGATCTAATATTGATGGCCCTCAGGATAGGACATCAGTCTTAGAAACCAGATAACAGATATCTTTTGTGGACACATTTATAAATCAAAAGAATCTGTGAACAACAAATCAGAAAATTTAATAGTTATATTTTGGTATGTATTTGTAAGTTGTTGGCATATTATTTTTTTTGTTTCATTGATGTATTTGTGCTGTTTCAGGGATGGGAAGAATCGGTGGATGCCGCATTATCTCACCTCCTTAGGACATGTTTATCTAAGAGTTCTAAAGAACAAGCGCTAAACCTCACCAGCCAGTTAAGCATTCCAAAAGATACATCCAAGCTGAAGAAACACATCACCTTATTGTGTGATAGACTGGCCAAAGGTGGAAGGTTGTCTTTAAGTGCTGATTCCGGATCACAACAATCTCATCTCATGGCAGGTAAAAGTTTTTGAGATTTTAAACAATGCATGGTGATATTATGGTATCTGAGTATCCCTTCTGATAAAGGCTCAGAACATTGGGGAGATTTATGAAGACTGATGTTTCCAACACCAGTCTGCATATTTGTTGCGCTGACGGTGTGTCTACCTCCTTTATGACAAGTCACACACGGCCATGTGCTTACAGTGAAATCTATGCCAGCTCACAGCCGGTGTAGACTTCCAGCATAATTTATGCCAGGTTTTTTTTGGGGGGTTTTGCCCCATTTTCGGGAAAGTGGCGTGGGCAGGGAAAAATCACTTATGTTAATTTATAAACTTCCCCAATATGTTTGCTAGCCATCCAACTAAGAGAACATTAAAATAACATGTCCAAATAACCTTATCCAATGGCTTCAGAGAGATTTTAGTCACAATACCTATTTAATTACTTAAATTTATAACCTACTGCATATACTCGAGTATAAGCTGAGGCCCCTAATTTTACCACACAAAACTGGGAAAACATATTGACTGGAGTATAAGCCGGGGGAGGGGGTTTGGGGGGGAATCCGCCATTGCCGTTAAAAAGTCTGGTCATGTGCATTACAGCTTAGTAACTCCATGTGCCTCATAGTAATAGCAGTTAACCCCATCATGTCCCTCACATTAACCCCCTGTGTGTCTCACATAAGATTTACTGATATGTGGAACATAGGGAGGTAATAATTAGGTATCTTCATAATTAAGGTCCTTCATTAGTACCCTCATGTGTCTCACATATTAGTAACCCTTATATGGGGCACGCAGAGGTTAATATGAGGGACATTATGGGGTTAACTGCTGTTATTATGAGGAACATGGAGTTACTGAAACTAAATTAATAACCCCAAATGCCTGACATTACTAATAGTAACCCCAGCAGGTACCTGTGTGTTTTACTTTCACTTTATTCTAGCTTTCTCTGCTCGATACAACAGACATGTTCTATAAGACACAATGAATCCTGGCCACTGACCTATCTGCAGATGTTACATTCTAGTGGCTACAGGACCTTTCATGACATCACAGTCACATGACCTACATGACAAGCCAATTACAGAGCAGTAGCACTAAAGGACATTCCCCTTTGTTTAATTTATGCAGGTCCTTGCAGGTCTCTGTGCTCTGTGGTCCCTAACTCGAGTATAAGCCGAGGGGGGCTTTTTCAGCATAAAAACTGTGCTGAAAAAGTCGGCTTATACTCGAGTATATATGGTATATGCCTTATAGAATACAGATGCTGTATAATCCTATAAAGCAGATTGTAGTTCGAACTATGGGGGCATTATACCTGTGTGGAGCCACTAAGGAGGTTTCATCATTGTATGTTACACAAAGGAGGCTACTATTACTGTATGGATCACAAAAGGACTGGGTTGTGTTGAGACAGCATGATTAGGACTGGGTGGGGTTAAAGGAGGGTCTTAAAATATGTAAATATAGGCCATGTTCAGCTACTGGTCAGCATGGACCTTCACCTGCAGACCTCGGTCAGTGGACCTTTACTAAAAGTATTTGAGTATCTCTGCTATAGAAGGTACCTTTATGCAGTAGCTGTAAAACAACAAAAAACTAACTACCAGCCAGTAAATTGACCTTAAACATTTTCCTTCCCTTTCTGTCAAAGAAATGTTTAATATGAGAACTGATTTCATGGCCTCTTAACTATATCAACAGCGTGTTGAGTTTTTGGAATGTTTCCCGTATTCCACTATTTGCAGAGTGGAATATGAAAAGTCAAAGGACTTGTAAATAATACCTACCCCCTTCATATGTTTAAAGAGTAATGACCGTGATGAGAGTCAACATCCTCCTGGGATAGTAAAGCCCTTTTTTCTCATGTTTGCTCATTGAACTCTCATAATGGTTACCAATATTTTTTATGGCTATATGTAGTCTTTAATGACAGACAAGGGAAACCAACTTGTTCGCGGTCTCTCATGGCTATTGTGTCTCATATTCTTGTTCATTTATAGCAATAAAATTCTTCAATCCTGTCCTAAATATTTTCTAACTTTGGGCCTTGATTTGCATATATTTTTTATTTATTAGTGTAGCAAAAATAGTTTTTATTGGGGATGTGCAGGGCTTTGTCGTTGTCATAAATCGAAGCTGATATGGTTTTTTTTTAGTTTTAATTTATGGGCTAAAAATTAAAAATAAATGTTTTTTTTGTTAGAATGTGGTTTGCTCAGTCAATAATACGCCAAAATAAATAGAGATGAGTGAATATACTTGATTGAATACCTCCATCGCATAGCTCCCATTGCAGAAACACGTCCGAGGCTTTGATTTTTTACTGCCCCTCCCACCTTCTCTGGCGCCGGGAGCAATGCGATGGAGGTATGCAATCGAGTATATTCGCTCATCTCTTAAAATAAATCTTTTAATTCTCTTATACAGATTAATATGTACATTGTGGAACCCACTGAGAACAATGTTTTGGATGCTACTGTCAACAGCAACAGTTCATTGGTTCACCACATGCAGAAAAGTCACAGGATGGGGGGAATTCATCAAGTAAACTGGAGTAGAGGGAGTACATTGTGGCGTACATATCGTGCAAATCCCGTTCTCCCACTAAACATACCCCACTAATCCTGAACTGCGCTACACTCACCACATTGTGCGAGTGTGGATGGAGTAGGGGGGGGGGATGGGACCTGAGCCTGACAGATTCATTATAACTCTCGCCAGTTTTCTGGGGTTGTAATGGAAATCTATGACCGTTCTAACTGGCGCAGCTTGCCATTCTGGGGTAAGGCCTCCTTCTCTGTGCCAATAGGACCTTTATTAAGGCTGCCCCATTGTCTCGTCACAGGGAATCCCTGTGATACATTCAGTTTGTCCCTAGAAAATGCAGAAGCAGTATATTCTCTATTCTGAAACACAATTCTGTATTCACAGGGAGTTTCTATCAGGAAATTACAATAAACAGTAAGTTGTATGGTATTCTTAATGAAAGTGTACTGTACAGTATTAATGTCCTACAGTTTGTCAGATTTTGTGCACAGTATTGAAACCGTACTTAAATGTAAATGAACATTAACCCGTTTATCCAGTGTTATAGGTTTACTAGAATTTTTCTCATTTTGTGATCTACCTTGGAAATTGCTTTGTTATAGTAATATGGAGAGAGAGACTTTTTATAAATTCTGATTTACTCTACATTCATATATTATAGAAGGGTCTCAGGTATTTTATCTCAGACTCTGCTCATTTCCCTGCTTTCTGATCCACATACAAGAGGAATATATAATATTATGAAATTTGTGTTATACAACATTTTTTACACATTTTTTGACCATGGAAAGTGATATTTTTACTCTCTTTGTAATTGTTATCATATTTTGTATTTTTCCTTTAGGATTCAGTATGACCTCAGTAATTTCTCTGGACAATGCATAGTTTTCATCTTTTTGTAGTTTGTTAGTACTGTTCTTTATTTCCTAAATAATCCAGTTCAGATCTGCAGTCTGGAGTTATGTGTCCTAACATTATTCACTGGCATCACTAGGAGAAAGCATGGACCCTCAGAATAAAGACCCAGACGCTGGAATCTAATCCTAGCATCGCATCTTCTTCTATGGAGAACCTTGGTCTATCCTTGTTGCTTCTCTGCCAGATTTCAACAGTGGAGAATGAAATGTGAATTCCAGAAGAGGATTCCTGCGTGGATACCCATAAATGCCAGTTAACCTCTGCGGATCTGTAAATTTCGTATTTAGTATACAATTGTGTGCATACTTTTTATATAGTACATGTTTACAGCTTGATGACACATTATCAACCATTTGTAGAAACAGAGCTACATAAGGTTACTGAAAAATCCTCATAGGTTACCAAATGCAATAGTGAGATCATATCTGCTTATACCCAATAGCGCAAGCTAGTCATCCTATGTTATCAGCTACCTCCAGGTTAAGGGCCATATGTCATACTGTGATTCATGTCATAATTAGAAATCTTTCCGTTTTTATTACTATGATGAATATATCAGATGCTGATAAATTGTAAGCTACCAATTTACAAATAGAACATGTATAGTTTACATTTTAGTATGAAGCCATAATATGAACATTTGTAACATATCGTATGATAAAACAGCAGTTACTAATAACAGAAGATTTTTCAGAGAGTTAGTGATTGTCAGTGAGGCCCTTTTAGTGCTTTTCTACAGGTAATATATTCTGTATACTGTGAAGTCACTTTAAGACAACCACACAAAATTGCATTGAGAAGTGTTTTACTATGGGGGTGGTCTTCACAAAGAAGGCTGTGAGTATGCTTGCTTAATATACATTGGTACTGAAAAAATCTGCTACAAGAAATTTAGTCTAGATACACGGGGTCTTCCTCTCAAAGAGGTGGTCTTTTGGAGAGCTTTCACTGTATAATGTTTAAAGGGAGTCTGTCAGCCGGAAAATTTGTGTCAAACAAATTCCAGTACGTTGTAGGGTGGCTTCTACACTTTCCAAAGTTGTC
Source organism: Leptodactylus fuscus (assembly GCF_031893055.1). Lineage (NCBI taxonomy): Eukaryota > Metazoa > Chordata > Amphibia > Anura > Leptodactylidae > Leptodactylus > Leptodactylus fuscus. Next base: position 143,985,594 of record NC_134268.1, read on the forward strand.
TTTTTCAGCATTTGCAGCTCCAGTTTCATGAAAATCTGTGTTTTATTCATATGCAAATTAACTGACACCATCAGGCATGCTCAGTACAGTCAGCACAGCACTTATCATGACCGATCCAGATGATGATCGCCTAGAGGAAGATGTCACTTAAGTATAGAGGATAGAGCTGTAGTTGGGGCGGTTATCTAGAACAGAATATGAAGCCTCAGCTGGAAAAAAATACCAGTAAAGCCCAGTTCTTATAAATGCAACTGCAATGCTAAAAAAAGAAAGGCATCTTTGGAAAGTGCAGAAGCAGATCTGTAAGATACTGTCATTTGTTTAACATCAATTTTTCTGTTGACATTCTCCTTTAACGGATGTACTATTTGATACAGAATATCATTCGATGAAGTGTATATACTACAATCAACCTCCTTTTTGTAGCAGACCTAGGTACACAATGTTTTTCTAGAAGAACATGCTAGGGCTGGCTTAAAAGGGGTTACATGGTTTCATTAAAAAAAAAACAAAAAAAAAACCCTGTCTACAGGCCAGCATGATTTAAAAGAAGGAAACAAGTTGGATTTACTTTCAGTCCCCTGCCCATCCATCTCTACTTCTCTCTGCTGGTATTTGTTGATGGGTTACAGTGGTGACATGATGCCAACAGCAAGTGACTTCTGCCTCCAATCACTGGCCTTAGTGGTATACAGACTATGGTCAGTTATCATCCGAAACCGTTCAACCCCTTTAAAGGACTTTTCTAAGCCCCAAAACTGAACTTCAGGTAAATGGAAAATAATAAATTTTCCCACTATCCCAGCTGCAGGTTCTAGTGAGTTCCAATGATGACATCCATGGCCAATGACCACTGGCCTTAGCAGTCATGTGTTGTAATAGAATACATCGTTGCTACAGTTCTGGAACAGTGAAGCACCTGACTACCACGCGTGACTGCTGAGGCAGGTGATTGACTGCACTGGCCATTGACGTCATACTGAATGGATTGAGAGGAACAGGACCCAACCACAGCAAAGGCAGGGTGCAAAGGAGGTGAGGATCACTTTCTTTTTTAACCCTTTCTTTGTCCTTCGTTCTTTTTCGGGGTGAGAGGGGCTCAGAGTAACCCTGTAGGATAAGACCACACCTTGCAGAAATCCAGTAGAAAAAAAAAAATGAGATTTTTTGTCTCATTCACACATAGAGGGAAAAAAAAACCTGTGGAAATGCCGTATCTTCAGAAATGACTTATAAAGGGTGGTGAAAAATGAAAAATGCAGCAGGAAAACCAGTGAATATGAAAGCTTTTTTGCTGCGTTTTTTTCTGGTGCGTTTCCACAGCATTTATTAGCTACTTTTTCACAATGTGTGGCTTTAGCCTCAAAGTTCTTAGCATGAAGTATTTTCTAGAGAGCCATTTACTTGCTTACAGATGACTGTATGTACGATAACAATGAGCAGGGTGTGTGCAAAACATTACTGTGAAGGCAGCGCATGTATGAGCAATATGTTGGGATAGATTGCTGTGATTGCCATGTAATTTTTTATTACTCGAAATATTTTTTACCATTATTTAACTTAGATGAAAATAATAAATATTTGTTCCCTTATCAAACAGTGTTGTGTTTCATTTATACATTTAGGGCGCTGTCACACTGCCATTGGCATAGGAGCGTGCTTTCACATAATCCTTCATGAGACAGAAGCAATGGACTTTAATGATAAGAGAGTGATGGATGCAGACGGTTTTCCACCATGCTAATATAAAAGACATGACAAACATTCAGACTAAACAGACATTTCTCTTCCTACAGAAGCAGCCTCAGTAGACTAATGTGTAGTGCTGCAGATATAAGGGTCTTCAGCAGCTACAGCATTTATTGTACTGTTCTGTATCCAAGATACTACAGAACATCATATACACACCTCCGATATTGACGTTTTTGAGTATCATATCAATAAGTAGTAAATAGGTAATTCTTACTAGAGATGAGCGAACACTATTCGAAACAGCCATTTCGAATAGCACTCTCCCATAGAAATGAATGGTCGTAGCCGGCACGCGGGGGGTTTAAGCGGCTGGCCACCAGCAAAGTCTGCGTGCCAGCCGCTTCCATTCATTTCTATGGGAGCGTGCTATTCGAAACCGCTGTTTCGAATAGTGTTCGCTCATCTCTAATTCTTACTCTTTAAAAAGATTCTGTAGCAGCTGAGGCATGTTACAGAAGATATATAATGCCAGCCCACTCTAGTGCTTTTATATATTTACAATACTCCTCGGTGACATTCAGAATTCCTATAGCTTATGGACCTGGTAAGGCATAGATTATCCACATGTATAACGTTATTCACACTCTGGAAATAATCCATTTTATTTTATAATTCATATCTCTCTATTGGAATTTGCTGATTTATATCTGACAGTTAATTCACTTGAAAATGAAACTACTAGAAGATGTACTAGAGATGTTCTGTTATTGTCACTGCAGCTCCTCTCATCTCTCCATTAGGGTCATGATATAAGAAATGGATGTGTTGGGTTGGCGCGCACTTTATCATGTGTTTTTAACCTACCCAGTGTTTCTGGTGACGCTATCTAGCTTTATTGCCAGGAGTTTTGTAGAATCCCTTGGAGAATGTTTTGCATTCTCAAGCAGCCGTGTCATGAGAGACAAATTTAAAAGCAAACAACATAAGAAAAAATAACTTACATTTACGATTTGTAAATACTTGCTGCTTCCTGTGGGAATAAATATGCCAAGACACTAAAAGCTGTATTTATTTTTACATTCCTGTCTGAGAAAAACCATTGCGGAAAACCCCTGGATAACTCTGTAGGCAAGTCCTGGGATAAGCCACAATCGGCAGCAGGTAATATGCAGGGTAAATAGTCCCCAGGATAACACTGCCATCCAGCCCTGGGATAAGCCACAATCGGCAGCAGACAATATGGCAATATGCAGTGTAAATAGTCCACAGGATAATACTGCAGGCAAGCCCTGGGATAAGCCACAATCGGCAGCAGGCAATATGCAGGGTAAATAGTCCCCAGGATAACACTGCAGGCCAGCCCTGGGATAAGCCACAATCAGCAGCAGGCAATATGCAGGGTAAATAGTCCCCAGGATAACACTGCAGGCCAGCCCTGGGATAAGCCACAATCAGCAGCAGGCAATATGCAGGGTAAATAGTCCCCAGGATAACACTGCAGGCCAGCCCTGGGATAAGCCACAATCGGCAGCAGACAATAAGGCAATATGCAGTGTAAATAGTCCCCAGGATAACACTGCAGGCAATCCTTGGGATAAGCCTCAATTGGCAGCAGGCAATATGCAGAGTAAATCATCTCCTGGATAACACTGCAGGCAAGTCCCAGGATAAGCCACAATCAGCAGCAGGCAATATGCAGGGTAAATAGTCCCCAGGATAACACTGCAGGCCAGCCCTGGGATAAGCCACAATCGGCAGCAGACAATAAGGCAATATGCAGTGTAAATAGTCCCCTGGATAACACTGCAGGCCAGCCCTGGGATAAGCCACAATCCGCAGCAGGCAATATGAGGGTAAATAATCTCCTGGATAACACTGCAGGCAAGTCCTGGGATAAACCACAATCGGCAGCAGGCTATATGCAGAGTAAATCATCGTTTCCCTACCTTGTTCATTTACAACACCCTGTATATACATCAGTAGATATGTATGTCACTTTGGACAATTTTGCCCACTTTTGGAACATTTTATAACTATAGTCTACCATGCTACTTTGAAAGCCACACCAAAATACTACTTTCTGCTGAGGAACTTGTCATAAAGACACAACAACTTAATAATTGTAAACATATGGTTAATTGTAAAAATCAGAATCTGGGCTCGTTCACATCTGCGGCCCGGCACTCCGTACTTAGGTTTCCGTTTCCTGCCTAAAACACAGGCAGGATACGGAAACCTGCAGGAGTCTCTCTCACCCATTCATTTGAATGGGTGAGAGAAATGTCCGGCCGTGCGCGGCGGTGAGCGTTTTAGGCTCTCCGCCGCGAAACCGGGTTTTATAATCCGAACACAGAGTCGGACATGCAGTACTCTGTGTCCGGATAAAAGAATCCGGTTTCGCGGCGGAGAGCCTAAAACGCTCACCGCCACGCACGGCCGGACCCGGTCTATGGTTTCCGTCTTCTGGCATGCAGAAGACAGAAACCATAGAACGGAGACCCCAAACGCAGGTGTGAACCCAGCGTCTGTCATTTGGTGATTATTTGCCTTAATATTTATTATACACTTTGTGTCCCCATAAGATAATAATAGACCATTGTTTGCATTTTAACTTTTTTTTCTGCTTTTCCCTGTACATGGGGTTGATGCATTATTCCCACTTAAAGGAGGAATGCAACTAACGCTAGGTTCACACATGCATTGGGGTTTCCATTCTGGGGGTCCGCTTGGGTACCCCCGAACAGAAATCTAATCTGCTTAAAAAAGCAGTTAACAGCTAACCCCATAGGCTATAATGGAAAAAAGCACTTTTCACTCCGCATTTCTTAAGTGGGTTCAGAGACAGAATGCCTGAACGGAGTTTAGGCGCTGGTGTGAACCCAGCCTTACTTGTACTTATTGCAGTGCTGATCTGGATCCTGTAGAATGGTCAGGCACTTGTCAGAAACCCAGTTATGATTTTCTTATTGTGGATGGGTTATCTTCTCATACCTGTGGTGTCCCTGTCCAATAAAAAGGAAATCAATGCTGAACTTCAGGAAAGTTCCAAACCACAGAAAGATCCTGCATTCATGGCTGTATCCAATGGCTGCAATCAAAACAAAAGACAACATCTTTAATGCTCAGTAAATGTGACAATTATTTTCATTAGTAATATTTGTGGACCCCCCCTTCCCCACACACACATGAATCCTGCTCGGGGTTTGAGTAAAGTACATTACAGTTTAGGATTTGTTCATTTAAGCTTTACAGGGAACAGTCACTTTAAATGGCCCCAACTGTAAAACAAGGCCTAGATCCTGTCAGTAGCCCACCTAAATTTTGAGATATCATTGGTTAAAGTGGAGCTAAATATACTCGCAGCTTCCTTTCAACCAGTGTGCAGAAGATGTGCAGCTCACAGTGTGAGAGAAGAGAAGGATTTTATTATTCTCCTGTCACTTTAGATAACCCCAGGATGAGGGCTGCCATGAACTCTCATAAAGCTACACTAAAATAAAATGGAAATCAGGAATGCTGAGAGGGATAAAATATTACCGATTTAAGGCTAAAATGCGTTGGTTCCCTAAATGTTAAAATGAGCCATAAATTTTAAATCTACAACCTAAAAATGACATTTTACGGAGTATTTTTGCATTCTTACTGTGACTATTAGGAGTTAATAAGGTCAGTGGTCGGCTACAGCAATTATATGCAAAAAAACAAAGGTAAGAAGGGTCCAATGCTTCAATGGTTTCAGGTAAGATATAGCAATATTAGTGAATGTTCCAGCGTCCAGATAAATCAAACTTGTTCAGCATTTTACACATTTTTTGAACACTTGTCAGAAAGGGGTAGTGGGTTCAGTTTCAACAATGTAAGGCCTCGTTTACATCTACGTTGGTAATCCGTTTGGGGGAGTCCGCATGGAGACCCCTCCCGAACAGAATACCAAGCACACTGACAAGCGGTGTGCCAGTGAAAGCACAAGGACCCCATAGACTATAACTTGGTCCGTGTGCTTGCAGCAAGATCTCCGTAGGGAACATGTGGAGAGGAAAGTACTTCACAATCTACTTTCCTGTCCGCATGTTCCGTACGGAGATCTCACGGCAAGCACACGGACCCCATTATAGTCTATGAGGTCCGTGTGCTTTCACTGCTCACCGCTTGTCAATGTGTTCAATATTCCGTTCAGGGCGTCCCCATGCAGACTCCCCGAATAGATTACCGAATGCAGATGTGAACCAAGGGTTAGCTTTCTGTGTTATAAAGTCGAGGAGGTGGTCCTATTAGCTGTATGCGCAGTCATAGAGTGGAAACTGTCAGGCACTAATAGGACCACCTCCTTCACCTTATAAGAAAACAGAACTTTCAATAGATATATGTCAAGTTATACTGTTTGCTCTGCATTTTGCTGGTGACAGGTTCACTTTACAGCAATCCATTTAATAGTTGGTATAAACTTAGACCAGACATTCCAAGGATGCAGCAGATTTATCATCACGCTTCAGCCATCGCTCTGAAATCTGGCGCATTAGTAGACTCTCTAATCTAAATAGACATGGTCTTGAATTTTAAACAGGATCAGCAATTCTGTTCCATTGTGTCCATGTCAATTGGCTGGACCAACCCTTATCAATGCTGTAAAAATCATACCAGATATGCTTGTGAGGCTGACCACTGTTGATGTGTAGTATATTTATTGAAGGAAGTTAATAAAAACCTTATAATTTAATAAGCCATATGTGTATTTTTGGCAAAATGTCATCAACCACAGGAAATGTAATCACTAGAATATGAAAAAGTCAAGACGTATCGCATCAACAGGAACAACCATGTGCTAAGTAAAGCCAGAAACACCAATACCAGGAGCTGTGACAGACAAGTAGCTGAGCCAGGGTTGTAAGTTGAGCTGTTTAAAGAAAATCGTCATCTATTTGTGTGAGCCGAAGGATTTGGGAATGATGTGGTATCTTTACAGATAAATGTTCAAGTCTAAAGAAAGCAAGGTTCACATATACAAAGCAGAGGAAAGGTAAAATCTAGAGAGATTAGAAGCATAACCCAACCCAAGGAGCAATGAGTAGAGCCATTTATGGAAGGATTGATGGTATTTTCTCCTGTGGCTTTTCTGATGGTGCCGGATAGGTTTCACAAGGAGAAGCACATTTTGAGCGCCTATGAGGAACACGTATCATTGCCCTACAAACTGGTGGTTCTTTAATAGGAAAAAGTAAACTTAAGCCTCAGTGTTCAAATAAACACATAAAGGGACACAATGACTGATGTTTGTTTGAAGTAATACCCCGAGTAGTCGTATACCACGTAATGAATAAGCAGCTAAAGCTCAACATTATCCCGGGAAATCCAATCAGCGCTAGTATTGCACAACGTAAACATTCAGCACAGGGAATTTTACCAATATTTAACATTGCTTTAGCTTTGGGTGTTTGAACTTTGACCTTGCACTTATTTCTAGACTCTAGATTTGGAGGCAATAACAAGCAAAAATATTTTGTTTTAATATATGTGGACACCTTTCCAAAACAATTTACAAAATAGCAAATTAACCATATCCAGATGGTAACATGTTTATAAAGATATACAGCTATAGGCGACTGCTGGTTCTATAGCAAAGGAATATGCAGATAGATAAGGCCCGGTTCACATCTGCATTTGTTTGGTCCACTTGGGGACCACCCGAATGGAAATCTAATCCGTATAAAAAAGCGGTTACCTAAGAAAACCCGTGGACTATAGTGAGGTCCGTGTGGTTTCTGCACAAAATATGCAGAGAGAAAACTGCTGCTTGCAGGACTTTTCTCTCTGCATATTTCATGTGGATAGGCGAACGCAACGCAGATGTGAACTGGGCCTAAGAGTTGGTCGCAATCTCTTCTTCAATTTATCCATTTGGGGTGCTGATTTTTTTTTTTTTTTTTTTAAGAAAGAGTTATATTAAAACTGACCTGCTTTGGAATTACTCAGAAACACAACAAAGCTTGATCCATCAAGAGCTCACCTTAGGGTCACTTCAGTATGTATTAGCTATCCATTGTTAAAGGAAACCTGTCACATGGAAAATACAATGCAATCTGCAGGCAGAATGGTACAAAGCAGGAGGAACTGAGCAGATATATGTGTATCTTTGTGGGAAAAGATTCAGTAGAACTTGTATTTTATTCATTTGAGTCCCTTCTATTTCTATTCTGAAATTCCAAGGGGTTGTCTACCTAATTATTTACATATTTCTTTGTATGCAATCATACAGAGCTAACAGTAGGACCGCCCCCTTGACTTTCAGCATAAAAATAAAAGGCATTCATATGAATAAAATATAAGTTTTACTGAATCTGTTTCATAAATGTATATACAGTATTGATCTGCTCGGTTCTCCCTGTTTTATACGATTCTGCCTGCACATTGCATTGAATTTTCCATGTGATATGTTACATTTAAACCTCTTGATCGTGTATACAGAAAACAGTGAGGGTAAAGTGAACAAGCAGCTGGTTATCTATAGTCAGAACCATCTAGGGTAAAAGCCACACACACACACACACACACACACACACACACACACACACACACACACACATACACACATATATACAGCCAGAGATAATACAGAATTGTGTTTAAAGCCACATATAGTTCAGGCTGTACAATTTATACCTAGTGAAAAGTGTTACTGAGGTCGATAAGAGTGATAGAAAGCCAGGGCACATACAGATACTCTGACAAACAGCACACTTAAATCCAAGGCCGAGAAAAGAGGCTGAGACAAAACAAGTTATAACACTAGTATACATTGCAGTATTCGGTATACATTGCTTTCACTGGAAACTAGTAAATCAAAGGAATGGATTTTTAATATAGAGGCTGAAAGGACAGAAGTACATTGCTGGAGTACAGTGAAGTAAACTTACTATGCAGAATCTTAAGACTAGTGACAATGTGTGTCTTGCAAAAGAACTAGGTCTGTTTAGGAAATAAATATATATTGAACTCCATTCAAGTATCTGAAATACAATATTTGCACGTCATTCTTTGTTTTTCCATAATTAATTTAGGTGGAAATTTGATGGTCTCAGTGGTCTTGACTTTTCTGCAGCAGACGGCAAGAACACTTATTACTGATAGATACATGACTTCATAGATCTTTACGTCCCCTTAGAATTGTGAAAGCAGAAATAGGATACAGAAGCAAGTCAAGAGTTAAAGGGGTTTCCAGATTTTTTTCTCCAATGGGCTTAAAACATAAAAATACACACAGACAATTAAAATGGAGCGGACATTGTTTTCTATTAAGAATCTTTTAGTGTCAAAGAATTTTTGTTTGGCAGCTGCTATTCCAGTAATCATAGACATACATATAGTACTTGTCTGAACCAGGTTAGATATAGTGGCATGCTTGTTACAGAAGGAAATAGTAATGTAATAATAGTCAAATATAACCTGTAGACATATCTCAACATTAAAGTGTATCCAGGGCCAGCTCGAGGCTTGTGTGGGCCCTTGTGTAACAGAGCCTCAATGGGCCCCTTGTGAAACAACTCATGTACACCGCAGCAAAAAAAACAACCAAAACTGTGTTTTTTGCTGAGGCATATCTACTGGAGTAGACTGTAGTACAGTCCAATCCATACAACTAGATACATGGTTGTTTTGACATATTGCCTATCATCTCGGCCCTTCTGACTTAGCTGTAAGGAGGTGGTGGGAGCAGTGGTCCTGTGAGGGTAGGCACGCACACATGGCAAACAGGCTCCACATGGCCCAGACAGATCACCAGCAGAGAGGATCGTGTGATTGTCAACAAGCATGGGCAGCTCCCACAGTTTCCATATCAACCATCCAGACACAGGTAACACCTTCATTAAATTCCCCTGTCTCTGGATGGACCATGTATAGATGCTTAGCAAAAACTGATTTCATGTTGACCAAGACGTGTCCTGCCTTTGACAGCCAAATGCCATCTCCTTTGTTTGTAGTAGAACTGTGTATAAGAAACCTGGGCTGCTACGCTTTGCAATCATACTGTATTTAGCAGCCAATCCAGGTCCTGTTCAGGATCTGACGACAGTTGGGTTCCAGTATAGAGGCCTTATGATGAGTACTTCAATCCTGCAGTGACATGTTCACCATTGCATGCAATAGTCAGTTACCCCTAATAGTGATATAAGAGACACTAACAGCTCAGCAATATGTGCAGGACATTCTGTGGCCACATGTATTGCCTCTCTTGGAAGGTGTTCAAATTGGCATTTTTTAACAGTTTAATACTTGCCCAGACACAGCGAAGGTTTCCCAGATTGCAACACTTCCAGTGCTTGTCTCTCACCAGATTTATTACCGATCAAGCATTTATGGGACCAGCTGAGATGCCAGCTTCTGTAACATCTGTGGGCAAAAGTGCTATAGAATACCATATGGAACCTTTGTGTCTTCATGCCCACCTATATCTCATCTAGTATCCAGGCTAGAGGTGGCCCAACAGGGTACTAAAGCCCCCTTTCTATTCTACATTTTACCCCAATAAACATATCCTTTTGCTCTAATATTGTAATTGCGTAGCTATATCATCATTACATTCACATATATAACGTTTCATTAGATTCCAACAACTCCTTGCTGTGCTGGAAGTGAACACCAAGTTCTTTCTCTATGTATCATGGTGATTTAAAAATCTGTGTAAAAGAGAAATCAATTACAGCACAGCTTTCCCATGTTACCCAAACAGCCATGTTTTTCTTCAGGTGTGTAGTCAATAGAAACTTGTATACTGTTGTGGTCTAAAGAGACCCCAGAGTATAATAGTGGTTCTTGGGTGACTAACATCAAAAATGTGTAAAGAAAACGGGTCACAATAGGACATGCTAGTGTGTGGAGGGGCCACTATGAGACATTATACTGTTTGGAGGGGCTGCATATAAAGCAGACAGCCCTATGGAACAGAAATTTATTTATTTATTTATATAGCACCATTAATTCCATGGTGCTTTACATTTGGGGGTTACTTACAATTTGGTGGTTACATACAATACACAGAATATACAGGTAGATATAATGCTAACAATGACCAACTGGCACAGTGGGGTAGAGGGCCCTGCCCGCGAGGGCTTACAATCTATGAGGGAAGGGGGTAGAGACAGAAGGAGAGGGGGAGACTGTACAGATGGTGGTGCGGTGATAGTGCTATTGGGGGTTGTAGGTCTTCCTGAATAGGTGAGTCTTCAGGGCCTTCTTGAAGCCTGTGATTGTGGGGGTCAGTCTTATGTGTCGTGGTAAGGAGTTCCAGAGTATGGGGGATGCACGAGAAAAGTCTTGGAGACGGTTGTGTGAGGAGTGGAGAGCAGAGCGGAGTAGAAGGTCATTGGAGGATCTGAGGTTACGTGTGGGCAGGTAGCGGGAGATTAGGTTGGAGATATATGGAGGGGACAGGTTGTGGATGGCTTTGTATGTTAATGATAGTATCTTGAACTCAATTCGCTGGGCTATAGGTAGCCAGTGGAGGGACTGGCAGAGGGGAGCAGCCGATGAAGATCGGGGGGTGAGGTGGATTAAGCGAGCAGCGCAGTTTAAGGTGGACTGGAGGGGGACGAGGGTGTTAGCTGGGAGTCCATGGAGAAGGGTGTTGCAGTAGTCTAGGCGGGATATTATTAGGGCCTGGACGAGCATCTTGGTAGTTTCCTGGGTGAGGAAGGGGCGAATTCGGTGGATGTTCTTGAGTTGGAGGTGGCAGGAGGTGTTGAGGGCTTGAATATGTGGCTTGAAGGATAGGTCAGAGTCCAGGGTAACCCCAAGGCATCGGGCCTGTGGGACAGGGGTAAGTGGGGTTCCATTAACTTTGATAGATGGGTCAGGTGGAGGGGCCATACAGGATGGGCTGAGGATGATAAACTCTGTTTTCTCCATATTGAGTTTGAGAAAGCGGGAGGAGAGGAAGGAGGCTACGGCCGCTAAACAATCTGGAATTCTGGCCAGCAGGGAGGTAATGTCTGGTCCAGAGATGTAGATTTGGGTGTCATCGGCATAGCAGTGGTACTGAAAGCCATGAGATTCTATGAGTTGGTCCAGGCCAAGGGTGTAGATGGAGAACAGGAGGGGTCCTAGGACAGAGCCCTGGGGGACACCTACAGAGAGAGGGCGAGGTGAGGAGGTGAGGGCGTAAGAGGCAGTGTAGTTATATTTTCAGTCTGATATGGTGACTTACATAGGACTGCTGCCTCTCCCTTCACGCATAGCAGTCCTGTGCAGAATTACTTGTTTGGAGCTACAGCCGATCTTTCTGGGCATCCAGCAAGGGAGTTCCCTGCATGTATATGCACAACATCTTATGTTTACTTAAAGGGCTATTTTGATACTTATGGCTATGCACACAGAATATGTGATAAATGTCTGATAGATGCAGATCTGTCCTCTAGGACCTGAATCTAAGCAAACGTTTCAGTTGCTAAGACCTTCTTCAGGGGGTATCTGTGGAACAGAGAACAGAGAAAAAAATCTAACTGTCTGGACTATAAATAAAATGAGTCCCCAAGGAAACGTGCCAATAACTGTGTATCTGCAAGAAAATAACATGATTGAGAACATACATACAAACAACAAGGGTATATATATTATAACAAATATGGCTGTCAGAGTATTATAACAATGAAACTAAATGAGAGGTAAAGGGAACCCCTGATACCCATCTCAGAGATGGCTGTGCCTGCATGGGTCTCCATCATTCCCTTGTACAGGCTTTCTGAAGATAGTTGAGGCTGGCTGCTTGGCTATTTTTAGAGCTGGGAGGATCTATATGTAGAATAAATCTTTAAGGAAGCCTCAGCGCTAAAGCAGTCCCTTTCTTCTAAGGATCAGTGGGAGTCTCCCATGGACCACAAATGATCACATATGCTAAATAAATGACATCATGTTAAAGTGTCCACTACCACAAAAATCTCATTTTGTCATCAAGTACAACCTTTTAAGACAAGCAAGCAAGATGACTTATTTATTTGTAAGGAAATATAAAAGAATACATACAGGAACTATACTAGACTTTTCTGCCAATGCTTGAAAAATCTGGTTGAAGACGAAAATATATCAGTATCTTGGGGATCCATAAAAATGGAGGCTTTATTCAATCCACAAAAACCATCCAGCATAAATAGCAGACCCAACAGCTATATGTTTCACCATTCACCAAGCCCACCAATGCTGGGAAACAGGACTTATTAATACACCCCCCTGAATGGGAGATCACATGATAATTTATCACATGATATTAAAACAGATAACAGAGCAAATCCAACAAGCTAACAATATCTACCAAAATGTATTTATGTGAACCTATGCATATGATAATAACATGGAATCCAATCTCCTCTCAGACTCATTCCAGGTGCATAGACCTGAATGTGGACATCTAGAAAGATTCCCTGTGCGGTATTTATTAAAGAGGACCTTTCATCAGATTGGGCACATGCAGTTCTATATACTGCTGGAAAGCTGACAGTGCGCTGAATTCAGCACACTGTCGGCTTTCCCGATCTGTGCCCCGGGTGAAGAGCTTTCGGTCCCGGTACTGTAGCTCTTTACAGTCAGAAGGACGTTTCTGACAGTCAGGTACATCCTTCTCCACAGCAGCACCTATCGCGCTGTACAGTGTGAGCGGGGAGGAACGCCCCCTCCCCTACTTATAATACTCATCTATGGACGAGCACTGTGAGCAGAGGGAGGGGGAGTTCCTCCCCGCTCACACAGTACAGCGCGATAGGCGCTGCTGGGCAGAAGGGCGTCCCTGGCTAAGTGTCAGGAACACCCTTCTGACTGTAAAATGCTACGGTACCGGGACCGCTATCTCTTTACCCGGAGTACAGATCAGGAAAGCCGACAGTGCACTTAATTCAGTGCACTGTCAGCTTTCCAGCAGTATATAGAACTGCCTGTGCCCAAACCCATGAAAGGTCCTCTTTAAGCCCTAGTGTATTCTGACAAGTATTTGTGTGGCTAGTAAAACTACAATGGTTACATGGATGCTTTCCTTTCTCTCACCCTTAGATATCACAGAATAAATGGCTTCAGATAGCCAATCTTGGAAAGCCAATATTACTTTGTGCTTACTGAGAAAATCATTATTTAATTAATGAATTTAAAAAAATCTTTAAGTTACAGTAAAATCCCTTTAATCTGGTTTTTAATGACCTGATATGTGCCAGATTATAGGTGATGTCATCAAATGGTGAAGAAAAGTTCATATAGGCCACATGTCAGGGTCGAGAACCTCCAGAAAGAAGACCAAAGCACTGTAAAATCTTAACACAAAATCAGATATTATCATTTTACTTTTATTTATCCTGTAAATTTACTAGTTCATGATCTGCTCCTCCATTGCATATTACAGTTCTCTGCTGCAGTATTTAATACTGATTTATAGTACTTCTTTAAAATCTGTAGCTACACCAGTTCTACACTGATCCACTGCTCAGGAAATACAGACCTTTAGGTTAAGTCCATGTTCTGTATATTCTTCCTGCAGTCGACATGCCCATGGCAAAAAAAAAGCTCAGAATATAGTGAAGGGAGAAGCCTGTAATTACACTGCATGACCACAATGAATCAGATGGCATGTATGTAACAGTAAGACCAGGGCCCCACGGGCTGGAAACGCTGCAATTTGTCCATGGCGGCAACGCCGCGGGAAAATCGTGGCATTTTACAGTACTTGCAAAGTGCGGTTTTGAAAATCGCAGCATGTCAATTATATCTACAGAAACGCCGGCGGCTTCCCCGTAGATATAATTGTAACAGAAAGTCCACGGAGGAAAACTCTGTGAACTTTTTGTTCAAAGTGCTGCGGGAAGATCCCGCTTTAGCGCTGTGTTTCTGGCCTGTGGAGCTGTAGCTTAAAGAGGTTTCAGTACTCGCACGAGCTCTGCAGCCCCCACACCCATTTAATTAGCGGGGGATCCTGATAATAAGAAAACCCTTTCACATGATAACTCTATTCTCTGTGTCCATACAGCTACAGTGATAGTGATATATATCTATCTCACTGTAGCTGTATCGACAAAATTTTAATAGCATACAAGTACTTATACTAATGATATATATATACACTCACCGGCCACTTTATTAGGTACACCTGTCCAACTGCTCGTTAACACTTAATTTCTAATCAGCCAATCACATGGCGGCAACTCAGTGCATTTAGGCATGTAGACATGGTCAAGACAATCTCCTGCAGTTCAAACCGAGCATCAGTATGGGGAAGAAAGGTGATTTGAGTGCCTTTGAACGTGGCATGGTTGTTGGTGCCAGAAGGGCTGGTCTGAGTATTTCAGAAACTGCTGATCTACTGGGATTTTCACGCACAACCATCTCTAGGGTTTACAGAGAATGGTCCGAAAAAGAAAAAACATCCAGTGAGCGGCAGTTCTGTGGGCGGAAATGCGTTGTTGATGCCAGAGGTCAGAGGAGAATGGCCAGACTGGTTCGAGCTGATAGAAAGGCAACAGTGACTCAAATAGCCACCCGTTACAACCAAGGTAGCCAGAAGAGCATCTCTGAACGCACAGTACGTCGAACTTTGAGGCAGATGGGCTACAGCAGCAGAAGACCACACCGGGTGCCACTCCTTTCAGCTAAGAACAGGAAACTGAGGCTACAATTTGCACAAGCTCATCGAAATTAGACAATTGAAGATTGGAAAAACGTTGCCTGGTCTGATGAGTCTCGATTTCTGCTGCGACATTCGGATGGTAGGGTCAGAATTTGGCGTCAACAACATGAAAGCATGGATCCATCCTGCCTTGTATCAACGGTTCAGGCTGGTGGTGGTGGTGTCATGGTGTGGGGAATATTTTCTTGGCACACTTTGGGCCCCTTGGTACCAATTGAGCATCGTTGCAACGCCAAAGCCTACCTGAGTATTGTTGCTGACCATGTCCATCCCTTTATGACCACAATGTACCCAACATCTGATGGCTACTTTCAGCAGGATAATGCGCAATGTCATAAAGCTGGAATCATCTCAGACTGGTTTCTTGAACATGACAATGAGTTCACTGTACTCCAATGGCCTCCACAGTCACCAGATCTCAATCCAATAGAGCATCTTTGGGATGTGGTGGAACGGGAGATTCGCATCATGGATGTGCAGCCGACAAATCTGCGGCAACTGTGTGATGCCATCATGTCAATATGGACCAAAATCTCTGAGGAATGCTTCCAGCACCTTGTTGAATCTATGCCACGAAGAATTGAGGCAGTTCTGAAGGCAAAAGGGGGTCCAACCCGTTACTAGCATGGTGTACCTAATAAAGTGGCCGGTGAGTGTATATATATATATATATATATATATATATATATATATATATATATATATATATATATATATATATATCTCAAATGGAGCTGTGTGATGGCTTTTTTTTTTCCGTAAAGACATGTAGCTTGCATAGGTGTTAGGGGATACGTAAGACTTTTTATTGGACATTGTTATTTTTTAACACTTTTTTTTTTTTTTTTTTTTTACAAAAAAACTGCAAATGTTTTGGATGCAAGGTTACAAATTGTGTTAGTTTTTTTAATTTAAAAAAAATGTTTTGTCAGTATTATTATTTAAAAACCTGCCATAGTCTAACTGACATTCGGACTACATGTAATGGCATTGACACACTGCAGTTTTTATCCATGTCTTTAGAGCAGGTTCCTGGCTGTGATTATAGAGCAGAGCATCGGCATCACCCAGCCCAGAACACCTGTGTATATATATTCTATACAAGCTCCATAAAAGGCTGTATATACAGATTTAAAGCCGCTTATTGACAATAGCATTGAGGCCCATTGGTCATCACTACGGAGTTATGGAATGTACTGTATATACACAAGAGTTTTACAATCTACTTCTCTTTCTAATCTGATTAAGGAACACTTTGCAGAGGAATAGCGTTAAAAAACTTTGCATATAAAAAAAGATACCAGTAGAGCTTTTTCTAGATATCACACAAACACAGTCCTGGGTTTTCCACACAGTCTCATTACCTTGATACACAGCAGCTCAATAAAACCTAATGAAGATTAATTGTAAGTGGTAAATGCTCAGCCATAAAAGGCCATACATGCTGATATTGAATGCCATAATGAAATGTTCTGTTCTAGCAACTACAAAAAGAACAAAGATGGTTGAGCGGCTTCTACTTCAAACCCTGAAGTACATGTGGAAAACTTCGAGTTTGGCAATGTCATTTGGACGTCAACCTCTATTACTAAGAATAATAAGGGTTGCCAAGTTACACAGTGAAGGCAAGAACACTCTTCAACCTCATTGTACTCATTAAAATCCCTGTTGATTATATATGTTAGTACTCACTTAGTGCTAGGTCGCATTAGCTACAAATTGTATGTTTTATCTAAAAACCACATTTCTGATGTGCTATTTTTTATGTTTGCTTAGTAAATGAGGAAATTACTGGGTTCTGAGACAAATGATGTCACCCAAAGAATTTATAGGGCTGTTTTTGGCTTGGTAGGGTAATATTCTGGTCTGAATATCTTGGTCTTCTATACAGTTCCAATGACTTTTACAATTGTTGTAGGGTAGAACATTCAGCCAATTGTTATCGTATGCTTCCAGGAATGTTACTATATGAGTATGAAATTATTATGGGTTAAAGATGAAGCTTACGCAGTTATATGCGGTTCCACCTGACAACTTTACACATGTTGAATTTCCAAGCTATTTTGTGCCAAGAATAGTACATTTAAAATAAAAGGGAACTAGCTTCTGAACACTAGAAAAAGTAGGATTTGGGTGTAAAGGGGTTGGCAGTTATATCACTATTCTCCTATGTGTATTGGAAACAGCACGTAAACATAAGACTAATATAATGTCTTCAGAAGATCTTCGCAAATTTGTAGGATACGAAAAATTTCTTTATGTTTTTAGAAGTGTAAATAAATGTGTACCTAAATGTCAAGAATTAAAAGAGGACGTCTGAAAATATAAGGCCAGCAATGATATACTCTCTGCTTAGTCTTCTCCTAAACATGATGGAGACTAGAACATAAGAAGGAATGAAAACCAGAGCGCCTCATCTCCTTATTCTCAGCTTCTACGTGCAGTGCTATCCTTTGTATCTTATGTCTGTCCTATACATACAGTATGCAGCCATGTTACCCCTCTACATAGATAAATAATATGACAGTTATTGTCTATACTCTATACATTTAATTTTCCAAATTTATCTTAGGTCCTTTTCATCAAAGGTTTGTCTTTGCCTAATACAAGGTAAATAAGATGCCTTCCAATGTTATTCCTTTGGGCTTATTCATCAAAGTGTCTGTAAGCTTACACTGATGAATAACCTCTGAAGAATAACATGGGAAGGTTCTCTATTTATCTTAAGTAACAGAAAGGAGGAACATGATGAATAGACTCATTTGTGCAAGTGTTTAATGTACCCACCGCACAATATCAATGATTATATGATTGCACTTTACTGTAATTAGATTCTTATAATATGTGCGATGGCCATGGTTTGTGGACTGTCTGCGTATTCCTGCAGGGTTACAAGCCTATGTTCAGTAAAGTAGTGCTGTTATTGTGGAACTCCGCTTTTATGTATGGTTACTACATAGTAAGAATGCTCTTTTTTCAGTCATTAACAAAATCTTAAGGAAACTATTTGTTCAAAGAAATCCTGAAAGGATATAAAAATGCAAGTGTCGCTTCATCACAAATTAGGTTACTTTGTCTTAAAAAGTTACCCCATAAAAATAAGTTTACCAGATATGGTCAATAGGAGAAAGAGAAAGTTCTAGGTCCTGTTACACTTCCTTGTCCTATTTCTGCATTTGGTTAAGGGCTTGTTCACATCTGCGCCCGGGAGTCCGTTCTGCAGGTTTCCGTTTCCTGCACAAAACAGGGCAGGAGACGGAAACCTGTCGGCATCTTTCAAACCCATTCATTTGAGAGTTGGACATGCAGTATTCTGTGTCTGGTTTAAAGAAAAAACGGTTTCGCCGCGGAGAGCATAAAACGTTCACCGGCACTCACAGCCGGACTCGGCATGGCAGGTTTCTGTCTTCTGCATGCAGAAGACGGAAACCTGATAACGGAGTCCAGACACTGGTGTGAACCCAGCGTCAGTTGTAATTCTGTCTTGCCGTTTATACCTGGCAAACTAATCTACAGGGATTTGCCGCATGACAATTGCAAAAACATTTTTGGTATCTACTAGCAACTGGACAATCATTGTAAATGCCAGAGTACATAAGGCTTTGTGCCATTGTGAGCCATTCCCTTGCAGTGGTGGTTGGGTTTGGAGATATCTTCTAGGTATTAACCACTTAAATACTAGGATGTGTAATGAGCACATGGCTGTCAAATGGAGAGAACTCCATTTAACTATCATTGAGGCAAACATATACTGCCAGATAGGGGCCTAACAAAAGCCCTCATTCTGCTCAAGCAAGGCAAGAAGCCTGACAACGGGATATTCATGGAATATTGGTCAATCCCAGAAATAACAGCTTTAACATTGTGAATGCATCTTTAGGGAAAATAAAAGCTGTAAATTAGGATCAGAATATTTTTTTTAAATTTTGTGTCTAACTGTTTCAATTATATATATTTTGGATGTAAGAAATAACAGCATAGAAGTGCTATAAAGAAAAAGAGAAATGGGAATACTTGACAAAACCAGAGTGCCCGTAGTGGCAGGAAATACAATGCAGGGGAGGGGGACAGAGGAACAAGGAACCACTTCTACTATAGTCATCTCCGCTCAAGGTTTGGACATTATGGATTTATATTCAATTGAGTCCTGAGAGGCAAATCCACAATGCCAGGACCTACAGTGCTGGGATACATGTCCTTGCCACGTCGATGAAGTGATGAACTATGTCACACAGATGAAGCAGGAACAGGCAGGGCAGAATGGCAGCAAGTAATCCGAGAAGGACAAGACTATCCTCCTTACACTTTCTACAATTGATCTAAAACTCAAAGCGACTGGCTATGGATAAGCTGTGAACAAGGATAGAACAGATGTACAGTGGTGGCCAAAAACTGCACCACCAGTGGATTTTGACAAATGTATGTGATGTGTATAAATTGAGTCCCTGCAGATGATATGTATACCTGCTACTACGAAATCAACTGAAAAATGTTACGTGACACATAAAATTGCCAAATACTCATCAACCAGGAACGAAAAGGACAGAAATGGAAAAAGACAAGAAATCATTGTCATATTATTCCTTACAACCTAAGTATCTTTTATTGTTTTTCTGTCTCAAACACCGATGGAACCATAATACAACAGTATGAGATTATATATAAACATATTTTGGTGCTTAATATTTTGTTGATCCTGCTTTAGCGGCAATAACTGCTTTGCATGTGTCTGGCATGGAATAAATCAGGTTCTGAATATATTGCTGGCCAATTTCATGATGCCACTCTCTATTACTGACTTCTTGGAGTTTAGTTTTACTCTTTGGCTTCTTTACAACAATTTTACACCCCATGATATGCTAGTAATGGTCAATAGGATTCATATCAGGACTGTTGCTAGGCCATTCCAACACTTTGATGTTGCTCGTTTTGAGGAATTCCTGGACCTGAAACGAGTGGAGAAAGAGAAAACCTTAATAAAATGTAACAACATTAGGAAATAAACATATGAATAACGGGGGCCACACGGTGGCTTAGTGGTTAGCACTGCAGCCTTGCAGCGCTGGAATCCTGGTGTTCAAATCCCGCCATGGGCAAAAAACCATCTGCAAGGAGTTTGTATGTTCTCCCCGTGTTTGCATGGATTTCCATCCCATATTCCAAAAAAAGACATACTGATAGGGAAAAATGTACGTTGTGAGCTCTATGTGGGCTCACAATCTACATAAAAAAAAAAAACAAAAAAAAAAAATGACCAGAAATACTCACTGACTTTGCTGTGTAGCAAGGTGCAGAGTCATGTTGAAATATGCAGTTTTGGTTGTCTGACTCGTAATCGGTGATAGTCGGTTTCAGAGATGTCTCTAAGATGTCACAGTAGCGTTTTGCGTTCACTGTTCCTGTGATAAACTTCATTCGACCTACTCCTTGCTACTTCTTTGCTTGTTCTGCATCCCCAGATCATTTGGCCTGCTGGAAACTTTACAGTTGGTAAAATACATTCTGGTTGGTATGCCTACAATTTTCGTCTTCTCACATACCGTTTCCCATCTGATCCATGGAGATTGAATTTTGATTCATCAGAAAAGATGACGTCCCACTGTTCTTTGTCCAAGAAACATGCCTCTTAGTCCAAGCAAGTCGCTTTTTCTTTGGTCAACAGTGGCTTCTTTTTGGGTAGATAGGTCTGAAGACCACATTCTTCGGATAGTTTGTGCACTTATTTCAACAGGAGATGCATTCTGAAACTCAAATTTTAGGTCCAAAGCACTAGCATGACGATTACGAAGACACCATCTCTTCAAATATCGGTCTTGAGATGGGCTAGTAACTCTTTTTCGACCGGATCCTGCTTTTTGCTTCAAATCACCTGTTTCCCGCTTTAATTTCAGTAACCAAACCACGGTTGAGTGGTGACAGCTTAGTTTAGCAGCAATGGCACGTACGAACAACCCTTTCTGGGTCAGAACAAAAGCTACACTTTTTTTTTATCTCAGTGTCAACTGGACTTAATGCGCCATCCTTGCACTTCAAGTAAATGAGACACATATGAGTAACGTTTCCCTTCCACCATGCTATATATAGAAAACGATGATGCAATACCTTGCAATTATTGTTTGATGCAACACTCAAATGTATTGTATCATTACATGATGCAATACTCAAATGTATCACTGAAAATGATACCATTTTTGCTGCAATCATTACATTTTGTGAAATGGTGCAGTTTTTTTGGCCGCCACTATAGATAGGTTGAGTCATGCTGCCCTGGGGGGACCCCAACATGGCTTACATTGAGGACAGGACATATTTTACTGATCAGTAGTTAACAAAATGATGATTTGGAATCATCAAAGATGACTGAAGTATCGAGTCCGGCTATCTCCACTGATCCCATTTAAAAGAATGGAGAGGTTCCCAATCTGCCCAACCATTACTCCATGCACTCCTGATCAGTGGGGGGTTCTGATTGATTAGACCCCCACTAACTTGCAATTTCCCCTCTATCCCATAGAAAATTCTAGCTATACCTTCTAGTTGTTTACAGCTTGTTGCTTTGGTTTCAGGACACCTCTGATGTCTGGCTGCAGGACGCGGCTGGTTTGTCGACCTCTAGTCTCTTCTTTTCACTACAATTGATGGCTAATGGAGTCTTTCTTAGCTCTTCAAAGTGCACTTAACTACTGAGCCCTGATAAAGGCTAGAACAGTGCTTGATCAGGGCCTTTAATGTATATATACTGTGTATATATATATATATATATATATATATATATATATGTGTCTGTTCCATGTATAGTGCCTGTGTTTAGTTATGTATCTGTGTATCTGTATTCCTTTAGGTCCTTTAAACATTAGAAAGAGAGAGGCAACACTTGGCACATATTTTACATAGGTTAATGCCCATGGTACCCTAAATCCAGCATGCATTATATGTATGTCACTTATTAGTAAACAAATGAGGACTTTCTTTGGAAATACATTGTTACTAGCTTGACTGAACAAGAAGGAAAGGACATGAAGCGCCGCATTGAAGAGCGGAAAAGCTTTTACCTCCACATGCTGATATTGTCGCTATGTCAAGTCGATACCAGTGTTTGCAGTGGGAGGATAAATATTTACAGGGATAAAAGAATAAGTTGTTTCGGGATGAATAATTAATAGAGGAAAGTCATGAATAATAGATCAGAAAAGTGCCCCCTTTGGGGAAGTCAGACTCATTGTTTCTGATGTAGTTGGCTGGCATTAGTAATATTTCGACTTGCATCATCTAAGTGCAATTAGGATCAACACATTAGCACTTTGGTGTGCAAGAGTCATGTCACTAGGTCTGGTGTAAGACTCATTACATTTTAATGCATCATGCTTTAGCAGAAGTGGTCACAAATGATTTATAAGGCTTATGTAATGTGTTTGGTGGGAATAACTTGCATATAAAGAATGCTCCCTAGTGGCAAGATACTTGTCCTTAGGCTTTCCCCTTTCTTCCCTCAATAAGAGCCAACTACACTAAGTTCTCAGAGCAATGTATTAGAGCCAAAAGCATTGACTCAAACCACAGCAAATCATCACAGTGACTAAAGGAGGCTTTTTTTAACTACTGCTTTTATTGCTGAATTTCCTGGCAGAAGTGACTAAATGTGGATATAAAACGTAGTACAGTTATCTCAGAGCTAAATATAAGGCTATGATCTCATCCAGTAAGAGTGTATTACCATTTAACAACTAGGGAATGTTCTTCTATGGCCTTATCTTGTGTTTTAACATTGTCACCATCTTCATGGATACAAATAATACTAATAAATGTATATTTTAATTTCCTTTAATGTTTTTTTTTTATTGAATGCTAACTAGGTAAGACTAGAGAAAGTCTTAGAGGTATTCTATAGTCAGTGTTCGGGAAAATACTTTGGGAAAGTATTTTAAATACAAATACTAAATACTTTCATCCCAAAATATTTGAAATAGAAATACTAAATACTACTTCAAAAGTATTTTAAAAATACTAAAATACTTGACAAATTTAAACAAAAGCAATTTCTTCTGAATTTGCAAGATGGTTGGCATGAGCAGCCCCAGGAACGACTCCTTTTCTGATTGTAAAAGGTACAAACCCCTTGCAACTGGCTCCATAATGGACTTATACTGGTATAGCAACTCCAATTCACCGGGCTTGAAAGCTGGAAGTTTCAAGACTGTCGTTATTTCGTGTAATTTGGGCTCCACGTTTTAAGAAATGAAACGACAGACAGCGTCGTACCGTACGTCGAGTTCCATCTCGTCTCATCGGGCGGTTGGTTAACTTGTTTGGACAAAAACAATTGGGACCAAAGGTCCAATTCAGGAGAACCGCGCTCACTGGTATGGAAAGGAGAAGACAGAGCAAATTTCCAAAATTGAGAAGCGTTTATTGAAGTAAATACAGCACACACGAAGCGTTTAGAGCCTTAACCGGCCCTTTCTCAAGTGCAAAAGATGACCGGCACTGTAGCAGCGTCCTCTTTGCCAGAGCGTTCTCCCACACTGGTTTGACTGCCCAGTGTTAACTTGTTTGGACAGGCCTTGCAGTAAGCAGACATTTTTTGTCCTGCCCCTGCCGCTTCGGATTTAGTCTTGTTAATTTTGAAAAAAGTTCTGTCCAAAATTGCAGGGAGATATGGGTCTTCGAGATCTGAATCATTGTCAGTTGCGTCCCTTTCACTGGTATTACGACTTTCCTCCATTTTTGAAGTAATTTTATGGAATGGATCACGCGATCGGGATGATTAAAAACTAACAATAAATCGCGCTTCACTACAAGGCGGACTTGCATTGCTGGAACGCGCTAGAATTTTCCCTCCTCTCGTCGCACCTCGCACGAGATACGAGAAATGAGAGTGATTACGTCACTTGTGCTGTTGTTGTTTTTTAAAGTGCGGTGAGGCGGGTTATTTAAATTCCAACATTTGTTTTGAATTTAGACAGTAATTAAAAAACGTAAAATACTTCCTAAAAGTATTTTAATTACAAAATACTGAATAAAAAAAGTATTTTAATTACTAAATACAAATACCTGACAAGTATTTTAAATACTATTTTAATTACTTGTATTTTAAATACTCCCGAACACTGTCTATAGTATACTAGTCTACACTAAGTAACTCGGCCCTTATGATGCTGCAATCTTAAAGGGATCCTATCAATCAGACACAATTTTTTCTAGGTACCACATCGGAATAGCCTTAAGAAAGGCTATTCGTCTCCTACCTTTCGTCGTCTTCTCCGCAGCGCCGTTCGCCTACAATCCCGGTTTTTCTCGGTATGCAAAGTAGCTCTTTCGCAGCACTAGAGGCTGACCCCAGCGCTCAAACAGCACTGGGGGCGTCCCCAATGCGGCGAGAGAACTCTCTCCAGTACAATACTGTGCAAGCGGCCATTTTCTCGTGGCCTGTGGGCATGCACAGTCTGCTCTTCCCAAGGCCTGAGGCCTAGAAGTTACAAGCCACTGCCGGAAGAAGAGGCTGAAGAGGACGCTGCTGATGAAGATGGAGGCGGCGCTGGAGAGAGTTCTCTCGCAGCATTGGGGACGCCCTCAGTGCTGTTTGAGTGCTGGGGCCTGTCCCCATTGCTGCGAGAGAGATAATTTGCATACCGAGAAAAACCAGGATTGTAGGCAAACAGCAGCGTGGAGAAGACGACGAAAGGTAGGAGACGAATAACCTTTCTTAAGGCTATTCCGACGTGGTACCTAGAAAAAATTGTCTGAGTGATAAGATCCCTTTAATATATCAAGTTAATTTTTCTAGACATATTTTTGGATCCACAGCTTGAAAACGAAATTTTCCACCTGGTCTGGCAGGGGAAACACACAAACTGCAGATGAAGGAGTATTGCAGGTATTTGTCTTATCTTTACTTTCCAAAGACAGTATCCTTGAAGGCTCCTACTACCTATGGACTTGTTAGAAGAGGCAGTGACACTAAGCTCAATGTCACTAGAATGGCATTCCACTATCCAGCTACACACCATAGAGTTTACAAATATGGTACCTTTATGATAGAACAAACTTGTCGGAGACGAAAATTGGTCCTATATTATGTACATACATAGGGTCCATTCATGCCGACTTTTTTTGACGCTGATTTTGATGCTGAATCTGCGTCAGAATCCACGTAGAAAAAAAGCCTCCCATTTAAGTCAATGGGAGGCTTTTTTTCCACGCGGATTCAGAATCAAAATCAGCACCAAAAAACTCTGTGTGAATGGACCCACAGAAGTCATGAGGACTCATTACAAAAATCAGAATTACCCGCACTCCAAAGAAGTGGTTATAGAAATAATGTATTTCTCTTTATATTTTGAAATAAATGATTTTGAAAAATGAAAAATAAAAATAATAAATCCTCAGCAACAATTACAAGTGTGAGCTTACCTTTGCCTACAGAATTACAGAATATTGTAACCCTTTCATTCCATTTTTCTCTACAACCTCCCTTATTTGACTGTATTCAGATCTACTCTTACTTTTGTGTAAATAAAAAGTTAATGATCAGTTGACAAGGTATTACACTTATCTGACAGGGTATGTCATAATTCTTTGTAAATGGAGAGTGTGTAGGGGGCTTACAGTGCTTACACTGTATAATAGACATCATGGAAGCACTGTGACACCTAACCAGATTGACTTTGGGCTACTACTGAAATGGTCCCTTTAAGCTCTATACATGGATCTGGTATTTATTGCAGTGACTACCTCTAGGAGTAGTTCTGGTTTAAGTAGCAGCTGACCCCCAGCAGCTGGCAAGAGAGAGACCTCAGTGTGAAGTACCAAACTGTCAGGCAAATCTGAAGGTCAGCAGCAGGGTCATGGAAGCCAAAAAGTCCGAAGATCAATAAGTGGAAAATCAATCAAGAACATAAATAGGAATAAATGCAGGAAACCCTCACAGAAACTGGAACCACCATGAACCTATGTTGCTCAGAAGTAGTACAAAGAACAAACAGGTTGAAATACACATGATCTGCTTGGGATTGGCTGGGCAGAGTTCACAGGCCTGTTAAAGAACAAGAAGTGA
This sequence comes from Leptodactylus fuscus, assembly GCF_031893055.1. Taxonomy (NCBI): domain Eukaryota; kingdom Metazoa; phylum Chordata; class Amphibia; order Anura; family Leptodactylidae; genus Leptodactylus; species Leptodactylus fuscus. Next base: position 144,011,990 of record NC_134268.1, read on the forward strand.
AATTTAGCATAGAAAAAATATGGTTTAAATAACTAAATACTAACTTTTAATATTCATATTGAAAACATGGAATGAGTGAAAATAAGTGAATAAGTAAGGAATAAGGAATAGGTGAAAAATCTCAACATTTTTGGTTCTCATAGAGATAGCAGTATAGCTTGAATTCTTAAAGGCAATGTAACAACACATTGAACTCTTCCAACAAGTTGCCATGCAGGTTCCTAGAATACAAGAGCAAGGCTCATGGTATGTATAAGCCTTTATGCAGAGTAACTTATAAGAACTTGTTTGGTCCTTATTAACTAGAATTATGTCTGTTTCCTCATTAATCATTTTTTACGCTGCTAACCAAGACACAAGTGACATTGTCATTGCCTTTGTTTTCTTAAGTTGTTATGTATAGTCACTTTTTCTCATCTGCAGAACTAATTTTACACTTCTAATAACATCAATGTCTGAAATTAGCTAAGATTTTCCTTTAGTAAAATGAAATCATCGCAGGTGAAATGAAAAAATATAATGAAGTGTCAGAGGCTATATTTGTTCATTACAGTTGCATTTCACCTTTCATGTATAGTGGCTATTAATCACTATGTGGTGATCTACACACTGTGCCCCTAGTTGTTCTAACTCATGGAATAAGGCCGCAGCGACCTGCCAACTTCAGACTGTGTAGAACAATATACAATTCTCTATGATGTCATGTAGGTTTTTATGTTAACAGCGCCATTCTTGTCCATGGGTTGTGTCTGGAGTTGCAGCTCTGTCCATTCACTTGAATGCCAAAAAGTTTCTGTGGACAAGACATTTCTAGAACTTGGAACGTTAAAGAAGCAGAAGAAGGTGATGAATGAGTTTTGCCTGATTTTAATAGTATAGTAATAGTGTTTAAGGTAGAATATTACTTACATCTGGTTTTCTTAAAGGGGTTATCTACACTATGTGATCAAAAGTATCCAGACACCCCCCAAAACATAAGTTTTTCATATTACGTGCATTGTGCTGCCACCTACTGCCAGGTACTCCATATCAGCGACCTCAGTAGACATTAGACATCGTGAGAGAGCAGAATGGGGCGCTCCGCGGAACTCACAGACTTCGAACGTGGTCAGGTGATTGGGTGCCACACATCACACAGGTCAATGCCAAACGACGCCTCGCTTGGTGTAAGGAGCGGAAACATTGGACGATTGAACAGTGGAAAAACGTTGTGTGGAGTGACGAATCACGGTACACAATGTGGCAATCCGATGGCAGTGTGTGGGTATGGTGAATGCCCAGTGAATGTCATCTGCCAGCGTGTGTAGTGCCAACAGTAAAATTTGGAGGCGGTGGTGTTATGGTGTGGTCGTGTTTTTCATGGAGGGGGCTTGCACCTCTTGTTGTTTTGTGTGGCACTATCACTGCACAGGCCTACATTGATGTTTTAAACACCTAGTTGATTCCCACTGTTGAAGAGCAATTCGGGGATGGCGATTACATCTTTCAACACGATCGAGCACCTGTTCGTACTGCACGGCCTGTGGCAGAGTGGTTACACGACAATAACATCTCTGTAATGGACTGGCCTGCACAGAGTCCTGACTTGAATCCTATAGAACACCTTTGGGATGTTTTGGAACGCCGACTTCCTGCCAGGTCTCACCGACCTACATCGATACCTCTCCTCAGTGCAGCACTCCGTGAAGAATGGGCTGCCATTCCCCAAGAAACCTTCCAGCACCTGACTGAACGTATGCCTGCAAGAGTGGAAGCTGTCATCAAGGCTAAGGGTGGGCCAACACCATATTGAATTCCAGCATTACAGATGGTGGGCGCCACGAACTTGTAAGTCATTTTCAGCCAGGTGTCCGGATACTTTTGATCACATAGTGTACTTTTGTAACATTGCTGGCCTATCCTTGATATAGGCCGTCAATATTAGATTTAAAGGATCCAACATCCAGGGCCCTGGCAGATTAGCTGGTCCAAGACAAGTGTATCTCCTGGTAATGTTTACATGCTAGGAGCCAAGCTATGCACTCACCATACTAAGTGTAGGGGTGGCCTTAGCGTCTGCAGCATTGCCCCACTAAAGTCTATATGGCAGAACTGTAGTTCCTAAAGCTATCAGCATACCTGCAAGTAAATGCTGTATTGTATACTACCATACAATCATACAAAATAGGTGACATTCTGGATATAGAAGGTGACATTGTGGATAGCAATGTACCCTCTTTAATAAAAGCAACTTATTTGTACCAAATAAGACATTTCAGACTGTGTCTTAGGATTCTTGGTTTGTATTTTCCAGCTTTTATCATACTGATATAAGAAGCTTTCTCTGACTCTAATCTGAACTTTGTGATGCTAAACCAGTCAGCAGCCAAGGAGGGATGTTTAAGCCCTCTTCCTTCTATCTGGTGTGGCTTTCTTATATTCAGGGTTGGCTCCAGGTTTGTGTAGGCCCTTGGGTAACAGAGCCTTAGTGGGTCCCTTTGGAGCAACTCATGCACACCGCAGCAAAAATACACGAAGAAATGAGGTGTAATACAGTCCTTTCCATACAAGCAGATAGAAACTGCTCAGACATTGGAAAGTACAGAGGAAGTTGTGGTGGACATCTGCCTCGTATTAGTTTATATTTTGTACCCCCCTTCTCCTTACTCACAGTAGTGGATGCAGAGCACTAGTATTCCATTGCGGCTTTCCACCAATGAATAGGCCCAATTAGTGGGGAGCCTCAAGCTGTAACCTCCATGACTGAACCATCTGCAGGAGGAATTGGCAAGGTGGAGCAGGACACTTCTTCTCTTCAGTGTCCTGCTCCAATCTCTGCCTCCCGTTGAAAACAAAAAGGAAAGTTGCCTTGCCATGTTCTTCTCTGACCATGCTAATAACTGATCTGGTGGATGAGTAGAGATGCGAAGCCATCCTACCAAGCCCAAGGAGTCTTGTTCACAGGTCCTAACAATTAGAACTAGACAATATACACTTGTCCTGGTTGTACCACCCAGCATGCTCACTGTGGCTTGCTGCACTCTGTATAAGGCGGGTTGCACATGACCATGTGCTAGCCGCTGGCCATGAATGAATGGCACAGCTGATGCAATGAATAAGGGTAAGTTCACACAGAGTATTTGGTCAGGGTTTTGAGGCCGTATTTGCCTTAAAACCCTGACCGAAAAGATGTCTCCCATTGAAATCAGCTCAGGTCTTTTTTCCAGGAGCTGTTTCTTCCAGCTTCCGGAAAAAAAGAAGCGACATGCTCATCTTTCAGGTCGAGTCGCCTCGTGATTCGGCCTGAAGACACTCCCTCCTCTGGACTAGGCCCATTCATTGGGTCTAATCTGGAGCAGAGTGCGCAGCTGGATGCCGGTGCAGTGCACCAGCTTTGAGTTGCGGCTACCCGGTTTTTGGATCGGAACACCGCCTCAGGTTCCGATCTAAAAACCCTGTGTGAACTTACCCTAAGAGTTGTGGAAGCACAGCCGAAAAATTGGACAAGAATAGGACCTGCTCCATATTTTGCTTCCCAGACTGTGTAATTCATAGTCATGTGCATGGGCCCCACAGGAATGAATAGGTCAGCGTACTATCTGGATAAAACCCGGACCATGACTTAGTTCATGGTCGTGTGCAAGGGGCTTTTGTTTGGTTAAAAAAAACAGAATTATCAGGTCACTTTTAACCTACTGCAGATAGTTTTAGAGTAGTATCTGTTTCATATAAGCAGAATACCCTTGATACAGGATTTCTAAAATAAATGTTTTATTATTAGATTTTGTTAAAAAATAAATATTGTTATTAAGTCAAATGGGATTAAAGTTGGAGTTATTGGTTGTCCTGTCACTTCATCTGCCAAAGTTCCATTGAAATTTCCCAAAAGAAAACTCTTCTCTATCTCCCCTTACTTTCCATTCTGTTCCCTTCTCATTGCAATGGAATGCTTGCTAAACAGGAAATATGGGACGTGAAGATTTGTTGTGTTCTCTACCACTCCTAAGACATCAGGATATTACACTGGATATAAACAAAATATTTTAATCCCACTAAGCTCTTTACAGTCAATACAGTGGAAGTAAACACGCACGAATCCAGTTTCCCTTTTACGTTAAGTGCATTTATCGACTTTAGCTGACAGTTCAGAACGCATTACACCTAAGACCTGACCTAGCAGTGGTTTCTCCTGACGTGAAAGCATCAATCAAACACTATATGAAAATGAAATGAAATAAAATAATATATATCAGATGATCGACATATAAAAATGAAAATACATTTTATGACATGGACAGTGTACGTATCTCCTGCTGTATGATCTTAGTTAGATCTTTACCTTTTTCATGAAGTCATTCTCTATTCTACAGATATAGTAGGACTTGTTAAGTCTGGCATTTTATATGCCAGTCTTAATATGAAGTGCTCTGGAATAAGATCTGTAGTAAATCTGATTGGCTGTGTAGACTCAACAACAAGATACAAGATACAAATAAGCTTTATTAGCATTACCAAAGAATAAAAAATTTGGTGTTGCTAAAGCAAAAAGAAAGTTGGGGGTGGTGGAGGGGGATGGGTGTGGGGTACGTGGGTTGGCGGATTGAATGTCTTTAGGGTCTCCTCGTTCTTGTTTGGGACGTTGGGGTGTCGGTGGGTATACAGGTGATGGGGGGGGCTTAGGGGGGTTTAATAGTCCATGGGTGTGGGTGGTACAGTCCGTGGGTTCTTTTGGGTGGTGGGTGGTTTAATAGTCCATGGGGGATGGATGGTTTGATAGTCCATGCGTCTCATCTTCCTCTTGTTTGGTGGCAGCTGGACATGTATTGGGCAGTGATCTCCACAGTGGTCTCCTCTTCAACCAGTAGGATGTAGAGTTTCCGCTTCTCGTCTGCAGATGTGTAGTCTGGGATGTGGGCAGAGAGTCTTTGGTAGTAGACGGCCCTCACAGCTGAGTATTTGATGCAGTGTAGCAGGAAGTGGGTCTCATCTTCTAGGGCCCCGGGTCACAGTGCTGGCACAGTCTGTTCTCCCGTGGCTTGTACGTCTGCCTGTGCCGCCCCATTTCGATCCCTAGGTTGTGGGAGCTCAGTCTCTACCGGCTCAGGGTCTGTGTGTTTGGGGTGGAGTATTCTCTCCAGGTAGGTGGCCATGGTGTAGTCCCTCTGTAGGGATTGGTACACGGTGAGTTTCTTGGAGTTATTTATTTAGTTTCTCCATTCCTCTATGTACTGCTCTCTGTTTGCCTCTGAGGTCGCCTTTATTCGATCCTTGATCATCATCTGTTGGTGTTTTTGGTTTGGTGGTTGGCTGTTTGGTTGGGTTTACTCATAGGACTCTGTCTTATGTACATAATCCAGAATATATTGTTAAACCTCCATGTGCCACCATACAACTTCTTTATATATGATTTAGAAAATATATGCTTCTCAGGGACCATCAAAGGGGCTCTATCATTGTAAAAAGTCATTTTTAACTAATCACATCCTTGCATAGACTTTAGAAATGCTATTTCACACCTACCTTTTTTATGTAAATTGCCTCAGTAGTTTCTAAATGAGACCATTTTCATTCATATGCTAATTAGTCTCCTCCGTGCACCCCAGAAGTCTCTTTGTGCACTGTCTCCTGTGTATACAGCCCAGGCAGCTGCTGCTGACTCCTCCTCCCTACTCTCACACACAGTATATAGCAGGGAGAGGAGAGCTGGCTGGCAACGTCCTGTGCACAGAGGAGGCTAACTAGCATATATATAAAAACGGAGCGTTCAAACACTACTGAGGCGATTTACATACAAAACGTACGTGTGGAATAGCCTTTCTAAAGGCTATGCATGTACAGTCCTATGAAAAAGTTTGGGCACCCCTATTAATCTTAATCATTTTTAGTTCTAAATATTTTGGTGTTTGCAACAGCCATTTCAGTTTGATATATCTAATAACTGATGGACACAGTAATATTTCAGGATTGAAATGAGGTTTATTGTACTAACAGAAAATGCGCAATATGCATTAAACCAAAATTTGACCGGTGCAAAAGTATGGGCACCTCAACAGAAAAGTGACATTAATATTTAGTAGATCCTCCTTTTGCAATGATAACAGCCTCTAGTCGCTTCCTGTAGCTTTGAATCAGTTCCTGGATCCTGGATGAAGGTATTTTGGACCATTCCTCTATACAAAACAATTCAGGTTCAGTTAAGTTTGATGGTCGCCGAGCATGGACAGCCCACTCTCAAATGATCTGAAAACAAAGATTCTTCAACATAGTTGTTCAGGGGAAGGATACAAAAAGTTGTCTTAGAGATTTAACCTGTCAGTTTCCACTGTGAGGAACATAGTAAGGAAATGGAAGACCACAGGGACAGTTCTTGTTAAGCCCAGAAGTGGCAAGCCAAGAAAAATATCAGAAAGGCAGAGAAGAAGAATGGTGAGAACAGTCAAGGACAATCCACAGACCACCTCCAAAGAGCTGCAGCATCATCTTGCTGCAGATGGTGTCACTGTGCATCGTTCAACAATACAGAGCACTTTGCACAAGGAGAAGCTGTATGGGAGAGTGATGAGAAAGAAGCTGTTAGCATGCCACAAACAGAGTCGCCTGAGGTATGCAACAGCACATTTGGACAAGCCAGCTTCATTTTGGAAGAAGGTCCTGTGGACTGATGAAACAAAGATTGAGTTGTTTGGTCATACAAAAAGGCGTTATGCATGGCATCCAAAAAAAACAGCATTCCAAGAAAAACACTTGCTACCCACTGTAAAATTTGGTGGAAGTTCCATCATGCTTTGGGGCTGTGTGGCCAATGCCGGCACCGGGAATCTTGTTAAAGTTGAGGGTCGCATGGATTCCACTCAGTATCAGCAGATTCTTGAGAATAATGTTCAAGAATCAGTGATGAAGTTAAAGTTACGCCGGGATGGATATTTCAGCAAGACAATGATCCAAAACACTGCTCCAAATTGACTCAGGCATTCATGCAGAGAAACAATTACAATGTTCTGGAATGGCCATCCCAGTCCCCAGACCTGAATATCATTGAACATCTGTGGGATGATCTGAAGCGGGCTGTCCATGGTCGGCCACCATCAAACTTAACTGAACTTGAATTGTTTTGTAAAGAGGAATGGTCCAAAATCCCTTAATCCAGGATCCAGGAACTGATTCAAAGCTACAGGAAGCGACTAGAGGCTGTTATATTTGCTAAAGGAGGATCTACTAAATATTAATGTCACTTTTCTGTTGAGGTGCCCATACTTTTTCACCGGTCAAATTTTGGTTTAATGCATATTGCACATTTTCTGTTAGTACAATAAACCTCATTTCAATCCTGAAATATTACTGTGTCCATCAGTTATTAGATATATCAAACTGAAATGGCTGCTGCAAACACCAAAATATTTAGAACTAAAAATGATTAAGATTAATAGAGGTGCCCAAACTTTTTCATAGGACTGTATGTGCTTAGCTAAAAATGACTTTTGCCAATGATAGAGCCCCTTTAATGGCTATAGGCTATACAGTATTATACAGTAGGTGACCTTTTCTAGATACCAAGACTAATAAAGAATAACTGCATAGAAAGGTAATGGTCTTTGACAAGTCTACCACAACATTTTATGTCAACCACCCAACTTATTAAATTTCTTTATTGAGGATGGTTACACATGTTCACACCCGCAATGGAAATGTTGCAGTGATAATACTCTTATTACAATACATTGAACAATTTACTAGTCTACATTATACAGATCCTTCTTTTTTATTTCTATTTTAGACTGGTAACTTAGATTTGTATGATTTACAGATGCCTATTAAAGTATGATTATGTATATTACGTAAGTAAAACTGGAAAATAAAAATACATATTCCAAGTCTACCTCCAATGTCTGGTATTAGTAATTAATTACTTACTGCTGTAATTTTATCAATGTTTAACTTTTTTACTTTTAATAACAATTGATTTAGTGAAAAATAACGTCACCGCTAGCTTTAGTCCAAGTTATTGAGATTCAGACCAAGATATGTGTTAGAAAAATAAATGATGTATACCAAAGATGAACTGTCCAACTTTGTTCAGGTTCTCCAGTGGACAAAGTTCAAAAGTTTTAGGCTGAAGTATTTCTCCATATAATTTCCCATCAAGAGCAGATTTTCTAAAACAGTTTGCCGGAGCTGTCTCGTATTTATCTGATGAGATGGAAAGATACAGTGTAGCTTACAGTAATTGAATGCGGCAGAATCTAAAAGGGTGATAATGCTGCGCTAGATGTAAAGGTGCTTTTCTTGCCAACAGTAAATGAGGAAATTCGCCTTATGGAGAATCTGTTTACATTGGGACATCTGGAGAGCCTCAGACCTTGGCCTTCCTCCAGGCCCTGGGATTTATGAGCTACTTTGGACTCCAGTAAATAGCTCACTTTACTGCATGATACAGATTGGACCACTAATTATCTGCTGATATGCTAATGCTACCAAGACTCAAACATTGGACCTCATTGTGAATGATTAGAAAACCAGAATACTCTAGCGATGGATTACAGATATGAAACGTGTTCCTAGATCATTTCTGAGGAGGATCAGATTCTGGACTTTCTACTTCCTGACCGATTCTTGGACCTTAGATCCTTAATTGTGTATTAATGGACAAAGATAAGCAGCAGAGTGGGTTGTACTGAAGACCCTAGTGACTGTCCTACCTTTCCAGTAAATCCATCCATCTAATTTCTGCTACAGCCATAAAGAAACCAGGAAAAATACCAGGATTGCTGTGCACCAAAGCACATAATAGCATGCAAATATGTATTGTAAGACACAATACTCTCTAGTGAGTTTGGAAACCAAATACATTTCCATGCATTCTACATGTTTTTATTTTTTTTGCCTTTCCCTGGATCAACACTATAGGGGATTGTAGGGTTATATGTTGGACTTGATGGACTGATGTCTTCATCAAACCTCGTCTACTATGTAACTATATGTACAATGATCAGATTGGTATGGTAGATGAACCAACCACAAGCCTGAGACCATTATGAGCTGTAAAACATTGGCTAGAGAGTACCACCATTGGATTCTGGAGTGGAAACATATTCTTTGAACTGATAAGTGAGATTCGTACTGTGTCCCGATCTGATGGGATTATATTAGTTAGCAAAATCCTATGAGAATGTTTCATGTCAGTGTGGTAAGGGAGAAATAATAGTCTGCCCCCATATCACTGGTCACAACATATAATGACGTTATAGGTTATTTTGTGCATTTAACTTTTTGGCGACAGTGTGAAGAAGACCAATACCTGTTTTAACATAATATTTAACTATGCCCAAAACAATATTTCTTTTAAAAAAACCTGCAAAAAATAAGTCATCACACAATTCCATTAGCAAAAAAATAATGAAGTTGGGTCTTAGAAAGTGGCAATGAAAAAAAAAATTGTTATTACAAAAAGGCGCAAAATTGATAGCTTAAAAAGGCAATGGCAAAATTGCTGTTTTTTTTCGATTCCTTCCCAGAAAGAGTTAATAAAAGTTAACTAATATAACTAAGATATAGCTAATCCAAAATAGTGCCATTACATGCTACCACTTGTCTCACAAAAAACATCCCAACATACAGTTACATTTCTTTTTACGCCTAGGCCAGTGACCTTGACGTCTGGAGGAGAGAAAGTTTCACCAGAAACATAGAAGGGGATTCTTCACAGTAAGAACAGCGAGGCTCTGGAACTCTCTGCCCTGGGAAGTGGTGATGGCGGATTCATTGAACAAGTCCAAAGAGGGCCTGGATGCCTTTCTTGAAGAGAACAATATTACAGATTATGGACTCCAGATTTTAAGGACAGGTTGATCCAGGGTTTTTATGCTGACTGTCAGATTGGAGTCAGGGTGGAATTTTTTCCCCTCATGGGTTTTTTTTTTTTGCTCTCCTCTGGATCAATACTGTAGGGGACTATAGAATTATAGGTTGGACTTGATGGACTGATGTCTTGATCCAACCTCATCTACTATGTAACTGTGTAACATTGATGAAAAAACAAGCTTTATTTAGGTTTAGTATATGACTACAGAAAAACACAAAAAAATTTTTGGTCATCAAGGCCTGAAACAGAACAGTCACAAAAGGGTTAATCATATTTCTGGAGGCATTTTCAAGTGACCAAACACAATATTACTTATAGATAAGAAAATTGCATTGATTTCTGGCTGTGTCCAGGTTTCTTTCACTTCTCCGTGAAGTTTCTTCACATAAATACATCACTTGTGTATGTCTTGTGATACATAAATATTTGTAATGATATACGGATCTAAACTTCAGAAGCTCTTTCCATAAACAAAATGATGCAAATGTGATCACCTGATATCCCCAATAATGACTCTCCAGATATTTCAAGCTGTAAACAGCTGGAACTTCTGAAGGAAATATGTTAATCTTGTTCTTTGGAGACTTCCCCATCTATTTCACATGCAGTAGTGGACAGTCGCCCCGGCACAGAGCGTCTGGCTTGTACAATTCTCAATTTACTACTTACTCAATCATTATATATTACATTATATAGTCATCACCATCAGGACAATGTCACGTACAGCACATACAGGTTTTAGTGGTAGTTTCGTAAACTTAAGTCAAAGGCAGAAGTGAATTCAGAATGAATGGAAAATATCAAGGTATAACTTACACTTATACCTTCTGCCAGTCCTTTACACTCTTGGCTTATACCAACATGGCCAGTCCTTTATTCTCTTGGCCTATACCAAAATAGCCAGTCCTTTACACTCTTGGCCTATACCAACATGGCCAGTCCTTTACACTCTTGGCCTATACCAACATGGCCAGTCCTTTATTCTCTTGGCCTATACCAAAATGGCCAGTCCTTTACGCTCTTGGCTTATACCAACATGGCCAGTCCTTTACACTCTTGGCCTATACCAACATGGCCAGTCCTTTACGCTCTCGGCTTATACCAACATGGCGAGTCCTTTACTCTCTTGGCTTATACCAACATGGCCAGTCCTTTACGCTCTTGGCTTATACCAACATGGCCAGTCCTTTACACTCTTGGCCTATACCAACATGGCCAGTCCTTTACACTCTTGGCCTATACCAACATGGCCAGTCCTTTACGCTCTTGGTCTATACCAACATGGCTAGTCCTTTACGCTCTTGTGATCACCGATATGTAAATGACTTACTTTTATCCAAAGATTCACTATAAAATGATAGCGATCATAAATGTGTCACAAAATTTCATTCAGAGGGTGTCTCTTAACCAATAAACTACACTAGTAGTTCAGACATTCATTTAGCAGCATCTGTTCTGGATGAATAAAGTCTTTCTTAAGCATTGCTTACACTATGTATGTATCTTACATGTTGCTTCAAATCTGCCTTTCATGGGAGAGGATGAAAGATCGGAGGGGCCATTAACAAGATGTCCATTGAGAATAAACCTAGTGAGCACTAAGAACTGTCAGTATACAGTCATGGCCTTGTCATAGTAAACCAATTAAACTGAGTTGATGCTTTGGGGGAAATTTTTGAAGATTGGGTATTCACCACCAGTCTTCATATATGCTGCGCTGGCACAACAGTCAACCTCATCTCTAAAGTGGTAGACGTCACCTCATAAAGGCAGCAGCTTCATTGTTGGGCTGTGTGCCTGAGCTTTAATCTATTACAGCTAGCTAGCATATATTTCCATGATCTTTTGTACCAGTAAACTGGTGTAAATGATTCTAAATGTAGCCCAATTTCCAGTGGCGGATCCAGGGTTTGCGGGGCCCTGGGCAATTGACTTTGGCGGGGCCCTACGCGCAGCGCGCCGCAGCAAATTAGGCCCCACCCACTTTTATGTTGACTCCGCCCATTCTCATTCATTTTTCATGTGATTCCACACAGTATAATCCTCCTACAGTCACCCGTAAATTATATGCCCCCCCTCCATCTCTCCCCATTTTCATATACACCCTTCATCTACCCCTAGTTTCATATCCCCCCTCTATCTCTGTCCCCAGTTTCATGCCATTCTCCCCCTTTATCTGCCCACAGTTTCATGCCCCCCCGTCTCTACCCCAGTGTCATGCCGTTCTCCCCCCTTCATCTGCCCCAATGTCATTCCATTCTCCCCCCCTTCATCTGCCCCAATGTCATGCCATTCTCCCCCCTTCATCTGCCCCAGTGTCATGCCATCCCCCCTTCATCTGCCCCAGTATCATGCCATTCTCCCCCCTTCATCTGCCTCAGTGTCATGCCGTTCTCCCCCCCTTCATTTGCCCCAGTGTCATGCTGTTCTCTCCCCCTTCATTTGCCCCAGTGTCATGCCATTCTTGCCCCTTCATCTGCCCCAGTGTCATGCTGTTCTCCCCCCTCCATCCACCCCAGTGTCATGCTATTCTCCCCCCTTCATCTGCCTCAGTGTCATGCCGTTCTCCCCCCTTCATTTGCCACAGTGTCATGCTGTTCTCCCCCCCTCCATCTGTCCCAGTGTCATGCCATTCTCCCCCCCTTCATCTGCCCCAGTGTCATGCTGTTCTCCCCCCTCCATCTGCCCCCGTGTCATGCCGTTCTCCCCCCTTCATCTGCCCCAGTGTCATGCTGTTCTCCCCCCTTCATCTGCCCCAGTGTCATGCTGTTCCCCCCTCCCCTTCATTTGCCCCCCAGTTTCTTTGGGCCCCCTCCATCTCTGTCCCCAGTTTCATGCCTTTCTCTCCCCACCCCCTTCATCTTCCCCAGTGTCATGCCGTTCCCCCCCTCTCCTTCATTTGCCCCCCAGTTTCTTTGGGCCCCCTCCATCTCTGTCCCCAGTTTCATGCCTTTCTCTCCCCACCCTTTCATCTTCCCCAGTGTCATGCCGTTCCCCCCCTCCACTTCATTTGCCCCCCAGTTTCATGGGCCCCCTTCATTATGTTCCACCTTAATATTTAATACAAAACAAACACTTACACTCACCTTCCATCACTCACCTTCCATCGTTCCCCTGACGCTCCTCTCTCTCACTCCAGTCACATACGCGATGCAGGAGCTGTGACCTCAGCTCCTGCTTAGCTGCGGCCCGGACGCCAATGAGCTGAAATCGTGACAGGCAAGTGCCGGAGGGCCCCCAGAGGCTCTGTGGGCCCCGGCACTTGCCCGACTATGCCGAGCTGACCGGGACCATTTTGTTAGGGCTGGGGCCGCGGGGCCCCGGGCGGTTGCCCGGCTCGCCCGGCCCTGGGTCCGCCCCTGCCAATTTCTATGACACTTTTGTTTTCATGAAACTGGCATGGGAGGCAGAAAAACTCCAGCTCATCGATTATTGTCACAATGGGCATTTAAAGAGCAGCGAAGGTTTACACCAGATATCTGGCATACATTAATAATAATTCTCCCCCTGTGTGTTGTGGAGTATATGACACTTATTGATGATGGTACTTGGATGGATGATATAAACACTGCTTTACCTGCTGGTTACTGCAATGCAGATATCACCGATAAAACGCTATCATGATGTGCACAACCTGGAAAATACTCCATTATCAAAAACCATATATGGATGAGGCCGGTTATGGTAAAGACAAGGGCTTTCTTAGACTCTGTACACCATATTGTCACCAACTTAGATTATGAAGTAGAGGGTCTACTACAGTACCTGACATTGCAGCAGTATCAGTGAGGTTCCCGGACACCCCACTTGGTGTCATGATGACATTTTCTGTCGGGGTAGTGTCAGAAATCACAGTGTCTCTTACTCCACCCTTGTAGACCTGTTCACTGTATAGGAAAATATTCCTTGTGGATGTTGCGGAGGGAGTGTTTTCTTATACACTCTCTGTAAGTAATTAATATTACAGCTACATAAACAGTGCGTTGAAGCATAACTAAACCAGGATACCGTTATATATATATTATTCAAGAGTAAATGTCAGGCTAGATGGAATTATACCAAATTTAGTCACAGTCTGATGGAAAAAACAATATTATATCAACTATTTTACATTTAAGAACGTTTTGGCTATAGACTATGTGAAGGCTTTCACGTTTCATGCCTGAAATATAGAAATTGTACAATTCCTTTTACATTGGGCGACCTTTTCTTTGTAATAAATGTGTGTTAAATATTTCATATGTCCCTCAAATATTCCTGCACATAAGCACACTTGGAGTGAATTAATAACTATTCATGCCTTAGCTAGTAATGGAAATTGTGATGACAGCCATAATGATGACAGTGCAGAACAATGGACGTGTAATGTGTTTGGTAATAGCCTATTGTCTTCCTATGTAATGTTTGATTAAGCACTGGAAAAAGTATCTGCCCCCTTTTGTATACAACCCCTTATTGCAACATTTATTTACACGTTATTGTTGTGGGAATTGCTGCATAAAGTCCAATATATAGTAAGGTTTAGGTTCAACAGAAATAAACAATATAATAGAGTAAGGTCCGGTTGCTTCCTCATTCCATAGGTTACCCTAATACCAATTGTTTCATCTTTGACAAGTTTTTGGTAAGTACCGCAGTTTTCTATATATTTACCTTATTATTAATGGTATGAAAGAAATAAGCAGCTCTTATGGTCCTTTTACACTGGGAGATAATTTGCTCATTGATTTCCAATTGACAATATAATAAGTGGATCAGCACTTGCTTGTTTTCATTTATATGTTGATGTGGTCATGAGGATCTTAGTATGAGTGACCATCATTGTCATCTCCTCTTGGATACTTTCCTTTGTTATTGGCAGCCCATCTTCAGTTTACATGAGCGGATGCGCTGACAACAAATGATGATTTTTTTTGTCCTCATAAACAATGTGATTAATTACAAATGAGCAAATTGATGATTTTCTTGTTAAGTTAAAAGTACAAACCCCATTACAGCAATAACACTAATTCCCTGACCAGGCCCATAAGTATATTATCCAATAGGCAGTTGTATTGTACACAATTAATAGAATGTTTGGTCTGTTTTTCTTGTTCCCACTATTATGGTGCACAACTTTATGAAGTGATATGTATTACCACTACAAGCAAACAGATAAGTAATAGAGATGAGCGAACAGTGTTCTATCGAACACATGTTCGATCGGATATCAGGGTGTTCGCTATGTTCGAATCGAATCGAACACCGCGTGGTAAAGTGCGCCAAAATTCGATTCCCCTCCCACCTTCCCTGGCGCCTTTTTTGCACCAATAACAGCGCAGGGGAGGTGGGACAGGAACTACGACACCGGGGGCATTGAAAAAAATTGGAAAAAGTCATTGGCTGCCGAAATCAGGTGACCTCCATTTTAGACGAATAGTGGATTTCAAATCCGGGTCATATGAGAATGTGAACTTTGTGACTATGAGACAGGGATAGCTGTACAGGCAGGGATAGCTAGGGATAACCTTTATTTAGGGGGGGATGTTATTAAAAATAACTTTTTGGGGCTCTATCGGGTGTGTAATTGTGATTTTTGTGAGATAAACTTTTTCCCATAGGGATGCATTGGCCAGCGCTGATTGGCCAGAGTACGGAACTCGACCAATCAGCGCTGGCTCTGCTGGAGGAGGCGGAGTCTAAGATCGCTCCACACCAGTCTCCATTCAGGTCCGACCTTAGACTCCGCCTCCTCCAGCAGAGCCAGCGCTGATTGGCCGAATTCCGTACTCTGGCCAATCAGCACTGGCTAATGCATTGTATTGGCGTGATGAAGCAGTGCTGAATGTGTGTGCTTAGCACACACATTCAGCTCTACTTCATCGGGCTAATAGAATGCATTGGCCAATCAGCGCTGGCCAATGCATTCTATTAGCTTGATGAAGCAGAGTGTGCACAAGGGTTCAAGCGCACCCTCGGCTCTGATGTAGCAGAGCCGAGGCTGCACAAGGGTTCAAGCGCACCCTCGGCTCTGATGTAGCAGAGCCGAGGGTGCACTTGAACCCTTGTGCAGCCTCAGCTCTGCTACATCAGAGCCGAGGGTGCGCTTGAACCCTTGTGCACACTCTGCTTCATCAAGCTAATAGAATGCATTGGCCAGCGCTGATTGGCCAATGCATTCTATTAGCCCGATGAAGTAGAGCTGAATGTGTGTGCTAAGCACACACATTCAGCACTGCTTCATCACGCCAATACAATGCATTAGCCAGTGCTGATTGGCCAGAGTACGGAATTTGGCCAATCAGCGCTGGCTCTGCTGGAGGAGGCGGAGTCTAAGGTCGGACCTGAATGGAGACTGGTGTGGAGCGATCTTAGACTCCGCCTCCTCCAGCAGAGCCAGCGCTGATTGGTCGAGTTCCGTACTCTGGCCAATCAGCGCTGGCCAATGCATTCTATTAGCCCGATGAAGTAGAGCTGAATGTGTGTGCTTAGCACACACATTCAGCTCTACTTCATCGGGCTAATAGAATGCATTGGCCAATCAGCGCTGGCCAATGCATTCTATTAGCGTGAACTGAGTTTGCACAGGGGTTCTAGTGCACCCTCGGCTCTGCTACATCAGATTGCTACATCTGATGTAGCAGTGCCGAGTGTGCATCAGATGTGTAGTTGAGCAAAACTGACTCAGCACTGCTAAGTCTCTGCATTCGCATAGGAATGCATTGGCCAGCCTTCGGCCAATCAGCGCTGGCTCTGCCGGAGGAGGCGGAGTCTAAGGTCGGACCTGAATGGAGACTGGTGTGGAGCGATCTTAGACTCCGCCTCCTCCAGCAGAGCCAGCGCTGATTGGTCGAGTTCCGTACTCTGGCCAATCAGCACTGGCCAATGCATTTCTATGGGGAAAAGTTAGCTTGCGAAAATCGCAAACTGACAGGGATTTCCATGAAATAAAGTGACTTTTATGCCCCCAGACATGCTTCCCCTGCTGTCCCAGTGTCATTCCAGGGTGTTGGTATCATTTCCTGGGGTGTCATAGTGGACTTGGTGACCCTCCAGACACGAATTTGGGTTTCCCCCTTAACGAGTATATGTTCCCCATAGACTATAATGGGGTTCGAAACCCATTCGAACACTCGAACAGTGAGCGGCTGTTCGAATCGAATTTCGAACCTCGAACATTTTAGTGTTCGCTCATCTCTAATAAGTAACTCTCCGCTGACAGTAATGCAATGGTCAGTTGTGTTAGAGTCTATGTCTAGGTATATTAGAGCTTGGTCCCTTAGGAAAGACATGAAACTTATCATACTTACATACTGAGATTACAAATGTGAAACCCCTGAAGTCGAGTTGGGGACCTCTGCACTGAATCATGATTTAATCCTTACATGTACGGGATGAGTATTGGTCAATATGCTTTTAAACAAATGATAAGAGACTATCACATGTCACAGGTGAAACTTTATAACCATCAGCATTACACAGCCATACACGAGAACCAGTGGCGGATCCAGGGTTTGCGGGGCCCTGGGCAATTGACTTTGGCGGGGCCCTACGCGCAGCGCGCCGCAGCAAATTAGGCCCCACCCACTTTTATGTTGACTCCGCCCATTCTCATTCATTTTTCATGTGATTCCACACAGTATAATCCTCCTACAGTCACCCGTAAATTATATGCCCCCCCTCCATCTCTCCCCATTTTCATATACACCCTTCATCTACCCCTAGTTTCATATCCCCCCTCTATCTCTGTCCCCAGTTTCATGCCATTCTCCCCCTTTATCTGCCCACAGTTTCATGCCCCCCCGTCTCTACCCCAGTGTCATGCCATTCTCCCCCCTTCATCTGCCCCAATGTCATTCCATTCTCCCCCCCTTCATCTGCCCCAATGTCATGCCATTCTCCCCCCTTCATCTGCCCCAGTGTCATGCCATCCCCCCTTCATCTGCCCCAGTATCATGCCATTCTCCCCCCTTCATCTGCCTCAGTGTCATGCCGTTCTCCCCCCCTTCATTTGCCCCAGTGTCATGCCGTTCTCTCCCCCTTCATTTGCCCCAGTGTCATGCCATTCTCGCCCCTTCATCTTCCCCAGTGTCATGCTGTTCTCCCCCCTCCATCCACCCCAGTGTCATGCTATTCTCCCCCCTTCATCTGCCTCAGTGTCATGCCGTTCTCCCCCCCTTCATTTGCCACAGTGTCATGCTGTTCTCCCCCCCTCCATCTGTCCCAGTGTCATGCCATTCCCCCCCCTTCATCTGCCCCAGTGTCATGCTGTTCTCCCCCCTCCATCTGCCCCCGTGTCATGCCGTTCTCCCCCCTTCATCTGCCCCCGTGTCATGCCGTTCTCCCCCCTTCATCTGCCCCAGTGTCATGCTGTTCTCCCCCCTTCATCTGCCCCAGTGTCATGCTGTTCCCCCCTCCCCTTCATTTGCCCCCCAGTTTCTTTGGGCCCCCTCCATCTCTGTCCCCAGTTTCATGCCTTTCTCTCCCCACCCCCTTCATCTTCCCCAGTGTCATGCCGTTCCCCCCCTCCACTTCATTTGCCCCCCAGTTTCATGGGCCCCTTCATTATGTTCCACCTTAATATTTAATACAAAACAAACACTTACACTCACCTTCCATCACTCACCTTCCATCGTTCCCCTGACGCTCCTCTCTCTCACTCCAGTCACATACGCGATGCAGGAGCTGTGACCTCAGCTCCTGCTTAGCTGCGGCCCGGACGCCAATGAGCTGAAATCGTGACAGGCAAGTGCCGGAGGGCCCCCAGAGGCTCTGTGGGACCCGGCACTTGCCCGACTATGCCGAGCTGACGGGACCATTTTGTTAGGGCCGGGGCCGCGGGGCCCCGCTAAGCGCGGGGCCCCGGGCGGTTGCCTGGCTCGCCCGGCCCTGGATCCGCCCCTGACGAGAACTTATTATATCCCTTTTATATATCATTATATCATAACAAATTTCAAATAACAATACAAAGCCTTTGTGTCCTATAGTGCTCTCAACTTAAACTATTATTGAGGGATTACAGTCCTGCAAACAAGTGACTCTATGGCGAGGCCAATACAAAGAGAACATTAGTCCACTCGATTGACGTAATCCTGGTTTATTATTGATGCATGTAGAAAAAAAATAAAGTTATTTACAGACTACAACCCATGAAAATTGGTTTTCCAGGGTCATATAAATGCATTTTTGAGTCTACATGTTGCATTTACTTGTAATAGTCACCTGGTTTTGTTTGGCATGCTTTCAGAACTTGGCAATATGATACGACACATTAAGAACGTAAATGCACAAGGCTATGTTCAAAACAGAAAAAGAGAAACATATTTGGTTGAGTCCCCAGTGCAATGTGGTTTTTATGAGCACTGGAGGTGAAATCATTACAGCTTTCAGCGAGCATAAAGAGGAATCTGGTGCTTAGAATCAATATCTCAGACAACATCTAATTCTTCTCTAAGCCGGGCCAGGAAGAGGATGTGTGCGAGGACTGTTCCAGCTCACAGACTGCAGGTGCTTGTTGTCACTCCATTTTTTATCTTTATTGCTTACAAACTGCTGTGGGCTACACTCACGACTCCTAGACCAATATTATACCTCATTACTGTAAAACACGAGTCAGGAGCCTTTAACCTCCAAGTGCATCACTATCTATATCAAACATGGTTCCAAAACTTCAGATTGGGATTGAGTTACAATCTAGGATTTCAAACAGGTTTTATTAATAAAACATGATATTTTTTTATTTTTTTCTTTAAATGGGACAGAAAGGCTTTTCTGATTCCAAATGGGAGCTCATGTACTTTTTTAAGTGGTTTTCCAGGCTAAAACATAGTGATTACCTATTGTAAGGCTAGATCCTCAATATCAGATTGCTGGCAGTGCCAGGTTTCGCACTTTTACCAATCAGCTGTTCATACACAGAGACTGGCACAAGATGCAGGCAGCTATGTTCTCTGGGTAGTGGCTGGATCTGACTACTGCAGGTCAAGTCACATTTACTTAAATCAAGTTGCAGTAACCTGGCTTGGCCACTAGACAGAGAACACAGCTGTCTGCTTCCTCTTACATTTTCTGTGTATCAGCTGCTGAGAAAGCTGATCTGTGTCTGGTGACAGACCCTCAATGATCTGATATTCTTATCCTTTGGATAAGTCGGCAGTATTTTTAGTCTGAAAAACCGAACCAGTTAAGCCAAAAAAACAGGATATTCCCGTGATCTGTAGATTATTTCATAAAAGGTCAAATATATACATGATAGAATAGTGTAGTAACAATAAATCTAAATATAAAACTCCCCTTATAGAGTAACCTTACAGGAGTCCAAGATACAAGAGAGCCAATTATACATTTATGTATGCAGTGTGGCCCGTGCTGAAAAAACATGCCAGATCCTTCTCAGTCATACACACTGACATATAGACAGAGTCAAAATCTATTTACAAATACATTATGGAACATGTGTATTAAAAAAAAACTATGTACTATATGTCCACATATACCATAAATAAACAATATCAAACAAGTTTGATATGTAGCAATGAGGTACAACTATATATATATATATATATATATATATATATATATATATATATTAGTTGTACCACAAACATATTGATCTATGGTGATAACAATAAGCAGAATATTCTTAGGTTATCCAGTTTCTAGCTCTCTAAGGCAAACACAGCAGGAGTTACGTCAAAGTGAATGTGACATGTATGTCTATGGAAAAACAAATGGTAAGCAGAGGATACAATCTCAGAGTTTAACCATGTGAATTTAATATTTAACATAGCCATAGTTAAATATGTTCTAGCCCGCCACTAGGCCGCAAACCAGAAGTCCCCTGTCTGCCTCAGATGGAGACCAGCGGGGAACTTGGAAGCGCAGACAGTAGAAGGCCGACAGCCTCCGCGCAGCTCTGCAGGGGTTCCGGCCCTGTTCCTGACATCCACTGTCTAGTCTATTTTTCCAAATAAGAGAGTGATTCCTTTTCATGTGAGTACATAGAGATATCGTTCCTACATTTGTTACTGCTTGGCCATGGCTAATTTTCTGCTTGTAGATCTTGCACATCACCATGGATTTATTGTTTGGCAATGTACAAAATAATTCCCAAATTGGAGATGATTGCATGTAGTTGCTACTGCTACATGTCTGCCCCTATCACCTCCAGTGCCACCGCCATGACTAGAATTACATATGCACACGCAGTGCACTTGTAGATATGGAGAAACACTGATATGGAGAAAGGATCAAAATATTCTGCAAACAGTAAAATCGAAACAGTAAAATCAAAGACTATTATAGTCTATGGGGGGAAAATGCTCGTTTCAGTGGTAGGCAACATTCGATCAAATTACACTTACCAAGTCCACGAGTGAGGGTCGGGCTGGATCCTCCGAGAAGTCTTCTCCGTGCAGCGTCCCCGCGGCATCTTCCGGCTCTGAATTCACAGTCAAAGCGGCCATTTTCTTGTAGTGCGGGCATGCACAGTCGGCTCTGCCCAGGCCCGATGCCTGGCAGAGTGAATTCAGAGCCGGAAGATGCCGCGGGGAAGCTGCACGGAGAAGACTTCTAAAGGTAGGAGAAGAACCAGCGTTGATTGGCCGACTGTATAGCATTCGGCCAATCAATGCTGGTTCTGCATCAAACTTTTTCATTCGAATAGCGAGTGGTACTTGATTGAGTATGAGTATTTCGAATACCGTAGTATTCCATCGAATACCTACTCGATCGAGTACTACTCGCTCATCTCTAATGCTTACCTGGTGAGGTTGTGTAAGGCACAACAACCTAATGGGCGTGGTAAACAATATGGGAGATGGGGCAGCAGCTGGAAAACATCACAGAGACGTCAGGGCAGCAACAAACACAGATCAGCCTCCTTTCAAGAACAGGCAGAAGACAGCACTCACCCAAATGGATACAACGAACAACTTTATTGTGCCAATAAAGTTTTACATTGTATCCATTTGGGTGAGCGCTGTCTTCTGCCTGTTCTTGAGAGGAGTCTTGTCCGTGTTTGCTGCAAAGTCTGTCTCTGCCTAATCAATTCTATACTGCACTACTAATCTGCCTGTTTATATTGCTTCATTCTCACTAAGTATTCCTTTATTGTTCAGTTTTCTGACTTGTGCTGCCTATAGTCTTGCTAATAGGATATCTATGAGATGCAGTGAGATGTGTGTGCATTTCCACCATTGCTGCGAATAAAGGCTGGTCACGAGTGCACAAGCGTATATAGTGTGTATGACATCAGCACTGTAAGGTCCACCTACCACTGTCTATTGGCTGAGAGACTGTCACATGTTGCTATCACCTGATGTAGGTGAGTCACTGCACATATAACATTGTCTGCTCTGTATTTCTTGGCCAAACACGTGGCGGCGATCATTTTCTCGTAGTGTGGCCATTTTTGTTTGTATTGCAGTGTGCAATACCAGCTATAACCGTTTCAGAGTTCTCTTTAGCTCCTTCCTTAGTAGCATCTAACAAGATAATTGGTAACATTTGTAAGGGAAATAAGTAATTTTTATAAAATGGCATCGGCCTTGAAGGAAAGATAGAGACTCCCATGAGCGTAATTCCTCGGTTATTGAGTGGATGAGCAGAGGAACATTACTGCAGTGTATGTGGATTTTACACTAGATGTATCTATATACTGAAGTTTACAGTATTTGTTTTTGTAATCTATTTTAATTATTTAATTGCATATATTATTATTTTATTTTATTTTCTGTTTTTGCTATTGTGGGCAGCCATCTTCTCTTACCTGCTGATTTACTCTGTAAAGAGCATTTCATGTATTTGCTTACAGCTACATGGACATAACAAACCCTAGTTAGAGAACAACTTAGTGACTGCTCTGGGAATGCTCTATGACATGCATAATGATCACTACGTACGGAGACGGAGGGGGTAAGCTGTCCCCATTGCCTGCTGTCTATGCTGAATCCTGTACCTCCACCCTTTTAATGTGTTACCTTTTATTGTAATCCTGTCTGTGATAATGAAATAAATTCCGTAAAGCTATCTTTACAAAATAGTGATAGCATATTGAAAATATACAGTGTAAATACTGCAAGATTTCAGGATTTATCTATTTATCTATCTACACACAATTTGTTGACTTTTCACCACCTCCAATAAGTCCAGTTCTTTACATCCTTGGAGTTGGAATTTTTCTGTATCCCCCGCCATTTCTGAGCAATCAATTTTGGTGCTTATATGCTATTTAAGCTCTGTACTGTCCGGAGTATGATTCAGATCTCTGACACCAGATGTCTCCAATAGGAGCTCTGAAAGGTCCTCTTTAAAACTAAAATTAATAGAATCATATTTCCACAAAAGTTGGTAAAAAAGCAAGAATGCAATGACTTGGTAATCTCATCTAACCATATTTTATTCACAATAGAACATAGAACACATATCAGAAATTGAAAGTTAGAAATGTTTCCTTTTCATTTGAAAGACTGAACTAATTTAGATTGATATAATTAACACATCACGTCATTCCCTCTTCTTTTTACAACAGTTTGTAAACTTTTGGGAAGTGAGGAGACCAATTGCTAGAGTTCTGGGAATTATTGGGGAATGTTGTCCCATTCTTGTCTGGTGCAGGATTCTAGCTGTTCAACTGTCCTCAGCCTTGCTTGTTGGAGTTTTCAACAAACAAAAAGTCTTGGACTCTTCTTCTGTGAAGCCATGCTATTTATTCAAGGCTTTTCCTGAATGAGATATTGTTTGGATGGTATCATATATTGTTCTAAAACCGCTATATACTGCTCATCATCGATAACACTTTTCAAGTTGTATATGCTGCCCTAACACACTAACCTAACACTATCACTGATGTGGGATTTCATACTGGATAGTCCCTCTCTTCTTGCGTCTGTGGTTTCCATAAAAAATTCAAAATTTGCTTAATCTGACAACAGAACCCTTTTTTTTATTTTGCCTCCTTTTAAAATGTGCTTTGGCCCAGAGAAGATGGCATTGTTTCTGGATTTGTGTTGTTAATGGCTTCTTTGCATGATATAGCTTTAACTTGTATTTGTGGAGCTAGGTTCCCAGCCAATGGACAAATGTTTATCTGAGCCCTTGCAGTGATTTACATTACTGATTCATGCCTGTTTTTAATGCAGTGTCAGCTAAGGGATTGTAGATCACTAACAACCAATATTTACCATCAGCATTGCACGCGTAGATTTCTCCTGAATTTAGCACACTTTCATTTTTGCTGGCATTTGCCCTAGCTCCAGCGATATTGTACAGTTAGTTTTGGCAGGGAGACCAATCTTATAGCTCCACATGCTCAGTAGGGAGTACCCCCTTCACAGTACAAGACTATAGAGGTGTACCATTATAGGGGTATTCCTCACCACCTAGCAATGACACTAAGCTGTCCTCACAGTACAGTGATATTGGTAACTGAAACTAACAGCACTGATATCTCTAGAATAGGGAAGGATACTAGTAGAACTGAACGCACCTTAAATTCATCACACTGTCAGCTTTGTAACAATACATTACATGCTCTATCTTAGAGGACATGCCCTCTTTAAAGGGTGTTGGAAATATAATGCATCACCTGCAATTTTTTTTGCAATAACCCATTTTCATTCTTCTTTAGGAAACCAAACAAAGTTTGAAAAAAACAATGACAATTCTAGAATCTGCAATTTATCAGTACAGAATCATTCTGTGATTACATTGGAAAACTATTTGCAACTTTTACAAAATATGCACAATCTTCCAGACAATAATTTAGTCTACAAATTACCATCCCCACCCAGATTATCACTGAATGTTCAGTAGTTTGAAGAGTGTGATGGATAATCAGTTTGGAAGTATGCCTACTGGAAGAATCGTACTCGTGAGCCAGTTGAATAATTTCTTGCCTTATATGATTTCATCTAAACTGTAATCCATTAAAAGCCAAAAATCGTACTTGCCAAATGTTGTAATGGCCTAGGAAGGAATACTACTGGGGCATGTTTGTACTATTGTAAATATCTTACTAATGTATAGCATTACTAGATAAAAGACTCAAACTACTGAAAATACAGTAAAACATCTCCCCGGAAGACGACCCCTTTGAAAATACCTATTATTAGACCCATTCAAGGCCTACAACAAACAAAATATATATATAGCACTGATAATGGAGAGGAGAGTCTAAATGTTCTCCAAACAACTACAGTCCTATGAAAAAGTTTGGGCACCCCAATTAATCTTAATCATTTTTAGTTCTAAATATTTTGGTGTTTATAACAGCCATTTCAGTTTGATATATCTAATAACTGATGGACACAGTAATATTTCAGGATTGAAATGAGGTTTATTGTACTAACAGAAAATGTGCAATATGCATTAAACCAAAATTTGACCGGTGCAAAAGTATGGGCACCTCAACAGAAAAGTGACATTAATATTTAGTAGATCCTCCTTTTGCAAAGATAACAGCCTCTAGTCGCTTCCTGTAGCTTTTAATCAGTTCCTGGATCCTGGATAAAGGTATTTTGGACAAACAATTCAAGTTCAGTTAAGTTAGATGGTCGCTGAGCATGGACAGCCCGCTTCAAATCATCCCACAGATGTTCAATGATATTCAGGTCTGGGGACTGGGATGGCCATTCCAGAACATTGTAATTGTTCCTCTGCATGAATGCCTGAGGATTTGGAGCGGTGTTTTGGATCATTGTCTTGCTGAAATATCCATCCCCGGCGTAACTTCAACTTCGTCACTGATTATGAAACATTATTCTCAAGAATCTGCTGATACTGAGTGGAATCCATGCGACTCTCAACTTTAACAAGATTCCCGATGCCGGCATTGGCCACACAGCCCCAAAGCATGATGGAACCTCCACCAAATTTTCCAGTGGGTAGCATGTGTTTTTCTTGGAATGCTGTTTCTTTTTGGACGCCATGCATAACGCCTTTTTTTTATAACCAAACAACTCAATTTTTGTTTCCAAAATGAAGCTGCCTTGTCCAAATGTGCTTTTTCATACCTCAGGCAACTCTATTTGTGGCGTACGTGCAGAAACGGCTTCTTTCTCATCACTCTCCCATACAGCTTCTATTTGTGCAAAGTGCGCTGTATAGTTGACCGATGCACAGTGACACCATCTGCAGCAAGATGATGCTGCAGCTCTTTGGAGGTGGTCTGTGGATTGTCCTTGACTGTTCTCACCATTCTTCTTCTCTGCCTTTCTGATATTTTTCTTGGCCTGCCACTTCTGGGCTTAACAAGAACTGTCCCTGTGGTCTTCCATTTCCTTACTATGTTCCTCACAGTGGAAACTGACAGGTTAAATCTCTGAGACAACTTTTTGTATCCTTCCCCTGAACAACTATGTTGAACAATCTTTGTTTTCAGATCATTTGAGAGTTGTTTTGAGTAGCCCATGATGCCACTCTTCAGAGGAGATTCAAATAGGAGATCAACTTGCAATTGGCCACCTTAAATACCTTTTCTTATGATTGGATACATCTGGCTATGAAGTTCAAAGCTCACTGAGGTTACAAAACCAATTTTGTGCTTCAGTAAGTCAGTAAAAAGTAGTTAGGGGAATTCAAATCAATAAAATGATAAGGGTTCCCATACTTTTGCACCGGTCAAATTTTGGTTTAATGCATATTGCACATTTTCTGTTAGTACAATAAACCTCATTTCAATCCTGAAATATTACTGTGTCCATCAGTTATTAGATATATCAAACTGAAATGGCTGTTGCAAACACCAAAATATTTAGAACAAAAAATGATTAAGATTAATAGGGGTGCCCAAACTTTTTCATAGGACTGTATGTTGTTTCCTACTGTATGTAAATAAAGCCCTACACAATACGTGCTCTTATACCTGAATCAATGACATAGAGAGACAAAAAAAGAAAGGAAAAGTAGCACACAAAATAAACATAATAATATCAAAAGTGTATTAAGACATGATTAAAAAGCATATAATGGTATAAAAAAAGATGAAAAACAGTACAAAAGGGTATCAGCAAGGAAAGCAGAGACTGGCATAGTACTCACAATACAATGAATGGTGATACATACAAGACATCACATAATCAAGTGAGTAATAATGGCATAACACACAGGGGAGTACCTATATTAATAACCATACAAAAGCTAAGTAATACATATATATATATATATATATATATATATATATATATATATATATATATATATGAACTCATTATGTGAAGTAAAGCCATGTTGCAGATGTCAGTAAAGTAAAGGGATCTTTACTAGAGATGAGCGAACACTAAAATGTCCGAGGTTCGAAATCTGATTCGAACAGCCGCCCACTGTTCGACTGTTCAAACGGATTTCGAACCCCATTATAGTCTATGGGGGGAAATGCTCGTTTCAGGGGTAAGCAAAATTCGATAAAATTATACTTACCAAGTCCACGAGTGACGGTCGGGCTGGATTCTCCTTGAAGTCTTCTTCCAGCGCAGCGCCCCTGCGTCTTCTTCCGGCTGGAATTCACTCTGCCGCGGGCATGCCCGCGCATGCGCAGTCAGCTCTGCCTAGACCGGATGCCTGCCGCTGAAGAAAACCAGCAGTGGCAGTAGCGCGGCCATGCTGTAAATCCGCTCCTCCTCCGCAGGTCCCGGCAGTTAGCCCCGGGGCCGGTCCCCACCGGCCCCATACCTTTAGTGATGCAGGCCGGCTCCTGCACGGCGAGGCCGCAGGAGCCGACCTGTTCTGATGACAGCTGGGAGCCTAATGAAGGCTCCCAGGCCTGTCATAGCTATATATTACTATCGCGGCTGGTCTATGACACTCCGCGATAGTAATGTATAGAATCTCCCATAGACGGCAATACACTTGTATTGCCGTCTATGGGACTTGCAATCAAATGATTGCAGGTTCAAGCCCCCTAGGCGGTGGATAATAAAATAGTAAAAAAACAAACAAAAAACACTTAAAAAAAATATAATAAAAGATAAAATAAATAAAAGTTCACCTCCTTTCCCTAGAATACATAAAAAAGTATAACATTACTGTGAAACATACACATTAGGTATCCCTGTGTCTGAAAATGCCCGGTCTACTAATAGTTTTATGAACAGTGAACGTCAAAATCAAAAGTGCTAAACCGCTGGGTTTTTCTCTCTGTTTTGCCTCTGAATTAAATAAAAGGTGATCTAAGCAATAAACATTTCCCAAAATGGTATAACTAAAAAGTACACCTGGCCCCACAAAAAAAACGCCCTATACATCCCCGTACAGCTGCAGGGTCACCTGTCAATGTGACCTTGCAGCTGTTCCAAAACTACAACTCCCATACATTAAATATTTTACCATTTTTTGCCTGAAAATTTTTTTTTCCCTATTTTTCTCCTCTAAAACCTGGGTGCGTCTTATAGTCCGAAAAATACGGTAATTCTTTCATCTATAGAACACCCTATGGCGGAATACATGCAGAATGCATGTGGGAAGGATCTAAAGGGATTTCATTTATCTTAGTGCAAAGCTCTGTCATGTCCATGAAGTCAAGGACTGGACCATCTTTTTAAGCCACCTTTGAGTGGGGCAAATACTGTAAATATGCGCCTGTTTCTGTTCCCAGCTGTGTTTTCTCGCTTTATTTACTAACAGTTTGTTGTCATTTAATTATAAGCACCTTCTGAACATCTCTTAATGGCTTTGGCCAACCCCAAATTGATTTTTCATACTGATAACCTATGCACAGGACCCCCGCATATATCAGCTGTTATGGCAGTCTCAAGTAATAGGAGTGGCAGAATAGCCCTGTCTACTGCATAGTGGTGGTTCCAGGAATTGCAGCGCCGCTCCATACATGCCTTACGTTTCAGTCTATAGTACATTCATAAGAACATTGTAGGAACATTTTATTCATTCTTCTTTATTAGCAATTCATAAATGCCATCATCTACCAGAATGTCAACATCACCAGCTTTTATAGGATTAGCATATAAGCATTAGTATATATTCATAGATAGATGTCAATTTGTAATTCAGTCAATCCACCTCATATATTTTGCTCATTAGGCCAAACTACATGACAAGGGGCTTTTTTGGGCTTTTAAATAAGCTTTAGGTGATTTGTGAGACACCTGGGTCAAAGGCCTAGTACCTTTAACCACCAGGAGAGTGGTTTAACAAGATCAGAAAAAAACATGTCTGAGACTTTCAATTGGCAAGAATAATGAGGTGATGCTCAGACTGATGATGTCATAATGGAGCTTAGTTAGAGGCAAACACATGATTTTTTAGTCTTGATGCGGTCACATACACATTTGTTTAGGAATGATAAAGCCTAATCTTAACATAAGAATCATCATCCAGTTATCTAAGGGGGCATCATGAGCGGTGACGGTATTCCCTTTAGTGCTGTTATTTCACTGGAGCATTTCCCAAATATACAGTAGTAACACTTGTTAAGTGCAATAAAATGAAGCCTTTCCAATCTATAAATGCATATTACACTGCAGTAAGGTAAGGTAGACACAGACTTGAAACTGACAATTGCCAAACTGTATAAGCACTTTTATCATACACACATAATGAAAAAATAAGATATTGAGAAAATAAAGACATAAATGAACTTTAATAGACTTAAAAAGAACTGGTGGAACTCGGACCTTATTCCCCTTTTCCCTTTTTCCCCCTTCTCTTTCCTCTCCTGCTCTCACCATATTGTCCTCTGGTTTATATAAATGTTATTCTATGTGTTTCCCCTTTATCTTTACCTCGCATGTGCCGGCTGTCAGCTCTACACCAGCGGCACACTGCGAGTGCGATGCGTTCCACTGTGGAACGCACGCACTTCCAGTTTTGCGATCACAAACCCGGAAGTTACTCTCTATTCACTCAGTTGGACTCCGGGACTGCTACTGACAGGCCGTATGGCCTTATTCTCCACGCTTCCCACCTTGTAATCATTGTAGGGGGGCGCCGGGGGCCTTTGGACTTGGGGCCACGCCCCCAATAGGGGCGGGGCTCCCGACCCGACAGCTTCTGGCGCCAATACCCCATATAAAGCCACCCTCTACCTACACCTTGCACACCTTCATTCCTGGATTTCCCACATATCTACATTTGGCTTCCTGTTACTCATATCTCCTACTGGTAAGATTGTTTAGGATACTGCATTGAGTTAGGCTACATGTTACTGTTTAGTAAGCTGGGCCCCCATCCTCGAATTACTGACATATTGATGTACTGTTTATTTTGACATATTGATGTACTGTTTACCTTGGCATATTGACATTTTTGATGTACTGTCTACCCTGTAAATTGTCCTCTAGTCACCAGGTATTTGCATCATTCCACCATTACGGATACCATGCTATATCATGACTCATTTTGTCTCCACCTGTAGCTCCCTTAGGCTATGTATTTACTTTTGTATACCTGAATCCATTACAATTCATAGTCATCCCATCTTCTATACCTTGGTATATTTGTATTCTATGTACATATCATATTATATGTAGTGAATGTCTGTATCAATGTTTTGTTTTTTGTTTGTTTATTTTCAATCTTTGACTTGTGTATATATACATCACAACCTGTATATTTGTATATTTTTGCAGACAAACTGACGAAGGTCTTCTAGACCTGAAACGTTTTTTTCATAATAAATATTCACTTTTGGAAGCATACTCATTGAGTGCCGAAAATTTCTTTTATTATACTGATATGGCGGTGAGAGGCCATTTACAGGCACCAGAATAACCACCGAGTGACGGTTCATTATCTGTAAAACCCATAGCATGGCTGCTATGACGCAGTAGTTCCACAACTGTAAATGACTACAATATTAGAACAAGGGTTGCAATTCTGGAAAACCCTTGTTGTGTATGAGCGAGCTTTATCCTGTTGAAAAAATGCCAGATGGAAGCCCTGCCATGAGAGGCAACATAGGATGCCCTGCACATATCGCTGACCAGTTAGTGTCCCTCATATCACTATTAGGGGTGTGCGACTGTCATATACGATGGCTCCCCGGATCATCACATCAGTGGATAGGTAACAAATGCTACTTGCTAGAATAACTCTTCAAGTCAAACTAAGAGGTTAATTAGTGGAGGGAAATTAAAATACCATATAGATTAGATGAGGACTGATACACCCAGAATAGCTTTTAGAGAAGCCATTCCGAGACTACAATCTATTCTGCCAAGTGACTTTACACTTTTGCTGTGGATACTTAAATGATAAAATTCTTAGCCTAAACTTCATGTATCAATGACTACGATTAGAAATGTGAGGTTCTTAGCGCACAGTTTGGTCAATTGTGCGAGCCCATCTGCCACGTCACGGCGACCTCATTCAGATGGGTCCCTACCCTAAGACTTTACTTGTATAAGAAATGCTGTACTTCCCCTATAGATAAGACCCCAGAGATCAAGCTCATAGAGACTCTGTAACAGTGAGTCTATTAGAAGGTGATCTCCCCTCCCATATATAAAGTGTTAGTGTAGGGACCCATTGTAATAAGGCCACGAAGTGGTCGATGGGCTCTATTATATATAGAGATTCTTAATACATTATAGGTACTTCCTGCAGTCATGTCTGTCTATCTGTCTATCTATCTATCTATCTATCTATCTATCTATCTATCTATCTACCTATCCTATCTATCCTGTCTATCTATCCTGTCTATCTATCTATCTATCTATCTATCTATCTATCTATCTATCTATCTATCTATCTATCTCTCTCTATCTAATCCTGTATCTCTATCTATCTATCTATCTATCTATCTATCTATCTATCTATCTATCTATCTATCTATCTATCTATCTCTATCACACATATACTATATACATATCTATCTATCTATCTATATCTATCTATCTATCTATCTATCTATCTCTATCACACATATACTTAATACTATATACATATCTATCTATCTATCTATCTATACACACACAAACACACACTTAATGCTATACATTACCCCTTTAATACATAAGTGGACGCTACTTACAGTCATATCTGTCTATTTATCTATACATATTTATATACAAACACATATAAACACCAATTACATAACATGTTAAAAGGCATATATACAGCTACATAGAAATCTATATACAGTACACAGTATGTTCAGCACTCACAGTGAACATGTCATACATGCTACCTTGATACCATACATACTACCCCTGCTGCCTCCATTATACTTTGCCCTATGAAGAAACAAAGATAAAATCACGTAAGTTACCAAATCAGTCCATGACAGACATACTGGTGGCCATACACATGTCCTGTATAGATGGAGGGGGAGCATCAACAATCACTTCCGCTGGTGGTCCAGAGACCCCAGTCTCACCCAGTACTTTATCACATATAGATCCTCAGTATTATGACTGGATCTCTTCCCAAAGACGTCACCATAAAGTGATCAACGCGGCAGAGCTGATCACGTAGACGTCCGTCTCCCATCATCACCGGCCAATAACTGACTGCAGACAACTGGTTTTTCAAACTTAGATCCAGCAATCCTATTGGCTGCAGTTTCCATGGTGACATATGTAGCTGAGGATTTAACCCATTGTGTGCCAATACTGCTTTGGCAAGTTTCCTCCCACACTCCTAAGACATTCTGATTTAGATTGGGAATTTAGATTGTGAGCTCTATATGGGACAGTATTGACTATATAGGAAAAGTGCTGTGGAATATGATGGCGCTATATGAGTAAATAACATAAGTAAATAAAAGCTGTTTTTCAGTATTTGTCAAACACCCCTGTTCTCAGGATTAGTGGGGGTCTCAGTGATCAGACCCCCCCCCCTCCCGATCAGATATTTATCCTCTATCTGATGGATAGAGGATAAATATTCTCCATGGCGTAACCATTTTACCTAATCGCCCTGATAATCAGAACAAGAAACATGACACACAGTTATTCTTGCTAACATTTTTAGAGGGTTAATGGTGCAATTCTGAACCCCATGCCCCCAGCTACATAATGTGTGAATGAGGCCTCAGTATTGAGTGGAGATCACATACCTGAGCATACCGTCCTCTTCAAGCTATGAAGCTCAAGTGAGCCAAGATGGCCCAGGTTAGGAACTTTAAACATTCCATACCAATTGTAATGTCACGTGGTACATATGATGTCATAAGCCCTGTGATGTCATTGTAACTGAACTCTTGTTTTCTTTATTCAGCTATGTTTTATTTATTTGTACATTTAAGACTAAACTTAATAATAAAAATGTATAAAAAAGTATGACATATTAACATCACTACAGTACACTACTAACAGATGACAGTGCAAGCATTGGACTACAATACCTATTGCATCTATAAAGAAAATAGACATCTTGTTTTGTGCCCATACAAAATTCATAAAAATGTATTTTCTGGAAAGGAAGTTAGGAAGAATAGACATTTTTATATTCTTCCAAGGAATGATAACTTTAATGACTTTGATTTAACTACATGCCTCCTGATATCTGAGATTAATGGAGGGAATTTTGCCTAAAAGAGAGTAGAGTTTAATGAATTTATGGGAACTCCAGATATCTAATCACTTGTTCTCACCATATGTACAGGAAAGAGGTTGTAAAACTTTTGTGTGCATGTGCCAGATCTGTGGTTGAACGGTACAGAAAACACATAGATGATATCTGTTTGTCACCTTTGCTTCCACAGCCCCATTTACTGCCTTCGGTGAGCCCAGGTTGCAAAATGGAAAAGTATAAGTCCTATCCTAAGTTTCTGGATGTCACATGACCCGGGACGCAGGCCAGTCATGTGACGTTAGGGACGTCACACAACTAGGCCCGAAGCCTGTCTGGAGCGTGGAGAGGTAAGTAACACTGTTTTTATGTTCCCTTACCTCTCCCAGGCCTCCGATCATTATACTCGGGGGTCTGAAAAGACTCCCGAGTATAATAATAGTGTTTGTGGGGCCCGTGGCATCACTTACCAATTGTTAGGATTGGGTCTCGCAGGGTTCCATCACGGTGCACAGCGCCACCTGCGGGTCAATCCGACTCTCGCCCTCGGCCTCATGCAGTGAGGCGACTGGAGTATAAGTCCAGTTTTTTCCCTTCTGAGCATGCTCAGATATTTTGGAGCCGCTCACAGACTAAGTGCCATTTCTCCCCAACTGAGCATGCTCGGACCTTTTGGAGCCGCTCACAGCCTAAGTGTCAGTTCTCCCCGACTGAGCATGAGCGGTGAGGTCATGGCCACCGCCCCTATTGAGCGGGGACTCCCCTTTAAAAAGAGTGAGTCGACGCCCGACCGGCGCTCACACTTTATCTGAAATTTTCTAGTCCTAATGACAGTAGTCCCAGGGAGAGCCTCCAGTGTTCAGGCAGGTTGCAGTATAGGGTGCTATTAGATAGACCAATAAATCCTGAACGGACTGACAGCTCTACACCAAGGCCTGGAGCAATAGACATTGTTCCAGCCTGTGGAGCTGCAGCAGGTTTGGTTCCCCAGATACCCGTGCTCGCCCTGTCTAACATTGTTGGAAGCTCCTAGCTGTGTGCAGGAGCTCTCCTAGCTACTGCAGGGGCCTAGGTGTTTGCCCACTCGCTGACCTGGGGTGAGTGTTAACCCTGGACAGCTGTCTTGTGTTTGTTTCCAGCCTGTTCACATTGGGAGCTGCACTGTCATTCACTCAGTGAGATTAACTGGTGAACGTGTGTTGCTCCCAGTTCACACTGTGCTGTACCGCCGTACTGTTGCATATTGACATACAGCCGCCCATAGGTCTTGTGGACCTCGCTGCAGTGCCTTGCAGTCCAAGAGGTTCTGTTGTTTAAAAATTATTTTATTTATATAAACAGAACCGTAACACCGATCCTGGCTCCTGGCTCCCTAAGTAAATAGGGCCCATTACCGGCTGGAGTAATGGCCTATTAAGAAAAAAAAAATGCAGCTGTCGCCAGGCCCCTAATTTCCCGGGCCTTGTGGCAGCTGCTTCCGCTTCTACCCCAGTAGTTACGCCACTGATCATGTTTGTATGTTATTATTCTCATTATGCTCTGTTCAGTCGGCCTCAAGGACACTGCACTTTCCTGGTTCTCCTCTTATCTCTCTGACTGCACTTTTAGTGTATCATTAGCGGGCTCCGTTTCTTCCACTCTTCCCCTTGCTGTTCCTAGGCCCCCAGCTTTTCTCTCTCTACACAGCCCCCATTGGACAGACCATCACCAGATTTGGCTTCCGATACCATCTTTATACTGATGACACCCAATTATACACTTCTTCCCATGACATCACCCCTGCACTAATATGGGACACCAGTGACTGTCTCTCTGCTGTCTCAAGTATCATATCTTCGCTCTATCTGAAAATAAATCTCTCCAAGACTGAACTACTGCTGTTTCCACCATATAATAGATCTGTCCCTGATATATCCAATGCAGTCTCCGGCCTTACTGTATCTCCTAGGCAGCAGGCCCGCTGCCTCGAGGTTGTATTTGACTCAGATCTTTCCTTCACACCCCATATCCAATCACTCGCACACTCATGTCATCTCCTCCTCAAAAACATCTCCAGAATATGCCCTTTCCCTATCAGAGATACATTAAAGACACTTATTATTGCTCTGATTCACTCTCACCTTGACTTCTGTAACTCCTTACTAATCAGTCTTCCCCTTACTAAACTCATCTCTGTGTACCGCCCAACCTGTGCTCTCCGTTCACTCAATGACCTAAGACTAACATCCTCTATTATCAGAACCTTTTACGTTCATATACAAGACTTCTCCCGAGTTGCACCACTCCTCTGGAATGCTCTATCCCGGACAATCAGAATAACTCCCAATTTCTACAGCTTGAAGCGCAAACTAAAGACACATCTTTTCAGACAGGCCTATCACAATTCCTAATGTAAACCCTTCCATACCGTAATTAGAATCCCTAAAATTAACCCTTCTCTGTTCACGCTCCCACATTACCCCACATGATATGATGCTGTTTGAGACTAACTTTATATGTCCACGCACCATCTGCACATTAAAGGATATGACTAGTGTCGGCTCATACAGTTTTATGTTTGTGTAATGACAGTAACCTCTATTACAAAATTGTCTGACCACTGTATAAGCAATGCTACCTCCGATGCCGCCCCTGCTACCTCTTGTCACCCCCTCTACCTCATAGATTGTAAGCTACTGTGAGCAGGGTCCTCAGTCCCATTGTGTGAAGTGACTCTCTCTTTGTAATGTATGTTTTTGTCTGTACTTGAACCCTACAAATTGTATAGTGCTGCAGAATATGTTGGCGCTATACAAATAAAATGTATTATTATTATTATTACTGCTGGCAGCACATGGCTGCTTACAGGAGAAGATGTGCTGCCAGTGATCATACATCATTTATGCATCATAGAAGATGTGATATGCTGGCGAGTATTCGCTTGATTGTCAAATTATCTTAGCCCTGTATACAGTATATATGTATATATGGTGCAATGAGTAGGAACAGGTATTCTTATGAACACTCATCTGCTCGTTCCTTGGATAGTTTGAAGGGATCTCTAGAGTCCATGCCATTGAATGTGATGTAGCTTTCAGAAAAGTCAGGCATGTTGGGTGAGAATCTAGATGGGCTAGGGTTGCCTCTATCACATTTACTACTACAGAAAACTGGTATGAGTTATAACAGATATCTATGCAAGCCCCTAAGTCATGTGGACTTTATTGATCATGCAATGCACCTGTATTAATAGGCCAGAGCCTCTTGACCTTTTCCTGATGGAGAAATAGTATGATGGATGTCAGGTATTTATATATGGTGACTTCTTAAGAGCTGAGTAGAGAATCGGCAGCAATGCTTGCACTCTGTGCCCACACTGATTGTTGGCATTGACCATCGTGGAGCCTGGGTCAAAAGTGACTGAGGCACAATATTCTCTGTGCTATTTTGGGGTGGATCACTGACCCCCGGAATGAGATGAACCTGGTTAACTATGGTATCACTAAGAAGTACATTTGGCCCTGCAAAAAAGACTGCTTATACATGCCCATACAAGGAAATATAAAAACGTTACAGGTGTTAGAATATGGTGACTGCAAGATTTTTTTTGCAAAGTTTTGGATCTTTTTTAAGGGGTAAAAATGTAAAAAAAACCCCATATATATAGTTGGTATTGCTGTAATAGTACTGACTCATATAATACAGGTGATATGTCTTTTTAGCTGCACAGTGAACACTGTAAAATCAAAGTCTGAAAGAAAGTCACATAAAAACAGTTTTTCTTCAATTCTAACCCATTCTGAATTTTTTTCCAGCTCTCTAGTACATACTACAGAAGTGTACTGTATATTATATTACACAGGATAGTAGATAACACCATGCTTCTACTGCAGTAAACTCAATATTGTCTTTGTGTTTACATTTAGAGATAACAGATACTTTCTGAAGTTTTATCAGCAAACTGCAATTAGTTGACCTAATTGTCCTACTGGCTGAGCTTTACATTACAGTGATAGAACTCCACCACCCCTGGAGAGCAGTGACTCATCCCTTTGAGTTGTTATCACAGGACAGGATGGGGACCAAGCAAAAGCTATATAAACAATGGAAGGAAAAATGTAACATATGAAAATGAAGCAGCATTGCAAATTAGTTATAATTATTGAGATGGGAATACCCCTTTAAGCCCTCATATAGCTCTGTGAATGGAATATTGAAAAAAGTTATGGAGTTTGAAAGGTGGGGAGTCAAAAACAAAACTCAAGAAATACTTGTGGCAGGAAGGGGTTATACAGGTAAAAACAAAGTTTACCACCACATTCCCTGCACTGTGTAGGATAGATTTTTACTAAAATATAGTACATTTGATGATTACATTTGCATTAGGAGGTGCTAGAAGTCTCTGTGCGCTATCTCCCCGGCCAATATTTCAACTCTCTATGCTGTCAGCAGCCCTACTCTACTCCTGTGGCAGACCTATAATAAGAGCATCAGCAGAAGAGGTGCAGGAACAAGACCTCCAGCCTCCCCTGCAACATGCTGTTTTCATTCCTAGACTGCTTCAGATCATAGAGTTGAAGCGAGGCCTACCAATCATACATTTATTACCATTATTTTTCATGTGACAATCCCTCTACCAGACATATGTATTTTTCAAATGTTCTGACTATATGAGATTCCATAGGTTTATTTCTGCTGTAGTATTTTCTAGAGGTAAGTGGAAGCCATGCTGTAACTAGAGATGAGCGAACAGTGTTCTATCGAACTCATGTTCGATCGGATATTAGGCTGTTCGGCATGTTCGAATCGAATCGAACACCGCGTGGTAAAGTGCGCCATTACTCGATTCCCCTCCCACCTTCCCTGGCGCCTTTTTTGCTCCAATAACAGCGCTGGGTAGGTGGGACAGGAACTACGACACCGGTGACGTTGAAAAAAGTAGGCAAAACCCATTGGCTGCCGAAAACATGTGACCTCTAATTTAAAAGAACAGCGACGCCCAGCTTCGCGTCATTCTGAGCTTGCAATTCACCGAGGACGGAGGTTTCCGTCCAGCTAGCTAGGGCTTAGATTCTGGGTAGGCAGGGACAGGCTAGGATAGGAAGGAGAAGACAACCAACAGCTCTTGTAAGAGCTAAATTCCAGGGAGAAGCTTGTCAGTGTAACGTGGCACTGACGGGCTCAATCGCCGCAACCCAGCTTTCCCAGGATCCTGAATGGAATACACTGTCAGTGTATTCCCGTATACCCGATATATACCCCGATACCCGTTCCAACGGTGTGCCCCCCCACCTTCACCCCAGAAATACCCTGCAAGTCCCCTAGCAATAGAATTGGGGCTATATACACCCACAATTTTTACTACTGGTATACAGTGCCATTGTCTGACTGGGAATTCAAAGAATATATTGGGAATACAAATACCCTCATTTCTTGCTACTGCCATATAGTGCCAGTTTCTGACTGGTAATTCAAAGAATATATTGGGGTTACGTGCACCCACAATTTTTACTACTGGTATACAGTGCCATTGTCTGACTGGGAATTCAAAGAATATATTGGGAATACAAATACCCTCATTTCTTGCTACTGCCATATAGTGCCAGTGTCTGACTGGGAATTCAAAGAATATATTGGGGTTACGTGCACCCACAATTTTTACTACTGGTATACAGTGCCATTGTCTGACTGGGAATTCAAAGAGTATATTGGGAATACAAATACCCTCATTTCTTGCTACTGCCATATAGTGCCAGTTTCTGACTGGGAATTCAAAGAATATATTGGGGTTACGTGCACCCACAATTTTTACTACTGGTATACAGTGCCATTGTCTGACTGGGAATTCAAAGAATATATTGGGGTTATAAATACCCTCATTTCTTGCTACTGCCATATAGTGCCAGTTTCTGACTGGGAATTCAAAGAATATATTGGGGTTACGTGCACCCACAATTTTTACTACTGGTATACAGTGCCATTGTCTGACTGGGAATTCAAAGAATATATTGGGGTTATAAATACCCTCATTTCTTGCTACTGCCATATAGTGCCAGTTTCTGACTGGTAATTCAAAGAATATATTGGGGTTACGTGCACCCACAATTTTTACTACTGGTATACAGTGCCATTGTCTGACTGGGAATTCAAAGAGTATATTGGGAATACAAATACCCTCATTTCTTGCTACTGCCATATAGTGCCAGTGTCTGACTGGGAATTCAAAGAATATATTGGGGTTACGTGCACCCACAATTTTTACTACTGGTATACAGTGCCATTGTCTGACTGGGAATTCAAAGAGTATATTGGGAATACAAATACCCTCATTTCTTGCTACTGCCATATAGTGCCAGTTTCTGACTGGGAATTCAAAGAATATATTGGGGTTACGTGCACCCACAATTTTTACTACTGGTATACAGTGCCATTGTCTGACTGGGAATTCAAAGAATATATTGGGGTTATAAATACCCTCATTTCTTGCTACTGCCATATAGTGCCAGTTTCTGACTGGGAATTCAAAGAATATATTGGGGTTACGTGCACCCACAATTTTTACTACTGGTATACAGTGCCATTGTCTGACTGGGAATTCAAAGAATATATTGGGGTTATAAATACCCTCATTTCTTGCTACTGCCATATAGTGCCAGTTTCTGACTGGTAATTCAAAGAATATATTGGGGTTACGTGCACCCACAATTTTTACTACTGGTATACAGTGCCATTGTCTGACTGGGAATTCAAAGAGTATATTGGGAATACAAATACCCTCATTTCTTGCTACTGCCATATAGTGCCAGTGTCTGACTGGGAATTCAAAGAATATATTGGGGTTACGTGCACCCACAATTTTTACTACTGGTATACAGTGCCATTGTCTGACTGGGAATTCAAAGAGTATATTGGGAATACAAATACCCTCATTTCTTGCTACTGCCATATAGTGCCAGTGTCTGACTGGGAATTCAAAGAATATATTGGGGTTACGTGCACCCACAATTTTTACTACTGGTATACAGTGCCATTGTCTGACTGGGAATTCAAAGAGTATATTGGGAATACAAATACCCTCATTTCTTGCTACTGCCATATAGTGCCAGTGTCTGACTGGGAATTCAAAGAATATATTGGGGTTACGTGCACCCACAATTTTTACTACTGGTATACAGTGCCATTGTCTGACTGGGAATTCAAAGAGTATATTGGGAATACAAATACCCTCATTTCTTGCTACTGCCATATAGTGCCAGTTTCTGACTGGGAATTCAAAGAATATATTGGGGTTACGTGCACCCACAATTTTTACTACTGGTATACAGTGCCATTGTCTGACTGGGAATTCAAAGAGTATATTGGGAATACAAATACCCTCATTTCTTGCTACTGCCATATAGTGCCAGTGTCTGACTGGGAATTCAAAGAATATATTGGGGTTACGTGCACCCACAATTTTTACTACTGGTATACAGTGCCAATTTCTAACTAGGAATTCAAAATGCGCAAGGCTCCCGGAAAGGGACGTGGACGAGGCCGTGGGCGAGGTCGGGGGAATGGTTCTGGGGAGCAAGGTAGCAGTGAAGCCACAGGGCGTCCCGTGCCTACTCCTGTGGGGCAGCAAGCATTGCGCCACTCCACAGTGCCAGGGTTGCTTGCCACATTAACTAAACTGCAGGGTACAAACCTTAGTAGGCCCGAGAACCAGGAACAGGTCTTGCAATGGCTGTCAGAGAACGCTTACAGCACATTGTCCAGCAGCCAGTCAGACTCTGCCTCCTCTCCTCCTATTACCCAACAGTCTTGTCTTCCTTCCTCCCAAAATTCCGAAGCTTTACAGAACAATAACCCAAACTGTCCCTGCTCCCCAGAGCTGTTCTCCGCTCCTTTCATTGTCCCTCAACCTGCCTCTCCACGTCACGATTCCACGAACCTAACAGAGGAGCATCTGTATCCAGATGCTCAAACACTAGAGTCTCCTCCATCTCCGTTCGATTTGGTGGTGGATGACCAGCAACCCACCCTCATCGACGATGATGTGACGCAGTTGCCGTCAGGGCATCCAGTTGACCGGCGCATTGTGCGGGAGGAGGAGATGAGACAGGAGTTGGAAGAGGAAGTGGTGGATGATGAGGACACTGACCCGACCTGGACAGGGGGGATGTCAAGCGGGGAAAGTAGTGTGGATGTTGAGGCAGGTGCAGCACCAAAAAGGGTAGCTAGAGGCAGAGGCAGAGGTCAGCAGCTTAGGCGAAGCCAGGCCACACCCGGAATCTCCCAAGATGTTCCAGTTCGTACCCAGCCCCGAAAAACTCCCACCTCGAGGGCACGTTTCTCGAAGGTGTGGAGTTTTTTCAAGGAATGCGCCGAGGACAGATATAGTGTTGTCTGCACAATTTGCCTCTCGAAATTGATTAGGGGCTCTGAGAAGAGCAACCTGTCCACCACTTCAATGCGCCGTCATTTGGAATCCAAGCACTGGAATCAGTGGCAGGCAGCAACGGCAGGACAAAGGCCGACTGCCGTTCACGCCACTGCCACTGCCTCTGCCTCTGCCTCTGCCACTGCCACTGCTGACTGTGCTGGCGATGCACTCCAGAGGACGAGCCAGGACACCACTTCATCTGCCTCCGCCACTTTGTTGACTTCTACCTCATCCTCCCCTGGTCCTGTCTTATCTCCTTCTCCTGCACCATCAAAGGCACCATCAGGCGTTTCTTTACAACAACCCACCATCTCTCAGACATTGGAGCGGCGGCAGAAATACACTGCTAACCACCCACACGCGCAAGCCTTGAACGCCAACATCGCTAAACTGCTGGCCCAGGAGATGTTGGCGTTCCGGCTTGTTGAAACTCCCGCCTTCCTGGACCTGATGGCAACTGCGGCACCTCGCTATGCCGTCCCTAGCCGTCACTACTTCTCCCGGTGTGCCGTCCCCGCCTTGCACCAGCACGTGTCACTCAACATCTTAGTTCCGCGCTTTGCACAAAGGTCCACTTGACCACCGACGCGTGGACAAGTGCATGCGGACAGGGACGCTACATTTCACTGACGGCACACTGGGTGAATGTAGTTGAGGCTGGGACTGCTTCCCAAACTGGCCCGGTGTACCTCGTCTCCCCGCCTAACATTCCTGGCAGGGACACGAGAAGAACACCCCCCTCCTCCTCCTCCTCCTCTACCGCCTCCTCCTCCGCCACCGCCTCCTCCTCCGCCACCGCCTCCTCCTCCGCTGTTAGATTGACCCCAGCTACGAGTTGGAAACGTTGCAGCACTGGCGTTGGTAGACGTCAGCAGGCTGTGCTGAAGCTGATCAGCTTGGGGGACAGACAGCACACTGCCTCCGAGGTGAGGGATGCCCTCCTCGATGAGACGGCAATATGGTTTGAGCCGCTGCACCTGGGCCCAGGCATGGTCGTTTGTGATAACGGCCGGAACCTGGTAGCAGCTCTGGAGCTTGCCGGACTCCAACATGTTCCATGCCTGGCCCACGTCTTCAACCTAGTGGTGCAACGTTTCCTAAAGAGCTACCCCAATGTTCCAGAGCTACTGGTGAAAGTGCGGCGCATGTGCGCCCACTTTCGCAAGTCGACAGTAGCCGCTGCTAGCTTAAAATCTCTCCAGCAACGCCTGCATGTGCCACAACACCGGCTTTTGTGCGACGTCCCCACACGCTGGAACTCAACGTTTCAGATGTTGAATAGAGTGGTTGAGCAGCAGAGACCTTTGATGGAATACCAGCTACAAAACCCTAGGGTGCCACAAAGTCAGCTGCCTCAGTTTCACATCCATGAGTGGCCATGGATGAGAGACCTTTGTGACATCCTACGGGTCTTTGAGGAGTCCACAAGGAGGGTGAGCTCTGAGGATGCGATGGTGAGCCTTACAATCCCGCTCTTGTGTGTTCTGAGAGAATCCCTGATTGACATCAGGGATAACTCAGATCACACAGAGGAGTTAGGGATAGCATCCGATCCGTCACAGCTGGAGAGTAGGTCCACACATCTGTCCGCTTCACTGCGTTTAATGGAGGAGGAGGAGGAGGAGGAGGAGGAAGAAGAGTTGTCCGATGATGTGATGGTGATACAGGAGGCTTCCGGGCAACTTCGAATCGTCCCATTGTTGCAGCGCGGATGGGTAGACATGGAGGATGAGGAGGAAATGGAGATTGAACTTTCCGGTGGGGCCAGAGGAGTCATGCCAACTAACACTGTGGCAGACATGGCTGAGTTCATGTTGGGGTGCTTTACAACCGACAAGCGTATTGTCAAAATCATGGAGGACAACCAGTACTGGATCTTTGCTATCCTTGACCCCCGGTATAAAAACAACATCTCGTCTTTTATTCCGGTAGAGGGGAGGGCCAATCGCATCAATGCTTGCCACAGGCAATTGGTGCAGAATATGATGGAGATGTTTCCAGCATGTGACGTTGGCGGCAGGGAGGGCAGTTCCTCCAGTAGGCAACCAAGTTCTCACCGGTCCACACAAACGAGGGGCACACT
Source organism: Leptodactylus fuscus (assembly GCF_031893055.1). Lineage (NCBI taxonomy): Eukaryota > Metazoa > Chordata > Amphibia > Anura > Leptodactylidae > Leptodactylus > Leptodactylus fuscus. The sequence goes on from NC_134268.1 coordinate 144,055,760, forward strand.
GTCTAAGGTCTGGGACACCTTGATGGCACCCCCTCGCCAAAGTGCCGCCACGGAGGGTCCTAGTGTCACCAGGCGTGAGAAGTATAGGCGCATGTTGCGGGAATACCTTTCCGACCACAGCCCTGTCCTCTCCGACCCCTCTGCGCCCTACACGTATTGGGTGTCGAAGTTGGACCTGTGGCTTGAACTTGCCCTATATGCCTTGGAGGTGCTGTCCTGTCCTGCCGCCAGCGTCCTATCTGAGAGGGTGTTCAGTGCAGCCGGTGGCATCATCACTGACAAGCGCACCCGTCTGTCAGCTGAGAGTGCCGACCGGCTCACTTTGATAAAAATGAACCACCACTGGGTAGAGCCGTCATTTTTGTGCCCACCTGTGTAAAGCACCCCAACATGAAACTCCATGTCTGTACTCAACCTCTCCAATTCCTCCGCATCCTCATACTCATCCACCATAAGCGTTGCACAATTCTGCTAATACTAGGCTCCCTCCAACATGATTTCCCCCAACTCTGCTGGTTAGAGGCTCCCTCCACCATGAATTTGCCCAAACTGGGCTGTTTAGAGGCTCCCTCCACCATGAATTGGTCCAAACTGGGTTTTTTAGAGGCTCCCTCCACCATGAATTTGCCCAAACTGGGCTGTTTAGAGGCTCCCTCCACCATGAATTGGTCCAAACTGGGCTGGTTAGAGGCTCCCTCCACCATGAATTTCCCAAAACTTGGCTGTTTAGAGGCTCCCTCCACCATGAATTTGCCCAAACTGGGCTGTTTAGAGGCTCCCTCCACCATTAATTGGTCCAAACTGGGCTGGTTAGAGGCTCCCTCCACCATGAATTTGCCCAAACTGGGGTGGTTAGAGGCTCCCTCCACCATTAATTGGTCCAAACTGGGCTGGTTAGAGGCTCCCTCCACCATGAATTTCCCAAAACTTGGCTGTTTAGAGGCTCCCTCCACCATTAATTGGTCCAAACTGGGCTGGTTAGAGGCTCCCTCCACCATGAATTTGCCCAAACTGGGCTGTTTAGAGGCTCCCTCCACCATTAATTGGTCCAAACTGGGCTGGTTAGAGGCTCCCTCCACCATGAATTTGCCCAAACTGGGCTGTTTAGAGGCTCCCTCCACCATGAATTGGTCCAAACTGGGGTGGTTAGAGGCTCCCTCCACCATGAATTGGTCCAAACTGGGGTGGTTAGAGGCTCCCTCCACCATTAATTGGTCCAAACTGGGCTGGTTAGAGGCTCCCTCCACCATGAATTTGCCCAAACTGGGCTGTTTAGAGGCTCCCTCCACCATTAATTGGTCCAAACTGGGCTGGTTAGAGGCTCCCTCCACCATGAATTTGCCCAAACTGGGCTGTTTAGAGGCTCCCTCCACCATGAATTGGTCCAAACTGGGGTGGTTAGAGGCTCCCTCCACCATGAATTGGTCCAAACTGGGGTGGTTAGAGGCTCCCTCCACCATTAATTGGTCCAAACTGGGCTGGTTAGAGGCTCCCTCCACCATTAATTGGTCCAAACTGGGCTGGTTAGAGGCTCCCTCCACCATGAATTTGCCCAAACTGGGCTGTTTAGAGGCTCCCTCCACCATGAATTGGTCCAAACTGGGCTGGTTAGAGGCTCCCTCCACCATGAATTTCCCAAAACTTGGCTGTTTAGAGGCTCCCTCCACCATGAATTTGCCCAAACTGGGCTGTTTAGAGGCTCCCTCCACCATTAATTGGTCCAAACTGGGCTGGTTAGAGGCTCCCTCCACCATGAATTTGCCCAAACTGGGGTGGTTAGAGGCTCCCTCCACCATTAATTGGTCCAAACTGGGCTGGTTAGAGGCTCCCTCCACCATGAATTTCCCAAAACTTGGCTGTTTAGAGGCTCCCTCCACCATTAATTGGTCCAAACTGGGCTGGTTAGAGGCTCCCTCCACCATGAATTTGCCCAAACTGGGCTGTTTAGAGGCTCCCTCCACCATTAATTGGTCCAAACTGGGCTGGTTAGAGGCTCCCTCCACCATGAATTTGCCCAAACTGGGCTGTTTAGAGGCTCCCTCCACCATGAATTGGTCCAAACTGGGGTGGTTAGAGGCTCCCTCCACCATGAATTGGTCCAAACTGGGGTGGTTAGAGGCTCCCTCCACCATTAATTGGTCCAAACTGGGCTGGTTAGAGGCTCCCTCCACCATGAATTTGCCCAAACTGGGCTGTTTAGAGGCTCCCTCCACCATTAATTGGTCCAAACTGGGCTGGTTAGAGGCTCCCTCCACCATGAATTTGCCCAAACTGGGCTGTTTAGAGGCTCCCTCCACCATGAATTGGTCCAAACTGGGGTGGTTAGAGGCTCCCTCCACCATGAATTGGTCCAAACTGGGGTGGTTAGAGGCTCCCTCCACCATTAATTGGTCCAAACTGGGCTGGTTAGAGGCTCCCTCCACCATTAATTGGTCCAAACTGGGCTGGTTAGAGGCTCCCTCCACCATGAATTTGCCCAAACTGGGGTGGTTAGAGGCTCCCTCCACCATTAATTGGTCCAAACTGGGCTGGTTAGAGGCTCCCTCCACAATTAATTGGTCCAAACTGGGCTAATTAGAGGCTCCCTCCACCATGAATTGGTCCAAACTGGGTTTTTTAGAGGCTCCCTCCACCATGAATTTGCCCAAACTGGGCTGTTTAGAGGCTCCCTCCACCATGAATTGGTCCAAACTGGGCTGGTTAGAGGCTCCCTCCACCATGAATTGGTCCAAACTGGGGTGGTTAGAGGCTCCCTCCACCATTAATTGGTCCAAACTGGGCTGGTTAGAGGCTCCCTCCACCATTAATTGGTCCAAACTGGGCTGGTTAGAGGCTCCCTCCACCATGAATTTGCCCAAACTGGGGTGGTTAGAGGCTCTCTCCACCATTAATTGGTCCAAACTGGGCTGGTTAGAGGCTCCCTCCACAATTAATTGGTCCAAACTGGGCTAATTAGAGGCTCCCTCCACCATGAATTGGTCCAAACTGGGTTTTTTAGAGGCTCCCTCCACCATGAATTTGCCCAAACTGGGCTGTTTAGAGGCTCCCTCCACCATGAATTGGTCCAAACTGGGCTGGTTAGAGGCTCCCTCCACCATGAATTGGTCCAAACTGGGGTGGTTAGAGGCTCCCTCCACCATTAATTGGTCCAAACTGGGCTGGTTAGAGGCTCCCTCCACAATTAATTGGTCCAAACTGGGCTAATTAGAGGCTCCCTCCACCATGAATTGGTCCAAACTGGGTTTTTTAGAGGCTCCCTCCACCATGAATTTGCCCAAACTGGGCTGTTTAGAGGCTCCCTCCACCATGAATTGGTCCAAACTGGGCTGGTTAGAGGCTCCCTCCACCATGAATTTCCCAAAACTTGGCTGTTTAGAGGCTCCCTCCACCATTAATTGGTCCAAACTGGGCTGGTTAGAGGCTCCCTCCACCATTAATTGGTCCAAACTGGGCTGGTTAGAGGCTCCCTCCACCATGAATTTCCCAAAACTTGGCTGTTTAGAGGCTCCCTCCACCATTAATTGGTCCAAACTGGGCTGGTTAGAGGCTCCCTCCACCATGAATTTGCCCAAACTGGGCTGTTTAGAGGCTCCCTCCACCATGAATTGGTCCAAACTGGGTTTTTTAGAGGCTCCCTCCACCATTAATTGGTCCAAACTGGGCTGGTTAGAGGCTCCCTCCACAATTAATTGGTCCAAACTGGGCTAATTAGAGGCTCCCTCCACCATGAATTGGTCCAAACTGGGTTTTTTAGAGGCTCCCTCCACCATGAATTTGCCCAAACTGGGCTGTTTAGAGGCTCCCTCCACCATGAATTGGTCCAAACTGGGCTGGTTAGAGGCTCCCTCCACCATGAATTGGTCCAAACTGGGGTGGTTAGAGGCTCCCTCCACCATTAATTGGTCCAAACTGGGCTGGTTAGAGGCTCCCTCCACCATTAATTGGTCCAAACTGGGCTGGTTAGAGGCTCCCTCCACCATGAATTTGCCCAAACTGGGGTGGTTAGAGGCTCCCTCCACCATTAATTGGTCCAAACTGGGCTGGTTAGAGGCTCCATCCACAATTAATTGGTCCAAACTGGGCTAATTAGAGGCTCCCTCCACCATGAATTGGTCCAAACTGGGTTTTTTAGAGGCTCCCTCCACCATGAATTTGCCCAAACTGGGCTGTTTAGAGGCTCCCTCCACCATGAATTGGTCCAAACTGGGCTGGTTAGAGGCTCCCTCCACCATGAATTTCCCAAAACTTGGCTGTTTAGAGGCTCCCTCCACCATGAATTTGCCCAAACTGGGCTGTTTAGAGGCTCCCTCCACCATTAATTGGTCCAAACTGGGCTGGTTAGAGGCTCCCTCCACCATGAATTTGCCCAAACTGGGGTGGTTAGAGGCTCCCTCCACCATTAATTGGTCCAAACTGGGCTGGTTAGAGGCTCCCTCCACCATGAATTTCCCAAAACTTGGCTGTTTAGAGGCTCCCTCCACCATTAATTGGTCCAAACTGGGCTGGTTAGAGGCTCCCTCCACCATGAATTTGCCCAAACTGGGCTGTTTAGAGGCTCCCTCCACCATTAATTGGTCCAAACTGGGCTGGTTAGAGGCTCCCTCCACCATGAATTTGCCCAAACTGGGCTGTTTAGAGGCTCCTTCCACCATGAATTGGTCCAAACTGGGGTGGTTAGAGGCTCCCTCCACCATGAATTGGTCCAAACTGGGGTGGTTAGAGGCTCCCTCCACCATTAATTGGTCCAAACTGGGCTGGTTAGAGGCTCCCTCCACAATTAATTGGTCCAAACTGGGCTAATTAGAGGCTCCCTCCACCATGAATTGGTCCAAACTGGGTTTTTTAGAGGCTCCCTCCACCATGAATTTGCCCAAACTGGGCTGTTTAGAGGCTCCCTCCACCATGAATTGGTCCAAACTGGGCTGGTTAGAGGCTCCCTCCACCATGAATTGGTCCAAACTGGGGTGGTTAGAGGCTCCCTCCACCATTAATTGGTCCAAACTGGGCTGGTTAGAGGCTCCCTCCACCATTAATTGGTCCAAACTGGGCTGGTTAGAGGCTCCCTCCACCATGAATTTGCCCAAACTGGGGTGGTTAGAGGCTCCCTCCACCATTAATTGGTCCAAACTGGGCTGGTTAGAGGCTCCCTCCACAATTAATTGGTCCAAACTGGGCTAATTAGAGGCTCCCTCCACCATGAATTGGTCCAAACTGGGTTTTTTAGAGGCTCCCTCCACCATGAATTTGCCCAAACTGGGCTGTTTAGAGGCTCCCTCCACCATGAATTGGTCCAAACTGGGCTGGTTAGAGGCTCCCTCCACCATGAATTGGTCCAAACTGGGGTGGTTAGAGGCTCCCTCCACCATTAATTGGTCCAAACTGGGCTGGTTAGAGGCTCCCTCCACAATTAATTGGTCCAAACTGGGCTAATTAGAGGCTCCCTCCACCATGAATTGGTCCAAACTGGGTTTTTTAGAGGCTCCCTCCACCATGAATTTGCCCAAACTGGGCTGTTTAGAGGCTCCCTCCACCATGAATTGGTCCAAACTGGGCTGGTTAGAGGCTCCCTCCACCATGAATTTCCCAAAACTTGGCTGTTTAGAGGCTCCCTCCACCATTAATTGGTCCAAACTGGGCTGGTTAGAGGCTCCCTCCACCATTAATTGGTCCAAACTGGGCTGGTTAGAGGCTCCCTCCACCATGAATTTCCCAAAACTTGGCTGTTTAGAGGCTCCCTCCACCATTAATTGGTCCAAACTGGGCTGGTTAGAGGCTCCCTCCACCATGAATTTGCCCAAACTGGGCTGTTTAGAGGCTCCCTCCACCATGAATTGGTCCAAACTGGGTTTTTTAGAGGCTCCCTCCACCATTAATTGGTCCAAACTGGGCTGGTTAGAGGCTCCCTCCACAATTAATTGGTCCAAACTGGGCTAATTAGAGGCTCCCTCCACCATGAATTGGTCCAAACTGGGTTTTTTAGAGGCTCCCTCCACCATGAATTTGCCCAAACTGGGCTGTTTAGAGGCTCCCTCCACCATGAATTGGTCCAAACTGGGCTGGTTAGAGGCTCCCTCCACCATGAATTGGTCCAAACTGGGGTGGTTAGAGGCTCCCTCCACCATTAATTGGTCCAAACTGGGCTGGTTAGAGGCTCCCTCCACCATTAATTGGTCCAAACTGGGCTGGTTAGAGGCTCCCTCCACCATGAATTTGCCCAAACTGGGGTGGTTAGAGGCTCCCTCCACCATTAATTGGTCCAAACTGGGCTGGTTAGAGGCTCCCTCCACAATTAATTGGTCCAAACTGGGCTAATTAGAGGCTCCCTCCACCATGAATTGGTCCAAACTGGGTTTTTTAGAGGCTCCCTCCACCATGAATTTGCCCAAACTGGGCTGTTTAGAGGCTCCCTCCACCATGAATTGGTCCAAACTGGGCTGGTTAGAGGCTCCCTCCACCATGAATTTCCCAAAACTTGGCTGTTTAGAGGCTCCCTCCACCATGAATTTGCCCAAACTGGGCTGTTTAGAGGCTCCCTCCACCATTAATTGGTCCAAACTGGGCTGGTTAGAGGCTCCCTCCACCATGAATTTGCCCAAACTGGGGTGGTTAGAGGCTCCCTCCACCATTAATTGGTCCAAACTGGGCTGGTTAGAGGCTCCCTCCACCATGAATTTCCCAAAACTTGGCTGTTTAGAGGCTCCCTCCACCATTAATTGGTCCAAACTGGGCTGGTTAGAGGCTCCCTCCACCATGAATTTGCCCAAACTGGGCTGTTTAGAGGCTCCCTCCACCATTAATTGGTCCAAACTGGGCTGGTTAGAGGCTCCCTCCACCATGAATTTGCCCAAACTGGGCTGTTTAGAGGCTCCCTCCACCATGAATTGGTCCAAACTGGGGTGGTTAGAGGCTCCCTCCACCATGAATTGGTCCAAACTGGGGTGGTTAGAGGCTCCCTCCACCATTAATTGGTCCAAACTGGGCTGGTTAGAGGCTCCCTCCACAATTAATTGGTCCAAACTGGGCTAATTAGAGGCTCCCTCCACCATGAATTGGTCCAAACTGGGTTTTTTAGAGGCTCCCTCCACCATTAATTGGTCCAAACTGGGCTGGTTAGAGGCTCCCTCCACAATTAATTGGTCCAAACTGGGCTAATTAGAGGCTCCCTCCACCATGAATTGGTCCAAACTGGGTTTTTTAGAGGCTCCCTCCACCATGAATTTGCCCAAACTGGGCTGTTTAGAGGCTCCCTCCACCATTAATTGGTCCAAACTTGGCTGTTTAGAGGCTCCCTCCACCATGAATTTGCCCAAACTGGGCTGTTTAGAGGCTCCCTCCACCATTAATTGGTCCAAACTGGGCTGGTTAGAGGCTCCCTCCACCATGAATTTGCCCAAACTGGGGTGGTTAGAGGCTCCCTCCACCATTAATTGGTCCAAACTGGGCTGGTTAGAGGCTCCCTCCACCATTAATTGGTCCAAACTGGGCTGGTTAGAGGCTCCCTCCACCATGAATTTGCCCAAACTGGGCTGTTTAGAGGCTCCCTCCACCATGAATTGGTCCAAACTGGGCTGGTTAGAGGCTCCCTCCACCATGAATTTCCCAAAACTTGGCTGTTTAGAGGCTCCCTCCACCATTAATTGGTCCAAACTGGGCTGGTTAGAGGCTCCCTCCACCATGAATTGGTCCAAACTGGGGTTTTTAGAGGCTCCCTCCACCATGAATTGGTCCAAACTGGGGTTTTTAGAGTCTCCCTCCACCATGAATTGGTCCAAACTGGGGTTTTTAGAGTCTCCCTCCACCATGAATTGGTCCAAACTGGGGTTTTTAGAGGCTCCCTCCACCATGAATTTGCCCAAACTCTGCTGGTTAGAGGCTCAATCCACCCTGATTTTCAAAACAAATGTTGGTGCCAACCTCAACTTACTACAAGGGCCAAATTCACTGCTGGTGACAAGCTCTCCTCACTGCAAGTGCCAAATACACATGTTTCAAGGTGTTTTCCTACTGTCAGAGAGGTGGTATTGAGTGTGTAAAGTGTGTAGTTGTTAGGCTGTGATGTTGGGGTAATAGAGGGTCTTTGGTGTGTTAGATGCCCCCAGACATGCTTCCCCTGCTGTCCCAGTGTCATTCCAGAGGTGTTGGCATCATTTCCTGGGGTGTCATAGTGGACTTGGTGACCCTCCAGACACGGATTTGGGTTTCCCCCTTAACGAGTATCTGTTCCCCATAGACTATAATGGGGTTCGAAACCCGTTCGAACACACGAACATTGAGCGGCTGTTCGAATCGAATTTCGAACCTCGAACATTTTAGTGTTCGCTCATCTCTAGCTGTAACATTAGCAGTCGCACAGAAATACACAAGTGTTTTATAATGCAGATGCTGTGTATGTTAGGCAGGGCTTAGGCTCCTGACTTCGAAATCCTGCATTTGTTTACATTGGCTCTGCTTTTATTATACATTAATAATCAGGAAAAGAAAAGAGACTTATGTGGTGTAACTCTGCTTATATTGGAGGGTTCATTTAGTGACAGCAGTGACAGTCTGGTAAGCCTTGAGAAAACACGCCGTGTTTACTTTTCCTGATTGAGTGGTTAAGGATGGTGCTTGGGATTTTTTTTCTGGCAGAGACATAATAAAAATAGCACACACAAAAATTTTACAAATGCTTTATGTCACGAGGGCTTATTCTAGAAAGCTTTTCTGGTGTGCTTAATCTTTTGCCCTTATTAGTCATCTTGAAGTAAACTTGGTAGAAGACCATGTTTAAGTACGGTACCTTGAAAACAGTGAAATCCGGAATAAAACAGTTTTTACTATAAACACAGAATTGGTTTCTTATATTTATTTTGATAAATATTTATACATTTTAAAGGCACCCGAATATAATAGAATGGATACACTTAATACTGTTTAACCCCTGTAGACTGAAGCAAATATTGGAATTCAAAACAGGGACACAAAAAACTGCAATACTTTTTTGTTAGTTATAAACTGTTGCCCTATTTCTGAATGTGATTAAACTGAGCCTGTGCATATATAGATGCAGAAACACTTGCTAGGACATACCTAGGATCTTTCACCATCTCTACCAAATCCAGTTCTCACCGATCGTTGTATGTGCGGCTCCACTGATCCTGGCACATTTGGATTTTTTTCCTAGGCCCAACCATTACCAAGCAATTTGTGAAGTTAGTTTTTATGCATGATATACTACTTAGTCTCTAAACTATCCGGTAGGCAGTGCCAGGCAGGAGCTGAGAGGGGACGTGATTCAGAGAGCGCTGAACACAGATGGAAAGTGTCAGAGCTTCGAATCATTCCCCACTTCCTGATCCTGCCTGACACTGCCCACCTAACAGTACAATAGAAATGGCAGAACCTCAAGACATTTGTTTTGGGTTGAACTTGTTTGATACAAACTTGAAATGCTATTATTATACTCTGGGGTCTCTTCAGACCCCAGAATATAATTATTGGGGGTCCAGGGGAGGTGAGTACAAATAACAAATTGTTATCCTCACCTTGCCTCACCTCTCCTGGGTGTCTGGTGTCCTCATCAGGCATTTTATAGCCTCTGACCATGGGATATGTGATAGAGGCTGGAAAAGGCCTGAAGCTAATGCTGGGGAACCACTTGACACCCTGGAGAAATGAGGCAAGGTGAGGGTAACAGTTTGTTATTTTGCTCACCTTCTCTGGGCCTCCACTTATTATACTTTGGGCTCTAAGGGGACCTCAGGGCATAATAGTGTTTTGTGGGTGGAGAACCCCAAAAGTTTTGGATTGAAATCGAATCTGTTTCTATAAAAATCAGTTTCCCCACCCCTAGTAGAGAACACAAATAGCATATTAGGCACCAAAAGTAACCACGCTGATTGTTGGGAACATTAAGAGCTAGAGAAAAAAATTCCAACTGTGCTGGAATCAGTGGAGCAGCACCTATTAAATGGCAGAAAGATTTGGACTTGGCAGAGGTGGTGAAAGGTTCTCTTTAAGCCTTTACAATGTTTGAACTTATCACTTATCTACAAGTTAGATGAATGTCTGACGGTTGAGACCCCCACCATTCATGAGAAAAGGGTTTCCATGTCTGCCTGAATGAATGCAGCAGTGGTTAAGCATGCATGCTCTATTCATTTATTAGGAACTGTAGTAGTAATGTGCATGCTTGACCACCATTCATACAGAGAGACATGGAACACTTATTCTCATGAGCATGAGAATCCCAACACCCAAACCCCTACCAGGCAGACATGTATCAAATTTCTTGTGGATTGATTATAAATTTAAAACTTTGTTGGGTCCTAGGCAATCTACATGCTTGAAATGGTCACCAGCAATTATTGGTATTAACTAGCCCTCTCTTGAATAGTGCTGCTATCAGGTTCAATGAAGGGTATGAATGAAAAAAGTCTTTGTACAGTGTTAGCCAGTGGATATGAATTTTTTTTTTGAGAGAAGTCTTCAGTAGTTGATAACTTTATTAATGGCTAACTTAAAAAATGATGACAAATTGCAATCTTTCGGGAACTGCTAGAATGGTCCCTTCTGAAGGCAGGCATATTTATACAGGAATAGAGTGTTAGATGCAAAATAGATGGAAAGCAGAATATGCAAATAAACAGTTCAAAAAAACCCAAAAACCATATATATCAGTTCACAGGAAAGTTTTCTGAGTTTATGGTTCCTTTGATCAGTCACGTGGTGTCTGGTTGTTGTAAAACGTCATAAAACCCTGTGACTGGTTTAGGCCCATTTGGAGTGAGTCAAAGGTCATCATGAGTTTAAATTCCCAAATCCTCCGATGTTTTTTGTTTTTGAAATTTCCTCTTAAAACCAGGATCTTCATATCATTGGTGATATTATGATTTTGATTGCAGAAGTGTTTTGGCACAGGGAGGTCAATTCTCTGTTCTCTAATCTTATGTCTGTGTGAGTTCATCCTCATCCTAAGTGCCTGGCCTGTCTCACCTACATACAGGTCCCCAGGACACTTGGTACACATTATTAAATACACCACATTAGGTGTGCTGCAGGTGCAGTTACCTGCGATCTTGTAGTCTTGATCAGAGTTCGGGATCTTTATTTTATCCGTGGTCAGTATGTGAGGGCAGGTTTTGCATCTTTTCTGTCCGCATGGGAATGTTCCTTTGTTATTTGGAGGTGACAGAGAGCTGCTAATAACCATATTGCTGAGGTTTGGTGGCTGTCTATAGCACAGGAGAGGGGGGTTTGGAAATATGGATTTTAGACGGTTGTCTTTTTGCAGTAGTAGATGTAGTTTGTGTGTAATTCCTCTCAGCATCTTCAGGTGTGGGTTATATGTGACGACCAGGGGCACCCGATTGTTTTCCTGTTTGGTATTGTATTTTAATAACTCTGATCTTGGTATTCTCGCGGCCCTGTTAATTTGGTTTTCAACTGTTCTTGGATGTTAACCCTGCCTCCAGAATGTGGTTTTGAGGCCCCCAAGGTGTTTGTCTCTATCTGCAGGGTCTGAACATATGCGATGGTATCTGATGGCCTGGCTGTAGACAATGGAGTTCTTTATGTGTTTCGGAGGAAAGTTATCCCATCTCAGGTAGGTTGGGCGGTCAATTGGCTTCCGATACAGCGATGTCTAAATTTTGTTGTCCTGTATCTTAATGACTGTGTCTAGGAAATTTATTTCAGAGAAGGAGTAATTGAGTGTCAGGTTGATGGTGGGATGGAACTGGTTGGAACTCATGCCTTTCTTCCTCTTGTTTCTGACACAACATCCCTGGGATATTACACTACGGTTTGCTCGGTGTCTCTCACATTTTTTGTCTTTGAAATCAGGTGGATAGGAAGTCACTAGAGATGAGCGAGTAGTATTCGATCGAATACAACTATTCGATCGAATACTCGTATCGGTCGAATGCCACACGGGAGAATTAAAAAACCTCCTCGTGCTCCTCGTCCTGCTACTTTTGGAACTTGGAGGATCCAATGTGTCCAACTTAGGTTTCCATTGAAACCGAAACAACATTCCTGTTTTTTTCCCATAGACTATAATATTATTCGATCGAATACTACTCGCTCATCTCTAGAAGTCACTCTCAAGCTTGGCCATGAAGAGATTAGCATACTGTGGCGTACTGTGGAAATGCATCTGTGAACTTCAGCCATGATTTTCCAGTGATGACTTGAGCACAGTTGCCATGCCTGGATGTAACTACTGACCCAGATTGACGAAGGAGGTCTTGGAGCAAAGCAGACTCTAGGTAACGGTGTATTGCCTGGTCATCCATTGATTTAAACATAAAATGCAGCGTCAAAATTACACCATTGATAAATGCTGATAGTCGGAGTTTGGTGAGCACCTTATTGCTAGGAAAGCTTTATTCTGAGAAGGGCTTATATAAGGACAGTGCATTTACATCCCTTCAGAGGTATAAACACATATTGGCAAGTATTTAGTAAGGTCCTTGCACAAGAATTCTGGTATAAATTGACATTATTTTTTTGTGAACTTCAGTTTAGACAATTTATTATTATTTTATGCCAATATTATGTATTCATATGTAGCACCTTGCTGGACAGTTGTCCTTGATTATTGGTATTAACTAGCCCTCTCTTGAACAGTGCTGCTATCAGGTTCAATAAAGGGTAAGAATGAAAAAAGTCTTTGTACCGTGTTAGCCAGTGGATATGAAAAAAAATTTCAGTTGTCCTTGATTATTGGCATTAACTAGCCCTCTCTTGAACAGTGTCAAGTTCAGTTGTCAAGTTGTCAGTCCAGTACGTTGGACCTTTTTGCTTCATAAGTAATTGTCCTTGTTCACTATACTTCAAAGGTCAGTAATATACCTTTGAAATATAAGGCATGTGGATGATTGTTTATGAACCATGAAAGTCTGCCTTACTAGACTGCCAGTTTCAAGACTACGAACAAGATAAACCAAGCTTGAAGGCGCTAAGTGATCCAGCAGGGGGATACGTTTTTGTGACATCTGATAGCCCCTAAAGTAAAGTAAGTCAACACATTATTGGTATTAGTATTATATCTTAATGAACCCTATTAGCTGCTGCCTCTGAACACTGGTTTTTGTACTCTTTTTTTTTTTTTTTTACATTCATGTGCTGCTATTAATTTGAATAGGACTGAACTTCAACATGGTCATGTGAACAATGGATATAATGTCCCTGGCCTGAGAAAAGGAACTAAAGCTACATCCCATTTAATATTGAGTGTCTGTAAAGAGGATTAAAAAAAATACTTGTATTCACCATCCCAGACCTGCTCCTGGTAGCTGGCACATGCGCAGTGTACTGTCCCGGGTTCATTGCAGAACTTCTCATGTACCGGAGGCAGATAGATGACTGATGTGATTTATCAGACTTATTTCTAGTAAGCTTAAAGGGATTCAATCATTTCAATCTTATTTTTTCTCCCTAAGGGAGGGTTCACACGGAGTAACGTGCCGCGTGATGTGCAGGCTGTATACGCTCCCATTGATTTCAATGGGAGCATGGATCGTATACGTGGCGCTATTTTGCGGCCATGATTTTGCGGCTTAACACGTAGGAATAACCTTAAGAAAGGCTATTCTTCTCCTACCTTTGGATGTCTTCTCCGTGCCGCCGTTCAGTAGATATCCCAGTTTTCTTTGGTATGTAAATGAGTTTTCTCACAACACTGGGGGCGTTCCCAGCGCTCAAAAAGCACTGGGGGTGTCCCCAGTGCTGCGGGAAAACTCTCTAGCTCCGGTCTCTGTCTTCTTCCTGCGACGTCTTCTTCTGTTGGCTTCTTCTGGATTTAAAATTGACGCATCGGGTAGAGCTAACTGCGCATGTTTGCGGCCATTGTCTTGTGGCCACTTACACAGTACGCTCGTCTATGCGGCCACCAGAAAATGGCCACAGACATGCACAGTTGGCTCTGCCTGATGAAAGAGCTTACTGCAAATGCGTGAACTTTAAATCCAAAAGAAGCCAACGGAAGAAGACATCGCGGAGAGGGCATCCCAGAAGAAGACAGAGGCCAACACTGGAGAATTTACATACCATCGAAAACCGGGATATCTACGGAATGGCGGCACGGAGAAGACTTCTAAAGGTAGGAGAAGAATAGCCTTTCTTAAGGCTATTCCTACATGTTAGGGAGTAAAAATCGAATTCAAATGATTGAATCCCTTTAAAGGTTTGGTTATTTTTTTAACTGGTCCATGGAAAATCTGTGTGTAGATAATTTGGGACACTACACCAGTGGTCAATAAGGACCAGTTCCAAATTCAGGTGAAGGTTCCTGTTAAATGTGATTAACCCTGTTTGTACAGCTTTGTGCTATTCATTGCAGGCGAATCACATAGAACAGCAACTCTTCAGAATGTGTGTTGATGGTATAGGTTTTGCTTCACTTGTGTGAAAAAATGGAAAAATAATGTGAAAAATGATGTTATTGTAGGAATTACAACGTTTTCATATATACTTTAACAAGCCACGCTCTGCTGAGATACGAAATAGCTGCTAAAAATAACTAAACAAGTATCCTCAATCAACTAGTCAGAAATGAGGAAATTCCCAGTTGTAGGTTCATTTAGTCTCATAAATCAAATTTTCCATCAGAAGAAACATGACATCTTGGAAGCAGACAAGTAGCTTCTTTAAATCAACATGGAAATAGATAATTGATGGTGTTAAAAGTGAAGCAGGTTACATAAATGTGCACAGTGATATCACACATGCACTTCATCAAAACAACTGCGCAAATCTAAGAAAACTTCCTGGGGAAATATGACAGTTTCTAATAAGATAATTGATAATCTAGGTTCCTCTAAGACATCTTCTCACTATAACAACTCAATAGTGCAGATAATGGATCTTATGGCCCCGCATTGCAATAATACTATGTTTTACAGTACCTGGATGGGTTTGTGGCTAATCTCATCCACACATTACAGAAAAAAACTCAGCAGTGGAAAAGCTACGCTTTCAAAAATGCAATGTGTTTCCGTTGTGTTTTTTTCCGCAGTGTTTTTTTGCTTTGTTAGTATTTATATGTGAATAGGCATTACATCGTTTTAATGTATATGCACCATGTTGTAGTTGTAAATAGATTTTATTGAGATTGAGAAGATGCTGGCACATTTTTTCAGTGAAGGCCCCACTGTAGGTGTAGATACACAATGACTGCTCCTGTATCTTGAACTGTTGTAAGGAATTTATAACAGATTTTAAAAAAAACCTGTTTTGTGCCTTTTAAGGAAATTTTTGTTAAGCGGCCAATTAAAAAAAAAATATTCTTTGAATGACCACTTTATTATGGCCCTTCCACAATTGGAGCTTCCCACTATGGAAATTAGACACTAGTCCATGAGGTGCAACATAAAAGCAAGTATTCTGTGGATCAATGTGAATTAGAAAGCAAAAATCAAGAAATGTGAGTGACTGAGAAAGTCGCAGTCATCAGTACAAGACAAGCCAGGGCCAGAATTTCAAAAAGTACCAAACTTATGAGGTCTTGTCATGCAATGGTATAGATTGATTTTTGCTTTATTTTTTAGGCATATCAAAACCTTTGTTACAATTTTTTCCAAAATATGCCTCAGTTATTTATTCAGCTTTGGAGTTTTTCTGTCATGTAATATACTGTTTTATTGGGTGAAAAGTGCTTTGCCCAGTAATCTAGAGCTGAGACTGAGACCAAGCCCAGATAAGGGCTCGTTCACATCTGCGTCGTCGGTCCTTATTGCAGGTTTCCGTTTCCTGCATAAAACAGATGCAGGAGACGGAAGCCTGCAGGAGACTTTCTCACCCATTCATTTGAATGGGTGAGAAAGCTGTCCGGCCGTGCGCGGCAGTGAGTGTTTTGCGCTCTCCGCCGCGAAACCGGGTTTTATAATCCGGACACAGAGTCGGACATGCAGTACTCTGTGTCCGGATAAAAAAATCCGGTTTCACGGCGGAGAGCCTAAAACGCTCACCGCCGCGCACGGCCGGACCCGATCTATGGTTTCCGTCTTCTGCCATGCAGAAGACGGAAACCATAGTACGGAGACCCCAGACGCAGGTGTGAACCCAGCGTAAGCTGAGATACACCCCCAAAATACTTTCCCTCATTTACATACGAATACAATATCAATTTACATGAAAGCTAACATCTGATTCAGCATTTTAACATAATAATGAATCATGATTAATTGACTTTCCACAATGTAATACTAGTTTTACCCCTTATGCACATGGCCATATCATAGATATGTGTGGTATAAACTTTTGTTATATCTCCATTATGGGTGGATCAATAGTGAAAGTTGTTTCATCACACATTTTGTAAGGGAATTGCTAGAAAAGTAATTCCCCTGTATCTGCTGATGAACCCTGGTGGGAGGGGCACAACAAGGCAGTTGAGCCCTAAACTGAAACCCCCCGCTGTCCCTTCCTACTTGCCTAAGCAACAGATGACAACTGGTCGACAAGCCCTTCCTATATATGAGTGACAACACAGAATTCAGATAAGACAAACAACAACAAAGGGAGGTCAGCTAGTCAAGGGTCCGGTAACGGTCGAGCAATGCAGTACAGTATTGTAACCCAAGAGATTAGTCAAAGGTAAAGCCAAAGACTAAAAATATTTTTAGAAGTTTTTAGACCAGGCATCTGCTGAAACTCCCACTGAGCATGAGAATTGGGTCTTTTTTCCCCCACTGGGAATTCAGCCTGTTCACAGCCAGGCTGAATAAAGGCATGCTGCTTGGTCGATGGATGAACACATATTCTGCCATTCTCTTTAATAGGAACACTGCAGATGGCCTATATTCAGCCTGACTGCAGTCAGGCTGAATTCCATGTGGAGAGAAAAAAAACTATTTTCAAGCCCAGTGGGGGTCTCAGCAGACAGACATCCCAAATGCAGGCTAACAGTAGCACTAAAATCCTTCTTGAGAGTAGGGACAGGGAGACCACACACGAGCCACGCTGCACATCCCAGGAGTGGTTTGGTCATGTCGGGTCAATATACCATAGAGCTACATGACCTTTTGTGATGCACGAAGCCCAGTGTGGGTGGGGATGGAGGAGGGGAGTGGAGCAGTCTACAAGGAGCAGGGCAAGTGAACTTCAGAGGGTGGAGCAGCGCCACTGCCAATAGATGTCTGGAGCGGTGCTGTTTCCACACCGCCGCCCTGAGCTACCACTCTCTTCCCCTGCCTATATCTGTAAGCCAGCCCAGGACAGGTCCCGCTCAGCATTTTTTTTTTTTTAAAGAGGTCTATCTTGGGCTGGCTTAGTTTGGTCAAAATGCTGCCCCTCTAAGTGACACAGATAGCACCTCCCGAGGCGGACGCCTCACTTTGCCTCATTAAAGGTGTACCCTAGGTTACGTACAAATATTACCTTATCTCATTTGCAAAGTTCTACAACTACACCAACACACATTTTTTCAGTTATAGCCTAGTTCTTTCCTTGGAGTGCTTCTATCTGGGAGACCCAATCAATGGCTTGCTGACTTGCTCTTGCCTTGAAATAACGTCCAGTCTGCAAGATGATTGGTGATTGGGGCCCCCACAGATACGTTAAAAAGATAGTCCTGGAGGAGAGGTACTGGTCATTATGGCTCTCTGCATAGGTGTCATCTTAGCCAACAGATGCATCTACTGTACAAAATAATAATAATGTGGTATTTTGTTAAATAATCTATGCAGTTTATTATATGGACACATAGGCTGTTTGCTTGTATGTATGTATCTGTATGTAGTCTGCACAGGTTGGTTATTACAGTGCTTTTAGGTAGTAATAGAGACTGATGCAGATCTGATCATGTTCATTGTGCTGACAGCATAGTCTGTCTGTGCTGTTTCGCTTATATTCCTAATTTTTTTTTTCTATTTTCCATGTCTAATAATCTTAGAATTAATTGTTAATGGTCCCCATGTGCTCACTTTAAACAACACTAAACCTATTTATTAATGCATTACCCGGGGCTGATTGGTATGTCTATTGGAGGAATAATTGTTCCTGTGATCTCTACATGTCCTGGTAATTACTCTCTAATACACAAGATTAAATAAAGCCCAAGCTCAAGATGTTTTAATCGACCATCTCATATTTATATGCCTCGCTAGCGCCAGCTGCTTCCCAATACTACAAATTTCTGCATAGCTGGAGACTTTTCATATAATATGTTACCATATAATCATGGCTGGAGCTACAGCCCTCCACATGGTAGCTACTAACATATGCCTTATGGTGATATACCGTTGTGTAGCAACAAAATATTTTACTTGTTGATAGACATCAAGGCGTCCTTA
The DNA here is from genome assembly GCF_031893055.1 of Leptodactylus fuscus. Lineage (NCBI taxonomy): Eukaryota > Metazoa > Chordata > Amphibia > Anura > Leptodactylidae > Leptodactylus > Leptodactylus fuscus. The sequence goes on from NC_134268.1 coordinate 144,074,035, forward strand.
AACACATATGATCTTAAAGTGAACTTGTACAACGGATTACAATTGTCTGTGTGTTTTCATCCGAGGAAGGAGGAGAGCACAATCTGATAATATTAGGTTCTGCTACCATAAAGGACAATGTTTGACCCAAATAAGCTGCAGGCAATGACATATGTAACTGCTGAGGTGTCCAGTTATCTCACATTCAATGAGAAGCCGAGATTATTGCAATGAAAATGGAATTTTTCCTAGTTACAAAACTCTTTAATGAATTAGTGTTACATTAAAGTAATAATTGTTGGTATATAGTAGGATTGCTGTAACATGTCTTGTACTGTAGTTCTAAGCTGGTATATCATCTGTTCATACTTGCTCCTCGGGCCTTGGAATAACTATGGTTGTTTAACAAGAAGACTTTATAACAACAAGGTGACAATATAACCAGCCTGAAATAAAACACAGCTAGCAGAAAATCTGTCTTTTATGTATAGATGTCATTGGGAAGATTTTGGGTATATTTGCTTGAATAAATCTTCATTTTTATTGTAATATTGCAAATCTTGCTTTAATTCAGTTATGTGTTTAACCCTATCTAGTGCATTTCAGGGTTCTGTAACATAAGGTAAGGAATGAACAGCAACATGGAGCTTACAAGGGGCCCTGTAGTCCTGTCTGTCATGAAGTGAGAAGCTTTTTTTGCAAGATGTTATCAGTGGTGCAACAAAGGGGTAGAACCAATGGGTATGGACTAGAGATGAGCGAGTAGTATTCGATCAAATACCTCCCCGCCATAGGTATTTGTTTAAGCGGCTGAACACCTAGGGGTTAAGCGCATCGAATATTCGATGCGTTTAACCCCTTGGTGTTCGGCCACTTACACGAATACCTATGGCGGGGAAGTATTCAATCGAATACTACTTGCTCAGCTCTAGTATGGACCTTCCACCAAAGAAAATTTTCTTTTTGGCTCTGGATCCCTCCTTAGGTAGAGCCTGCATTGGCCAGCATCAGTATTAGCAAATGCAGACATGTGTTGGTCACTGGGCTTACTATGAGAGCTTTTATTTCCCTGCACTACCATTTACACTCACTCATAAGTTGGTTAAAACCTGTGGCCTATGAGCTGTACTGATGCTGATGACATGAGATTAACGTCCAGACCCAGACAGCGCAGGTCAGGGGACATCACATCGCTGTACTCTGGTGTCCACCAAGATGAGTGCACCATGTTTCATAAAGGGTCACATGGGAAGTATAATTATTACAGAGAAGGGGCATATGAATGTGCATTATTATTATGGAGAAGGGGCACATAAGGACACTATTAGGGACAAAGGGCACTGTTGGGGCATTATAATGAAGGCAGAGCTCTTTGGGGCTTTATTATGGAAAAGTGGCACTGTTAGGGCATAATAACATTGAAGAGGCACATATGAGTGTTATTATAGAGGAGGGAAAAGTGGGGGTATTAAGATGGGGCACATGGGGGCGTTGTAAGACATCAATGTCCTCAGGAGCATGATTACTGTATAGGGGCATAAGAAATTACACTTACCATGAGGAGTCCAAATGGGACACTTAAGAGAGGCAGCAAATAGTGACATTTATTATGCAGGATTTAAAGGGGACATAAATGGTGAGGTACTATTATTCTGTAGGGCTTAAGGGGAACTATCTGGGGTATTAAGCATAGGACTTTTGTATAGAGGGTAGGAATAAGCAATGAGTGTGTCAAATTTTGCAGGGCCAAGTTGTGGTTGGTAAATTTATCATAAAGGTCTGTGCCGAAAGAGGAATTTCACTACAATCAGACATCACCAGTAAGTCACGGGATGTAACTATATTCACCTACATGGTCTGCAGAATGTCTGTGTTGTTCTGGTATCTACAAATAGTAGAAATGGGTCTTTTTCACTATGTTGGTAATATTTAGTGACTATGCGATAGTTTTATGTGTTCAAGGTGTGGGAGTATTATTTGGACTTTATGTATTATGGTATTATTGGTAATGCGGTTCTTGATGTAGTGGGTTTTAGTCAGTAACAGTATGATGGTATCATGTCTAGTGGTATATCTGATGGCTGTATGTTGGTGGAATATGTTGCCCATATAAAGGAATAAGGGCCAATGTTAATCTGGAGCCAGGCCATATACACAGCGCTGCCATTCACTATTGTATACAACACTGTTCCTCATCATTATATTAAATGTCATTATTATATCATCACTACATAGATCACCACCCCTCATCATTATATATAGTGTTCTTCTTATTACATATAGTGCCATATCTTATCATTATATACAGTGTTCTTTTTGTCATTTTATATAATGGTTTTTATCGTATACTGTGGATATATACAATGTAAACCACAGGGCCTGTTGTAATGCGCAGTTATGTATGTGACCCAATGCATATATCTTAGAACCCTAAGCGTGACTGTTTTATTTTCACAAAGATATTTCACCAAGGCCAAACGTTTTCTTTGCCCCAGTTGGGCTGGTATATGTCTGATTACTTGTGTGATCTGTATTTAAGAGGTGTATGGGTGTTATCTGTATTAACTTTGAGATGTACAAAATGAATAATATACTATTTGTGAAACACGTGGTAGGTTCTGGGCATGTCTGATAAAATGGGTATAGAAGGATTAAGAGATTGAGTCTGTGGTTTGAAAGACAGAAGAGAATTAAAGGTTTCCCCAAGAGCCGTCAACTGTGTTTTATAGGTGAGTGTGTGTGTATATGTCGGGGGTGAGTGAGAAGAACCCTGGTCCTCTCCCTGGTTGAGATTTAGGAAGTGGGAGGACAAGAAGGAAACTACAGCTTATAGTTACTTTGGAACTTTGGATAGCAGAATGGTAATTTCTGGGCCAGAGAGATATACACTTGAGAACAGTATTGGGAAACCATGAGATTTTTTAGTTGACCTATTATCAAGGTGTAGATGGAGAAAAAGGGTCCTAGGACAGAGCCTCGTGGGATATCAAGAGAGGGAGGGTGAGATAAAGAGGTGGTGTGTGAGTCATAGACACTAAAAAGTGTGATTGGTAAGGTATGAGCTAATTGAGGAGAGGACCCAGTCAGTGATACCAAAGGGGGATTGAGTTTCTGCCAGGAGGGAATGGTCCACTGTGTCAAAGGCAGAGGTAGCTCAAGTTTGATATATTTCTAAAGGCATTTTGAGGTGAATGGAAGTAGTCAGATGGGCAGTAGTATGAGAGAGGATAGGTCTTAAAGGGGCTCTATCATTTGAATATGCCTGAATAGCCTTTAAAAATCTTTTTTTCAAAGACCCTCCATTTCAATAACATACCAGTAAAACCAATATGCCAATTAGCCCCTTTGTGCACCCTGGGCATTCCGTGCACCCCCCAGCGTCATACCTTGCTCACGCCCACGTCTGTTGCTTGAGCTCCAAAAGTCTTCCTCTTCCCGGCCAGTAACTGCCTCCAGCCTCTGTCTTCTTGGCAGTACGGAATTGAAATCTTGGGCATGTGCATCCTCTGTCAAACTACTGCCCATCTCACTACTTCCATTCATCTCAAAACACCTTTAGAAGGCAGCAAAAGAATGCCGATTCAGCCTTTTTTGATTTTAATTCCCTGCTATGGCATTTACCATATCAGACAAATGTTTTTATATTTTAATAATTAGGGTATTTTTAAATTTAGTGATCCCTAATGTGTTTATGTTTACTGTTTTTTATTTATTTATATTTATTTGTTATGTAGGGAAAGGGGGTGACAAACTTTTTTTTTTTAATTTTTAAAATATTTTAAAATCAGTTTTTTTTTTTCATTTAATTTTTCTTTAACCCTCCTCCCTCCCTTAGTGGACTTGAGCTTGCAATGTTCATATTGCTTGTGCTATAGACTGTAATACTACGGTGAGTGGGGGCATCCCGTTACTGAACATGATAGGGAATGTGAATGTGACCACTCAGATGCAGTGGTCACATTTGACAACGGAATCTGAGTTACGTTGGGGATTTGCAGAGGGTGCCCAGGAAATATGTCACATAGCAGTCAGAAGAAGTCGTGATAGAGATTGTAGGAGTGAGTAGGATGTGTGCGTTTAGACAGAAGAGGTTTATTGTTCAGGAAGAGGTTTGCATAAGAGGCAGGATGAATGGGTAAAAGGGTTATGGAGATAGATAATTCTTTGCTTTATCTATCTATCTATCTATCTATCTATCTATCTATCTATCTATCTATCTATCTATCTATCTATCTATCTATCTGGACTGGGGGAGTTTTAGGAATATCAAATAGCAATACACTCACCGGCCACTTTATTAGGTACACCTGTCCAACTGCTCGTTAACACTTAATTTGTAATCAGCCAATCACATGGCGGCAACTCAGTGCATTTAGGCATGTAGACATGGTCAAGACAATCTCCTGCAGTTCAAACCGAGCATCAGTATGGGGAAGAAAGGTGATTTGAGTGCCTTTGAACGTGGCATGGTTGTTGGTGCCAGAAGGGCTGGTCTGAGTATTTCAGAAACTGCTGATCTACTGGGATTTTCACGCACAACCATCTCTAGGGTTTACAGAGAATGGTCCGAAAAAAAAAAAAATCCAGTGAGCGGCAGTTCTGTGGGCGGAAATGCGTTGTTGATGCCAGAGGTCGGAGGAGAATGGCCAGACTGGTTCGAGCTGATAGAAAGGCAACAGTGACTCAAATAGCCACCCGTTACAACCAAGGTAGCCAGAAGAGCATCTCTGAACGCACAGTACGTCGAACTTTGAGGCAGATGGGCTACAGCAGCAGAAGACCACACCGGGTGCCACTCCTTTCAGCTAAGAACAGGAAACTGAGGCTACAATTTGCACAAGCTCATCGAAATTGGACAATTGAAGATTGGAAAAACGTTGCCTGGTCTGATGAGTCTCGATTTCTGCTGCGGCATTCGGATGGTAGGGTCAGAATTTGGCGTCAACAACATGAAAGCATGGATCCATCCTGCCTTGTATCAACGGTTCAGGCTGGTGGTGGTGGTGTCATGGTGTGGGGAATATTTTCTTGGCACTCTTTGGGCCCCTTGGTACCAATTGAGCATCGTTGCAACGCCAAAGCCTACCTGAGTATTGTTGCTGACCATGTCCATCCCTTTATGACCACAATGTACCCAACATCTGATGGCTACTTTCAGCAGGATAATGCGCCATGTCATAAAGCTGGAATCATCTCAGACTGGTTTCTTGAACATGACAATGAGTTCACTGTACTCCAATGGCCTCCACAGTCACCAGATCTCAATCCAATAGAGCATCTTTGGGATGTGGTGGAACGGGAGATTCGCATCATGGATGTGAAGCCGACAAATCTGCGGCAACTGTGTGATGCCATCATGTCAATATGGACCAAATTCTCTGAGGAATGCTTCCAGCACCTTGTTGAATCTATGCCATGAAGAATTGAGGCAGTTCTGAAGGCAAAAGGGGGTCCAACCCGTTACTAGCATGGTGTACCTAATAAAGTGGCCGGTGAGTGTATATACATATATTTTTTGCAACGTTTTATATTTTATAAGGGTTAAACCATAAAAACCTATATAAATTTGGTATTGCTAGAATCGTACCAACCCATAGAATACAGGTGGCATTTATGCTGTAAAAACAAAGCCCATAAGAAAGGTGTGCAGTTTTTCTCCCATTCCACCCTATTCTGAATTGTCCCAGCTTCCCAGTACTTTGTACCAATATTAAATGGTACCATTATGAAGTACAATTTGTCCTGCAAAAATTAAGCCCTCACATGGCTATATGTACAGACATAAATGTCTGTGGAGGTAAGGCAGCATTAATAGAGCATGTTATTCTGGACCAAAATGTAGTGCACTGCATTGTGACAAATGCTGCTACGTTCTGCCTGAAAAACCTCTTTAGATTAAAGCTAAGGATTTAAAGGGGTTGTCCCATCACAAGGATCCTATCTATACTGCTTGTTAATGTGGATGTAAGACTTTTCCTAAATACTCTGTTTCAGCAAAACTGCTTTGTTTGTCCACTATCTTACTTTATTCAATTCATTGTTGACACAGCCCTTGACTTATCTGCTCAAAAGTCAAGTGATGTATCTGCCTGCTCTCAGGGGGGAGGGAGGAGGGGCTAAGTGCAGGGAGCGAGCCTGTGTTTCTAGCTATTCCTGTGTCTACACCACGTGACCTAGCTTCCTGCTATCAGATAGTGCAGAGGAGCTGCTTTCATTTCTTCTGTTCTCCCAGTTATTAGGCTAGCTAATTCAATTGTGTTCTTTATGGCAGAGACAGGCAGTCTCTGTATGTAACACAGAATGGAGATAAGGGACCACGGACAAAAGTTTGTACCCAGGCCCACAAAACATTAGTTACACCAATGGTGGCTGCTCTGGGCTCAGGCGCCGCCATTAATATACCTTATTTTTAACTAGATGGACTGTGCTGATACACAGACGTCCTGCACTTGGATGTAAAGTGAGCACCTCCGTTCATCAGGATTGCAGGTAGGTGAGTATAACTTTTTTTTTTTTTAGCTTAGTTGTGGGTATTTTAATAGTACAAGGGGTTGCTTGGAGGGGGAAATTATAATTATAAGGAGGGGGCATTATGAACATAAGAGGGGTCACTTTTATAGGGGTTATTAGGGGACATTACGAATACAAGGGGAGGCTATATTAGGAGGCATTATGAACATAAGGGGTTGGTCATTGATATTAGGGGTGCAGTATTTATGTCAGGGGGAATTAGGGGCATACTTTGAGGGGGCAATTAATTTAATGAAAGTGGCACTTGGGCTTTATTAAGACTAAGGCCTCACGTTGCAAACTGCAACAAAATAGCGCTGCAGGAAAAACCGCAGCAGCAACGCATTGTGTTTTTTTCCTGCAGCGCTTTTCACTTTCTGCTTCCATTACACCTATAGGGAAACCATCAGTGTTTTCGTAGGTATAAGTGATATTCCAGCGATTTCCAAAACCCCAACGGTTTTGGAAATCGCAGCATGTTCACTGCACATAATTTTCCACAATGTGTGGATGGGATTTGCTAGAATCCCATTCACGTTGCAGGAACTGTCGGCTTTTCCCGTGGTGTTTTCGCCATATGAAGCCCTATCCACACTTTGCGGTAAAATAAGATACATGCTGTAATTTCGAAAGTAGTCTTGGTTTTAGAGTTAGACATTGCAGCATGCCTACGGAAATTCTGGCGGTTTTAATATAATTGAAGCAGAAAATAGAGAGGAAAGCTCTGCAAACTTTCTGTGCAAAGGGCTGCAGGAAGAAACGTGATGCGTCATGGACGCGGTTTTTCCCGCAGCGCTTTTTTGCTGCAGGACACCACGTGGGGCCTTAGGCTTAAGGAGTTTTCCAGTTCATTTATATTGATGATCTATCCTTAGAATAAATCATCAATAAGAGATAAGTGATCCCCTGATCAGCTGTATGAAGGGGCCATGGTGCCTGTTTATATCACACACTGTCTGTTTATAGTGACCATGTGATGTAATTACAGCCTTGTCACATAGACGCTTATAGGACAAGGCTGTAGTTACATGACATGGCCACTATGAGATGTACGATACTGTGTAAACAGAGAAGGGGTCACGGCGCTTGCACAGATGCCACGATTCAAACAGCTGATTCATCCCTCATTATTACACCTCAGCCACGGAGGTGTAAAAACAACAACAACAAAAAAAAACACTTGACTGTCCCCAGCACGCTGTTGTCCTCCGCCTCTGTCTGTTCGGTCTCATGGCAACACCTCATTTCTGGAAATTCTGTACCCAATTCCTCTTAGCGGTCACATGAGGTGCAGGACTCCCAGCAAGAAGGTGCCAGCACGAGACTGAATGGACACTGGCCGAGGACAACGGGTTGCTGAGGACAGGTGAGTATGCTTTATTATTTTAAACCTCCTGCCCGGCACATGAGTTGCTCCAATTCCTGGACAACCACTTTAAAGGATTTATCCATGTTTCTAATATTTATGGCCTGTCCTTAGGATAAGCCATCAATATTACATCTGTGGGAATCTGACAGCCAGGACCTCTGCAGATGAGCTTTTTCATTACAGTGCGGCTACAGGTAATGGTGACAATTCTAGGAGCCACGCTGCTCTCTTGCCATACAGGATGTAGCAGTGGGTTTAGGTAGTACAGTGGTACACATCGTATGGCAGGCGAGCAGCCGGCTCCTGATATTACCTTTAGCCATCCTGTCTCTGTACAACTCATCTACAGGGGTCCTGGCGGTGGGCCCCTAAAAACAATTCCACTGGTGGGCCCTAGACACCCCAGTCCGACCCTGAGCGTTGGTATTCCGTTCGGGGGGGGGGGGGGTGTCTCCATGCGGACTCCTTGTGGACGGAATACAAGCGCTAGTGTGAACCAACCCTAACGGACACAAGATAAAATCCCATTGAAATGAATGGAAATTTTAACGGATTTCTGACAGTTCAGCTAGTGTCCGTTGCTAAAATCTTGTAATGGACAATAGCTAAGGACACTGCTGATGGTCACCAATGGTGGTGTCTTAGGAGATGATGAATTCAAAGACTAAAATATCACCAATTTTTGTGTGCCATGTATTCTTCAGGCCCTGCACTAGGCTTGACACAGTAAGAAAAATGAAAGTTGCACTGTGATTATTTCCTATGAGCAGAGATATTAGTCTCGCTTCTAGATTGTTAATAGTGGTCCTATAAATATGCCCATAATATAGCCACCTATAAGACATCATGATATCACATCACAAGTTGTGCCAAATGACACTCTACTATGTCTATATGTGCAATAGAGGTGAAATACATGTACAGGGAAAAAAATGTACTGACATAATGAAAAAAAAGTGAAAAGAAAAAATGCCGGATATTGACTTCAAGATAAAACTGTAGGCATTAAACTTTATAACAGGGTAGAAAATAAAACCATGAAAGCAAACAGAACCTTTTATTGTTCAGTGATGTTTTACCTAGTGCTGCCATTTATTCTGCACTTATTTTAAATGGAGTTTTGTGTTTTATTCTGCACCGAAGTCTATAAAAACAATATGGCACCTTGCCAATAACAGCAGTTTTATATCTGCACTCATAAAAATCTTTGAAGTTCCCTCTCAATGGCATGCTCAAGCTTATACTAGTTTATACAACTTTATGGCATTTTTAAGGAGAGGAAATGTCTGCAGTGATGCTTATCATGTAGTTATTTTCTTGCTTTAATTATTATTTTAAATAAGACATTTTATGGTAATTTCTTGCTCGATATAGTTTTAAAATGAGGCTTTACACTGGAGGTATTTATGTATAAATAAGGTAAAACATTGTGATTGTCTATAAGCTGAGAACACAACATTCACGAAACGTAGTATTAGTGACCAGTCAAAAATGAAGATCTTAAGCTCAAGTATATAAGGACAATTACTTCATTACCATACAGTTCTATCTATCTGCAGTTGACCAAGGACATGGCAACCAGAAGGGGGTAGCTGGGGCAATTGCTGGTTTATGTATTTGGATAGTAAAACAAATTTTAGCATTTCACCAAAACATATTCAAGATAGTGTTATATAATCTACATATGCTTAAAGTACAGACCATCAGCTTTATTTTGAGGGTATTTGCATTTTAATTGGCTCCTCCGCCCCCCTCCCCCTCCGGAATAGCAGCATCGCTCCTGCCGCTGCTGGCTTCATGCAGGGCAGGAGCGTAGCGATGTTGCAGGCACCTGTGCCGGCATCTAACCCTCACCGGCATCCGCCTCTCTATTACAGTGGATGCCGGGTCTGTATTGGCGGCCCCCCCCCCCAAAGTGTAAACTACCCCCCCCCCCCTCCAGGCTCGCTCCAGTGCACTTAGCCCATCCTCCCTCCCCCCTGAGAGCAGGCAGATACATCACTTGACTTTTGAGCAGATAAGTCAAGGGATGTGTCAACAATGAATTGAATAAAGTAAGATAGTGGACAAACAAAGCAGTTTTGCTGAAGCAATGTATTTAGGAAATGTCTTACATTCACATTAACAATCAGTATAGATAGGATCCTTGTGATGGGACAACCCTTTAATGGGCTGCATGGGCTATTACATTATTAATCCATCATCAATTAAGCAAGTAAAAGGTTTGGAGTTGATTCCAGATGTGACATTTGCATTTGTAAGCTGTTGCTGTGAACCCATAACATGCAGTCTAAGGGTCCGTGTACACGGAGTAAACGCGCGCTCATTTTTGCATAATACATGTGTAAAGAATACTCGTGTAAAAATCAGACTCCCATTGATTTCAATGACATTTTTTACACGTGTAAAAAATGCGCCAAAAAAACGCCTGTATTATGCAAAAATGAGCATGTGTTTACTCCATGTGCACGGGCCCTAAGGAGCTCTCCATAGAAGTGAAACAGACTATCATGAGGTTGAAAAAAAGAAGACATCTATCAGGGAGATAGTGGAAATGTTAGGAGTAGCCAAATCTACAGTTTGGTACATTCTGGTAAAAAAAAAAGAAAAGAAAAAAGAAAAAAAGACCACATTGGTGAGTTGGGGAATTCAACATGGCTTGGATGTCCACAAAAGGCAACAGTAGTGGATGAACTTAGAATCCTTTCCATGGTAAAGAAAATCTCCTTCACATCATCCACCCAAGTGGAAAACACTCTTTAGGAAGTAGATGTATCACTATCTAAGTCAACCATAAAGCAAAGACTTCACGAGAGCAAATACAGAGGGTTCCCCACAGGGTGCACACTATTAATCAGCTACAAAAATAGAGAGGCTGGATAAGACTTTGCCAAAAATCATCTAATGAAGCCAGCCCAGTTCTGGAACAGCATTCTATGGACAGATGAAACTAAAATCAAGCACTAAGATCAACCTGTACCAGATCCAAAATACACCACATCCTCTGTAAAACATGGTGGATTAAGTGTGATGGCATGTACATGGCTTCCAATGGCACTGGGTCACTAGTGTTAATTGATAGAAGCAGCTGGATGAGTTCTGAAATGTTCTGAAATATATTTTCTGCATAGATAAAACCAAATGCAGCAAGGTTGATTGATCTTCACAGTACAGATGGACAATGACCCAAAACATACTGCTCCACAAGCCACTGAATGTTACAAAAACTAAGTTAATCTATATGGGGCTAATAGTGAAAAATGTGATTTATTTATTTATTTATCTTTAATCTGCTGCTTTTGTGCATGATATGTATTTTAATGTATTGCTAATATCTACAGGAATACAAAGTTTTTTTCTTTTACTGTCTTGAATAAGGCATTTTTATGTGTATTTCTAGTGTGATCAATTCAACTATTCCTTACTTTTGTAGTTCTTTCTAAATGTCAGATATACTTTACAATTCACAATCACGATGATGAAAAATGACTTGCTGCCTAGACCTCCCATGAAATAGTACTGTAAGTACTTTCTCAGTGTCATCTAAAATTAAGAAATGACTGTAAACATACTTGACCAGAATGTGAACTTGACAAGTAAAGCAATGTCTTGTGTGTATTTCTTTCCTTAGATCTTAATGACAGATGTAGCCCCTACATGAGCTTACTATCTAGAGAAGAATTTTCTAACAAAGAAACACTCTATAAACCATTATTCTTGTGTTCTATGTAGACCGCTGCAAATTGTAGATTGTACTTGCTTGTGAGCATAGAAACTATACAAAAATAAATTTCAAGATACAACCAATGCTCCTCTTCTCTCTTTGAAGAGATAGGAAAACTAGTGTAGCAGGTAACTATTAAATATTAAATATTCATAGAACAAAAGATTATGGGGATAGTCCTATTGTGCTGCTTTCAGGGTTGGTTTTATCTGCTACCATTGTAACTCTTCAGCTACGGTATGAATAAAACTTTCTCAATAATTGATGGATTCAGATGTTCATTTACTTATTATCAACTCTCCATCTCTAGAAGCTGTCTATGAACAATCCGTCTATGAACAATATGTCTATGAACAATCCGTGTATGTATTATTACTGAATCATATTTATATATTCTTAGTGAATGGATTGGGTATGCATATGTGTATACAAGCTAGGTCAAGGCGGGTTGGGGGCGGAGGGGTCAACATTTAGACCATTAACATCCTGTAGTAGCCCAAGGAAACATGCATGTGGATGAGAATTTCATTGTTTTATGACTAGGTGCAGTAAACCAACTGGTCAGAGATGCAGAGGATGGAGAGGGGGTGTCATGACCCGGAGTTCAGAGGACAGCAGAGACACAGCTCCACAACACAAAGATAGAACATTCATCTTTTTCGGATGAAGATGACTTGTTCATTCCCCTCTTCAAGAGGGAGGACCTTCACAAGCACAAGTCATAAAAACCTGTTTTACCTTACTACTTATCAAATCTTTTGGAGAAACAAGGACGCTGGACGTGTCCAATGCCACCAGAAGAGATCCTCCAAGCTCCATGGAACAAAATTGGATTTATTCTGTTTTTCTCCCATTATTTTAAGGTGGTTTGCTTATGTATCGTTTTCTTTTATATACAGCACGGAACCCTTTGGATATTAAATTGTTAAACTTAAAGGGGTATTCCCATCTAAATAAGTATTTTTTAATTTGTAGATGATTAAAAGTTAAACATTTTTGCAAATGTAAGTAATTAAAAATTCTGCAGAGTTTTAAAGATTTTCTCTAACTTTCTTAGTGGTGACAGTCTGTTATCTTGATCGGTTGCCAGTGGATACGACCACCGATTCAGAAACTTTCTAAGGTCAGAAATCAGCCATGATGTCCTTATTGTGGCCGGGATATCTTCTCATACTTGTAGTGTCCCTGCCTGATAACCCGGCTACAATAAGAAAACCATAACTGGGTTCCTGACAAGTCCCAGACCATAGAAAGTTTCTGCAGTAGTGGTTGTATCCATGGCAACCGATCAATATAACGGACTGTCACCACTAAGAAAGTTAGAGAAAATCTTTAAAACTCTGCAGAATTTTTAATTACTTATATTTGCAAAAATGTTTAACTTTTAATTATTTGCAAATATAGATATGATCATGTACATGGGAATACCCCTTTAAGGGTACTTTGTATTTTCTCTGTGAACTCATTACCTTTTTGAAGTATGTTTGAGTCAGACGTGTATATGTGAGCAATGTTTCGTCTGACCCCAAAGTCAGTGGTGGCTGATCGGCAGTGCAAGATCGAGTGAGTGGAGCGAGTTGATTCCTGATGACTGCACCTGCGCCAGATGCTACAATGGCCCGTACATGACAGTTTTAAAGGACGTGTATCATTCACATATGCATAGAAAGCTGGTGTCTGTAGATGAATCAGTGATTCCAAAGAGAGAATATCTTAGGCATGCTCTGTTACCTATTTAAATGTCGCTATTCAGGAAAGAAATGAGCTGTCACCATCACCTATGATGCATCTGAAGTGATCTGCCTTCTGGCTTTATAGTAGAGGTTTTACCTTTCATGTGGATCCCGTTCTGTGACAAATTATAGATCACTGCTTAGAAGTGATCTCTACAGGACAAGAAGTGCTAACTGATTTTGAAACTCCATCAGTGTACAAACCTCAAGATTTCAAGTATTTTTTATATAGATGGTAACATTTCAGTTTTCTGTTAATACACTACTTTTCCTTCAACAAAAGTGAAATCTCATAATAGAAGCTTTCTATAAAAGAGGTCATCAAGCAGAAGATCGAGTGCTGATCGGATGAAGGATTCCAGCAAAACTAATTCATGTAACATAACCTTCAACTCTTCTTGACACAAAAAATATTTTGTTAATTAGTTATTATAATTTTGTAAAGTAATATCTTATTACTGGCCAGGAAAAAATGCAGAGGCTCAGAGTTAAACCAGTATTGCAACCCTTTCATTCTTCTTATTGATGGCAATGTGCTAGAAAGTGCCATCACCAATTGGCTTATAAAATGGGAATAATCTTTATAAGATGATAATAACCTATTAAAGAATAACACTCTACATTTGTGCTATCCTCAGTTGTTGAAGAAGAGACTGGTTTACATCTCTTCTTTCGGACAACCCTCATGACAAGTTGTTACAAGTTAGCAGTCACTTAAGCAGTCACTTTACCCAGAGTAGACTGATAGAAAGAAGATAATAAAAGTTTCTCATTCAGCCTAGACAAAAAAAAATAAAATAAAGCCAAGTTCAAAACATGTCCCTATCATGGCAATGAAGTGTAACTATACCACTGTTCATGTACTGCTGACTATGTGAATTTTAAAGGGATCCAATCATTGGCATCCCATTTTTTCTCCCTAACACGTAGGAATAGCCTTAAGAAAGGCCATTCTTCTCCTACCTTTAGATATCTTCTCTGTGCTGCTGTTTGGTAGAAATCCCGGTTTTCTTCGGTATGCAAATGAATTCTCTCACAGCACTGGGGGCTATCCCCAACGCTCAAACAGCAATGGGGGTGTCCCCAATGCTGCGAGAGAACTCTCCAACAAAGACTCCATCTTCGTCTGGAATGCCTCTCTCTGCGCCTTCTTCTGGCGGTGGGTTTTGAACTTCTAGGCATACGCAGTTGGCTCTTCCATTGGGCTTCGGGCAGAGCCGACTGCGCATGCCCATGGCCATTTTCTTGTGGCTTCTTACACAGTAAGCTGGTGTAAGCAGCCACAAGAAAATGACCGTGGGCTTGTGCAGTTGGCTCTACCCGAGGCCCGATAGAAGAGCTGACTGCGCATGCCTAGAAGTTTGAAACCCAGGACAGAAGAAGACACTGGGAGAGGTGTTCCAGATGAAGATAGAGTCATTGGTGGAAATTTTTCTCGCAGTACTGGGGACACTCCCAGTGCTGTTTGAGCACTGGGGACCGCCCCTAGTGCTGCAAGAGAACTCATTTGCATACAGAAGAAAACCGGAATTTCTACCGAACGGCGGCACAGAGAAGACATCTAAAGGTAGGAGAAGAATAGCCTTTCTGTAGGCTATTCCTACGTGTTAGAGAGAGAAAATGAGATTCCAATTATTGGATCCCTTTAATGCTATATCAATAAAGAATAGTGCTGTGCTACATGTTGGATGGTTGGTCATTTGTCCTTTCAATCCAAATTTGTTGGTAAAGATAAAACTCATGTAAACTCAGCAGGAGGCTATATTCGTCATTGATAAAAGAAAATCAATCTGCTAAAGGAAGAAGTCTTTGGAACTTAAGGGAAATTATATTTACAGTGAATATATTCATAACTGATATATGAAACATGTTCACTCATAGCCCTGATCAAATTAGTTTTTGATAGTTATTTTTCTAAATGTTATCTCTGCTGAAGAATCCGAGTTAAAATAACTCAACTATAAAAGGCCAAGTCATGAACATATAAGTTAAAAAAAGACCTGCGTTTTTCACATGGACAGTTGTACATTGCTTGCTCTAGACTGGGTAACCCCAAAAATCTTTTCATATACAGGTATGCACCTGAAGGCAGCGCTGCACCTCCCATGAGGCGACCTGAAGCGAGCGCTTCAGGCGGCGCTATGCCAGGGCCTCAGGGAGGGCGGCATTTTTGCTAACCTAAGCCAGTCCAGGACAAGCTGTCCTGGACTGGCTTAGCACCAAGCGGTGGTTTGGGGAGGCCACTGGAGCAGCGCTGCTCCAGCAACCTCCCCTCACGCTCAGGCAGAGAGCAGGCAGTCTCCGGGCCTGCTCTCTGCCGGTGAACGGTGCTAAGCCCCGCTCCTTCGATTCACCACGCCCCCTCCACTAAGCCATGCCCCCGCTCCACCCCCTCCCCCGGCGGGGGGGGGGGGGGCGGGTTTCTGTAGTTCGCCTCGGGCGGCGAAAGGGGCAGGTTCACCCCTGCCTGAAGGTAAAATCGGAAACATTGTTTACCAAAAAGCACCACAAAATATAGTTATGTAACTGTAAATTAATTTTACTCTTTGGTCCGTGAACTACTTATAGATTTCACTAGAGGGAGGGGGGAAGGGTTGTACTATGTTGTTTATTGGGTGTAAAAGTTTTATATGTTTGTGTAAGGTGCATAAATTTTAATTTTTGATAAAAAAAATAGTTAAAAAAAACAGTTGTAATAGTTTATACTACATAATATGTATTGAATATGTAAAATCAATAAAAACGTTGAAATTAAAGAAAAAGTTGTTGCTCACATCAATGTTATGACAAATTAGTAAAATAGCTAAATAATAAAATTTAAAGTGGGAAAAAAAGATTTACTGTAGCTCTGAAAATGTCAATTTCAGTGTGACACTGAAAATTTTACTTTAGCGCAACCAACAATTTAACATATTTTCCGCGAGCGAAGCCGCGGGTATTCTACTAGTAGAATAAATATTCTGCACATCTCACAGCTTACAATTGAAGAAATCTCTTCTATGTACTTGTATATACTGGCTGCTTGTGTGAATAGCAATAGGACATTAGTCACAGTCAGAATGCGGCTTCCCTGTGCTCATAGGTTGCCATCAGTGGCGTATCTAGGAATGGCGGGGCCCCGTGGCAAACTTTTGACATGGGCCCCACCCCTTCCCCACCGACACCGACGCCGAAGACCTCGACTGACCCCCTCCTCCGCACTCTATTATGTCCCTCAGTAAGCCCTGCACACAGTATTATGTCCATTAGTGGCCCCTGCACACAATATTATGTCCCTTAGTGGCCCCTGCACACAGTATTATGTCCCTTAGTGGCCCCTGCACACAGTATTATCCCCCATAGTGTCCCCTGCACACAGTATTATCCCCAATAGTGTTCCCTGCACACAGTACTATCCCCCATAGTGGCCCCTGCACACAGTATTATACCCCATAGTGGACACCCATAAACAATTATTATACTCTGGGGTCTTTTCAGACCCCAGAGTATAATAATCGGAGACTCGGGGGAATAAAAACATTAAAAATCAGTTGCTTACCTGGTCCCCAGCTCCTATGCTGTCGGCCGCCGCTCTCGTCCCTTTTTAATGACATCAGACGTCACATGACCCGGGAAGCACGCCGGGTTCATGTGACATCAGAGACGTCAGACAAGTATGAAGGAGGCCTGGCAGGATCGTGGAGAGGTAAGTAACAGTATTTTTTACGTTTCCTTACCTCTCCCGGTCCGCCGATCATTATACTCGGGGGTCTGCAAAGACCCCCGAGTATAATGATAGTATTTGTGGGGCCCGCGGTGTCACTTGCCGATCCCGGCCCAGCCAGGATCGGCAAGTAAATAGGGCCCGTAACAGCCTATTAAAAAAAAAAAAAACGCAGCAGTAGCGGCTGTCACCGGGCCCCCTAATGGCCTGGGCCCTGTGGCAGCCGCCTCCACTGCCTCTATGGTAGTTACGCCCCTGGTTGCCATATTCCTGTGTCTAGGGTCTTTTTAGCTGCATTATGTCTACATGTGTTTGCTTTGTATATGTGGTTCAGTATTCCTGGATCTCCTATGTTATGATCCCTTGGCTTTTCTCAACTATTTGTTTGCTATTGTACGGTTATTCCCCACAGAATGTGAAACCAGTAACAGCATTAATGGAAAGGGGTCGGGGCAGATTGCACCTTATTGTACATGCCATCTGTCTTAGAGAGAAATCTAAAATGTGCTGCAGCGATAATGTGATTATTAGCAGCAGAAAAAAAAATGATAGGACTCCATGTATGAAGCCATATACAGCCAGAGTACAGCCTAGCCAGCTAGACCATGCACATATTGCACATAGTTTCATGAAAACTCAGGTACCCTTTAAGTGATCTAACAACTGGTCCTAGCTTAACACATGTCCTATGTTAGGAAACAGGGATAAATCCATACCTTGTGAAAAGTATTTGGGTATTAGAGGTTCTTAGCTCAATCCCAATGTTCCAAATACAATAACCACTCTGTAATATAACCTGGGAATGAGTGTGAAAAAATCACCCCATAAATATGCAGTGTAGTCTCCTTCAAGTACATGGGAGCTCATTAGTAATGCAGTGTCAACAAATGCTTTAAAGCAGCCTGACCATAGTGTATAGAAACCACTGCTGAATCTATTAACTTTAAGGCATTGAAAATGAACTAACTTGACGTATGTAATGACAAATCCTTTATTTGTTTCTTACCTGCATCAGGATGGAGCCAAACGTGTTGGAAAAATAGTAGGGCTTGACATTTAGATGAATTTGCTTAGAAACCCCCTTTTCCACCATTGATGTTATTACTGGTAGGGTGGAAACTTTCACTCAATTCAGAAAGAGTCTAACATTAAAGTGACTACATTTTAGGTTGGTGTCCGACAGCTAGTGTCTGCTGCTAATGTCCATTCAAAATCTTGTGCGGACATTAGCAGTGGACACTAACTGTGTCTGTGACATTTTGCATTCACTTAAATAGAGATCGGGTGCGTTCTTTTACTGTCCGTGGGTGTCCTTAACTGTCCGTTCCCAAAGATGTCGGACTTTTCAAGCGGACAGCAAAATCCGACATGTAGGTTTTTGCTGTCCGCTTGAAAAGTCAGACATCTTTGTGAATGGACAGTTAAGGACAGAGCATAGCAAAGTCATAGCAAATACAAGACGGATTGGGAACTGCAGACACTTAAAATTGAAGGGTATGTCGCTTGGTAGCAACACCTGACACTGATAAGAGATATAATAGGATGAATAGTAAATACAGAGCAGCCCTCACACAGTATTAGGGTCCATTCACCATGTATTTGGTGTTGAATTTTCAGAGCTGAAAAAAGCCTCCCATTGATTTCAATGGGTTCAGCTAGCTTTTTATCCCACTCGTGTAATTTTCCGCTAGCTGAAAATTCAGCGCCGAATACAGCACAGGATCCATGCACACAGAGTTTTTTGGCACTGATTTTGACGCTGAATCCGTGTCAGAATCCACGTGGAAAAAACGCCTCCCCATAGAGTTCTATGGGTTCCACTCGCTTTATTTCTCTACTTGCAGAAAAAAAGCTTCCTTCAGGCGGATTGCGCCTGCAAAAACCAAAGCAATCAATGGGGGGGCGCAAAAATCCACATCGCAGATTTGAAAGCAGAATTGGCAAAAACCACACAGAAAAAACGCTAGCATTTTTTTTTTCAAGGTCCATACATTGTGCTGGAGGAAACAAAACAAAAGCAAAAGAAGACTCAAAAAATGCTCCAAAAACCACTTAAAAAACACATTTCTTAATTCCTGAAGTGGATTTTTTCCTTGCCAAAAAACTCCCATTGAAGTCAATGGGAGGCTTTTTTTCAGTGCTGAAATTCCACACCAAATACCTCACCATTTTCCTCTGTGTGAATGGACCCATACTATGACCTGAATGAGCTCATATCTCAGTAATGAAAACCTGCTACACAGGCAGACATGTGTAGTTGCCCATAGCAACCAATCAGAGCTCAACTTTCACTTTACCTCAGTAGCTTCAGTGACAAAAGCTCCCTGTATAGTAAGCAATAATGACAATCTTACTATCAGTTTTCACTTGACCAATATTTCTGCTCAGTAAGGCTGCTTGCGCACTACAGGAGTTTTCACGGGTCTCTGGGCTGTGGTTTCTGCAGCTCCATAGACTTCTATGGAGCTGCAAAATTCACAGCTTTGTGCACAAAGAAGTCTATGGAATAGCAAAATCCATGGCCTGGAGGCCCGTGAAATATATTGTAGTGTGCAAGCGGCCACTAAGGATACCAGACGTGTTTTGTCAGTGCGTGCATGTGTATGCGTGTGTGTGTGCACGTGTGTGTGTCTGTGCATGCATGTGATCCATGGGAATGTATGCGTGTGCATGCATGTGTGTGTTCCATGTATATGTATGTGCGTATGATCCATGTGTTTGTGCGTGTGCAGTGCAAGTGTCTATGCGTGCAGCAGTTGTGTGTGCTCTGTTCGTCCATGTGTATAGTGTGCATCCATCTGAGTGTGTTTGCGTGCATGTGTATTTGTATGTGTATTTGTATGTGTATGTGGTATTTCTGGAATGGTGTTTGTGTTGTATGTGTTTAGAGTGGTTTGGTGTTTGTGTGGTGTGTGGTGACATTTGTGTGGCGTTGTGCTTGTGGGTTGCTGTCTGTCTTGTGGGTTGTTGTCTGTGTGATGTGAAATGTTTGTGTGTTGCGTGTGGTGGTGTGGCCCCTTTAACAGCGACTCTTTGGCGCAATCACTATAATCCGTCCCTGTCAGTCACAAATATTGTTTTCCCTTCAGCGCTTTCACTTTCACATTTCCCCATTATATGTATAGGGCCTCTCATGGTGGGGGTACTCTAGCGAGATGTAATATGCACAGTATTCTGTTCCAGTTAGTAGAGAGGGGGCGTGCCAAATTTCACCGAAATCGGTCGAGAACTGTGGATTTGTATAGAGCAGACTACTACAGAATTTGAGTTTTATATATATATATATATATATATATATATATATATATATACATAGATATATATATAGATATATATATATATATAGATTGCACAGAGAAAACTGTTTGCAGACATGTTGTGAAGATAACCCAGCCTTCCTCTCTCCATTCACTGTGTGAAGACAAAACAGTCTCTTCTCCTTCCACTCACTGTGAAGCTGTCTTACAGAGAGTCTATCATTGCCCACTGCTACTTTAAGCATCACCCATAGTGTTGTAAATGCTGTTAGCAGAATAAAAACTATACCTGTCTTAGATTTTAGAGTCCCAGGGATGCAGAGAAAAGGCACTGGATCTTGGAGCACAGGGAGAGTTTTCTTCTATTACTGAGCACTGCTGCATCATCACTAAAACATCCATCCTGCATTCAGCTCATCCCCCTAGGCAGTTTGGGGATCAACTAACACTAGGAGGATTAAATCCCACTTCCCAGGAGGAGGAGCTGAATGCAGGATGGGCGTGTTTAGTGATGATGCAGCAGTGCTCAGTAATATAGAAGAATACTCTCCCTGTGCTCCGATTCTCATTTGAATAAAGAATAAAAATGTTTTTTCTCCCCATCCCTGGGGCTCTGATCCTTAAGAAAGGTATGGTTTTTATTCTGCTTACAGCATCTAAACTAGTATGGGAGCAGTTTAAAGTGGCTTGGGGTAGTGAAAGACTCCCTTTAAGCCTGATGTATCTATGGATTGGACTTCCCCAGTAACAGGGAGTGAGCAGCAAATTAGCTAGAAGGGAGATAGCTAGTAGTAGGAACTTTAGAGAGGTTTTCAGGAGGAAAACACCAGCATTTTTAAATAAAGAGCATTACATTTTGGTCCAGAATCACACAATCAATTAAATAAGACTAAGGGCCCCTTCACACAGCGTAAGCGCTCGGCTCATTCCGAGCCGTACACGTGAGCGCTTCTAAACACTTCCCATTCACTTCAATGGCAGCGCGTGTAAAGCCTGCTTTACGAGTGCTCCCATTGAAGTGAATGGGAAGTGTTTAGAAGCGCTCGCGTGTACGGCTCGGAATGAGCAGAGTGCTTACGCCGTGTGAAGGGGCCCTCAGTTGTCTGAAAAGTTAATGACCATTTAAAAGTTTTTCAAAAACATTTATTTTGGTGAATTGAGTGATGAGACATATTGGTGAGAGACAGAATACATTAAATATTGAATTAGAGTAAGTTTTGCTTTTTATGAAGCTCAGGGGCGGATCCAGGGTCGGGTGAGCCGGGCAACCGCCCGGGGCCCCGCGCTTAGCTTAGCCCTAATAAAATGGTCCCGGTCAGCCTCGGCATAGTGGGGCAAGTGCCGGGGCCCACAGAGCCTCTGGGGGCCCCCCGGCACTTGCCTGTCATGATTTCAGCTCATCGGCGTCCGTCCGCCGATGAGCTGAATACATACGCGATTAAAGCAGGAGCTGTGAGCTCAGCTCCTGCTTTAAAGCTCCGGCCCGGCTTGCGTGTGTAGGCGCGATGACGTCATCACATCACGCTTACACACGCAAGCCGGGCCGCAGCTAAGCAGGAGCTGAGCTCACAGCTCCTGCATCGCGTATGTGACTGGAGTGAGAGAGGAGCGTTGGGGGAACGATGGAAGGTGAGTGATAGAAGGTGAGTGTAAGTGTTTGTTTTGTATTAAATATTAAGGTGGAACACAATGAAGGGGGCCCATGAAACTGGGGGGCAAATGAAGGGGAGGGGGGGAACGGCATGACACTGGGGAAGATGAAGGGGGTGGGTAGAGAACGGCATGAAACTGGGGACAAAGATGGAGGGGGCCCAAAGAAACTGGGGGGGCAAATGAAGGGGAGGGGGGAACAGCATGACACTGGGGCAGATGGAGGGGGGAGAACGGAATGACACTGGGGCAGATGGAGGGGGGAGAACGGCATGGCACTGGGGCAGATGGAGGGGGGGAGAACAGCATGACACTGGGGCAGATGGAGGGGGGGAGAACGGCATGACACTGGGGCAGATGGAGGGGGGGACAGCATGACACTGGGGCAGATGGAGGGGGGGAGAACGGCATGACACTGGGGCAGATGGAGGGGGGGAGAACAGCACGACACTGGGGCAGATGGAGGGGGGGAGAACAGCATGACACTGGGGCAGATGAAAGGGGGAGAACGGCATGAAACTGGGGCAGATGGAGGGGGGAGAACAGCATGACACTGGGGCAGATGGAGGGGGGGACAGCATGACACTGGGGCAGATGAAGGGGGGGAGAACGGCATGACACTGGGGCAGATGGAGGGGGGAGAACAGCACGACACTGGGGCAGATGGAGGGGGGGAGAACAGCATGACACTGGGGCAGATGAAAGGGGGAGAACGGCATGAAACTGGGGCAGATGGAGGGGGGAGAACAGCATGACACTGGGGCAGATGGAGGGGGGGACAGCATGACACTGGGGCAGATGAAGGGGGGGAGAACGGCATGACACTGGGGTGGATGGAGGGGGGAGAACAGCATGACACTGGGGCAGATGAAGGGGCGAGAACGGCATGACACTGGGGCAAATGAAGGGGGGGAGAATGGCATGACACTGAGGCAGATGAAGGGGGGAGAATGGCATGACACTGGGGCAGATGAAGGGGGTGATGGCATGACACTGGGGCAGATGAAGGGGGGGAGAATGGCATGACACTGGGGCAGATGAAGGGGGGAGAATGGCATGACATTGGGGCAGATGAGGGGGGGAGAACGGCATGACACTGGGGCAGAGACGGGGGGGACATGAAACTGTGGGCAGATAAAGGGGGAGAATGGCATGAAACTGGGGACAGAGATAGAGGGGGGGACATGAAACTAGGGGTAGATGAAGGGTGTATATGAAAATGGGGAGAGATGGAGGGGGGACATATAATTTACGGGTGACTGTAGGAGGATTATACTGTGTGGAATCACATGAAAAATGAATGAGAATGGGCAGAGTCAACATAAAAGTGGGCGGGGCCTAATTTGCTGTGGCAAAGTCAATTGCCCAGGGCCCCGCAAACCCTGGAAGCTATCCAGCTCTTGCATCTTTTGCATTGTTTTAGTTGCATGGGTGACACAGATTTAGGTTGAGGCCCCATGTAGCGAAACACATTGTGTTTTTTTTCGCATCATTTTTCACAGAAATTCTGCAGAAATTTTCCTCTGAGGGGATTCTGTCTCATTTATACCTATATGGAAAATGGGTTCACCCGAATATTCCAAATTAGATTGTTATTTTAAGAAACCAATAAAATGAAGATTTATCTTGGACAAACTAAAATGGCCACCACATTATATTATAGGATCTCTTCAGACCCCAGAGTATAATAGGTGGAGGCCCAGGGGAGGTGAAAAAAATAGTAAAAAATCTTACTCTTACTCCTACCTCTTGGGCCTCCTCGCGGCATCCAGCGCTCTCCTGTACATAGCTTTGTACATGGAATAAAAAGGTTACAGGTGTCACAATATGATAATCATGTTTTTCTCTTACATTTAATTGTTTTCATTTTTAGCTTGCCATTTCTTTTTTTTTTTTTTTTTAAAGGGTTGTTTGAGGAGTCTTTTTACACTTCTTCTGGGTGCTGATTCTAATCATGTGACCAGGGGTAGGAACCAACCTGGAATTCTAGGAACAGCACTTAAGTAAGTGTGGAGAGACTTCCTGCATAACCTCTATAAAGGATTTGAAACCTAAAAAAAACTGTATAAATTTGATATTGACGTGATTATACTCGTACACAGAATATATTGTGTTAAAGCAAAAACCATAAAAATCCCACTGCATTCTGATTTTTTTTACAGCTCCCTAGTACTTGTACAAAGTATTAAATTGCGTCTTTTGGAAGTATGATTTGTTTCTCAAAATAAGCCCACTTATAAGCATGTAAAAGAATAAATAAAAAGGTTTGGACTTTCGAATGCAAGGAGTAAAAGAATGGAAATGCAAAAATGAAAATAGACCAGTCTTGAAGGTATTTTGGTAGGTAGCACATCACCATTTATTTATTCATAGCTGTTTATTACTATGTCACCATTTTTTCCCACTTATTTGCCTCGTTCTGACAGTTATCTCATCTATACAATAGAAGTCTATAGAGGTGGGTGGGAGTGGGAGGAAAAGGATACCTGAAATATAGAGACAGTACTTTTTCATAATGCAACTGAATTATCAGAAATTACTACCCATCTTTCAGCTGACAGAAGTGGCCAGTGGTTATAACCTAGCCTCTCTGCTGCCTGAGGCGGATGATCAAAAAACATCCCCGCCTACCCCCAGACTGAATACTGAGGAAGTCTGGAGGGGAGGTGCTAGTGGTAACATTACTGTGAATACAGTGCAGTAATATTTTGTTACTTACTGTATGTCCCACATTTCTCATCTCTTCCCTTTGGACCACCATGCCCACTTCTTCCAGCTGTGACTTGACTTTGTAGAGTTTACAACACAGACATGTTTGACTCACTTCTCCATGCACCCAACTCATATATATATATATATATATATATATATATATATATATATATATATATATATATATAATGCCCCTTCTATTCATAATGTTATGACGCAGCCTGCTCTGAGACACAGAGGTGTAAACCAGTCCAGGACAGGGCCGCTCAGATTGTTTCAGAGCGGCCTGTCTTGGGCTAGTTTAGAAAAAATAGTAGTAAAAAATAAAAATTAAATAGTCATTAGTCACTTATAATTGCTAATCCAGAGATAAAGGACAGAGGCTCATGGTATCTAATGCTTCTAGTTTAAATTGACATTCTTTTTCTTGAAACTTAATGGCATTTTTGTCCTGTAAGTTGTACTTCTATATACTTACTGTATATGGCGTTTAGTCTTTGTTACTTTGTGATTTAAAGACATCTCTTCTTTATCCTTTGAAATTGAAAGTTATTTTATCTGCAATTGCCTAACACGCAGCGCATCATTTAAGGGATCCTTGTAGGATAACAACTGCTGCACATATATCTTTTTAGGGCCTGTGGGTATCAAAGTGGGTTCCAGATGCAGAGCCACAATGAGTGAATATCATGTAATGGTACATTTCTCTTGTAGTATTTATCTGTGCCGTATACCTTGTTTTTTACGCAATGTGCAGAGACATTAGCATTATACTCTTTCCTTACTACTTTTACATTAATCATGATACACTTGATAATAATGCTATACCGCTATACCACATTCAGTATGATAATATTTATACTGAGGGTCTGAGCACAGAAGGAAAGTTATCATTGTACCTCTGAAAATACACAGCTGTAATATGGTAAAGTTTAGCTTTATGATATTTTTACACTGGATACATGCCTATAAAGAGCCTCCTGTAATAGTGGAGGTGCCAAGAATATTAATGTACAAGTTTCACCTTGTTCAGGAAATGTAATATGGTACTGTTGAGGTGTTATACCTTATACATCAACTGGAACCAGGAAATAAGTTATTATTGGTCTGCAAGTATATTACTGGCATGTTTTTTCTTTATCCAATCATATTTTTGGATGTTTTATGGAAATTTTAACTCAGAGATGACAAGTTTCAATCACATACGACAATATATTTGGCACTTTTGACGAATGTGCATCTTAGTCGTAGATCAGTTCACAAAAATAAAAATATAGAATAAAAATCTGCAAAGGATTTGAGAGTGGATTACACCCCCAAATCCATGGCAGATTCTGTCCTGAATCTGCCTCCCATTGCTTTTAATGGGAAGTAGAAATCATAGTAGGACACAGAGAAAAACCAGCATCCTGCTCGATCTTGCTGCAGCTCAGGAGTGCCTGCCGATTAGACCCGTTCATCTGTCACTGGCATTCTCTCGTGGTAATACCATCGCCATATATTGTGGCGTAAAGGGAAGAGCAATTTCTCTTCATTTTCTGCTGTGTGAACCTAGCCTAAGTATCAATACATTGCATCAAAGTTAGACAAAAAGTTTGTTTTAAATCATCCTACTAATATTATAAATGTGAAAGTATGGATATTTGTTAGTCAATCACGCAAAATTGGCTGAATGGATTTGAATGAAATTCGGCACACAGATAGATAGATTGTAACCTCGATTAAAATATAGGCTATTTTTATCCCGGTAAATGACATGGGTTCACAACTGTTATGAATTTATGTTCACTTACACTGCTCCTGCAGCAGCCTTATCTCAGGTCCCAGGGCTGTTATCTCTATCTGTAAACACACGCTAACCCTCAGTGGTTTGTGTAAACACATTTGCATATTATCTAATCTGCTCCAAACTGACATGGGCAAACACCTTTAATCCAAATTGGCAGTTTGTCAATTTTAAACATGCCTGGAAAAAGAAAAGCTATTTTTTTGCAAACAACAAGAGCTATGAAGAAAGCCAGAAGTCAACAGAGTTCTCCTCAAGTAGACCTGAGGGGGATCATCGATGCTACCAATACATGCATTATATTGCGTCGCAGCGAGCTGCTGAGATGCAGGAACAATTACAGGCACGGTGCGAAGAACAACTTCAGAGCTACCAAACGCCGGAGCAGGCAGATAATCAACGCCAACAACACGCTCATTATATGGCATCCCAGCGAGCTACTGAGATGCCGCAACAATCACGGGCACAGCACCACGAACGAGTTCAGCGGCAGGCCAGCTTGAGAGCTGCCAAATTGCTGGAGCATACGGATCATCAATGCCAACAACACGCTAAATATATGGCATCCCAGCGAGCTGCTGAGATGCTGGAAAAATCTTGGGCACACTGCAAGGAACGCGTTCAGCGACAGGCTAGCTTGACAGCTGTCGAAACACCGGAACAAGTGGATCATCAACACCAACAACACGCTCATTATATGGCGTCCCAGCGAGCTGCTGAGATGCTGGAACAATCACAGGCACGGTGCGAGGAACAAGTTCAGCAGCAGGACAGCTTGAGAGCTGTCAAAATGCCGGAGCAGGCAAACTATCAATGGCATCAATTTGCTGAATATAGGTGGATCACAGATGCCAACAACCCACAGACGAAGTCGCAGGCAGAGGCTAGTATAATATAATAACATTTAATCATACCAATGATTACCAGTTTCTAGACCCAGATGTTGAAATTCTTAAATCCCACCTCCTCGTTTTTTGTCAACTTTTTAGCAACACTTCAGTCATAGTATGATCATCATGGACTTAAATAGGTTGTTCTCCTGCAGTGATGTGGTCAAGTATAAAAAAGATAACTTAATCCTCCGTTCCATGGTCCGTGATTGGCCTTCTGCATTTAAGGCTTTTATAGGAGTTGGACAACTTACGCAGGTCAATTCATTTATCAGCACAAACCCTATAATTTCAGTAAGGCTCTGGATTTGATATATGGATACTAGTGGTCCATCAGGTTATGTCAATGTCCCTGTAATTTTGACAAGAGAAATTTTTCTGAAAAAAAGGTTTAAATCTGTGACATGGCCCGGGATGAGCATCCAACGCATATGTAAAGAGAGCCTAAGATTTAAATACTTTAAAAAGGTGTATTGTCTTCCTGTAAACTGGATAAAAGATATTAGGTAAGAGTACACATTACCTTGCGTGGTCTTAATATTTTTGCAAGTAGTTCACTGAAATGGTCACACTTTATTGAAGCATTTTATGTTCTTCTTGGTTGAAATGCATTGGATCCCAGTGTTACACTATTTGAATGAGGCTATCCTAAAGTACCACCATTTTATTAGTCCAGGGAAGGAAAATCACAACTGACTACCAATGAAAACTAGTCCTCCAGAGTGAATACCCAGCCAAGTGAGGTGGAGCTCCGTGATTAGAGTATACCCGCCTTGTTTCCACCCAGATATTGTGCTAGAAAGGCCGTGGGAGTGGCTTGGTGGCAGTGGTTGCCGCCGATCAGACTTGCGCATGCTGATTCACTCCCTGGCTTTATTGTCTCTCTGCGCATGTGCGTCGGTGTAATGAACTGTTGATCCCGGATGCATGCACAGGAAGGAGAGTGCATAGGAGGATTGCGTGATTGGGTATGCGAAATGGCGCTGGATTTGTTTTGATGGGTCAGTGGGGCATCTCCGATTATACACACATAGGTGATAGCTATGTACGAACCCTTATGAACAAGCGTGATGGAAGCTGGAGCCAAGATTATTTAGGGCATAGAGGAAATTATGTCTTTGCCACTACCATGTTTGTCTAAGACAGATCAGAGGATGCTACCTTATTGATAAGAGGGACATATCCACTTGATGTATCCCTAGATACCTTTAAAACATGGGTGTCTGTATAGCCTGTGCACCACGGTGTTTGGCTATTGCTTGGTGATGCTTGATCTGCTTCCAGGCCCTTTTGGATTACTATACCTATTAGATTAGAACTAGGTCCCCTGATGATAGGCGCAGAAATGTCCCTTGAAACGCGTAGGGACTGATAGGACTATATTGTTGTTTGCTGAGTTACAGTTTGGTACTGCCCCTGTAAGTGCCGGAGTCATATGGGGTCACAGGGCAAGCTCTCTAGGGACAACTAGGGATAGTTAGTCACTCTGGGTCCATATAAAGACGTCTGATGGGTAAGACTGTTACATTTTACTGTATTTCATGACGCTATTTGTTACCAACTGGTACCTCAGGTTTATTTATGAACTTCTACATCAATAAGGTATCCTTAATATGGGTATTCATCTGATTTATATGTGTGTTTTAGGGGTATTTATCAATTAAAAGTTAAGTTTTATTCATCATCAGTGCTGGTTGATTAAGTTTATGACATTCTGGTGTATGTGGTACTCTACAACCAGAGCGTTTTACCACTAGTATACCCGATTGCTGTTTTTTTTGAACACCCAGCCAAACCCTCTATATCTCTGCAACCTAGACTTTGGAGATATGGGAGGCACTTGAGTGAAATGCAGGCATATCAGAATTTATTACATTTTGAGACGTGTAAGGAAGAAATTCTACAGTGCTACATGATGACTAAGAAGTAAATTGGAAGATGTGTGTAAGATTGCAGGGTCCAACAACATATTATACTGCCTGAAATAATCTGACAGACATAATAAAGGCCACTTGATGTAAAGAAGAAAATATACAAAATCCTTTCCCATGAAGTATAATAAATTAGGTAAAGCATTCAGTGCTATAATATCCACGTGAACTGTGAAAACTGGATTCCTGCGGCTTTTTTTTATGACTTAGAAAGGAGAACTTGGTTTTCTTTTGGTTCCATAAATCTTACATGCTGCTTTTTCATTAACTCCAAGACTAAAATTATTTCTTGCAATGAATTCTTTAACCCCTTAAGGACCAGGCCATTTTTTGGTTTCGCATTTTCGTTTTTCCCTCCTCACATTTCAAGAGCCATAACTTTTTCATTTTTCAGTTCACAGAGTCAAATGATGGCTTATTGTTTGCGGGACAAATTGTACTTTGTAATGGCACCATTCAATATGCTGTGCAATGTACTGGGAAGCTGGAAAAAAATTCAGAATGAGGCGCAATTGGAGAAAAAATGCATTTGCGCCATTTTCTTATGGGTTTAATTTTTACAGCATTCACTGTTTGGTACAAATGACATGTTACCTGTGTTCTACGTGTCAGTACAAACGCGGTGATACCAAATTTATATAGTATTTGAAATTTTTTGATACTTTTAAAAAAATGATAAACTTTGCAAAATAGAAAAAAAAATTTGTGTCATCATGTTCTAACACCTGTAACTTTTTCATATTTCCATGTATGAATCTGGTTGTGGTGTCTTTTTATGCGGGACAAGATGACGTTTCTATTGATACCATTTGGGGAAAGATCCGATGGTTTGATCACTTTTTATTCAATTTTTTATAGGAGGCAAAGTGTTTAAAAAAACGCTTTTTGGCTGTTTTTATTTTTTTTGCCGCTACGCCGTTCGCAGTACGGGATAAATGTTTTAATATTCTAATAGTTCAGGCATTTTGGAGCACAGGGATACCTAATATGTTTATTTTTAATGTTCTTTAATTACTTTTATAGATGATCTAGGGAAAGGGGGGTGATTTGAACTTTTATATTTTTTTTATTTTTTTAATACTTTTAAAAACTTTCTTTTTTCTTCTGTTACATTTATGATCAGACCCCTTAGGTACCTTGAAACCTAGGGAGTCTGATCGCTCATACTATTCACTGCAATACTACAGTATTGCAGTGAATAGGAAAATCGCAGCACTTCTATTAGACGATGCCTCTGGCATCGTCTAATAGATCTCGGGCAGAGACAAGCCTGGAAGCCTTCAATAGGCTTCCGGCTGTCATAGCAACCGATCACCGCCCTCATGTGACGTTCAGGAGGGCGGCGATCGGGGAAACATGGCGGCGCCCATGCCGCCTGCGCTGTTTACACGCTGCGGTCGCGTTTGACCGCAGTGTGTAAAGGGTTAACAGCAGCGATCGGCTCGGGCACCGACCGCTGCTGTTAGTGGCAGGTCCTGGCTGTATTATACAGCCGGCATCTGCCGTGTATGGAGCGAGCTCAGCGTGTGAGCTCGCTCCATACATCCCCATGCGACCCATGACGTACAATTACGTCAAGGGTCGCTAAGGGGTTAAGATGTTCAATACGCAACTGCCGAGAAACTTCAAAGTCATAAATTTCAAAGTTTTGCCGTGTTTATAAAAATGATCCAGTTTTCTACAATTTGGATTTTGTCCAATATTTACAGTATATCACAACTTTTATAACGCACCTCTACAATCAATGAATAGAATTATGTTATTTTGTGCCAGGAGATGATGCTTGCAGATGCTGAAAAAAAAATTATTCTACTTTCACACATAGTTGTTGGAATTTCCAGGTTGAAAGTCTCCTCTTGATCATTGGATTTTGTTTTATTTTAAATAGGTCCAAATAGTTTGAGGCTGCTGCTTCCAGCAAGGGGTTCTTAGGGGTTGGTTGGACATTCACCTTAAAGTATGTTTACCTTTGCTCATACATAATGACAAATGTCTAATATAGTCTTAATCTAGCAATAACCTTGTACAGCCCCTAATATTGGCCCTTGCTGCTAATCCTGTCACTATACTGAATTTGACTATTCCTTGGCTGCAGTCTTGTTCTTCCATTTCAGTTATATTAAGCCCCAGCCATTGTAAACAAGTGTAGACAATCACACACATAACCCTGTAATCTCTAAAGATGCACATTAGTAGTTGTATGTGTTACACCGAAGAGATCTCTGACTTAACTTGTTGCCATTCACCAGAAGAACATGGACAGATCTCCAAGTCTTTAGAGCTATTTCATTTATTGTCTGTGAACATTGGAAACCAAATAACGTCATAAAGCCGCTTTATAGTTAGCAAGCAGTGTTGGTTTATAAGCACAGTCTACGGTATACTCATTGTTTCTTTCTGGTTTGCCCTTCCTCAGGCATGAGAATAAATATTAGTTGAGAATGGGAAATCCTGATAGTAAACCAGGACTGAACAGGTGGTTGTGTAGCACAGGGAAGCAAGTCACACATGTGCAAATCCATCTGCTGCAAATCTGGATGGTAATAGTACCTGCTTAGACATAAAAAAGTATTTGTCCACCTTGTGACTTGATGTATTAACTGCCATGTAGGTTCCTGCTTTGTTGCAAGCAGCACATGGCAGTAAAGGACCTTACTGCATAGGACCAAGTGTTTTTGGTTACTGTCACAACCTTTCTCTTATGTGAGACAGGGACTGCTGCCTACATTGTTGTGGAGTCTGGTGTTGCAGTATGTACTGCTTCACTTCTGCAACACCCTACAACCACTCCTTCAGCATACTATGTTGCCATGGATAATGAATGCAACAAAAATCAACTCAAAGCACTTGACTATGGGGTCTTTCACTGCTCAAGGTGTGTTGTGACCAAAATCACCATGTACCCCCATTTTTATTGTTAAAGAAACCATACTAATGCAGATACTATTTGGTGATAAAATAGACTGTACTGGTCTATTTGTGTTTCACCATAGAATAAAAATGGCCCACAACAAATAATTGATCCCTCTGAGAAGAGCTATAGAAGATGTGAGTTTATATTTCTACAGAACATCTTAAAAAAAAACAAATTTTCAATCTGAAAAACCATAATTGCAGCAAATAGAGAATGAATATAAAGCTTGATGTCTACAACGGTTATAATAATACATTATGTCATATCTTTCTATATTATAAAAATGAATTGCCAGAGGATTAGATACACGTGTCTGCACACAGTACCACATGCCGTAGGATTAGATATGTGCATCTGCACACAGTTCCACATGCCAAAGGATTAGATACGCGCGTCTGCACACAGTTCTACACGGCAGAGGATTAGAAATACGCGTCTGCACACAGTACCACACGCCGTAGGATTAGTTACGCACGTCTACACATAGTTCTACATGCCGTAGGATTACATACGTGCCTCTTCACACAATACCACACAGGGGAGGATTAGATACACACATCTGCACACAGTTCAACACGCTGGAGGATTAGATATGCATGTCTTCACATAATACCACCGCCAGAGGATTAGATACGCACATCTGTACACAGTACCACATGCCGTAGGATTAGATACATGCGTCTGCACACAGTATCACATGCCATAGGATTAGATATGCACGTCTACACATAGTTCCACACGCCGTAGCATTAGATACGCACCTCTTCACACAATACCACACAGGGGAGGATTAGATACATGCGACCGCACACAGTACCACACGACCAAGGATTAGATATGCGCGTTTGCACACAGTTCCACACACTGAAGGTTTAGATACGTGTGTCTGCACAAAGTACCACATGGGGAGGATTAGATATGCACCTCTTCACACATTACCACACGGGAGGATTAGATACGCACATCTGCACACAGTTCAACACGCCAGAGGATTAGATACGCATGTCTTCACATAGTACCACATGCCGTAGGATTAGATATGTGCGTCTGTACACAGTTCCACATGCCAGAGGATTAGATACACTTGTCTGCACACAGTACCACATGCCGTAGGATTAGATCTGCGCATCTACACACAGTTCCACACATCGTAGGATTAGATACACACCTCTGCAAACAATACCATACAGGGGAGGATTAGATACGTCCGTCTGCACACAGTACCACACACCAGAGAATTAGATATGCGAATCTGCACACAGTACCACATGCGGGGGGATTGGATACGCATGTCTTCACATAGTACCATCACCAGAGGATTAGATATGCACGTCTACACACAGTACCATATGGGGAAGGATTAGATACGCGCATCTGCACACAGTACAATATGCCAGATGATTGGATACGCACGTCTGCACACAGTACCACATGCCTTAGTATTAGATACGTACATCTGCACACAGTTTCACATGCCAGAGGATTGGATACATGCGTCTGCACACAGTACCACATGCCAGAGGATTGGGTATGTACATCTGCACACAGTTCCACAAGCTAGAGGATTAGATACGCACAGCTGCACACGGTAGCACAGCCCGTAGGATTAGATACATGCATCTGCACACATTTCCACATGCCAGAGGATTAGATACACGCGTCTGCACACATTACGACATGCCGGGGGATTGGATACATGCGTCTTCACACAATACCACACACCAGAGGATTAGATACATGCCACTGCACACAATACCACACAGGAGAGGATTAGATACGTGCCTCTACACACAGTACCACACGCCAGAAGATTAGATATGTGCCTCTCTACACAAATCCACATGCCGGAGGATTAGATACGTGCCATTGCACACAATACCACATAGGTGAGGATTAATCCTGCCCCGTCTGCACACAGTACCACACGGGGCAGGATTAGATACATGCCTCTGCACACAATACCACACGCCAAAGAATTACATATGCATTTCAGCACACAGTTCCACATGCCAGAGGATTAGATACACGCATCTGCACACAGTACCACATGCCGTAAGATTAGATACGCATGTCTGCACACAGTTTCACTTGCTGGAAGATTAGATACGTGCCTCTTCACACAATGCCACACAGGGGAGGATTAGATATGTGCATCTGCACACAGTACTAAACCAACAAGGATTAGATACTTGCGTCTACACACAGAACTACACAGGGAAGGATTAGATATGCGCATCTGCACACAGTACAACACGCCAGAGGATTAGATACATGCGTCTTCACACAATACCACACACCGGAGGATTAGATACACGCTACTGCACACAATACCACACGGGGGAGGATTAGGTACGCACGTCTTCAGACAGTTCCACATGCCAGAGGATTAGATACATGCGTTTACACACAGTACTACATGGGAGAGGATTAGATACACGCATCTGCACAGAGTTCCACACGCCAGAGGATTAGATACGCGCCTCTTCACACAATACCACACAGGGAGGTTTAGATATGTGCCTCTGCAAACAGTACCACAAGGCGTAGGATTAGATATGTGCCTCAGCACACAGTACCGTACGCTGGAGGATTAGATAGACGGCTCTGCATAAAGTACCACACATTAGAGTTTTACTCCAGGTATCCATAACAACTGATCACAGGTTTTTCACTGATATACAAAATGAGATACACATAATCACATGACGCTTATGGACATACACACAAACAACATACAAAATACACCAGTGCAAAATTGGACAATTCTTATGGGGCCACTACACAAACAAATAAATGTAATATACCCGTGCGAAGCCAGGTCCTCCTGCTAGTCATTTCTTAAAAAAACAAAACTATGTTATTTTATTGCTAATGTGACTATTAATTATTAAGTATAACCATATGTCATACATTGCCTAAAAAACAAAGCTATTATTTTATTAGTAATATGACAATTAATGAGTAAATATAACCATTGACCTATCCTGATAGAAACAAAAAGAAAACAGCCAATGCCTATTTCTCAAGTTATAGAATGAATTTGATTTCTGAAATCAGATCAAGCTCTCCCTCCTGGCATGCATTAATATGAATGGCTCATCATTGGGGGATTATGAAGCACACCAAGACTATATTGCTTTTTATCTTCACTGGTATTATGCAAGAATCAAAGCTTAAATACCACCAGAATTCTGGAATTAAACAGGCATATGGAAAACAGAAAGGATGAGGAGACAAAACAAACCCCAAATATATTTCCGATTTGGAAGCTGCACTTTTAGAAGGTTGGAGAGCTGAAACAGAGCTTAAAGCATGTGGAGTTTGGGGACTTAGCAGAAATACATCTGTTAGCTGTCCCATGGAATATTAAAGGTATTTGGGGGGATTTGAGAGAACACATTTAAGTACTTTCTTTTGTCTTTCTGGGATCCTCTTTTTGTTCCAAACAGGAAAGACAATTAGAGCCCTTTTGTAAGATGGTTGGAAGAGGCCTATAATAAAACATTTAGGGAATCTTCATTAACCATTTGTCCAGGAACAGTACCGTACAAAAGGTTAGGGTAAAAAAAAAAGTTTTTTTTTGATTGGCTCAATTTTTTTTCTACAAGAAGACCATGACCCCACAGCTAATGTCATTAAGAACTATCACACACTAGGTTCACACTAGTGTTTGGCTTTCCATTCTTCGGATCTGCTGGGGGACCCAAAAAACGGAAACCTAATCCACTTAAAAAGCTTTGACCCACGGAAACCTATGGACCTGATAGACTATAATGGGGTTCTCCGGATTTCTGTCTGAAAAATGCAAAGAGAAAAGTCCTGCAGGAGAGAAAAGTGATGATATTGTTCCCAGAGAGCCATAATCTCTATATCATCTAATCTGTCTGGGATTACATAAAGAGGCAGAAGGATTTGAGCAAGCCTACATTCACAGCAGATCTGTGGCTAGTTCTCCAAGATGTTTGGAACAACCTCCCTGTTAAACCAAATATTAATTTCATTTAGATATTTCCTTCGTTTATTCAATTTGCATTTTGTTATGTGACAAAAATAAATTATTAACCCCTTCCCGACATCTGCCGTAATACTACGGCAGACGCCGGGTGTTTAACTATGGCGGCCGCCCGGCAGTCGGACGGCCGCCATAGCCGCCAGGTGTCTACTGTTTTACACAGTAGACACCCAGCGCTAATTCCTCCGGACCGATCGGATTCATTAACCCCTCTGGCGCCTCGGTCCAAGCTGACGGAGTCAACATTTTCCCGGCGGCACCTGGGCACCACCATTTTGCCAGTGATCGCCGGCGCCTAGAGCATGCTCCAGGGCCGACATCACGTTGGCATGACAGCCTGGAGCTTCCAGGTTTGTCTGAAGTCATATTCTTTTGCAGGCTAATCTATGCAGCCTGCAAAATAAATGACGATTTTTTTTTTGCAATATATTGCAATGCATTAGCATTGTAATGCATTGCATTAGTGATCAGACCCCTGGGGTTCAAGACCCCTAGGGGGTCTAATAAATGCAAAAAAAAAAAAAAAATATATATATATATATAAAAAAATTTAAAAAGTAGTAAAAAGTCAAATCACCCTGCTTTCCCTAGAACGCATATACAAGTAGTTAAATACTGTGAAACACATACATGTTAGGTATCCCTGTGTCCAAAAATGCCCGCTCTACAAATCTAAAAAAATATTTTTCCTTTACGGTAAACACTGTAGCAGGAAAAAGAATCAAAAGTGCCAAACCGCTTTGCTTCTGATAAAATGTTAATAAAAAGTGATCAAAGCAATAGTAATTCCCCAAAATCGTAGAACTAAAAAGTACAACCCACCCCACAAAAAAGACGCCCTATGCATCCCCATACACAGACGTATAAAAAAGTTACGGGTATCAGAATATGGTGATGTTTAAGAAAAAAAAAAGTTTAACACAGTTTTGGATTTTTTTAAGGGGTTAAAATGTAAATAAAACCATATAAATTTGGTATCCCCAGAATCGTTCTGAAACATAGAATACAGGGGATATGTAATTTTGGCTGCACAGTGAATGCCGTAAAACTGAAACCCGTAAGAAAGTCGCAGAAATGCATTTCTTCTTCAAATCCACCACATTCTGAATTATTTTCCAGCTTCCCGGTACATTGTAGAGAATAATTAATGGCGGCATTATAAAGAACAATTTGTCCCGCAAAGATTAAGACCTCATATGGCTCTGGGAGCGGAGAAATGAAAAAGTTATGGGGTTTAGAAGGAGTGGAGTCAAAAACGAAAAACGAAAATCAAAATATGCTGTTGGCGGGAAGGGGTTAAAGATAGTCTACCACCTTCCTGAAGTACATTCAACTGCCACTACCATGTTACAGAGCACATTACACTGATAAACAATATACATTTGCTATGTATGTCACTTTTGTAAATTTGGAGAAAAAAAAAACGACTTTGAAATGAATTGAGGCAATTGATGCAAGCTTTCAGCCCTGGGAGAATTGTTCTTGCCACTAAGACCCCTACCATCACCTGTCTGTACCACCCTGTGAAGTGAGAGTTCATCCTTCCACTGCTATGACATCACCCATACTAGTCAAACAGCAAGAGCAGTGCTCACCGATCTGAAAGCCCATCCCTATTGCACCGATTGCCTCAATTGTATAAGACTTCAATTTTTTTTTCTCCAAGTCTACAAAACTGACATACATAACAGAAATATATTGTTTATTGCTGAATTGTGCCCTGTAACATG
Organism: Leptodactylus fuscus; assembly: GCF_031893055.1. Classification (NCBI taxonomy): domain Eukaryota; kingdom Metazoa; phylum Chordata; class Amphibia; order Anura; family Leptodactylidae; genus Leptodactylus; species Leptodactylus fuscus. The sequence continues at coordinate 144,111,935 of NC_134268.1, forward strand.
GTGATGAAAGCTAGGTATGCTTAGGGAAGGAGACAGGCTTCCTTTAATACTTCTATTTTTTAAGGCATTCTTAAATTGTAGGATCTTTTACACACCAGCCTAAAACCTTTGCACAGTACTGACAATATCAAATACTGCATTATGGATACAAAATTGTTTCATATATTTTCTTTATAAATTCAGAGATACTGGCTGGATAATGGGTTCATACAGCTTAATTTATATCATCTTATGTATTAACCCTACCTGATGCCACCATTTTTTTATTTTTTATTTTCAACTACCCCCTCCCTTACTGATATAATTTCACCATAAACCGGCAACGACCAAATGTTCCCCGCAAGATTTCATACAGAGAAGTGAAAAGAAGACTTGTCCAAGAGCCAAGGACCACCTATAGAGAGCTACAGAAAGACCTGGAAGCAACGGGTACAATTGTTTCAAAGAAAACAATTAGCATTGCACCCAACCTCCATAGCCTGTGTGCACGTTCACCAAGCAGGACTCCATGGGTGAACATAAAGTGTGTTCACGTGTGATTAAAGTTTGCTCAACAACATTTAGGGCCCCTTCACACTACTGATACGCTGCCTGATTCTGAACGTTAAAACACGGTCAGAATCAGCGGATCCCATTAATTTCAATGGGAGCTGGCATACGAGCGCTCCCATTGAAGTGAATGGGAAGTGCTCACGTGTACGGCTCGGACTGAGCCGAGCGCCGGGCCCCTTCAAACGGCGAGCCATACACGTGAGCGCTTCCCATTCACTTCAATGGGAGCACTCGTAGAGTAAAAAGCAGCCCATTCAATTCAATGGGGAGCGCTCATATGCCGGCTCCCCATTGAAATGAATGGGATCTGCTTTATACGCACTGATTCTGACCATGTTTTAACGTTCAGAATCAGGCAGCGTATCAGTAGTGTGAAGGGGCCTTTAGACAAACCTGGGAAATACTGGGAGAATATAGTCTGGTCAGATGAGACCATAATTGAATGCCATAATACACATCATATTTGGAGGCCAAAAGGCAGTGCATATCACCCCCAAAACACCACAGCAACAGTGAAGTTTGGAGGTGGGAACATCATGGTGTGGGACTGTTTTTCAGCATATAAGGGCCCCTCCACACGGCATAAGCGCTCGGCTCATTCCGAGCTGTACACACGAGCGCTTCTAAACACTTCCCATTCACTTCAATGGGAGCGCTCGTAAAGCCGGCTTTATGGCAAAAGTCATATAATTGGAGGGAGGATGAATGAACAAATGTACCGAGACCGTCTTGATAAAAAAAAGTCTGCTGCCAACTACCAGGATGATAGAGAGGAAACAATGGTGGACATTTCAGCTAGATAATGATTGCAAAGTGAAGGAAACGCTTAATTAGTTTCATAGAAAGAAAATAAATGGCCAAGCCGATCACCTGACCTGAATCCAATAGAAAATCTATGGAAGGAACTAATGCTCAGAGCTTATAGGAGCCCACAGAACCTTCACCATTTGAGGAGTGTTTGTGTGGAAGAATTACACTTGAGCAATGCTTGCGACTAGTTTTTTCACATATCTTCGCAAATTTTGTTTTCACATTAATCTACCATATTTGTCTTAAGTTCTTCTCTCCATGTTCCTTTGGCGAAAATGACTTAAGGCATGCTTTTTGTGTTTTATCCTCACAGACATCGCCTTTAACGGTAGACTACAATTGTTATTACTTGTTTCTAATGACAATTTTCTAAGAAACTCTGTCTAATGAGAAAGTTCATTTAAAAACAGTCACAGTTGTCTCTGTGGAAGAAATTTAGCATGTGCTTAGCTTGGAAAAACATTGTTGTAGACTTTGTCTGCTACTTTTCATCCTCTGTCCAGTTAATAGGATCAAACAAACCCCAATCATTCATCAGGTTCGTCCTACAGGAAATTTCCTCTCCATGTTATAGCATCCTATTCCCATTCTAAATAATTGTACATGACAGACAAGTTGGCTCCTGAAATATCAACAGCATAAATACTATGTAAATCTACGTTATTCAGGCAACGGCTGGTTGTGATGTTAAAACCCAAGCACAACATCCGATAACTGCATATTTCTAGAAGCTAAGTGTTTCCAATTTAGAACCATTGATCTAATTTTTCTTTCTTTACCTGTCTCTGTCAACACTTCAAAACAGGATTAAATGGTTTTATACATCTTCTATTATATTTTTTTAACTATATCTTAAATGTTAATATTTGCATTTGCCATTTATCTATATATTCAGTTTTAGATAGAGTCGGTTCAAAGCTAATTATTGCAGAATGTATTGCAGGAACCGTGAACAGAAGAATGACCCCAAGCTTGTAAATACCTAATCTTTTTGTATACACCAATAGTACATATAAATATCTACAATTCTGTGATATTACTTTTCCAGTAATATGCAGTCTAGAGTAATAATGTAATCCACAGACAAATTAGAGGGGGAGGATTAGTTGCATCTGCCCTTTTTCTCTATCTCTCCCTCTTTCTCTCTCTGACAGTGTCTGTGATACCAAATGCTATGAGAGGGAAGAGGGAGGTGCAGAAATTAGATAAAATAACAAACAGAAGCTTCCCATCTCATAGCCCATTCAAATAGCGGCTTAAAGAAGCACGCCAGGCAAACCCTTTTTTCCCATCCATGCACCTCTCTCCTAACTGTCTGTCACCCTTTCATGTAAAATGCCCTCATATATCTACAATCCAGCTTTTCCCCGCTCCTGATCTAACTCCATCTTTGATGTTTATATTTCTCTTTGCTCTGCTATCAATACCACACCAGGGCACCACTTGGGCAGCTAGAATATTGCACTGTTACTGCTGCTGGGGGACAAAGAATTATCCTTTTCTTTACATAACCACACGTAACCTCAGATCCTCCAACGACCTCCTATTCCGCTCTGCCCTCCTCCGCTCCTCACACAACCATCTCCAAGATTTCTCTCGTGCATCCCCCATACTCTGGAACTCCTTCCCAGACACATAAGACTGATCCCCACAATCGCAGGCTTCAAGAAGGCCCTGAAGACTCACCTATTCAGGAAGGCCTACAACCTCCAATAACACTATCACCTCACCACCATCTGTACAGTCTCCCCCTCTCCTTCTGTCTCTATCCCCCTTCCCTCATAGATTGTAAGCCCTCGCGGGCAGGGCCCTCTACCCACCGTCCAGTCAGTCATTGTTAGTGTTATAGCTACCTGTATATTTTGTGTACTGTATGTAACCCCCAAATTGTATGTAACTCCCAAATGTAAAGCACCATGGAATTAATGATTAAATAATCAAAGTAACCAAAAATATACAGTCGGGGAGGCTGCACTGTAATCTCTTCCATTATAGGTTTGTGACACAAGCAGTCCTATGTCAACAATAGCTGGTGATAATAGATTTTGTCACTCCGTAGGCAGTCTTGCATCCTTGCAGTTTGTATCATACAGAAAGGTGAGATGTGGTGACTAAATTTTTCATTGTTTAAAAAATCCAAACAAATGGATATTTTTGGACAATCTAAAATGGCAGCTGCATTATACTCTGTGGTCCCTTCAGAATCCAAAGTATAATCGGTGGAGGCCCAGGGGAAGTGAAAAAAAATACATTCATATTCACTTTCCAAAATTTTGCAGAGAATTTTCTCTAATCGTCTTAGTATTAAAAGCCTGTTGTTTTCTGAATGCAAGAACATACCATGGTCTGGCACGTGTCAAAAACCCAGCCTTGATTTCTTCATTATTGGCTTAGTTATCTTCTCAAATGAGTAGTGTCTCTGTCTGATGATCTGGCCACAATGAAGAAATCATAGCTGCGTTCCTGCTTTTATGGTCATATCCATAAACAACTGATTAAAGTATAATTAAACTTTCTGACACCCTTTGATTTCCTGGCAGTATTTGTGCCATTAATAAATTTAGTAATATACTTTACTAACAAATTTTGGATATTTTTTGTGAAATCCTGAATTTTTTCACTCTTTCACTTATTTCTTTGTTGAGAGCTATTTCTGCCTCTCACTGATCTGTGTGTGGGTCTATGTAGAGAAGGGGGGGGGGGGTTCACTTCAAGCAGTCACATCTCAGACATTATAAAACATACAACTTGCTTTGGGTGTCATATGAAAGAAGAAATTCATTCAAGTACATAGTAGACTTTTCTTACATTTTATGCTGTGACATGATGCAGAATCTTTTAGATGCAGTGTACAGAGAAATATGAGTGCAGACATGTACAAGCAGTGAGGAATGGTATATGGTAACATGGTGGCTCAGTGGTTAGCTTTGCAGCACTGGAGTCCTGGTTTTGAATCCTGCCAGGAACAACATCTGCAAGAAGTTTGTATGTTCTCCCCGTGTTTGTGTGGATTTCCTCCCATTCTACAAAGACATAATGATAGGAAAAAAAGTACATTGTGATCCCTATATGGGGATCACAATCTACAAAAAAAGAAAAGAAAAAAGCAATGAGGAATGATTAACTCAGAATTTGAATAATCATTTCTAGCAAACTGTCAGTATATCTTCCAGTCAAAAAGTTAAGAACTTGCTTTTTTATTTAAAGAAAAAAAAAAATCTACCAAAAATTATCCCTTTATGGAAGTACATTCCACAGCAACATGATTTTGGAAGAAGCATGGAGGTTTTGTGGAAGAGGGGGATTAATATACATATTTTTTATTATTCTAAAACTGTGGCACCAACAGTATAGAATAATAGAAAGCGATGTATCAAGCCACAGGTGAAGCCAGGCTGAGGGTAATGCCAGCCACATTTTCACAAAAGTAATTTTTTCCACACTTGTTTTGGACAGTTTGCTCTCTTAGATATTACAATGCTACAGGCAGCACTGAACTCCCTTTCAGCCATTTTGCTTGTAACTGGACAAGATAAAACACCCATGGGAATCTGGGTCAACTCCTGCCACTGGTTGATTGTGCAGCTAGTGGATGTCAGTTGCCTAGTGTGTGTCAGGTTGATGCTGTGAAGTAAAAAACTTCTGGCTCATCATGTTCCAGATATTATCTGAGCTGCTTCTGGTACTGCTGGTTTTCCTCCTCTTACTTGTAACTGTAGCCGACTGAGTGAATAGGACTGGAGCAGACAGAGGCCTCCACATGCAGTTGGCACTAGAGTGCTCTTCCTAAAAGTCGCCGCAAGTTGGCGTATACAACCTTTGTTAAGCCTCATTCACATCAGAATTCGTATTTCGTCCAGGGGAGTCCGCATGAGGACTCCCCTGTATGGAATACGGAACGCAACTGCAAGCAGTGTGCCAGTGAAAGCACACGGACCCCATAGACTATAATGGGGTCCGTGTGCTTGCTGCCAGATCTCTGCAGGGATCATGTTGGCAGGAAATTAGTTCACAATATACTTTCCTGTCCGCATGATTCATGTCTATGGGGTCCGTGTGCTTTCACTGGCACACCGCTTGCAGTTGCGTTCGGTATTCCGTTTGGGGGGGTCCTCAACTCTGATGTGACCGAGGCTTTAGAATTCAATAGAGATAGGATATGTTCATAGATATAGTGAATAGGTGAATCTGCACTGCTGCTTACACAGACAGTTTCTTTCATTGCCAAAAATCTAATTTTGTGTCACACTTGCAATCTTTTCATTAAATACATACAGCTGCTTTAACAGCAAAGTGTCGTTTTTGCCTGAACAAATCTTAAATAACTCCATTATGTACAAGCAGTTTCTTGTTGCCCAAATATACAGTCTAGCCTGCACTAATCTTAAAAAATTTATTTTTTTGTAATTTCATTTTTTTCCCCGTGACTCACCGTACACAGTGTGGCAGAGCATTGTTGTTAATCTAAACAAAACATTAATTGCTTAAATGTTTCTCTGTGCAAGTATGCATATATACAAAACACACTATAGTGCAGACTCTTTAATCTAAAAAAAGGAATCTTCATTATTTCAGTGTTTCTTTTGGTGTGTTCACCAAATATATGGTCTGGCCTGAAAAAAAGTCTGCACTAATATGAAGAAAAATATTGTTATTTAATATAAGGGGATTGACATTATTCTAGAGATCTAGTCTAATACTCACTGACAGAGAGTATTTCAATTCCTCTTAAAACATTTCTTGTTAAAAAAAAAAAATACACAGTATCAGAATTGTTGCCAAATCACTAAGCAGTGTGCATTAATGTGATTGAAAAAAACAGGGCAGGGGGCAGGCAAAAGGAGAGGGAGGAGGAAACACTTGTACAAGTACTACTACTGAGGGTAAGTTCACACCGAGTTTTTTGGTCAGGATTTTGAGGCCGTATCCGCCTCAAAATTCTGACCAAAAAGATGACTCCCATTGAAATCAATGGGAGCCGGTCAGTTCTTTTTTCCGGGAGCCGTTTTGCTCCTGGAAAAAGAAGCGAGATGCTCATCTCCTCATCTCATCAGCCTGAAGACACTCCCGACTAGGCCCATTCTTTGGACCTAATCCAGAACGGAGTGCGTGACTGGATACCAGTACACTGCTCCGGCATTCAGTCACGGCTACCCGTTTTTTGGTCGGAGGCCGCCTCAGGTTCCGACTCATAAAACCCCATGTGCAACAGTTTCACTACTTCTGGTCTGACAGCCCTATTAGTAGCTGCAGTGTTGTCATACTTCCTAAGAATCCAAATAAAGAAAAAGACTTTTTTAGAAGCAGTGAATCCCACTTACTTTATGAGGGTTCCGTGTGTTACTCCTCAACATCTTATTTACCAGGCTGTCTTTCTATACTGTCAGTCATGTGTTCTCTTTTATATTCACTGACACAGATCCATTCTCTAGTAGTCATGTAGCAATTACTGAGAGAGATATTCCTCATAGCCCAAGATTTCATCTTTTCCATCTCCTCTTTTTGATGAATTGCATGAGAAATGCCAGTATTTTTTTTATGTAAAGAAGATATTGGTGGGAGACATGAATGTTGGTGGATGTAGTAGTGGCAGGAAATGGTAGTGCTGGTAGGCACCCTGGGGGAAATTTGTTAGGAATTGTGAGGGCATACAGGAATCTCATTGCCATGATTATTAGCCACACAAAAGTGAAGAAGATGATATGGAATCCTGTTATGACTCTTTTACAGAACTGACAACCGGTTGGGGATGATAGGGTGACACAGGAAGAGGGTGATGACAGTTGCAATAGTTCCACCCAACATGTAGCCCCAACATTCAAAAGACTTGCCTGGGACAGATCTAAGGCAAGCTCGGGTGGTGGTGGCACTGGCAGACATGTTTCTAGGTTTGGATGCATCAGCTATGTGAAGTCATCTCCTGTATAGGAATTTTTTTTGTATATTACTAAATGACAAATCAAATGCAAGGTGCAAAGAGATAATTAGCCAGGGCCGTTCTGGCACATGTGCAGGAACTATGTACTCTATACTCAGGTATCATGGTGTCACCAGCATATTTGGCAAAGTCTAATTAGCAGTGGTAGTAAGTGAGCAAGACCACTCCCTTCTTTTTCCCCATGATCATCTTTGTAAGCAGGCCACATCCATTCTACATCTAGCACATGATGGGCAGCATCACATTATTATTCATTGTTATCATTTCCATCTGCTTCTTCTCTGCCTCCACACAATCTTCAGCCAGTCATCTCGATGGTCTGTAAGTTAACTCCCACCTGGCCAAGTTACTAGCAGTGGAGTCACTGCCGTGCCACTTAATGGAATCCACTGCTTTTCATTTTGGAGAATAACTATCTATATCTTCCACTTACTGTACTTCTGCTGATGGTGGTTGCTACTCCTAGCTACTACCACTGCCACCATTCAGGCAGACATGTCCTGTGTCCTGGTTCATCATATAATGCCCTGCTGCATTGCCACACATCTTGGCATAGCTGCTAGTGCTCACTGCCACTGTCTCTAATTGCAACTGTAGAAGAGGAAAAGGAAATCCCAGAACCCAGACTCAATGTCACTATATCAAAAAACGTCTAACGAAATTAGATCTGGCATTCAAAGGGTGACCTGGCCAGTCAAAATGATGTAGTAGTAACACCAACAGTAGCAGTAATGACAGTAGTATGCGTGTGTGTATTTTTTTTCTAACACTGTGTGTATATATTTGCTTTTACAAAGAAACTTAGCAAAATGAAATTTGGCAATCAAAGGGCGACCTAGCCAGTCATAATTATGTAGAAATATGTTGCATCACAGTCAAATTAGATTGAGCTAGGGTCAATGCGGATTCTGACACGGAATTCGGACTTCAATGGGAGGCTTTTCTTCCGCATTCTTCCGTATCTGATGCGAATTCCGTGTCAGAATCCACGCACAGAAACTCCATGTGAATGGACCCTTAGAGATGGCAAATGAGTTTTTATGTATTTTTTAACAAAATATCTATTTCAAAAAATGATTAACAAAACAAGATTTGTCATTCAAATGATGACTTATCCAGTCAAAATAAAGCAAGACACTGTGTGGACAGTTGCAGATTACAGTGGAACACTGTCAATTTTGACACTGTTTATAAAAAGAAACATTTTTGAAACATAGCATTTCTCATTTACCAAAATGAGATTTCGCACTTAAAGGTTATTGTGGCCAGTGAATGTATAAGACAGTCAGTGGACAGTCTCAGAACAATGCAACTAAGCTTCCCCCCACACTCCTCTGATATCTATGTCTCTGTGAATGTCTGAAATTAATTAAACCTAACTAAGCTATGTCCCAGAGTCCTTTTCTCCTAAAATGGTAGAGTACTACAGCAATGTTGGGAATTTTTTATTCAATATCACTGTACTAGAACTATTAGCTAGAGTAGCCGTGTTCTTTTCTCCATGATTACTATTTCACAAAATGTCTCATCTTTGCGTGTGTGCAGCATCTTATATTCCAATGGAACATCATCATCGTGACCTCTCCACCAATCACATCATGCCAGAGGCCTGCCTATGTCTTCCTCTTTACTGTTCGATTTTGTGTAACACTTAGCGGTCATTTTATAGATTTGTTAAACTTCACTGTATGGAGATGATGAGCTCATCATTGATGGCCGCTGCCATCAATGCAGATATGGTGTTTCTGGAGTGTATACTCCGAATGTGTATTGCTGAATCATATCAGACCCCTGGTGAAAAATAATTATAGAAATAAGATAAGATAAGATAATCCTTTAATAGGCATTAAGGCAAAATGCATGTTCAATGTTCACCCCATGATGCATGCTGGGGCTTTGTTACATGTATGAGACTGATCCTGCACAAAATAATCTGGATCAGTCCCAGTGAAATTCTTTTATGGGAATTTATTCCCTTCTTTTCTTTTGTGTTATACACTATTGAGTTGTGAACTTTCATATTAGTTGAATTCATTTTATCAGCTAATTTTAATAAAAGTGATATTTTAGCTCTATAGGTATAGATTTGTTTAAGATGAATTGGAGAAATCTAGTAAAACTGAAACGGGTTGAAATTGGATTATTCTAAATCAATTTGTTCATCCATAATCACATATTGCAGAAGAATATGCAAAGAAGTTCTAGAATAGTCTGTAGATTGCTGAAGTCCCCGAGAAAAGACAATGAACAGAGAACTTACATAGAAAGTGTAAAATCCACTCTGAAAGACAAGAGGGCACTTCATTTGTCTGGGGAAAAACGGAGTAATCTCTAGAAGCAAGACTGTAAGGACAGCATGATGGCTCAGTGGTTAGCACTGCAGCCTTGGAGTCCTGGGTTTGAATCCTGCCAAGGACAACATCTGCAAGGAGTTTGTATGTTCTCCCCGTGTTTGCGTGGGTTTCCTGTGGGTTGGTACTTTTGGAAATATATACAATATTTGTTTTCCATACTTGTTCCTTCAGTCATGTCATGTCCCATACCTTTCTAACACTTCAGTTGACTGGATTTAATTTCAATGCCAATATAGTTAAGCAAATTATATTTGAAAGTTCTTAAGATGTTGAAGCCTTATATGAGATAATTGCTTCAATGTATTCTTTTATTTAGGTTCCCTTTACATTTGTGTCATGGCTTCCATGATTTATTTAGCCAAGATACATAGCATTGAAAGATTCATTTTAGAAAGGGATCTTAACAAATCCCGACAGGTCCCATTGACTTATGATAGATTAGTCAGGTTTCCATTGTGGTTTTTTATAGCAACAATAGTTTACAAGGTTACAGTATTCTTGAAATCAAAGAATAACTGAGTCCCAAAGGAATGGAGACCAGCATCACTGTGGACACCTTGGATTTAGAAGATGAAACAAAGGGAAAGCAGTAAAGGGCTTGTTTGACCATTTTTAATATGTATGCATTCCTTTTTTATTTTGCTTTCTGGAACAACGAGGGAAATGTATCATTCCCTGTACGTCAGTTTTCTGGCATAAAGGGATGATATACAGGCACATATTTGGCGCAAGGCTCTTTGTTGTACTAAATGTGCACATTAAGCCCTGATCTGTACCTCGCCTGCCACATTCTCTTCATAAATCTCTTGGTCCCTGCGCCAGTTGGCCATTTATTAAGACTGCCGCTTGAATTGTTGCAAAATACTGACCAAACAATGACTATGTCAGAGCAGCCTGGGGGAAAGCATCGGTTTTGTGGATCAGTGTATACACACTGGGGCAGATCTACTAATAGTGTCTATTGTTGTTTGATAAATCTTGGCATATTGTTAGATTATTTAGTCTAACATTGCATGACCAATTTGTTGGCTTAAAAATTACTTGGTGCATTTTTGGAGTTGCAGCTTAGACCAGGCCCTTTTCACAAAGTTGGGAAAGTGTCAAAGTGTTTAAAGCACATGATAAATATTTGACAGGTCTTTTTTATATAAATTACACCAGACATCATGGGGCTAATTCTGAGGGCACTGGAGCAGATTTACTAACACTATTGGAAAGTAAGACAGTATATACATAGGGGCCAATATATCAAGCAGTGTGTACTGTATTTATGGCATTTGCTGCATCACAAGCTTTGAAGTACTGTACATGGTGCATATCACATATATACAAAAGATTTCTGTTAATTGTTCACCTAGCTCACTGCTTTTGGCCTCAAAAATTTGCTATAATTTAACATAGTAACATAGTAGATGAGGTTAGACGATGACATACAGTCCTATGAAAAAGTTTGGGCACCCCTATTAATCTTAATCATTTTTTGTTCTAAATATTTTGGTGTTTGCAACAGCCATTTCAGTTTGATACATCTAATAACTGATGGACACAGTAATATTTCAGGATTGAAATGAGGTTTATTGTACTAACAGAAAATGTGCAATATGCATTAAACCAAAATTTGACCGGTGCAAAAGTATGGGCACCCTTATCATTTTATTGATTTGAATTCCCCTAACTACTTTTTACTGACTTACTGAAGCACAAAATTGGTTTTGTAACCTCAGTGAGCTTTGAACTTCATAGCCAGATGTATCCAATCATAAGAAAAGGTATTTAAGGTGGCCAATTGCAAGTTGATCTCCTATTTGAATCTCCTCTGAAGAGTGGCATCATGGGCTACTCAAAACAACTCTCAAATGATCTGAAAACAAAGATTGTTCAACATAGTTGTTCAGGGGAAGGATACAAAAAGTTGTCTCAGAGATTTAACCTGTCAGTTTCCACTGTGAGGAACATAGTAAGGAAATGGAAGACCACAGGGACAGTTCTTGTTAAGCCCAGAAGTGGCAGGCGAAGAAAAATATCAGAAAGGCAGAGAAGAAGAATGGTGAGAACAGTCAAGGACAATCCACAGACCACCTCCAAAGAGCTGCAGCATCATCTTGCTGCAGATGGTGTCACTGTGCATCGGTCAACTATACAGCGCACTTTGCACAAATAGAAGCTGTATGGGAGAGTGATGAGAAAGAAGCCGTTTCTGCACGTACGCCACAAATAGAGTTGCCTGAGGTATGAAAAAGCACATTTGGACAAGGCAGCTTCATTTTGGAAACAAAAATTGAGTTGTTTGGTTATAAAAAAAGGCGTTATGCATGGCGTCCAAAAAGAAACAGCATTCCAAGAAAAACACATGCTACCCACTGTAAAATTTGGTGGAGGTTCCATCATGCTTTGGGGCTGTGTGGCCAATGCCGGCATCGGGAATCTTGTTAAAGTTGAGAGTCGCATGGATTCCACTCAGTATCAGCAGATTCTTGAGAATAATGTTCAAGAATCAGTGACGAAGTTGAAGTTACACCGGGGATGGATATTTCAGCAAGACAATGATCCAAAACACCGCTCCAAATCCTCAGGCATTCATGCAGAGGAACAATTACAATGTTCTGGAATGGCCATCCCAGTCCCCAGACCTGAATATCATTGAACATCTGTGGGATGATTTGAAGCGGGCTGTCCATGCTCGGCGACCATCTAACTTAACTGAACTTGAATTGTTTGTCCAAAATACCTTTATCCAGGATCCAGGAACTGATTAAAAGCTACAGGAAGCGACTAGAGGCTGTTATCTTTGCAAAAGGAGGATCTACTAAATATTAATGTCACTTTTCTGTTGAGGTGCCCATACTTTTGCACCGGTCAAATTTTGGTTCAATGCATATTGCACATTTTCTGTTAGTACAATAAACCTCATTTCAATCCTGAAATATTACTGTGTCCATCAGTTATTAGATATATCAAACTGAAATGGCTGTTATAAACACCAAAATATTTAGAACTAAAAATGATTAAGATTAATAGGGGTGCCCAAACTTTTTCATAGGACTGTATGTCCATCAAGGGCAATCTATAACCCTACAGTGTTGATCCATGTCAGGGGAAAAATTATTTCTCAGCTTCAAATATGGGAATAGTATAAAAAACTAAATCAACTTGTCTTCTCCAAATGAGTTCCACAGTCTTACTGCTTTTGCCCTAAAGAATCTTATATGATACCACTGAAATGTTATTTCCGCTAAGCATAGAGGATGTCCTCCTTGTCACTTTCACATGCCTAGGCATCAAAAGATCATTAGTAAAGTCTTTGTACTGTCCCTTCATGTATTTGTACATTATGATTAGATCTCCCCATAGACTTCTTTTTTTGCAAACTCACTCTCCTAATTCCCTTTGTTGACCTTATCTGTACTCTCTCTAGTTCATTTATGCCCTTCTTGTACATGGGTTCTAAAATGCGCACAATAGTCTAAGTGACTGTACTAGTGATTAGTATAAAGGCATAGCCATGTTCTTGTCATCTATACCTCTTTTGATGCATCCAATAATTTTATTTGCCTTGGCAGCAGCTACCTGGCATTGGTCTCTAAAAGAAAGCTTACTGTCCACCAAAATCCCAGTCTACTTCAGTCTTACCTAATTATTTTATATTAAGTATATAATCATACATTTTATTTATTCAACTAAAATACATAACCTTAAATTTTTCTACATTAAACTTAATTTGTGTTTGCTAGATCCCCCGTAGTATTTTATTATCCCCCCAGCCATTAATAAGAATATCAAAAAGGAGAGGACCCAATCTTGATCCCTGTGGCACCCCACTGGTGACTGTGACCCAGTCTGAGTGTTCATATCATTGAATCAGTGGTGTACCCAAATGCATATGTCTTCCCCCAGTCCTGACATTCTCATTATGTATACCAATTAATTAATGTATATCAAATAGTTGAAGTTCTCCATAATAATCACCTCATTATTTTAGCTGATTTCATTATTTGTCCCATTTTTCCCCTTCTTTCATTATACTTTGAGACTTATAACAAACCCCAATTAGTATTTTATTGTTATTTTAGTCTCTCCTTATTTCCACTTATGTTCATTTTCCTCATGGGCTTTAGGCAGGTTTTTATGTATAAGAAAACCACCCTCTCTCATTTATCTGGTCTTTTCTGAAAAGTCTTTAGCCCTGTATATTTATAGCTCAGTCATAGCTATCATCCAGCCATGTCTCACTTAGCCCCATTATGTCATATGACTCTTTCAACAATATTGCAATGCTAACTCCTTAATCTTGTTGAGGTTCTTGGCATTGATGTACATGCACTTTATTTGTTTGATCTTCCACATAATACAAAACTATACCACTGTCCATCAAACACCTCCATCAGACACCATGCAAACTGCCCTGAAACAGAACTAAAGTCTCCACTCTAGTTTTCATCCATGGACCATCCACCAACACCATTTCCTTTTGCCCATTGGCCTCTCTTAATAACCCCCAGGAATCACATCAGAAGAAATTAAAATAAAGCAAAATCTTAAATAACACTGTTTCATTGTGGCACACTTCCCTCTGGATGGATAACGCCAACATGACTATTTCTGCCTCTCTCTGTGTGTCACATCTCCACCTCCTGACTACCCAGTGGTGTAACTAGGAATGGCGGTGCCCCAAGGCAAACATTTGACATTGGGCCCCCTAATGTCTTGGGCCTTGAGGCAGCCACTACCGCTGCTACCCTGGTAGTTACACCCCTGTGACTTCCCCAACAACCTATCTAGTTTTCCCTGACACCTCCCACTCAGTCACTGACTACTAATGAGTTTTAAAAGATCCTAATGTTGATCAGTGCAGCCTGAGCAGTAGTGAATGAGTGAAGCACTGAGACTGGGACTGAAAGAGGAGTGGAGAAAGTAGAATAATAGTTGTGTCAAAGGCTAAGGTCAGGGGTCATGAACCGCCATGGCTACTACAGCAGTAGTTCAGTGATGTAGGACAATGGTGGAGTCATCAACCAATAACAAGGGGTCGCATGGGTGCATTTGCCAGGCCCAAGACTGCCCACTGAGCACTTGTGATCTCATTTGCACAGTTGTTCATTTTCTCTCCAATTAGACATCTATCAAAAGGCACAAAACTGTTTCCATCACTTGTAGTCATCATACTCAGCACTGTTATTGTGTTAATGGGAATCTGGCATGCTTACTTTAATGGCCAAAAATCCCTCTGTGCAGCAAATCTAAAAATATGTTAAATATTCTATTATTTAGGATCTATTTATTTTTAGCTAAAAAGATAGGAGAAACTTTATACTATAATGTGTTCTCTAGCTAGTAGAGCAATGTAATAAGATCGTCCACTAATAGAATTGTAACATAGTATTGCTGTCCGTTCTATTACAGGCTAACCACATCTAAACTGTGAATGGATTTATTTTGTTTTGTTTATTTCAGATCAGTAAATGAATCAACGAAATTCTGACATAGGAATTCCCATTTTCCGGAGCTCAGTCCCACCCTGCTGTGCAGTCATATGTAAACAATTTGTTGGTGTGCACAGTAACAATGTAGCTGCTGTATAGAGTTACATGGCAGGGCAGAGTATGACCAAAAAGCTATCTATAAATCAAAGTGGTTTTCTTTGTGCTGGAGACATTTTATATTTGACATTTCGTATTGAAATATTTTGTTTTCATGTATTTGTTTGAATGTGGTGAAGGGAACTTATGAGCAATGGAGCATTTCTTGTGTGCAAACTGTTACTCTGCATAATATTTGACAGTAGCTTCCATAATCTCGGATAAAGACATGAAAACAATTGATCTCTTATGGCTTTGTGTTCTGAAATGCTTATTAGAACCATATGAATTTCTTTTTCTCAGATTTTTTTTTATGATTTGCATTTAAAAAGGGGAAAATGTATAGAATGGCAAATGGATGTTAATAACAGAGCGGTGATATGTAACTTTACTGTTACATGTAATAAAACAGATCTAAACGCATACACTGCATGGTGTCTGTGCATACTATAACATCACAATGGAGCATATTTATGAATACTATTGTGTTTTGTGATTCAATTCTATTCAAAAAAATGGTGTTTGGATTGGTTTATCAATCTGATACTGCATTTTACAAAATAAACCAACCACTTTCAACATAGAAAGCTAACTGTGCCATATATATAAGGACTAGCATTACCCGCGACTTCGTTCCGGCCCCCTCACCCTCTGCGCAACCCACCTGCAGTGCGGCCCCTCCCCTTGCAGCTGCAGTGGGCCCCTCCAACACCATTGTGCCCATGGTCCCCTGGCCCCCCACCTTGTGTCCCGCTGCCTCCCTTTGCTGCTGCTCCCCTCTGGCCCCCCGTTTCCTCCCTACCCGTGGCCCCTGATCCTCCCTCCCCCCCACTGTGGGACCACGGGCACTCTTCTTTTTCCCTGTCTGCTGGGCATAGCTGCGCGAACATCACTGCAGGGACCTCCAGCGTGCTCTCGGTTTGTAGCGCTGCCCACACAATCCCTATCACAAAGTGGCTGAAGTAGAGCGGATAACGTCTTCTCGGCTCCGGTACCCTTGCTGGACAGCAATTTCGGGGCTAGTGGTCGCGTGTGGTGGGCATGTAGCGCCAGAATACGTAGCCTATCTGGCATTCCAGGTTCCAAGGTATGTATGTGCCAAATTTGAGCCGAATCACTGGAGCCATTTTAGCGTGATTGAGGAACAAACATCCAAACACACAAATCCACAAACACACAAACTTTCACATTTATAATATTATTAGGATCTACAAAAAAATAATATGGAATATTACTTTTTTGGTTCTATTTAATATAGGATATACGAATTGAGAATAATGGTGGATACATACATTACCAAAATATTAAAACATATTATAAGTTATTGGGAGCTGACCTGCCATACCACAGCACAACTACACTGCTGTACAAAGCTGCCTGCTAATGGCTTCACACACTGTACTCATAGAAGCTGATCGGTGAGTGTGCCTGACCCCATGGATCTGATATTAATGACCAAGGATAGGCCATAAACATTTGATCTTGGATAACCTTTTTGAGGATGAAGCCATTTTTTATTTTTATTTTTTTAATTAAAGAGGACCTTTCATGTCCTTGGGCAACTATGGTTTTATATACCGTCAGAAAGCCGACAGTGCATTGAATTCAGCGAACTATTGGCTTTCCTGTTATGTGCTCCGGGAGAAGAACTATTGGTGCCGTTACCGTAGCTCTTCAGTTTCAGAAGGGCGATTCTGACAGTCTGTGAGGAACGCCCATTCTGACAGTAGAGTCCATAGCGCTATACTGTCACAGGGGGCGTTCCTCACCGCTCAGCATCATTGTCCTTACGATTATGGTGATTCAAACATTTTACAGCTTTTTATTCTTCTACTACGTTTGCACACTAAATGCATTTTTTTATAAATAACTTTTAACCATCATCAGAGTTTTAGGATGAGTTGCAACATTCATCGGTATCACTTAGGCGTACACGGTAGTTGTTCATTAACTTTTATACCTTATTATAAGATCGCATACATAGAAGACTTTCAGGGCCTTTGTTAGGCCCCGATCTGCCATGGCTACTCTCTCCCCCTGTCTAGCCACTTCGATCTTGTCCAGTAATTGGTCTAATGGCTAAATTGCAAGGATCAGTATAATTCCTAATCCTGGCCGGTGGCCTGAGGTAGTGACTATCAAACACAGTTTCTTTGTGGCCTGAGATCACAGAACTGTAATATTTGTGCCAGCACACGCAGCCCTTTATTTACTGCAGCGGGGCCCAAGGGATTACAAAACATTATAAAGATCTGAATGTATAGTGGACATCCAGTATAAACCATATTAAAAGCTATTGAAACACACTATTATACTGTATACCATCTATTGCAACCAAATATCTTGCCCTTTAACTCTAATAGATCTCCTTTTACTGTCTGCAGATGTGCAGGCCTGTACTTTGCCTTAAAGATACAATATTTAGTTGAGCTTCTTTTTCAGCTACTGATAGAGCCACATTGATCACTTATGTCTCCTAAGTTAGTAGCTGAATAATGTCCGTCTTAAGATCCTCTTGAATACTGCTTTCTCAGTCTACTTTTGCACATACATTTGAACATTTTCTGAGCTTTTTCTTGATGAACATATAAATTGAAAAAACACATTTCTTCACACAGTGACACTTTTTTTTTCATGTTCTTTATATTTCTCCAGTCTTATAAGTCACCAACTGTTACTTGAAAAGAGCAGTTTGCTCAGGAGGACTTTAAGACACAAAGAACTCTTGTATACAAAGTCATTTTCTTCCCCTGAAACATAAATAAATGTGAAGCACTCCAAGTATTTTCATGACAAGTAAGCAGTCATAAACAGCAGAGAATGATTTCCTAAACCTAACAGAGCCGTGGAGCGACTAGAATGCCCCGTGTGATGAAACGTGTTTGTAATTGAACTGTCATAAGCCATATTGCATTGATCTCTGAGTCTCAGGTCAATGCTGAGGTCATGGAGGGCTGCTGAATGTTATGTGGCATAGGGCATAGGAACAAGCCTGCCACACATTATGAAGAATATCGCGAGTCAAAAATAATGCGATAGGTAGAACAGTGTTAATGTACCGAAGATGTAGAGTCCTAGTAAAATGTCACATATCAGTGCAAATTTATAAATAGCAGCATTGTTGCTTTCAGTATATGAATAATTATTGGCCACTTCTCCACTTGAAACACTCAATTTATCAATTACATTTTCCACTCACTATTTATTAAATCTTTAAGAAAATAATTGCTATTTCTGAAATGGACACATGCCATATAACACGATGGTAAGTTACTTAAGTACATCACTGTTTCCACTAAAATTTAATATTTGTCTGTTTAAATATGGCATCGAGTATACTGAGTAACATATTGGCACTGAATGCAACTCTGAGAGCCTCATTGTTTTTTGCCTGTGAAATCATTCTGCGATATGAGCTTTCCAATCCTGAGTCAATATAGAAGTTTCTACTGTACTTTTTGATGGAACGTAATAATCCACTATTATAGGCTTGAGAGAAACAACAAAGAATAAATGGAATAATGAACTACTACTATCTGACTAACACTAGGTTCACACTAGTATCTCCTCTCTCTAGTTTGGGTCTGTTAGGGGATTCGAACACCATTCGTATCACAAAGGGTCTGATGGATTCCATAGACATGGTGTCCATCGTTATAAAACTGTGGTGGGGTTCCCTTGGATCTGTCATCTAATGTCCATTGCCCACATGCGGTGACTGATGAGAGCAATTTTACATACACAGACAGAAGTGGCATATGCTCTTGACTCCCTTCTATAGTGTTGTGACCTTTTTCACTGTGGCAACCTGGGGTGAACCTTGGAACGTGGTCCTCTCTTTCAAACCACTCTTATAAAAATGGAGGGCTTACCTTAGCTAAAGATGCAAAAATGTACTCACTGGTACTTCAGTGGGGATATTCAGTTATAAAGCGGTTACAAGAAGTCCTTTCTGTGAGCAGAGGGGTCCTGGCTCTAACTACCACTAAATAACCTGGAAATCTGAAAGTACTTTTTAAGATAAAAAAGAGAGGAAAAAAAAGGTGCAGAAAAATTTGGAGAAAAATTTCTAATTTACACATAACCAACCATGCATTATTTTTTGAATCGTGGACAGATCAAATAAAACACACCATGTTCTTCAGATGCACAGTGGTACTCAAATGACATATGTCAGTTAGCATTTTGTACTAGGTGACAGGTCCTCTATAGCCCTTTCCTGACATCTGCCATAATAGTATGATGGAAGCTGAGTCTTTAAAGAAAGTGTCTGCCATAGCAGTTGGGTCTCCTCTCTTTAATCAGCAGAAATCCAGCACTAAAACCTGCAATCAGAGCTCACGCTGATTACAGGCATTGGTTAAAATTATGGCGCTCCCCTGAAGTTCCCTGGTACACAGTCCTCACTGCCACCATACCTTCTCCAGTGCAAAATATCCTGTTCCTATGACAGCCAAGAGCCTTATCAAGGCTCCCCGGCCTGTCATTGTAAAATAGCTAATGAGGCTGGTCTGTGACCAACCTCAATAGTTAACTGTCAAGTCTCCCATAGACTGCAATACAGTTGTATTACAGTCTATGGGGCAAGTAATCTAAAGATCACAGATTCAAGAACCCTTAGGGGGCTAAGAAAATAGTAAAAAAAAAAAAAAATTGAAATAAAAATAAGCAAAAATTATGCATCCGCTGAAAATACCCAAGCTACAAACATATATTTTTCGCATACAGCAAATGCTGTAGCAGGAAAATAAAATCAAACAAGCCACATCATGTTTTTTTCTGCTGTTTCACCTTCTGTAAAATTTTTAATAAAAAGCGATTAAAACATCAGACATTCCCAAAAATGGTATAAATAAAAAGTACATCTGACACCTTATGCAACACTGTACATAGAAGTATAAACAATTTATAAGTGTCTGAATATGGTGACTCAGAAAAATGTAAAAATTTTTAAGGGGTTAAAAAAGAAACCAGTATAAATATGGTATCCTCATAATCATACCAACTCAGAGAATACAGATGACATCTCATTTCGGCTGTTCAGTGAACCCGGTAAGAACAAAATCCATGAGAAAGTCAAAGAAACATTTATTTTCTAATTCCACCACATTCTGAATTTTTTACCAGCTTCCCAGTATATCATATAGAACATTAACTGGTGCCATTACAAAGTACAAACTGTCCTGTAAAAAGTAAGGCCCCAAATCCCTCTGTGAACGGAAAAATGTTATGACTATTGGAAAGAGGGGAGTAAAAAATGAAAAAGCAAAAGCTGTCTACAGGAGGAAGGGGTTAAATGTCTGCATAGTATTTATAGTAGATTTCATGATGAAACTGATGAGGTGTAAGTAACAAAATGATGAATAAATAGTCAGCAATAAAGAACGCTTTTTATCAAAGATTATCAGATTTTGCATTGGATTCAAGAACCAGATTAGGATTTTGAACATTATCACATCCCAATGTATGAATATTGTTGCTCACCTGTTGAGAGCGTCTGGAGAATATGTATATAACCTATACAGTAACAGAAGTTATACTGCATAAAGACTTATATAATGGTTTGACAAAATGAAAAGTTCTGCAGCTGCATTAGGGCGAGATCTTGAAGCAATTATATGGGCATAACCAAGCCAAAGAGGTCTGCCATCCAGAGGAAACAAGCCTTGAATAATCAAGTGAGAAGAACACTAGGAAGAAAGAAAGAAATGAATTGTTTTAAATCAAGTAAATGGGTAGTGACAGATATCAAGAACAGGCACATATGTAGTTTTCTGGTTCATATCCAATTCAAACCAATTTGTAACGTTCAATAGCTAAGTATCTTCAAAGTCTGTTCACTTCAATTGCCTTCAGCCTTGCCGGTGTTTTTTTGGGAATCTGTGGTGACAAGAAGATGCTATCATTTCTTATAGTTCATTTTAAGACACTTTGATACTTACATATAAAGCCAGTCTTACATCGATGAAAGTAGGGTGTTTTAACAACATGAACAGATGAAAGTACTTTCCTTAAAGTACCCCATCGACTACCACTAATATCATGTGTATGTGATGCAAAGTGTCAAGGACTAGGTCACTTCACTTTGAATCTGTACAGTCATTACACAGTGCCATATGCAACTTTTCATTCGGGATTAATGGTATATTACATTTAAGTAGATAAAACTTGGCGTACAGTACTTCTTTTATGTCTCAGAAGTGTGTAGGAAACAAAATAAAGCAGACCTAGTGATCAACAAATCATAAGCCTATCTATCTATCTATCTATCTATCTATCTCCTATCTATCTATCTATCTATCTATCTATCTATCTATCTATCTATCTATCTGTCTATCTATCTATAATAGTACTGTAGTAATAATAATAATAATATCAACTATGTTGGGACAAGGATACACATTCAGGTTTTGCTGATGCAGATTTTAATATCAAAACCAGATGTGTATCATAAAAGTGGTAACTTATAGGGCTGCTGCCACACTTTTTGGGGAAACACTGATTAATTTCAGCTATATATTATTACTGGCCAATCAGTAACAGCAAAATCGCATTGCCCATACAGCTGAATTTGATCAGTGTCTTGCTTAATGAGAAGTGAAAGCCCTGGTGGTCCAAGAACTGAGTGCGACTACACCAGCAATAGGTATGCTAGGTGTCCACAAGCTCAGGGATAGTGGCGAATTCTATTATATTAAATCCACTCCTGGTTTTTGCTTCCAAAACTTAAAGGGGTTTTCCGGGCAGAAAACCTGTTTTTTTTTAAGAAAGGTCTATTGGTGCTAGGGATGGGTTAATAAATGCACCCATATACCTTTAGCAGTTATTGGAGAGATTTCTGGGTGTCTCTGGTAGCTGCTGCATCCTCCGTGTTTGTTTACATGCTGTAACTTCCTACTGTGCAGACTTCCCGTGTAGCTGCTGCATTAGTTCCATCTTACACAGCCCCCTCCTCTCTCACTCCATTACAAAATCCTCCATCTCACTAAGCCTAGCCCCTCTCACTGTCACTGTCTCACTAAGCCTAGCCCCTCCCATTCTCACTAACTAGCAATCCCACCCATTACTAGCCCCCCCACCCTCACTATCACTATCAGTCTATCGATCCCACCCATTACTAGCCCTACCCCCTCCCCTTCCCCGTCTCCCTGGCTAACTTATTCTGGCCACTGCTAGAAGACAGGAAGACAGGGAAGATCCTAGCCCAGACACAGGAAGGCTTGGTAAGTATCAATGGGGATAGGGGAGAGGGAAGAGTGATGGTGACGTCCTGTTTCAGAAGCGGTAAAATGGAACATCACCAGATTATCAGAAAGTGTCCCTGGAGCAGTCCAGGGATATGGGTAATTATAGATTTTTCAAATTGAAGGGGGTGAGAGTTTAGTTTAGTGGTTAATTATCAGTTTATCCTGGACCACCTATTTAACAAGCTGTATAAATAAAACCTGTATAGTGTATATCTTTACCCTACATCTAGGTTTTCACAGGTCTTTGCATGCAGATCCTCTTATTAAGCCAAAAACATAAGAGGATGAAAAAAGAGGAGCACAAGCAATGTTCCTTTATACTTTATTTCCCTATATGATCTACACCTTGTTGTAAAGCACTGCATCAAGAAAGCCTAAATGTGAAAATACTTATTCAATCACTTAATTCAACCTTTTAGCAACCCAATGATATTGAGTTGTAATGACCAGTGGGCTTGTGTGAATGGAATTTGGTATATTGTAGTCCACTTCTACACAGTCCAGTCACATTAATGTGACCACCTGTCAAAACCCAGAATAACCACCTTTCGCAGAGCAGATCTCTGCGAGACGTGCAGGAAGAGAGGGGATGTTGTGATGATGTTCACTGGGATGTTGAGCCATGCTGACTCCAGTGCCATGTCCAGCTGCGCTGGGTTACGCGATTGAGCATCCATATCGCGAACAACCCGATCGAGGTGGTCCCACAGATTCTCAATTGGGTTCAAGTCTGGGGAATTTGCTTGCCAAGTGGGTACGGTAAACTCATCCTGGTGTTCCTCGAACCACGTGCGTACACTGCAAGCTTTATGACGAGCCGCATTGTCCTGCTGGTAGATGCCATCATCCTGAGGAAAAACAATTTGCATGTAGGGGTGAACATGGTCCGCAAGGATAGATGCATGCTTGTGTTGATCCATTGTGCCTTCCACAATGATGAGTGCACCCAGATGGCTGATGACACGTGCCTTCTGCGATTGGTTATTTAACGTTGACGTCAAAAGTAGGCGGTGGTCACATTAATATGACTGGACTGTGTATCAGGCTGCCAGTAATAATAGAAATAAATGGAGCACCAGGTCACACAAGTGCACTGCTGCTCCATTCACAAAGAGGTATTAGGGTGACTTTCATTCCCCCATCTCCTGATCACTGGGAAACACAGCATTCAGGACCCCAGCAATCAGACACTTACTTCCAGTGGTAGTAAAACTAGCCAGTTTGTAACTGCTACAGGCTCATTGTTACTTGGTAGACACATTTGTGGGTTTATTGAAAAGTAATGAAGAAATGGCTTTTCAAAAAAACAAAAATTTGGTTCATAGGAGGAGATGTGAAAGTAAAATGGTTTTGGTTTTTTGATGCACCGACAGTGTGCTCTAGGAGAATGTCTGGGCTAGCCATGGTTGGTGTTCTTTGTCACTCTGGTTGTCATCATCATAATCTTAGAAGAAATAAGGATCAGCCTCCTCCCCTAGCTGTGTGTGTATGTGACATATCACTAATCTACCTGTAATTGCTTAAATTTGACTAAATTCTCCTATCCCTAACTATAGCTTGCAAATAGGACTGAGGTGCTCTTTATAATACAGTGAAGTGGATCACAGACCCTTCACTATTGCCTCTATTAATGTAATGTCTAGTGTTCAAACTTAGTATATAATAGCCACACTGTAAGGTGTCTATCTAACACCGTCTATTAGCTGAGAGGCTGTCAGCTGATGTATGGTGGTGCTAGAATGTCACACAGTGACTCACAGACTCATGTCTCTTCTGTATTTCCTGTTCCACACATGTTGGGGTGGCCATTTTTGTTTGGTTTAGTTAAAAACCGAACAATTTGGAATTAGATATGAGCGAGTAGTATTCGTTCGAATATCGAATCCTATTATAGTCTATGGGAAAAAACGGGAATGTTGTTCCGGTTTCCATGGAAACCTAAGTTCGACACCTTGGATCCTCCAAGTTCCAGAAGTAGTAGAATGAGGAGCATGAGGAGGTTTTTGCATTGAATTCAATGGATTTTTCCCGCATGGTATTCGACCGATATGAGTATTCAATCGAATAGTCGTATTCAATCGAATACTACTCGCTCATCTCTATTTGGAATATGTTGGTCGAGCTTGGCTTGTGATGAATTGGTTCGACCATCTCTACTTATATGTAACAAATTGAAGTAGTCTCAGCACGCCGGATGATACGTTTTCTTAAAAAAATTTCCAAATTTTATTGTGGAGACATGCTCCAAGTTAAAAATATATATATATTGTTCTTGGAAAAGCAGTTGATGGATATGTCCTTGTGCAGACGGGACAGAAGGACGAATAAGCCTACGCGTTTCGGAGATATGACCCCTTAGTCAAGCCATGACTAAGGGGTCATATCCCCGAAACGCGTAGGCTTATTCGTCCTTCTGTCCCGTCTGCACAAGGACATATCCATCGACTGCTTTTCCAAGAACAATATATATATATTTTTAACTTGGAGCATGTCTCCACAATAAAATTTGGAAATTTTTTTAAGAAAACGTATCATCCGGCGTGCTGAGACTACTTCAATTTGTTGCTTCTATTGTGTCTGCGCCGGACATGACGTCCCGGGCATCCGGATGACTACAAGCACCTACTACTCCTGCATTAACAGTAAGAGACATTTATCATTTTTGTAATACGGGCTGAGACAAATTTTTCTTCTTTGCATCTACTTATATGTGACTATTTTGCATGTTACTCCTAGTGACACTGTTGTATGTTATTCCTGGTGTTACTGAGGCTAGATATTGTTGCGAAACGGGAATATTAACTATTATTGTTGATATAACCTTACAGTATTATAATACTTCATTACTGAATTTCATCGGTGATGTATTTAGGGTTATTATTGATTATAATATTGAATATTATTTCTTCACAAAGTGACCTAAAATCTGAGCATTTCTTGAGTTTGCGTCAATCTATAGTTTAGTGCAGTAAAAAAGAACCCTTCAGCAATTCGGCTGCACTATTGATTCTTAAGACATTAAACTCATAGAATATAGAATAGAACTTGCTTGAAACATCCCTAGAACTGAAAATACAGCCTGTCAGTGTCATTGTAAAGAGCCTGGTTATAAATTCAATGCTAAATTTCAGTAAACATGCAATATGGCCAAACTCTAGAAAATTTTAATTCTCTGGTTATGGCGACAATACAATCTCTAGAATACACTCAAACATTGTATCAAACATTAACATAGGGGTTGATTTAATGTGGGAAAAAGAGGTTGGACATTAAAAATGATCCAAGTATACCTTGTCACACTACAACTACTAAAGGCAATGGGAAACCAATACATTATATGGCTGGTGCTCACATGGTAGCAATGTAATCTGAGGTTCATTGCAAAACATCATAAAATTGTACATGTTCAACTTGCCAGTGTTTTGTTCTGCTCTTTGATTTATTCAAACAACCATGTGAACTACAGACATGTGCAGACACCAGAACTGATGATCTTGCCGCCTGCAGTATTTTTACAGCAGTTTCCTCTTATTGCATCCCATTTGGAAGGAAGCCTTAGACAAATCACACAAAGACATTGTCTCGATGAGTCGGTAGGGTTTCCAGGTCATGCATTTCAATCAAAAAATGTGCTTCAGTTCACAAACTAACTCCATGTAAGTTATTAAATGTACTGTCTACTGCATGTAATACACATGTTTTTTATTGTTTTATTTGTACACACCTTGTCTGACTTCTTATTATACTCTTAGGTAGGATGAGACCCCAGACCATAATAATCAAGATTGATGGATTTGTTTGTGGACATCCCCAATCATTTCAGTTTTAGTAGAACACAAAATTTTTGTTAAATTCAAAAAGAGGTAAAAGTGAACGCCAAAATCTGAAGACCAGAGAATATTCGGTAAACAAGCCAATGTCAGCAACAAACAGATATGAGCAGAACTTAGTCATAATTATATAACAATAATAATAATAATAATAATAATTAATACATATATATATATATATATATATATAAAACATTTTATTATACATATATATATATATATATATATATATATATATATATATATATATATATATATTGACATTGATATATTGGCATTGACAATTCCATGGTACTCCTCTAAATAGTAATAAAACCAGTGTCTCCATTTTAGTAATAAAAGTTGTGCCACAGTAGGTTCCTATCAATCTGCCCTACTAATGAAGTAATCACAATAAGCCACAACTTATTGTACAGTCATTGATCCAGTAAAACATACTGGGAATTTTAATTCGAGAATTGAGGGCTATAATACAGACTGTCAGTTAGGACTAGGCTAAATAAGGGGATGTGTAAAGCAACGTTGCTTCATGTTTTATGTAGATTAAGTATATCTGTAAAAATAATACTATTGTATAAAAATTTCCAAACTGTACGGCCCGGTTCACATCTGCGTTCGGGGACTCCATTCCCCTCTCTGCATGAAAAATGAGGAGAGAAAAGTGCTGCAATCAGCACTTTTCTTGCTGTATTTTTAGTTCAAAAACCGACCGTAAACCAAACTGACCCCATTATAATCTATAGAGTCAGCGGGTTTCATAAGGTAACTGCTTTTTTTTTAATGCTGATTGGATTTCTATTTGGGTCTCCAAGGGGATCCCCGAATGGAAACCCATGCGCAGATGTCAATCAAGCCTCACTTGGCGTGGCATGAAAAAGCAAATACTGAAATTACAAGACAGTGTTTTACCCCTATTATAGTCACCCACAAAACTATTATACAATGCAATATCAAACTTTATACAAACCAGTGACTTAAATGTCCAGTTCCCTATTTCATCCCTATTTTTTATCATTTCATTTGTTTTGCATGAATAATATTTTGCATGAAAGCAGTCATTGTCTGCGATAAGTTATCAGACAAGCTGCTGTTTTATCCAGCTTGTCTATTGTTAAGAGCTTTCTCTAGAATTAATGTCGGGTGAGGTTGTAAGGCTATCTTTCTTTTATCCTGATTGAAAATAAAATAGGAAAGGTCTCACTGGTGCAGAACACATGAAGGTTATAACAGGAGGATAGACGCCAAGAAGACACTAAATATAGCTTTTCTTTGACTGGTCAGTAAGATAAGTAAGGAGAAAGACTGTGGTTAGTCTATAAATCGAGTGCCAGCAAGTTTATCACAGAAGACTACAGATTATGTTGGGTAAAGTAATCAGGAGGAAGAAAGGGAGGCTAAAATAACAAAGTGAGAAGGATATTTTGACTTCACAATCAAACTTTCCTTGACTTCTGCCCTTTCAGTGAAGAGTGGTTTTGTAAGAAAACATATTACAGTTGTGTTCCTTCATTATTTGGCCGAAGAAGGAGCAGGACAAATATGAGCGACTATTTTATCCTGTATGCACTTCCACTCCCTTCTCAAGATTAATGAATGCTTTTGAGATCAAGGTTTGCTTTTGAAGAAACCTTATGAAATTGGTGTGGTCAGTTTGTACACACGATGGGAGTTGCCTTTGTCTCTGCGGCATATCTGCGGTACTTAATCTTATAGAGCAAACACAAGCACATGCTCATGAATGGATTCAGTTTGCTTTAAAGGTGCTGTATTATTAATGGCTATGTTACACGTATGTAACTTATTAAAAGCTGATTCTGTACAGCAATGTCTTTATCTAACAGGTCAGCTCATGAATCATAGTATAGCAAATATAATATAGGTCCACTAACAATAATCTCCCAGGGTCCACAAAGATTACTAATGCCAAAGATCATTTTAATATAAGTAAAACTGTAAAATGCCAAGACCTAAGCAGGCATGTGCCCACTGCTTTACAACAGGATTGACTCTTGCCTAAACCTGGAATTGCAGTCTAAGTGATTCCCTGGTTTTCAGCAGTTAATCTTTCTATAGGGATCTCAATTTTTCTGCATCCCCAGGTCAAGACCACAGAAAGAGTCTCTATTAGTAACAACTGCTATTTTATTATCAGGTGACATCAGAATACAGTACACATTGGAAGGGAGAAGTAGTAGCAAGATGAGCAGAGGTCGGGACTAGAGGAATTCTGATGATATAATACATATAGTACAATACTGAAATATGGAGGGACCTTACTGCCCAGGAATAGGAGGATGTGAGTAAAGTCCTTATGATGGCGCTGATTACTGGACATTAGCTGTTGGGGGGTGCAGTGGTATAGACTGAGCAGTCCAGCCAAGGAAGATGCCAGGAAATCTCCTACATGGAAGTGTGAACATAAGAATGGGACCAGGGCATGGAAACTACAGTATGGGGTAGGACACCAGCAACAATTACATTAATTTTAAGTAGACCTAAATGAGATTTATTGGCTACGTCTATTGTTATCTAATATTAATCTTAATGCTTTTCTCAGATTTGTATAAATACCTGGATTGCCCTCATACTATTTCATGGACTAGTGAGTAAAACAGCCTTTCTGGACTACACAGATCAGATTTGGTAGGTTCAAATTTTTTGGCATTAACATAGTTTTTCTCCACAAGGATATCATGCCAAAAGTCACACGTGACAAAAAAGTTTGGTCTACTCCTGGATTACAGCATTGATAAAAAATTTAAATTTTGCATTGGCCCTGCTTTGGACTATGTACGGGTGCTGTGGCATGATCTGAAAATAACAGGTTAAGCAAAAACTGATAACGTGCCTGAATGAAAGAAATTCAGTGTTTTTAAAACTTGAAGAAACATTGAGTGGTCAGGACTAATTGAAGCAGGGATGGATATACCATGCAATGCAATCTGTGAAACCTCAGGGTTTCCTATAAAGCAAGAATCTAACGATATTGGGAGGCCTCAGTTCCTAATCTGTATAAATACTACATTGCTGCCAGGTTCTCTCTGCCAGACTCTGCTCTATAATTATATGGGCTACCCTAAGTGCGTAGCCCTGGAATCAAGCCTGGTCACCCTGACCTCACTTCAGGCTGTCCTGTGGGCTCCATACTTAACCTCTTACCCTATTCCAGTGCCTGCTAAAGTGGCCAGTTACATGCTCCAATCATGGCGGAGAGTTCGGTTTAGTTTTCGGTTACAAAGTCCGATATCTCCTTTACTTCCACTGTTTCATAACTCCCTCTTCTCTCCTGGCCCATCCCCTGATGTAAACTATGTAAACTATGTAGACTATGTAAATTTGGTATCACCGTAATCATACCAACTCATAGCATACAGGTGACATATCAGTTTGGCTGCACAGTCAACACTGTAGCAACAAAGCCAATAAGACACAAATGCAGATTTTCTCCAATTCCACTCCATTTTGAATGTTTTTCAGCTTTCCAGCACATCATACAAATATAAAATATTACCATTCTGAAGTACAATTAATCCTACCAAAATTAATCTCTCATATGACTCTGTGAATAGAGGAATAAAAAGTTATGACTTTTGGAAAGTCAACTTTTCGGAGTCAAAAATGAAAATCGAAAAATGCCTGCAGCGGGAAGAAGTTGATAATATGTATTAATAATATATGGAGGCAGAGAAAGAGGCATTAATTATAATAAGGGGGCACTGAGGATGGTAATGAATATATGGGAAATTATTAATATACAGTATAAGCGCACAGAGGGGGCATTATTAAAACATAAGGGTCCAGAGGGGGTATTATTAATAATATGGTGGCACAGAGGAGGCATTATTAAGATATAAGGGAACAAAGAGGGCATTATTAATATATGGGACACAGAGGGAGGTTTATTATTATATGAGGAAACAAATAGGCGTTTTATAAATATACAGAGGCAAAGGGCATCATTACTATAGGGGAATCATGGGGTGCATTGATACTATATGTGCACGTAGTGAGCATACTATACTGCGGCACAAAGGAACATTACTACTATATGGGCATAAAGGTCCAGTTTTATTGCATGGGGTACTCTGAGAAGTACTATTACTGTGTCGGTCACAAGAAGGACAAGATTTTAGTTTATTGGGGATGGTTACTATGCTGGGCACCAAGGAGAGCATTTTTCCCATATGTGGAGCTATCGGGGAGTATGTGTAGCAATGGGGATGTGCTTAAAAAATGAGGAGCTAAAGATAAGTCTTCTTCAAATTCTGGAGGGATGAGTAGTGCCTCTTGGTGTTTTGGGCTGGATAAGGAAGAATAGGGAAAGTCTTCTTTGGCTGTTGTATAGTGATATTATTGGTAATATTAGCCTTACTATATTAGGTTTTGTTCAGTAACAGTATGGTGCTAAGATTTGTTTGTTGCATAATGATGTTCTTTTTTACTGTATGATGTATTGTGCCCCCACCAAGTTTAATCTGGTCTTCTATGTGTGTAATAATAATTGACAAGAATTTACTATTTGTAGAAGTATGATTTTTTAGCAGATTATTTTTTCATGGGCAAGTAATTGTGATTGTTGCAAAGTATCTCAACATACATTCTGTTTAGTAAGAAATGTTCTGAAAATAAAAAAATGTATTCATATACTGCTCATATGAAGCCTATTTAACTACGGTACAGAGTATTAATAAATGTACCTTACACTTCATAGGGTGAGTTACAGATACATGGCTGCTCTGTACTCTGGCACAGTACTGAAATGTCGGTGGAAAACTGATGCTGGGAATTATTCTATGATACTTAATAGATTCATTTCTAACTTGCGTTACATCACTTGTTGTACCAGACTGGCCAGTTACCAAAAAATCTGCAAAAATTAGCTGCAATGTTTTTCAATCCAGCTTGTTGACAGTTCTAGTGCTGTGCCTATATGAGGCTATAATGCGCTGTATAGTGAGCCGGATAGACAAAGTACATCCTTTAGTAATTAGTTGTGTCTGGCTCAGACAAGAGATATATGAGAACCCGGCCTTATCTGCTGTCAACTTTTATTCTTTTCATTTGGTCTTGTTTTAAAGAGAGCCTGTCACGAGATCTCATCTGATTGTCATTGTCACCCTCAATATTTTGGTGGTTTGTTGATCCAGATCAATTCAGCTGTTTTATTATTGTTTACACAAATTAGGGTATACTAGTCAAGTGGGCGGCAACTGAGGGTTATCTCGGGATGTTGCCTCTGCTTCGTATCTTTGGAATGGCTGAACGGATTTGGATAAACAATCAGAATACTCCTGGTGATAGAGCCTAAAAGATGAGGTATGTCATTGGGCTTTTGAGAACTGATGACAAGTTCTCTTTAACCACTTCAGTACCGGGCCAATTTGTGGTCCAGGACCAGACACATTTTAGGTTTATTTTGTATGTGCGGTTTTGAGGGCTGTAACATTTTTCCCGTATGTCTCAGTCAACTAATTTTTGCGTCTTTTTTCGGGGACACATAGGGCTTTATTTTTATGTTATCTTTATTTTCGAATGTGTTTTAATTTTTTTTATATCTGGGAAAATATAAACAAAATAGGAGGGAAATTGTGTCTGGTTTTCAATTTTTTTTTTTTTTTTTTAAATTTAATAACACAAAGTGTCACTGAAAAACTTTATAATATAGTTTTTCCTCTCCGTTACGGTAATTTTTATTTTGTATGGCGTCGTCGGGGGTGGGGCTATAACCTTTAATAACGGCATTTTATTAGCGTATTATTTATTTATTTTTATTATTATTTTATTTACATTTTTTAAAACTTTTTTATTATATAAGAGACCTTTGGGGACATCTGATCACTTATTTTTTTTGTACTGGAGGCTGATTTCTCCTATAACTAGGGCTGCTACATTTAGCCTCAGATACAGGAGGAATACAGCCTCCTGCATGCTGTATATACAGCTTACTGAGCTGATCTGAGTCCTGTAGGACCCAGAAGCTCTGGTAGGACTCTGCTCCTGGCGGATCACATGTCTGCCGGGTCAGAGGGCAGCTGAATTATGGCTGCGTCCATAGCTGTGTATACAGCGCTCATTGAGCGCTGTATACACAGTGATCGAGAAGGCAGGGGAGGAAATAAATCTGCCCTGTCTTCTCTCTGGGAGCTCCGGCTGAAGTTACAGCCAGCTCCTAGTGAAAGCAGCTACACGATCTCCATGTTGCTGTTGTGTTCTGATGGACGTACAGGTATGTCCTGTCAGAACTAGGCAACCACTTCCCAGACGTATATAGTCTATGGGCGGTCCTGAAGTGGTTAAGATAATGGAGAACAATGTACATAAATGCAATTACTATTGAAACTGTCTTCTAGGTTTGGATATATACTAACTAGTAGTTCAATAGTTAAAAGTCCTGTAGTAAATCTATTTCTTTAGAATATTGCTACATATAAGATAATTAGAGTAAGTATATGCAATTCTAAACAGTGTAAATACCACTTAGACAAGTTACCTTTTCAGTAGGTATTTGTGCGTTTTTTTTAGGTATACCAGTGTCTCGCCTACTGTAAAATGGCGGACGGTGGCAGATATTTGGGTGGATATGTGTGTGGATATGGGGTCCTTTCACTCCTATGTAGTCTAGTTTAATAGGTAAGTGTGGAAGGCAGTGTGGAAGTGGAGTCCCCTTTTATGGTCGCTTCCTGGCTCATATATGTGTGCTGAGTAGGGTGTATGGATCTCTAACAGAAATCGTTGGCATCAAGTGGGCTATATCCTTGGTTAGAGCAATTTGTGACAGTCCTTATATGTATATTTTTCAACATACAACATTCAACAGTATTGTGGCTGGGTGTGATACTTTATTAATTTTATTTAAAGGATTCCACCATCTTTCTTTTTTTTTTCTCTCTATTTTTTCTAGTCTATCAGAATATTATTTTCCTCTTGAATAATATCAGTGTTGATTTTTGCAATCTTTATATATAGGATATGTTTTTTTTTGGACACATTAAAACATTATAGTGCTGGAAAGACTCCTGTTTCCATTACAGTAATAGGACCAGGTCTAACTAGTAACAGTATAGCTTCTCCCCAAACCTCTCTATTACATACACACATTTTTAGCTCTCAGTTGATCGTTCTCTCCACAATTATTGCCTTCCATTTTGTTAACTTCCTTTAAGTAAAGGTGGACTGCTTTATATACGAGCAGGCTTAGCTGACCTGTGCATAAAGTGTGTTTTATGGTCAGCTGCTGAATCAGTGACAAGTAAAGAAGAGCAATGAGTTGATTTATGAACCAATTTATGTGAATACATATTAAATCAGCAGAACTAAACTTCCTCTAAGGAAAATACCTGTGATTAGAGCAGTAAACCAAAAAAAGACATTATGAGTCCATTTCCAGTCCTGGCGGATATCTCTACGAAGAGAAAGCAATAAAAATATTTTAGTTGGTCACATAATTTTGTTGTAATAAACTTAGTTGGCTGTTTTCCAGTCAAGGCTGAGCCTCTGCCACCATGCTTTAATATTTGGAAATGATAGGACTTGTCTAGAGGTAGCTTACAACTAGTCTAGCCTGTAATAATATCTCTCCATATTGCTTTTTTTGCTGTAGCTATTAAATCATTCAGCCTTCTTTACACAACAGTGAATAATGGCTGTATGAAGGACATGTTTTGAAGGAATATCACGTGGCCATTTTAAAATCAATGAATGTTTATCGGTCTATTCATGTCTGTTTTGTGACTGACCTTTTTTTCTGGCCATCAGAAAACTGACTCTTTGTGCATTGTCCGGATTTTTGTCCATTTTGATGGACATAAAAAAAGTTTTGGTTTTAAAATGGCTATGTGATGGCCATTGGAAAATCGGTTATCAAATGACTGTTAGTCACTGTTGAGTGAACAAGTCCCTTCACCAGACTGATATGTACATATTTCACAGTTGTGTAAATCCTGCCGTAATGTGAACAATTCTTACTAATTTCCTGTTACTATGATTGCAACAGCCCATTGGGAGAAAGGCCAGGAGGTTGATAGCAGTAGTTGTCACTGTGTTCACAGTGGTAAAGATCTCTATTAGGTCCTCTGGCATTCCTCAATGGGTGGTGCAATGCTCAGGAGATCTGAAAGGTATCTGATGGTGGTAGTAATGTTCCTAGCAGGGAAAATCCAATGGTAAAGCATCACTGAGCCTGATGGTGGTTGGAGTGCTCATGATGGCAGATGCAGAAATGAGACTCAAGAAATAAGGTTGCAAACAAAGGAACTTTGGTTTTTACTGATGAAGAACCTGGAACAGCAAGACAGCTTCTTCCAGGTGTTGGAAGTACAAAGCTTAGGCATACCTCCTGGGACTGGAGTTGAGTGGGTTTTAAAACTGACCACTGGCAAGCTGTCCCCTGTCCAGTTTCCCCAGGGTTTAGGATGGAAACCCCGGGGCGGACAGCAGCAGTAGTGTGAACACCCCCTAAACTGTATTTTCAATGCAATTGGCTCCATTTAATCTTTGCAGAAGCTTGCAATATTTCTGTCATTAACAATATCTCTTGATGAAACAACTCAGCTTTTCATATATATCATGGACCTGAATAGAGAGAGCTGTGCACATATCTATCCAACTCACGAAGCTTTCACTTAAATATGAATACCCACCAGTAGGCTGTAGTACTGCTAAAGTGCTTTACATGTATGGTTTTATGTCAAAATTGTGCTAAGAGATAATGACAACAATAATTTCATTCTAGAAGCAAATTAGCTCTTCTAGTCCTCTGGCCACCTGCCATTAATAGTCACATAGTCATGACTTTACCTGCACTCATAATGGTATGATTGACATTTTAGAGGGGCATCACTGTAATCATTGAGTGTAGTGAAGACAATTGCATGTGCTAGTAGTAAAGATGAGCCAACTGGTTTCTAACAAGGTGGATTTGTTACAAATTTTCCATAAATCTAAGCTTCAGCCTAACCCGAAATTTATGGGATTTGCCACCCAGGAATCACTATAAAACTTTGGGATCTCTTTAGATGACTAGAAGAGGTAATTCGCTTAAAGAATAAAATATTTTTTTGTCAATAGCTCTTAGTTTTTATCCAAAGCATGCATGTAAAGCACTTTAGCAGCTCTACAGATTGGAAGTTATTGCTAAATTCCAAGTGAAAGACTTCCCTAAAAACCCATTTTAATGCAGGGCCCAGACAGGGCAGTTTTATTACTGAGGCAACTATTATCTACAGTTGCTTCAGAAAGTTGACTTCATCTTGTTTGATGCGGCACCTTCCACAGGTAAGTCAAATTTTAGTAGAAGATGTTACTAGCAGTTAGTGAGCTTGTCGCCTGAGACCTCCCTAAAATGGCTACAATTACGTCCATTTTGAAACCGTGCTGAATACTGTAGTTTCTATAAATGAACATGCAAAAATATCTTGGTGACAAGCAGGGCAACCAATAACATGTATTATTAGGTAATGATGAATACATTCTTCTAAGGTAATAACCATTTGATACAATAATTTATACTGTAATAAATTGTGGATCTCTGAATTGTACATTAGAGCACTGTTTTCTATCCTCTAAATTCTAATGATTTTCTCATAAGCAAAGAATATTTCACAGGACTATTCACAGCAAAGGAATGGCCAATGATCTATGAACTCCTACAATCTGTGTGCCTGTATCTCTGTGCCAGGCTTCTAGCTCTCTAGTCCAATCCAAGGGAAAAAGCTGAAGGCCAGACATGATTCATCACATGTAGGGCAGCCAATTCACATTCTCAACTTTATAAGCTCAAGGGATGGAACAGCTGAGTAAAGCTGACCATTTAAGTAATGATGTAGACTAAATATTCTCAGACCTGGTTTATTAACAAAGGTGAAGCTTTATGTAGTAGCAGGGAGAGCTTAAATCAGTAATATCTGTGGACTAAGAAAATGGTGCTAATAAACACTCTAGACCTCAAAATATGTCACTGGTTACTTATTTCCTATGCACAGGCCATAATGCATGGATGGACCAGGTCCTCCAGAGCAGGAGATCATTCTTATAGAGCAGTTCTCTATTCTGACTCATAGGAGGTCTTGTGAGGGAACCCCCTATATGAACAGAATTGTCTTTATGAGACAACCCCTTTAAGGTGTGACTCTATTCAAGATATAAAAAATACAAAAACTAAATATAGGCCCATAGTGTTCCTCCATATATCTGCACATATAGGCAGACAGAGCATTTTTTCTCAGATTTTTAACTGTAGTGGATACATTTTTGGTCTATGGGGGTAATACTTGGCATAGCCAATAATAATCTGTTGATATAATGGGATTGTATTTCACCTTATCATCACAGTTGAGAAAACTTAAACTGTTATTAATTCACTGTTAAGAGGCAAATCTTAGTATCAAATGATTCACTATATGTTTGAGAATTTGGAATTTTGTCCCACCTATTACTCACATCTTAATCATTATTGTATGCAGTTTTATTTGGACTAAATCCTCAATGTGTTATTAGTCAGGTTTTGATCCTGAGACCGTCAGTTATTGGCAGAACAATGGACCAAGTTGTATCTCACAGTCATTCAAGCCGAGACAAGACAGTCAATACCAATGACAGGTTCCCTTTAAAAGGTGAGTTAGCTCCATTGATGTATAATCATCAAAGGAGCAATTATATGATCATTTTAGTTTAACGAACATATCTATAACAGAAAAAATTTCAATGGATTACATCTTTAATAAAAAAAAGTCCATCTATTGCTTACATTAAGTACTGAATTTTCATGTTTGGCCTTACCCTGTTTTCCATTTGGCATAACTTTGATTTTTGCTGTGTTATTTTCTCATCTGAGAGATGTAACCTATTACTAAATTGTAAACTAAATTGAGTTAGAGCATAAAAGCTCAGTCTAGTTCATTGTTGGGTGTGGGCTGCTCTTACAATACTTATTTCTTGTATTGGATGAAAGTGCTTGTATTGTTGGAAAATATCATTCCATTAATCAGTCTATAATTTCTGGTTCCCTCATAATTTTGCAAATATTGGAATAGGCTGAAAATTTTAGATTTGCTGTTTTACTTTGCTTTTTAAATACCACTTATATTATATTTTTCATATCACAATAATTTGATGTAAGGCCTAAAAAAGACTTATCGGATTCTATTATGGGATATGGAAAATAATTTGATACAAAATTGTATCCGTTTTTGAACAACTGGCTAAAAATGGAATCCATTTGACTTAAAATTTTAATATTTCCTCTCTAGGCACGTAGTCTTCAATCATTGTAGTACAATACATTTAGACAAAAAAGAGTCCCTTAGCAAACCAAAATTAGTTTAGCTTCCTTGTACAAGCAAATTGGTTTTGCAACACTATAAAATGCTATGTAGTAATGGGTAATTTCATATCACATTAGGTTCGGTAGGTTCGGTCACAAGATTTGTTTTGGCCTTAATAAACTAATTTTGAACCTGAGTTTAGATTGTTGCATAATGAATGGAAAAAGATTTGATACAGCTCTACCAAATTTTTAAATGCAAATCCAAAACCATAAAGACGGATGCCGAGAACCTCTCCCAGAACCAGATGTCACAATTATAATATTTTCAAACAATGGAAGCCAGCACCAAACCATTCGGTGCTAACAATTAAATTTTAATGATGAAATTTTAAAATACAAACTTGGTGAGCACGATGATATGTTATGAGTATGAGC
This sequence comes from Leptodactylus fuscus, assembly GCF_031893055.1. Classification (NCBI taxonomy): domain Eukaryota; kingdom Metazoa; phylum Chordata; class Amphibia; order Anura; family Leptodactylidae; genus Leptodactylus; species Leptodactylus fuscus. The sequence continues at coordinate 144,149,940 of NC_134268.1, forward strand.
TACTAAAATCAAAACGTATAAGCTATGTATCATGTGCACCTACTTTGCATTTTAAGACTTCACCATTAACAGTTAATTGTTAACAAAGAAATGTTTGGTGTTGGACTCCATCATTTGCCGATGCTGCAATAGTTAAATTTGTGCTGCATAACTGTGGTTGGGTTGTTTTCTGGATTTTTGGCTTTTTGATTTAGCGTAAAGCAGGATTAAATACTAAATACTAAATACTACACATTAGCTTAATGAGCTAAATGACAAATTGTCCAACTTTCAATGATGGTTTTAGGAATCTGACCTCGGTTTATAAGGAGCAGGTCAGTGCATGGTGGGAGGCGCATAGTCTGGAGAGTTACATCAAGCCCTTGTGGGCTTCATATTCCTCTTATCCCGGTAACGAGGTGCAGAGACTCTAATTTCATGGCCAAATGGGAGTGTCACGCCATCAATAGTTCCCTAAGATTAATGTATCTCCTGCTGGAAGAAAATAAGTCAAATTTGGAGGACTTGATCCGAAAACTGAAGGAACACATAGAAAGCACAGAGAATTTTACACAAACCTAAATTTATAAATCAAGAAAAACAATTAGAACAATCTCTTGACATTGTAAGTACCACCTCAAGGATAGAGACGAAGACAATCTTACAGATTTCAAAGAGAATAGGGTGCATTCCTTCGTAAGTGCCCAAAGTATAGCACCCACAGAAACTGATCTATTGTCTACTGAAATAGAGGTTTTAGACTTGGACACTCCACCCCAACACCAACACATAATTTTTTAGAGTCAGTGCCAACATAACCTCTTAGGAATAGAAATTCAGTCAAACCAAATCATTCATAGAGCCCTATATCATCATCTTGTTATTAAACACTTACTGAAACAGAAGTATCCATTTTACTGAAACTGAGGTTTCTTTATAAATGTCTGTCCTTTGTCACCCTTTGCAAATCTGATCATTTCAATTGCCTCAAATATCTGTACCTTTTTGTATGTAACTTATATTGGCACAAATATTTTCATAAAAAAGACAAAAGGGATTGATTTGATATGGGATAACCGCCAAAGCTTTATACAGTTATTAGATTGCTGTATAGCGTATCTGACATAAATCCTGAGGTTTGAGGGAGAGGCCCTTTTACAGGATGTTGTAATAAGAGTGCCAAAATTCCCCCAATTGATGATGTGCCCTGTTTGGATGTGTTTGCAGAATTAGTAACTATGGATTTGGAAAATCTGAGACCCCCAACCTTTATTTATTAAATGCACAGTAAATGAATTTAAGGCTTTGACTTCCTTTGATAAAAACCTGTTAATCAGAATTTTGTAACACAGGAGCAGTCTACTTGGCATAAGTCTATTTAAAACAAGCAGCTAAGTGAGTGTGGGAGCCTGAGTATGTGTGTGTGTGTGTGTGTGTGAGTATGTGTATATGTGTGTGTGTGTATGTGTGTATGTATGTGTATGTATGTGTATACTGTGTGTGTGTGTGTGTGCGTGTGTATGTGAGTATGTGCGTGTGTGTGTAATGTGACTTTTGATTCAGTGACTTTAGATTAAGTGTGCCTATAAGGTAACTGTAGCTTTTTTCTTTCTATTGTTTAGCTGTACATATCCTCATTAGGATGAATTCCATTGGTGCAAATGCAACTCAGTGCACATCTTGTGCGATATATGCCTTCCTGGAACAGCCATTTGAGGGGGTATATTGTTGTGCAGGGTGTCAGAAAATTGCTTATCTGGAAGCTCAGAGTCTGGATGTAAATGAGCCACTCTCAACACTGCAGACAATTGACAACATGCAAGGAGTTTGCTACTCACTTAGCAGACACTCACAGGGACTAATGGAGATGGAGGTAAACATGTTGGTTCAAGATGAACAGGCAGAGTTGGGTAACTGTTAGGAAGCTGGGAAGAGAGAAGAGTGTCAGGGAGGCTTTTCCTGATTTGGAACACTCCAATAAGTTGACGGATGAGGGAGACATCAGCTCAGGTATGGCTCAGCTGCAGCAGGATGCTTCCCCTAGTAACCAGGGGAATTTCTACTCCAGTAAAAAGAAGCATAGGAAAGGTGATATAGATACTGACAGTGTGAGACTCAATTATTAGAGGCACAGATAGAGTAAACTGTCACACAGACTGTTAATACTGAACAATTTGTTGTCTTCAAGGTGCTTGGGTTTGTCATATCATGGATTAGGCTGACAGATTACTGGGAGAGGCTTATGAAGACCAAGGAGTCATGGTGCCAAGGAGGAGGCAGTCTTCGGAGTTGGAAGGGTGCGTAAGTAATAGAGAATGTGGGGAAGGGGAACCATCTTGACGAAATGCAAAGAGAAGGTGGGGCAGTACCAAGCAATAAGGTCCTTCAAAAGCCTTAGGAGCAGTGTGGTTTAGTTCCATTTGAAATGGGCGTCTAAAGAATTGCAGTGGTTGTTGCCTAGATAGGGCAAATATTTATCCCGAGTCTGGAAGCAGAATTTTAAAATAATCAGTTTGGTGGTGGGGAATAGAGTGTCTATCAGATTTGGTAATACAACTAGGGGGTTTGTGATGGTTAACAGCTAGATTTGTATTCCTGATCTCCAATCCACACACCTGTAATATTGGGGTGAGAGTGGATAGCAATCGCTAGGGGCTCAATTGCAAGGGAGAACTGAGCAGGAAATAGGGTGAAGCTCTGCCGAATTCCACAATGTATTTGGATGAGAACCGGAGAATCTGTAGGGAGTATTAAATATGCAGGTGTGTTACAATAGAGGGCACGATGAGCACTCTGAAAATTCACCAGTGATGCCCATGAATTTCAGAACATGAGTGAGGTAGATCCTGGACAGGCTGTCAAATGTGAGAGAGGCTTACAATGGCAGTTCACCCAGTGGACAATGTTACATAGTTTTCTAAGATTATGAGAGGCCAGACTACCAGGAATAAATCCCACCTGATCAGAGTGTATGAGGGACAGGAGGGGGCTATTTAAATAGGTGGTGAGGATGGAGAAAAACAACTTTATATTTAAATTTGAAATGCAATGGGTCTATAGTTAGCAGGGGTGGTAGTATCTTTCCTGACTTTGGGAATAACTGTGATGGTGAGGCTAAGCATATCTTTGGGGAATTTACTTCTTTGCAGGATATAATTAAACATCTGAAGTAGGTGAGAGGATCCTTTTACATTTTTTATAATATAGAAAGGAGAATCCATTGGGAGAAAGTAGGTAATCTCCGGTTGGGTGGGCCATCGTAAGAGTAAAGTTTCTGATAAACTGGTGGAATTGAGTGTAAATTGAGTTTGGTTTAGATGTCAGAACACCATCGGGCCCCCGTATTTGATAGATGGTATTCTGCCGCTAGTGCGCCATAAGGTTAGAGGCTGTGGGGTTTGTTAGCATAGTGATAAAATTGCGCCTGTGTCCGACGTATTGCCTTTTCAGTCTAGTGCATCAGCACAGTCACATCTAACACATTTGAACACTTCAAAAAGTTGTTAGGGTTTGAAGATACAGTATGTTAAAATTGACCTTTACTTCAATTAATTCCATTGATTTGGAAAAAAAAGAAAAGCATACACCATACTGAACTATTTTGTGCATTTTTTTTTTTTAATTCTACAATTTTTAGAGAAAGGAATGTATTTTATGACTTAGACATATTTACATCTTTTGTAACAAAACTAAGAATAAAACAAGTCATGCATACATTATTATGCCAGCTTACTTGGAAAATTTTGAACAATTTCATCTATTAATGCAATCCAAACACAGAACACATGTCAAATTTTCATTTGTACATATTTAGTGAGCGCCAATTTATCATTGATTGGAATGTTGTATTGTGATAATTTTCCTAACCTGCATTAGAAAGAGTAATAATAAGTGCATAGGACTTCTGCTGTCCATTTATACGTGGCATACGTTGGTGGAAGAGAAGTTCTGTATTTATGGAATTTATGTATTGAGGTATTCTGTAAGCATTGCTCTGGAACCATACAGTACAACCTCAATGCTCAGCCCTTTACAAAACCACGCAAATTTCCTCTAGGTTCACACTAGAGTTGCATCTCCGATGTTTTGCTCTGTCGGAGGAGAGGCTGACAGCTAAATTATGGGTGACTTCCATCAGATGACCCCTGCTACTGTCTATCAAATGGCCAAATGCAACCCACTAGCTCTTGCTAGATGGTTGCCTCCAGATGGAAAAAAAGAGACATATAGGCTATTAGGGGCCCATTATTTATCACTCCCTACACAGTAAAACATATAATAGTCCATACTTATATTTGTGACTGGCATATTTTAGAGCACACATTAGTTTTAAATGAGTGATAGGTAGGCGCTAACACACAGATACCAGATGTGTCCTCCCCCATTTGTTCTCCTGGCTGGACATGTTCAGATATGAATGTTACAAGAAAAGCACCTCAATGCTAAACAATGTTGTGACAGATCAACTAAACGGGATATGCTAACTATCCTATTTGTGTATCTGTGTGTGTGGTGTGAATTGCACCCTCTCACAGTTTTGTTTGGATGTTGCGATATTGTGTTGAATTGGATTCATCAAAAAAATTCATGTGTTAACTAAACTGCAGATGAGGAAAGTTTGGTCACATCTGCATACTTGACAAAGCCCATTTGTGGGCGAAACGTATGTCGGGCGGTTGCAGGTCCCTATGTCTCTGGTAATATAGGCAATTGTTTGTGCTTTTCACTAGAGATGAGCGAACACTAAAATGTTCGAGGTTCGAAATTCGATTCGAACAGCCGCTCACTGTTCGAGTGTTCGAATGGGTTTCGAATCCCATTATAGTCTATGGGGAACATAAACTCGTTAAGGGGGAAACCCAAATTCGTGTCTGGAGGGTCACCAAGTCCACTATGACACCCCAGGAAATGATACCAACACCCTGGAATGACACTGGGACAGCAGGGGAAGCATGTCTGGGGGCATAAAAGTCACTTTATTTCATGGAAATCCCTGTCAGTTTGCGATTTTCGCAAGCTAACTTTTCCCCATAGAAATGCATTGGCCAGTGCTGATTGGCCAGAGTACGGAACTCGACCAATCAGCGCTGGCTCTGCTGGAGGAGGCGGAGTCTAAGATAGCTCCACACCAGTCTCCATTCAGGTCCGACCTTAGACTCCGCCTCCTCCGGCAGAGCCAGCGCTGATTGGCCGAAGGCTGGCCAATGCATTCCTATGCGAATGCAGACTTAGCAGTGCTGAGTCAGTTTTGCTCAACTACACATCTGATGCACACTCGGCCCTGCTACATCAGATGTAGCAATCTGATGTAGCAGAGCCGAGGGTGCACTAGAACCCCTGTGCAAACTCAGTTCACGCTAATAGAATGCATTGGCCAGCGCTGATTGGCCAATGCATTCTATTAGCCCGATGAAGTAGAGCTGAATGTGTGTGCTAAGCACACACATTCAGCACTGCTTCATCACGCCAATACAATGCATTAGCCAGTGCTGATTGGCCAGAGTACGGAATTCGGCCAATCAGCGCTGGCTCTGCTGGAGGAGGCGGAGTCTAAGGTCGGACCTGAATGGAGACTGGTGTGGAGCGATCTTAGACTCCGCCTCCTCCAGCAGAGCCAGCGCTGATTGGCCGAATTCCGTACTCTGGCCAATCAGCGCTGGCCAATGCATTCTATTAGCTTGATGAAGCAGAGTGTGCACAAGGGTTCAAGCGCACCCTCGGCTCTGATGTAGCAGAGCTGAGGCTGCACAAGGGTTCAAGCGCACCCTCGGCTCTGATGTAGGAGAGCCGAGGGTGCACTTGAACCCTTGTGCACCCTCAGCTCTGCTACATCAGAGCCGAGGGTGCGCTTGAACCCTTGTGCACACTCTGCTTCATCAAGCTAATAGAATGCATTGGCCAGCGCTGATTGGCCAATGTATTCTATTAGCCTGATGAAGTAGAGCTGAATGTGTGTGCTAAGCACACACATTCAGCTCTACTTCATCGGGCTAATAGAATGCATTGGCCAGCGCTGATTGGCCAGAGTACGGAACTCGACCAATCAGCGCTGGCTCTGCTGGAGGAGGCGGAGTCTAAGATCGCTCCACACCAGTCTCCATTCAGGTCCGACCTTAGACTCCGCCTCCTCCGGCAGAGCCAGCGCTGATTGGCCGAAGGCTGGCCAATGCATTCCTATGCGAATGCAGACTTAGCAGTGCTGAGTCAGTTTTGCTCAACTACACATCTGATGCACACTCGGCACTGCTACATCAGATGTAGCAATCTGATGTAGCAGAGCCGAGGGTGCACTAGAACCCCTGTGCAAACTCAGTTCACGCTAATAGAATGCATTGGCCAGCGCTGATTGGCCAATGCATTCTATTAGCCCGATGAAGTAGAGCTGAATGTGTGTGCTAAGCACACACATTCAGCACTGCTTCATCACGCCAATACAATGCATTAGCCAGTGCTGATTGGCCAGAGTACGGAATTCGGCCAATCAGCGCTGGCTCTGCTGGAGGAGGCGGAGTCTAAGGTCGGACCTGAATGGAGACTGGTGTGGAGCGATCTTAGACTCCGCCTCCTCCAGCAGAGCCAGCGCTGATTGGTCGAGTTCCGTACTCTGGCCAATCAGCGCTGGCCAATGCATTCTATTAGCCCGATGAAGTAGAGCTGAATGTGTGTGCTTAGCACACACATTCAGCTCTACTTCATCAGGCTAATAGAATACATTGGCCAATCAGCGCTGGCCAATGCATTCTATTAGCTTGATGAAGCAGAGTGTGCACAAGGGTTCAAGCGCACCCTCGGCTCTGATGTAGCAGAGCTGAGGGTGCACAAGGGTTCAAGTGCACCCTCGGCTCTCCTACATCAGAGCCGAGGGTGCGCTTGAACCCTTGTGCAGCCTCAGCTCTGCTACATCAGAGCCGACGGTGCGCTTGAACCCTTGTGCACACTCTGCTTCATCAAGCTAATAGAATGCATTGGCCAGCGCTGATTGGCCAGAGTACGGAATTCGGCCAATCAGCGCTGGCTCTGCTGGAGGAGGCGGAGTCTAAGATCGCTCCACACCAGTCTCCATTCAGGTCCGACCTTAGACTCCGCCTCCTCCAGCAGAGCCAGCGCTGATTGGCCGAATTCCGTACTCTGGCCAATCAGCACTGGCTAATGCATTGTATTGGCGTGATGAAGCAGTGCTGAATGTGTGTGCTTAGCACACACATTCAGCTCTACTTCATCGGGCTAATAGAATGCATTGGCCAATCAGCGCTGGCCAATGCATTCTATTAGCGTGAACTGAGTTTGCACAGGGGTTCTAGTGCACCCTCGGCTCTGCTACATCAGATTGCTACATCTGATGTAGCAGTGCCGAGTGTGCATCAGATGTGTAGTTGAGCAAAACTGACTCAGCACTGCTAAGTCTGCATTCGCATAGGAATGCATTGGCCAGCCTTCGGCCAATCAGCGCTGGCTCTGCCGGAGGAGGCGGAGTCTAAGGTCGGACCTGAATGGAGACTGGTGTGGAGCGATCTTAGACTCCGCCTCCTCCAGCAGAGCCAGCGCTGATTGGTCGAGTTCCGTACTCTGGCCAATCAGCGCTGGCCAATGCATTCTATTAGCTTGATGAAGCAGAGTGTGCACAAGGGTTCAAGCGCACCCTCGGCTCTGATGTAGCAGAGCTGAGGCTGCACAAGGGTTCAAGCGCACCCTCGGCTCTGATGTAGGAGAGCCGAGGGTGCACTTGAACCCTTGTGCACCCTCAGCTCTGCTACATCAGAGCCGAGGGTGCGCTTGAACCCTTGTGCACACTCTGCTTCATCAAGCTAATAGAATGCATTGGCCAGCGCTGATTGGCCAATGTATTCTATTAGCCTGATGAAGTAGAGCTGAATGTGTGTGCTAAGCACACACATTCAGCTCTACTTCATCGGGCTAATAGAATGCATTGGCCAGCGCTGATTGGCCAGAGTACGGAACTCGACCAATCAGCGCTGGCTCTGCTGGAGGAGGCGGAGTCTAAGATCGCTCCACACCAGTCTCCATTCAGGTCCGACCTTAGACTCCGCCTCCTCCAGCAGAGCCAGCGCTGATTGGCCGAATTCCGTACTCTGGCCAATCAGCACTGGCTAATGCATTGTATTGGCGTGATGAAGCAGTGCTGAATGTGTGTGCTTAGCACACACATTCAGCTCTACTTCATCGGGCTAATAGAATGCATTGGCCAATCAGCGCTGGCCAATGCATTCTATTAGCGTGAACTGAGTTTGCACAGGGGTTCTAGTGCACCCTCGGCTCTGCTACATCAGATTGCTACATCTGATGTAGCAGTGCCGATTGTGCATCAGATGTGTAGTTGAGCAAAACTGACTCAGCACTGCTAAGTCTGCATTCGCATAGGAATGCATTGGCCAGCCTTCGGCCAATCAGCGCTGGCTCTGCCGGAGGAGGCGGAGTCTAAGGTCGGACCTGAATGGAGACTGGTGTGGAGCGATCTTAGACTCCGCCTCCTCCAGCAGAGCCAGCGCTGATTGGTCGAGTTCCGTACTCTGGCCAATCAGCGCTGGCCAATGCATTCTATTAGCCCGATGAAGTAGAGCTGAATGTGTGTGCTTAGCACACACATTCAGCTCTACTTCATCAGGCTAATAGAATACATTGGCCAATCAGCGCTGGCCAATGCATTCTATTAGCTTGATGAAGCAGAGTGTGCACAAGGGTTCAAGCGCACCCTCGGCTCTGATGTAGCAGAGCTGAGGGTGCACAAGGGTTCAAGTGCACCCTCGGCTCTCCTACATCAGAGCCGAGGGTGCGCTTGAACCCTTGTGCAGCCTCGGCTCTGCTACATCAGAGCCGAGGGTGCGCTTGAACCCTTGTGCACACTCTGCTTCATCAAGCTAATAGAATGCATTGGCCAGCACTGATTGGCCAGAGTACGGAATTCGGCCAATCAGCGCTGGCCAATGCATCCCTATGGGAAAAAGTTTATCTCACAAAAATCACAATTACACACCCGATAGAGCCCCAAAAAGTTATTTTTAATAACATTCCCCCCTAAATAAAGGTTATCCCTAGCTATCCCTGCCTGTACAGCTATCCCTGTCTCATAGTCACAAAGTTCACATTCTCATATGACCCGGATTTGAAATCCACTATTCGTCTAAAATGGAGGTCACCTGATTTCGGCAGCCAATGACTTTTTCCAATTTTTTTCAATGCCCCCGGTGTCGTAGTTCCTGTCCCACCTCCCCTGCGCTGTTATTGGTGCAAAAAAGGCGCCAGGGAAGGTGGGAGGGGAATCGAATTTTGGCGCACTTTACCACGTGGTGTTCGATTCGATTCGAACATGGCGAACACCCTGATATCCGATCGAACATGTGTTCGATAGAACACTGTTCGCTCATCTCTACTTTTCACCATGGCTTCAGATTTGTATTCTTAGTTTGATATGCTGATGAGATGCACTTTACATAGAAACTATTGTATAGTTCATATCTACAGATGAGCGAACAGTAAAATGTTCAATATTCGATATTCATTTCGAGTAGCCCCTCAATATTCGACTACTCAAACCGAATATCGAATCCTATTATACTCTATGGGGGAAAATGCTCGTTTCAGGGGTAGGCAACATTCGATCAAATAGAACTTACCAAGTCCACGACTGAGGGTCGGGCTGGATTCTCCGAGAAGTCTTCTCCGTGCAGCGTCCCCACGGCCTCTTCCGGCTCTGAATTCACTCTGCCAGGCATCGGGCCTGGGCAGAGCCGACTGCTCATGCCCGCACTACAAGAAAATGGCCACTTACAGTCAAAGCGGCCATTTTCTTGTAGCGCGGGCATGCGCAGTCGGCTCTGTCCAGGCCCGATGCCTGGCAGAGTGAATTCAGAGCCGGAAGACGCTGCGATGACGCTGCGCGGAGAAGACTTCTAAAGGTAGGTGAAGAACCAGTGTTGATTGGCCGACTGTATGGCATTCGGCAATCAACGCTGGTTCTGCATCGAATTTTTCCAATCGAATAGCGAGTAGTATTCGATAGAGTACGAGTATTTCGAATACCGTAGTATTCGATCGAATACGTACTCGATCGAATACTACTCGATCATCTCTATTCATATCCATTTATTTACCATTTGAGCATATGCATGTTAGTTTATATTGAAATCATGGTATAATATGTAATTTTTACCAGCCTGTATTTCCAATGCATAGGGTTTGGGTATTAGTTGTTCTTCCCCCTTATCTACTGTGAATGTCTTGTCTTATTTTTAATTACATTAATAAAATGATGGTTTTATTACCTTAGCTGGTTGTTTCTTTGGTTGGTATACTTAGTGTAAATGCACACCAGCACATAAATATCTTGTTTTGTGTTATAACATCTGCATACTTAGGCTCACAGAGCGTGCTACCAGGTTTGTACGTTCCTATATAGTTTGTAGTGTAAAGGGAGTCTACCAGAGTGAAGCATATTGAACCAACAACACAGTTAGATAAGTCAAGCACGCCTGAAAGCAATACCCATTTACCCATGAAAATGTGTGCCTCTGTTGCTGAGATACTCATGTCTTCCCCAATATGCAAATGAACATGAGTACTGTACATTTTTATTGGGTCAGGTTTACTGTATCTATTCCTTCAAGATCTGATCTATGTTCTCTTTTAGTTTTGGGGGCCAAGATAATATGTATGTATTTGTAGAGGGGGGGGAGTCTAAATATGTGGTCATCTGATCATCCACTAGGTCAGCCCAAAGCACACAGAAACCTCACCACTCAGAGCATAATAAACTATGGAGAGTGTTAATTGTTAGAGATGAGCAAACAGTAAAATATTCGAGGTTCGATATTCGTTTCGAGTAGCCCCTCAATATTCGACTACTCGAATCGAATATCGAACCCTATTATAGTCTATGGGGGGAAAATGCTCGTTTCAGGGGTAGGCAACGTTCGATCAAATTATACTGACCAAGTCCACGAGTGAGGGTCGGGCTGGATCCTCCGAGCAGTCTTCTCCTTGCAGCGTCCCCGCGGCGTCTTCCGGCTCTTCATTCACTCTGCCAGGCATCGGGCCTGGGCAGAGCCGACTGCGCATGCCTGCACTACAAGCGGACATGCGCAGTCGGCTCTGCCCAGGCCTGATGCCTGGCAGAGTGAAGTCAGAGCCGGAAGACGCCGCGGGGACGCTGCCCGGAGAAGACTTCTAAAGGTAGGAGAAGAACCAGCATTGATTGGCGACTGTATAGTATTCGGCCAATCAATGCTGGTTCTGCTTCGAACTTTTACATTCGAATAGCGAGTGATACTCGATCGAGTACGAGTATTTCGAATACCGTATTTCGAATACCTACTTGATCGAATACTACTCGCTCATCTCTATTAATTATACATTAACATTTTAATTCAAATATTGTGCCAGAATTTACCATTCAAGGTAAGAAAAATATTGTTGTTAGTTAGTATGAATGTGTGAATGTATTACATAAAATACTACTGGGTCAAGGGTGGGGTATTTAGATTCCCTGGGGCAGCTTAGTTAGAATCCAAGAGTATTGACTTCAATTACATGTGTCACTTTTTTCTTTGTTTCTTTGTATTGTTCTTTAACTGGTCGAAAAGAGAATGCCCATATATCGCATTAAACACCAGGCTCTACTTGGCAGAAGTGTACAATGTCTTCAGATCCTAGCGAGGGAGCTATGGATTCCAGTACTTTTGTGCTGATGACATGTAGAATACACTGTACCTTATCATAATTAAAAACAGCAACCTCACAATAGAAAAAAAGAAGAAAATCTTTACTTTTGTTTGAAGCTTCTTTTGTTTCTATCACCATTTGCTCACAAACTTCCAACAGAATGCAGCCTAATATTTATAGAATACATACTTATTGCAGCAGCTTTATTATGAGTGTTTTTACAAAATCACATATAATGTAACATCGCTGCTTGTTCGGGTCGCTGCTTTTGTTCTTGTTGCTCTGTCTGAACACTGTCCTATTCCCTCATCTCTGAACTGATTTTCCACCATATCCATTTCCTTCTCCTTGGTTTCCCTCTGCTCCTCTAATAGTTAATCTTAGCCTTACCTATGTGAATGACAGCCTATCTGCCAATCAAGCCTAGGGCAGGTTCTGGACTTCCTATAAGCAGGTCGTTAGCCCACACAGGTTTGTTGGCTATTGAGACTCCTTGCTAAGCTGTGCTACATTACCATCTGGGGTTTTCTTTGTTAAGTTACAGAGGTGGCCTCTGCAGCCCAGAGCAGCCACTAAAGGAACCAAAGTCTAGCTAACACACCTGTGCTAGTCTCAGACTGTGTGCCCTCAGTTGCTTCACTGAGCAACACCTTACAGCAGCTACGTGCTAAAGCCTATTAGCCAGGTACAGGCAGAGAGGGGATAATGGATAAATTGGAAAAGGCAAACACACTTCCACAAATATAAAAGACACAACATAAACACACTGGCTGCAGGGTTAAACAGACAAGACATTAGTGCAACTAACACACCACTAGCTGCACCCACAATAACGCTTTTGAAATGAGGTTAGGGCAGTGGGCTGACAAACCTGCCTCCTTAAACGGAGGAAGGGCGGTCCCAATCAACCAGCCCAGCTGCCTAAGACGGGAGCTCATTGGTTGACATACTGTCAGTCAAAAGACCGACCACGCCCACCAGCTGTAAAGGACTTAACCCCTGCTAAGCAAGGCTGCCAGCAGCAAGGAAAGGGTGACAGCCGGCAAGATACCACAACAGAGGAACGGGCTGCGACGCGACCGCCTGGCCGCAGCCAGGGGTGATCCTTCCCCTTTCGCCGCCCGAGGCGAACTACAGAAAGCTGGGAGAGGGGGCGGAGCGGGACGTGGCTTAGCGGAGGGGCGTGGCGAATTGAAGGGGGCGGGGCTTAGCTCTGTTCGCCGGCAGAGAGCAGGCCTGGAGACTGCCTGCGCTCTGCCTGAGCGTGAGGGGAGGCTGCTGGAGCAGCGCTGCTCCAGTGGCCTCCCCAAATCACCGCTCGGTGCTAAGCCAGTCCAGGACAGCTTGTCCTGGACTGGCTTAGGTTAACAAAAATGCCGCCCTCCCTGAGGCCCTGCCATAGTGCCGCCTGAAGCGCTCGCTTCAGGTTGCCTCATGGGAGGTGCGGCGCTGGCCGCAGCTGCCGCACTGTCCTAACACTGAGTAACACTGGTACTATTCCGTTATCGGGCCAGCAGCAGCGCAGTTCAGCAGCAGCTTTCGGGACAGCAGTTCAGCAGCGGGAATTACAATGACATCCGAGGACTGCTGGCCCGATGCTTGTGCCCAGTAACCAGTACATCGATGACCCCCCTCCCCCATCCTTCTCCTCCTGCCAGTGCTGCCCCCCAGCTCTCCTTACATCTTCCCCGTACCCTCTCCCCGCCACACGACTAGGCCTCACCTCAGCGCTAGTACCGAGACCGAAAGGAAAGACACCGGGGCTCAATCCAGGCCCTGACAAGAAACACGCCGACTATAGGAACGGTGAGCTACAGCGAGCCGGAGGGACAAACTTTCTGCAGCGTCCGGCGGCTATCTAGTAGCATTCATTGCTCAAGATTTACGGTGAGGCCTATTACAGGGAGAGGGTACGGGGCAGATGTAAGAAGAGCTGGGGGGCAGCACTGGAAGGAAGAGGAGGATGAGGGCATCGATCGATGTACTGCCTACTACACACAAGCACGGCCTCTATCATCGGGCCAGCATCGGCTTAGTCATGTGGCGGGGAGAGGGTACGGGGTAGATGTAAGGAGAGCTGGGGGGCAGCACTGGAAGGAGGAGGAGATGGAGGGGGGGTCATTGATGTACTGGCTACTGGGCACAAGCATCGGGCCAGCAGTCCTCGGATGTCATTGTAATTCCCGCTGCTGAACTGAACTGCTGTCCCGAAAGCTGGTGCTGAAATGCGCTGCTGCTGGCCCGATAACGGAATAGTACCGTAACACTTATTCAAAGAAGGGACTGTCGCCCAGTTGCCCTGCTACTGCCTAGGGTAGCTGAGGCAAGTAGGCAGGGACAAGGGCTGGGTCAATTTTAGAACTCACTGTCTCTGTCTTTCCCTTTCTCCCTGGTTTCAGAAGCAGCCACTGGGGAATTGCTCAACTATCAATTCCCTTACACATACCTCATGCAAGATGCCAGTTACATTTTTGCCGAAAACCTTTTTGAGAAATTTTTTTATATCTAGAACTATTCTTTATCTTTTATAATCCTTTAGCTGTTCAAAGTGTAAATCTATCGGAAACACCAAACACCTGCTTATAGTTGGCATCATGAGTTAGTACCTGATGCTCAAGACACTACAGTATTGTGTTCTGCAACACCGGCGGGCTATGAACCCGAAATAGGAATTCACCATGTGTCTTAGTTTGGCTTTGCTACTATTATCACATGTAAACTGAGTATAAGTGTGCCCAAGGATTTTTGTTTACTGACCTTCTGGGAAACCAGTGCTACATAAGTAAGATTTGTATTTAATTTCTTCAATTTTAGAACTTGTCTAAAGTGGGGAAAAACTTTGTAGGAACAATAAATTGAAAAAATAAGTTTTATGTATTACAGAGATGATGCCAACTCTAGTCCCATAAATTCAAATATTAATCTCACAGTTACATTCTATTTCTTGCATGTTTTTGGAATTGAATCATAATGACATCATTTGCACACAGTACATGAGCATGCGGTTTATACATCAGATGCCATTTTTATACATCTTGAACTATTGAACAAATGGCATATAGAATATATATATAACTCATATAGAAAATACAATTACTAAAATAATCAATACTACATTTTCTTATATTATGTTATATACATTGTAATGTACATACAGTAAATTAAATTATATTGCTTTGCTGTTTAATGAGAATTCTTTCATGGTTTCAAATGATACTGCCATACAATACTTAGGCAACAGTGATAAATAAAACCCAAGTGATACTGCACAACCAAAAGTTCCCACACATAAGAGTACCATTTAGGGCTCAAATAATACAAATGAGAATAAGCAGGACAATTTTCATATTTTTGGTAAAATGTATAATATCTATAACAAAAAATAATTCTGCTGAGCATGGTTATACCAAATATGTGTACATTGCCCATCATAATCTACATCCTGTATTGCCCAGTTTGTGAGGGCATGTTTGAGCAAAATTGTGTATATACTGTATGCAACTGACCACTGGTACTTAGGTTTTTGTGTAGGGAGAAGTTGAGTCCATACAGTGAGATTGCTGGATACATTTGTAAAATATCACATGGACGGATAAGAGCTACAGCAAAAAAAACAGCTCGATCTGTGTGGTGTTGGGTCCAGTCAGCAAGTAATGCATTGACCAGGAGATTTTATGCAGTGAATGTTCAGTGTTGCACTGGGCTGTTGCCTTATTTATGACTGCCAGGGCGAAGGAGTTCCATGATCAGAGATGTCCCTGTGAAACTTGCAAGCAGTTTCAGACCATTACTTGGGAACCAGAGGCCAAGGGAGCGGCGTTCCTGGCCCCATTTACTGTGGGGATCCACCAGAAGGACACACAGAAATTTCAATTGTATTGACATCTGCAAGGCACTGATATAGCAGCATTACACTGTGGAGGAAGAAGCCACTGACTTTCTGCCTTATGCATCTTAATGTATAGGCCACAAGGCAATTCTGTCCTGCAGCCTACAAGGTGCCATAACTACAACACATCTACATCTTGGCGCAGATGGACACGATAACATCAGTGTGCAAATGTGAAATGTGTTGCGATCATGGGGCCTTGTAGGCTGCAGACCTGGGATGGTTTGTGTCCTACAGGTTAGTAGAAGAAGAGCTGGCAGCTGAGGCTCTGGCTTCAGCTTTAAGTATCAGGGGATGGAGGTAGGTAAGTCCAATTTTTATTATTTTGTTTCCACATTTTGGAGGGCAATATGTGGTCAAGGCATTAATAATATGAAGGCCTTGTTAATACATGTTGCAATATTAATTTAAGAGGGCCTTATTAACATAAACGCTAGGCCTCTATAGAGAATTTATACTATAAGCAAAAGTAAGCCCTGGAAACATATTGTGTGATCAGAGAATGGAAAATTCTCTTTAAAAATATTGTATTCATGTTAGAAATGAAAGAGATGTTTGTCAGTAAAGCTTTCCAAGATGCAAATATAAGATTATGCAAATAGTGTCCTGTGATTGGGGTTGGCAGTGACTTAAAGACAGATTTCGGAAAGCATGCATGTTATACGATGCTAGGTTATTCTAATCGAAAACAATTGAGCTAAGAATACTTAATATTACCATATTTGCTTAGTAGCACAATTGACCATCTGTTGAGGTCTGTTCTTATGGGACTAGTGACATTCAGCTGCATTGCAGGACTTCAGAACTTATTTGTCCACCAATCTCAGGAAGACATTGTGTCTCCAATGGAAACTCTGATGTACATGTGAACTTAGCTTGAGGCAGGTAAATATGCTAATACTGTGTGAATGGGCCACTGGGAACTATTGTGGACAATAATATTGTGTAAAGGGTCCACTGGGGGGCTACTGGGGATCATAATACTGTGTGAAGGGGCCACAGGGGATATTAACACTTTCTGAAGAGACCACTGTGGGGGTAATAATACCATATAAAGTGACCACTGGGGACTATTGGGGAGAATAATACTGTGTGTAGAAGCCACAGGGAGCCTTTATATTGCTTAGGCAAGGTATGGCTGATGAGGCAGAGCAGCACTGAGGGAGTTTCTCAATGAGTACAGAGCAGAAATCTAAAATATCTAAATGGATTGAAGATCGTTTCTATTTATTTCATGTAGAACATTTCTTGAATTAGATGGAACTATTTTTTAAACTTTTCTTGTATCTCTCTAACTTTCTGTTATGTTTGTATTTCAACATAATCAACTTCCTCAATATTTGAGTTCAATGGAAATGAGTTAGAGATGTTCTATGTATCCATTGTGCATTGTTTGAAAATTGTCTTTAACTCCTTAAGGAAACAGCCGAAAAGCTCCTTATGGACATGGGCCCATTTTACACCTAACCCCCCACCCCTTAATAACGTTCTGTCGGACTCAGCTCCGACTGCACGTTTTAACCCTTAGAACCCAAGAAACATCACGGTGCGATCGAAGAGATCCGCTGAGATAAATGTCCTGATCGGCACCCCTTGCGCCGAGATGGGGGAGGGTGCTGATATCAGTAAAAGGGGTCTGGCCATTGACCCCAAGTTCCCAGAACCCCCACATACCTGGTTGATCCTGCCGGTGAGAAGGGAAAATGAGCGATGTCGCTCACTTCCATTGTAGCTTGCAAGACACTGAATGCTGTGTCTTGCAAGCTACAATGCAGAATCATTTGATGCTTTCATCAAAGCATCAATTGATTCAAGTTTCCTAAATGGACACATGAAAAAGTAAAAAAAGTGATAAAAAAAGTATGTGAAAAAAAATTAATAATGTTATAAAGCCCAAAAATCCCTTTTTTTTCTATAGAAAATGAATTATATAAAAAAAAGCACTAAAAATTAATAAAAACAATGCATATTTGGTATCACTGCGTCCGTATCAATCTTTACAATAAAACTGAAATAATATTTAATGTACACGGTGAACGTCGGGAAAAAAACGGAAAAAACTTGGCGGAAGTAGTGATTTTTCGCCATCTCACCATAGAAAATATGCTATAAAAAGTGATCAAAAAGTCATATGCACCCCACAACAGTACCAATAAAAAGTACACATTGTCTCGCAAAAAATAAGCCCTCAACCCTGTCAACTGAAAAATGAAAATGTTACGCCTCTCAGAAGATGGCGATGCAAAAAACATTGATTTATGACCCCAAATGTATTTTTATTCAACAGAATTACTAACGCATAAAAAAATAATATAAATGAGGTATCGCCGTAATCGTACCGACCCGCAGAGTAAAGGTCACATGTTACTTATACTGTACGCTGCATGGTGAAAAATTATAAAGGTAAAACTCAATGCCAGATTTGATTTTTTTTTTTTTTAAATCCAGCAAGAAAGAGTTAATAAAATGTATTCAGTAAGTTGTAGGCACCCAAAGATGGTGTCATTACAAAATGCATCTTATCCCGCAAACAACAAGCCCTTATATGGCCACATCACCAGAAAAATAAACTATAGCATCTAGCAATGTGAAGACAAAAGTCCGCAAAATTGCCAAATCATTAGAATACAACTGTCTGCGGCAGGAAGGTATAAGCTGTGCGAGCGTATATCAGAGGACACCCAAGATTTACAGCTTATGAGTGAAGAGGCAACATAATTGACCCCCAAAGTGACCCCCAGAGTGACTCCCCCAATCATAGGAGCTACTGGGACATAGTATGGAATTTGGTGTTCCCAATGACCTCTGCGCCGCTTATATATTCCCTCTTCGCCATCCGCTGTGCAATCACGCCTGGGATACTAATACTCACTACACCCCCTGGTACCTTAGAGGCTCTACAAACATGACATGGCGTCCAGATACCAAACATCCAAATCTGTACTCCAAAAGCCGTATAGCGCTCCTGCCCTTCTGCGCCCTGCTGTGTGTCCAAACTGCAGTTTATGCCATATGTATGACACTGGTGTACTCAGGATACCATATGTAATGTCATATATGGGTATAAACTGATATTAGGGCACAACCGGACACAGAAGGGAAGAAGGGTTATTTGGTTTTTGGAGCACAGACGGCTTGGCTTTTGGACACCATGACACTTTTGCAGAGCTGAAATGCCAGTAAAGTGGAATCCACTGATATGAGACATTATTTTGGAAACTACACCCCTGAAGGATTTCTCCAGGGGTACAGAGAGCATTTTTAACCCCCAAGTGTTGCTATAACTTATTATCCATAAATGAATACAAAGCTGATTGTGAAAGGTGAAAATGACAATTTTTCCTAGGAATATGCAATTTCAGTGCATAATATGTTGTGCCCGACTTGTATCAGAGATGAACGCTCTAAAAGCTGTGTGCCCGGGATACTCGCTTAACAGTTTTTGGAGTATGTATAAGCTGGTCACAACATATCGGACACTGAAATGGCGAATCTCTGGAAAATTTTTAACTTCTCATTATCAGCTGCTATTTCATTTCTGGAAAATTAATAAATGCAACACTCAAGGGTTAAAAATGCTCCCTATGCCACTTGATAAATCCCATCAGTGGCCTAGTGTCCAAAATGGGGTGACATGTCTGCAGATTCCACTTTATTAGAAACTAGCTGGTACCCGCGACTTCGTCTGCGGTGATTGTAGAAGTGGGTATATACAGGCGCAGGTAAGGTTTTTGTACTGTGTATAAGGTATGGGATATGAAATGTAACTTTGTATCTTGTTTTTGCTGTAATTCAGAGAATATGTGAGACTTTTGTGTTGAAGTTAATTTGTATTTGAGCTGCTATACGGTGTTGTGAGAAACTTTACATAGTGACTGTAAGGATTGGAGTCAGGGTCAGGCAGTGCAAAGTGACACAGCTGGAAAGCAACACTGTGCAGCTAATGACAAAAGGGGTCGCAGATCCTGCAGCTATAACTATGCTGTAATATCTGAGATGAGGCAGACCAATGCACTTCCTAATTGAAGTGCGCCTACCACGGCTCCTACACTTCTATCCGGCGGCTAGGCTAAGGGGAGAGGAGGCCCTGAAAGTGCTAGGGACTGGAGGCACGGGGTCACACCTAAACAGAAAGCACAGTGTAAATACAATGCAAAACAAAAGACTAAACAGCATGGAACCAGGGAGGACCACAAGTCCCAGCAAGACACAGAAGAGAAGGCGAGGTCAGACGAGCAAGAGGTCGAGCCAGGAGATATAATAAAGGTACCAAATCAAAAGACAAGGGATAGTCAAAAATACAAGCCGGGTAAATAAACCAAGAAAACAGACCGAATACAAACAGGCAGGGAATCAGACTGAGCAGAGGACCAGGAAACACAAAGTGAATGGCTGGCAAGGATCCATGCCTGGGTGGGGTTTAAATAGCAGCAGAGAACACACCTGATGGCTAACGGCATGGAGACTGAAGGCAAGGAAAAGATTAACCCTTAATGACCTAATCACACCCAATAGAACTCCTAACGCGTCTCCCAGGGAGACGCCGCGCAGCAAGGAGACCGCGGCAACTCCGTATCCTGACAGTGACTTTGGGACAGAAGTATTTGAAGTTAACCCTTTCCCGCCGATGGCATTTTGTTGATTTTCGTTTTTCGTTTTTGACTCCCCTCCTTCTAAACCCCATAACTTTTTTATTTCTCCGCTCCCAGAGCCATATGAGGTCTTAATTTTTTCCTGGGACAAATTTTTCTGCATGATGCCACCATTATTTATTCTATATAATGTACTGGGAAGCAGGGAAAAAATTCAGAATGGGGTGGATTTGAAGGAAAAATGCATTTCTGCGACTTTCTTACGGGCTTTGGTTTTACGGCGTTCACTGTGCAACCAAAATGACAGGTCCCCTGTATTCTGTGTTTCGTTACGATTCCGGGGATACCAAATTTATATGGTTTTATTGACATTTTGACCCCTTAAAAAAAATCCAAAACTGTGTTAAAAATTTTTTTTTTTGAAAAGTCGCCATATTCTGACAGCTGTAACTTTTTTATACGTGCGTGTACGGGGATGTATAGGGCGTTTTTTTTTTGCGGGACCGGGTTTACTTTGTAGTTCTACCATTTTCGGGAAATGTTATTGCTTTGATCACTTTTTATTCAAATTTTTATCAGAATCAAAACAGTGAAAAAACGGCGGTTTGGCACTTTTGACCATTTTTCCTGCTACGGCGTTTACCGAACAGGAAAAATATTTGTATAGCTTTGTAGAGCGGGCGATTTCGGACGCGGGGATACCTAACATGTATGTGTTTCACAGTTTTTAACTACTTTTATATGTGTTCTAGGGAAAGGGGGGGTGATTTGAATTTGTAATCCTTTTTATTTTTTTTATATTTTTTTAAATTTTTTTAAAACTTTTTTTTTTGCATTTATTAGACCGCCTAGGGGTATTGACATGGGTGGGCAGTGTCGCGGACTGTCAGAGCGGTGGGGGTCGGCAAACATGGCTGCTCCGGAGCGTTAAAGAGAGCCTCCTGGAGTATCATCAGGGGTGAACCTGCCCCTTTCGCCGCCCGAGGCGAACGACAGAAAGCCGCCCCCCCCCCGGAGGAGGGGGCGAAGCGGAGGGGGCGTGACAGAGTGAAGGGGTGGGGCAAAGCGAGGGGCGGGGCTTAGCGGTGTTCGCAGGCAGAGAGCAGGCACAGAGAGGATCTGCTCTCTGCCTGAGTGTGAGGGGAGGCTGCTGGAGCAGCGCTGCTCCAGTGGCCTCCCCAATCCACCACTTGGTGACGCTAAGCCAGTCCAGGACAGCTTGTCCTGGACTGGCTTAGGTAAGCAAAAATGCCGCCCTCCCTGGGGCCCTGGCATAGCACCGCCTGAAGCGGTCGCTTCAGGTCGCCTCATGGGAGGTGCGGCGCTGAGTATCGTTAAGGTGAGGGGCAAAGTGGTAAAGTATATGTATATGTGATTGTGTGGGGTTAGGGGCTAGGCTGTAGAGGGCAATATGAATTTTGTGGCTTGCTATGGTCCAAAGTGTGTGAGATTGCAGAGATGGTGGTGTGAGTTTGGGTTTTGTGGGGGTCCTGGCACAAACGTATGTACGCTATTGTGATGAAAAGTAGCCTATTGCGCAATCGGGTGTATTAACTATGTTTGTGGAAACTTTCAGCCAAATCGGTGGAGCGGGTTTTGCGTGATTGAGTAACAAACATCCAAACATCCAAACACACAAACCCACAAACTCACAAACTCAATAGGATTCAGGAGCTTTGCAAAAGTGGCATGACGTTCAAAAACCAAACTGTGCTCCAAAAAGCAAAATACCACTCCTTCTCTTCTGTGCCCGGCTGTGCCCAAACAGCCATTTCTACCCACATATGGCATTAAGTCCATTATCCAGAGTACACCAGTGTCTTACAAGTGGGCATACACTGCCATTTGGGTACACAGCAGGGCACAGATGTGAAGGGGTAATATGTGCTTTTGGAGTGCAGATTTAGATTGTTGGTGTTTGGACAACAAGTCATATTTACAGAGACCCTAAAATTACCCCTACAAAATGGGGTCACTTCTTGGCGAATTCCAGTTTACTGTCACCTCCTGGGCTCTGTAAAAACAATATGGCACCCCGAAAGTCCCTCTAACTCTGTACCCCAATAGCTAAAAAGTGCAGTGCTCCTTCCCTTCTGAGCCCTGCTGTGTGCCCAAGCAGCAGTTTACAGCCACATATATAATTTTTTGCTCCCTGGGATGTCCCCTTAATAGTTTTAGGAGTGCAGGTCTCTGACAACACAAAGTGAGTGCAATGTATTGGGCACCAAAATGGCATATTTTTAAAAATCTCAATTTTCATTTTGTACATTAATTTTTGGGAAGCATTTTTAGGCTCAAAATGATAATACCCCTTGATAAATTCCTTAAGGGGTGTAGTTTCTAAAATGGGGTCACTTTTGAGGGGTTTCCATTGTATTGATACTTTAGGGGCTCAGCAAATGCGACATGGCACCTGAAAACTATTCCAGCAAAATCTGCCCTCCAAATCCAAATTGCGCTCTTTCCATTCTGGGCCCCACCATGTCCCCATACAGCAGATTATGACCACATATGGCGTATTGCCGTGTTCAGGTGAAATGATGTAAAAACTGTGGAAGGCTTTTAATTCTTTAACTATTTGAAAAAATTTAAAATATGGCGCTAAATGAACGATTTATTGGAAAAAAAAGTAATTTTTCATTTTTACATCCCAATGTTAATAAAATCTGTGAAACAGCTGTGGGGTCAAAATGCTCACTCTACCCCTAGATAAATTCTATGAGGTGTGTAGTTTCCAAAATAGGGTCACTTTTAGGGGGTTTCCATGGTATTAGTACTCTAGGGGCTCTGCAAATGCGAAATGACAGCTGAAAAATATTTCAGCAAAATCTGCTCTCCAAAATCCAAATAGTGCTCTTTCCATTCTGAGCCCCACCATGTTCCCATACAGCAGATTATGACAACATATGGGGCATTTCTGTGTTCAGGAGAGATTGGGTAACAAACTTTAGGGAGCTTTTTCTCCTTTATCCTCTTGTGAAAATGAAAAATTTGGAGCTAAATTGACAGTTTATTGGAAAAAAAGTAATTCTCAGGCCCCAATGTTAATAAAATCTGTGAAACAGCTGTGAGGTCAAAATGCTCACTATACCCTTTTATATGTTCTTTTGGGGGTGTAGTTTCCAAAATGGGGTCACTTTTTGGGGATTTCCACTGCATTGGTACTCTAGGGGCTCTGCAAATGAGACATGGCACCTAAAAATTATTCCAGCAAAATCTGCCATCCAAAAGCCAAATAGAGCTCCTTCCATTCCAAGCCCCGCCATGTTCCCATACAACAGATTATAACCACATATGGGGTATTGCCATGTTCAGGAGAAATTGTTTAACAAACTGTGTTTTTTTTCTCATTTAACCCCTTGTGGAAAATTAAAACTTTGGGGATAAAGGGACATTTTAGTAATTTTTCATTTACACATCCGAATGTTAGTAAAATCTGTGAAACAGCTGTGGGGTCAAAGTGCTCACTTGATGAATTCTGTGAGGGGTGTAGTTTCTAAAATGGGGTCACTTTTTGGGGGTTTCCATTGTTTTGGTACTCTAACGGCTCTGCGAATGAGACATGGCGCCTTTACATAATTCCAGCAAAATCTACTGTTCAAACACCCTGTGTCGCTCCTTCCCTTCCATGCACTGCCGTGGGCCCAAAAATCAGTTTACCCCCACATGTGGGGTATTTCTGTGCATGAGAGAAATTGCATAACAAACTGTCAGATGCATTTTCTACTTTAACCCTTTGTGAATGTGATAATTTTAGGGCTAAATGAATAAATTAGTAAAAAAAAATGAAATGTCTAAATTTTGCCTCCATATTATTTTTATTCTTATGAAATGCTTAAAGGGTTAACCATCCCAAATGCTGTTTTGAATAATTTGAAGGGTGCAGTTTTGAAAATGGGGTGATTGGGTGGGGTGGGGGGGTTCTATTATATAGGCCTTTATAATTCTGAAGCGGTCCCTAAACAATTATTTTGGGAAATTTTCTTGTAAATCTGGAAAATCCCTGTTACACTTGTAATCCTTGTGATGTCCAAAATAAATTAAAAGACAATGAAAAGGTGATGTCAATATAAAACAGATCTATGGTAGATAATAATTATTCATGGATTTGCATTTGCAGAGAATTTCACATTTTGAAAATTACAATTTTTCCAAATTTCCATTAAATTTCCTATTTTTTATAAGTAAATACAAAAATATTGATTAGTGTTTACCACTAACATGAAGTATGTGTTACCAAAAAACAATCTCAAAATCACTTGTGTAAGTTAAAGCATCTCAAAGTTATTGCCATTTAAAGTGACACATGTCAGTTTTGAAAAAAAAAGGCCTGGTTCGTAATGCAATTTTGGACTTTGCCCTTAAAGGGTTAATACAATTGCGGAAACAATATAGATTCCAAAGATATGCATTCAGGACCCTTTAACACTACAATATGTTAGGCTACTGATGAAATCGAATTGATCTAGCTTGCTCTCTCCATTGAATTTTTATACATTTTTTTTTTTTATAATTTTGACTTGATAATGACTTTACTCATTTTAACAATCTTTATTGTAATGAAAATGCTGAATAACTGTAATGGGCAGATTTATCTTTTGCCTATGAGCTCTTTATGTGATGACAAAGTGGAAAAATGTAAGAGCATGTTATATCACAATGTTAACAGTAAAGCAACTCAGGAACTAGACATATGTTAAGCGTCCAATGTTTAGAAATAGACTTGTCAGGTTTACAGTACCTAAAAGCATCATGTACAAACTAGGCTTGGAAAAGATTTTAGCATACCATTGTATATTAAGACCATAATGTTTGAATATTATAAAGTAATGCATGTTTTTCCTATATTTACAATATGATGCTAACCTGTGAATAAAATATTTTTGTTTTATATTTAACTGAAAAGACAATCTATATAAAGATAGGTATAGCTGTAGATAGATTGTAGAACTGTAAAAATTCTGAGTGTTAATACCTATGACAATACCTACACTACCATACCCACACAGAACACAATAACACCATAAATAAAATGCATGTTTATTAAAACCTTACCTGCCCTGTATGCTCCAGACATAATAGACGCGATGTGATGACATCACTCACATCACACATGCAGAGACTTCAGACAGAACAGCAGGGGAGCAAGGAGAGGTAAGTATTAGAACATTAAAGGGGTATTCCCACGTCACATACTCACCAGTCTTCGTTACTGTAAATTCTTCTTTCTTCCGGCTTTGTTGCGTCATTGGTGGGCAGGGTTACATATGCGAAGCCAGCGGCGAGATGCCGCTGGCCCTGCGTGCACGATCATAGACCAGTCTAGCCTTCACGATGCAAATATAGACCCGGCATCTGCCTCTCTCTATTACAGCGGATGCCGGGTCTGTATTCGCATTGTGAAGGCTAGACTGGTCTATGAGCGTGCATGCAGGGCCAGCGGCATCTCGCCGCTTGGCTTTGCATATGTGAATACAGACCCGGCAACCGCTGTAATAGAGAGGCAGATGCCGGGGAGTGTAGACGCCGGCACAGATGCACAGATGCCTGCAACATCGCTATGCACCTGCCCTGCATGAAGCCAGCAGCGGCAGAAGCGATGCTGTTATTCCGCTCCTCCGCCCCCCCCCCGGAATAGCAGCATCGCTCCTGCCGCTGCTGGCTTCATGCAGGGCAGGAGCATAGCGATGTTGCAGGCATCTGTGCTGGCATCTAACCCTCCCCGGCATCCGCCTCTCTATTACAGCAGATGCCGGGTCTGTATTGGCGGCCCCTTCCCCCCCAAAGGGTAAACTACCCCCCCTCCAGGCTCGCTCCCGTGCACTTAGCCCCTCCTCCCTCCCCCCTCAGAGCAGCAGATACATCACTTGACTTATGACCAGATAAGTCAAGGGATGTGTAAAAAAAAAATGAATAAAGTAAGATAGTGGACAAACAAAGCAGTTTTGCTGAAGCAATGTATTTAGGAAAAGTCTTACATTCACATTAATAAGTAGTATAGATAGGATCCTTGTAATGGGACAACCCCTTTAAACTGAGGAGGATATTAAACTGGTGGCAGCTGGAGGATGACATAAACCCTTTTCCAAATCCCATAACTTTTTTATTTTTTCACTCTCAAAATCATATTAGGTCTTAATGCTTGCAGGGCAAATTGTTTTTCATGATGCTATCATTAATTATTCTGTAAAATATTCTGGGAGGCTGGAAAAAAATTCAGAATGGGGTGAATTTGAAGAAAAAGTTGATTTGTGAAACTTTCTTACAGGCTTCGTTTTTACAGCATTCACTGTGCAGCCAAAATTACATGTCACTTGTATTCTATTTTTAGGTACGATTCTGAGGATACCAAATTTTTATGGTTTAGTTACATTTTAAGCCCTTAACAAAAATCGAAAACTCTCCAAACAAAATTATTGTTCTGAAAGTCGCCATCTTCTGACACCAGGTGTATTTTTCAGTTATACCATTTTGGGGAATTGCTATTGCAAAGTTTTATCAGAGGCAAAACAGTGAAAAAATGGCGTTCCGGCACTTTAGATTTTTTTTTTTCCCGCTACAGTATTTACCGTATGGAAAAAATATTTTTATAGATTTATAGACTGGGCATTTTCAGACACATGGATACCTAATGTGTAGGTGTTGCACCGCATTTAAGTAATTTTATATATGTTGTAGGGAAAGGTGGGTGATTTGAACTTTTAAAGAGGGCCTTTCATGTCCTCGTGCACACGTGGATTTATATACCTCTAGAAAGCCGATAGAGTACTGAATTCATCGCACTGTTGGCTTTCCCATTATGTGAATGAAAACCTATAGGCATAGAAAAGCAGTTACCCGGGAAAACATGCAGATTATAATGGGATCTGTGTGGTTTCCACACGAAACATGCAGAGAGAAAAGTGCTGCTTACTGAACATACATGTGAACTGGACCTCACAACTACATGTCTATGTATACAGACTACACGTGAGATGCTTAGCGGACCAGACCAGGAAACAAATAGCACTTGGACAAACATAAGCTACTAGCATATAGTATAGAAATCATCACGGCGGCATTATATTGTCATCTAGACCTGCCCACTCCCTCTAACTAATTGTAGACCAGAAAGAATGGATCAGCCCCAATCTACAATAGATAGAAAGCCCAAACCACATGATACAGGACACAGACCAGATCTTGTAGGTCAAGACTTACACTAGGTTCAACTAGCATTTGGGTTTCCATTCTTCGGGTCCTAAACGGGCACATGACAAAATATTTCACACCCACCATGCTACAATCCAAATGATGGGTGATCTTAAAAGTAAGACTGAATTCCAGAAGTCCATGGCTGTATCTACATTTATACATGCCACACACTTTCCACAAGGTTGTAATGTCGATTTAGGGCTTGCTATAGCTACTATTGTGATCTCTTTGGTGTAGTTTTCGAGATGGATAGGATGATTTATATACTTATCCCTTTCCTTTATTATATCTGCACATTTATGCATTTTTTTTACTTTGTATGATTTCAATAACGATTTATTTTATTTACGGTATTATTATTATTGTATTCTATGTGGGGATTTGTGGTGTATTAATTTAACAAGGTAACACAATGTTAGGTACATAGTATAGTATAATCAAACACTCTAATGCAAAAGCTATATTGTTTTTCTTTTCTTAAGCCTCTTCAACAAATTCCAAGAATAGCAACCAGCAACCCAGCATCTCAAGGGATCACTCAGACAATGAAATGCAGTGTTTGGCCATGCAAACTTAATCTGTAATTGAATTAAATATACCTTAGTTATTCTGCTCACAATCGGACAATTAGTCTTCATTGTCTTCTGTATCAAAGCTCTCCATCATAAACAATGATCATGTTTAAGACAAATCAAAAATATTTATTCTCAGTTGATATATGGAACATCACATTTGGTGACCGACTGAGTATATTATTATCATTACAATCATTACAATTTTCAGTGTTTAATATCACTGAGGGAGTAATTGTTAAAACAAAACCTTTTAAAAAAATGTTTTAAAATATCACCACAAAAAGTGCCCAAAAAGTATATTCAAAAAAATGATATATGGGACAACTTATACTAAAGGGCTGAATTAGATGTATAGCCAGCCCTATAGATACGGTTATCCCACAACTACAACTTCCCTAGTAGGCTGCCTCAAAAAGGTCATAGATATCAAGACGCCTACACATAGAAATAGTAGGTGCTATAAAGCCAGGGAGGGGAAAAGCAGCTAGTGCCCGTGTCTGTATTGCGTATTCCTCAATAATAATTCCAATCACTAGATAGTGATATTTAGCACTAAGTGATGGAGATGAGGTTCACCAGACCACCCTATAACCCCTAAATATCTTACAGGTATACAGGTTATATGTTACTATCATAGATATGGAGCCAATAGTTAAGAAGAATCCCCATATCCATGCTCTGCTTTTCCTTATAGCATTCTATATTGCTCTATCTACAATAGACACTAACCCCAGCTACAAATTTCTACACTAGATATCGTTATCTAGTGATTGGAATTATTATTGAGGAATACACAATACAGACACACGGGCACTAGCTGCTTTTTCCCTCCCTGGCTTTAAAGCACCTACCATTTCTATGTGTACTAGGGCAGCCTACTAGGGAAGTTTTAGTTGTGGGATAACCGTATCTATAGGGCTGGCTATACATCTAATTCAGCCCTTTATTGTAAGTTGTCCCATATATCATTTTTTAAATATACTTTTTGGCCAATTTTTGTGGTGATATTTTAAAATGTTTTAATAAAGGTTATGCTTTAACAATTACTCCCTCAGTGATATTACACAAATTTTGAGTAATACCCGTCAGTGAAATAAATTTTCAGTGTTTGAATCACAAAGACTATGTTATTTTTTCCATAGTTTAAGAATATATAATCAGCTCTCCATGCATAGGGTGATAGGGTGCTGGAGGTTTAGAAGTCATTAGTGGGGGTCTTGACACATTACCCATTACTGCAAACACAGAGAAATTCTGTTTACCAGAAATGGCTAGAAATTCTGGCTAATGGTGAATATGAATAGCCACTCAAAGTATAAAATAGCTTTTCCATCACTAGCATGTTCTTCAGTTAATGACATTAATGCAGGAAAAAGAAGTCACTCTCTTCTCAGCATTGGTGGCTAATCCCCATAGCTGCTGTGACTGTATTTCCATGACTATTGATCTCAAAAGAGATATGGATAGTATGATGGTGCATTATATATGATTCATGGCAAATTAACCTCGTGCTCATGAGAATCCCTACTGGAGAGAACTGTGACTGCAGCCAAACCCTCAGAGGGACTGTGTGTGTGAAAAAAAAAAAAAAACCTAAAAAATTATATCTATCTATCTATCTATCTATCTATCTATCTATCTACCCTGTTTCCCCGAAAATAAGACACCCCCCTTCACCTTCTGGATCACATACAACCGGCAGTCATGCCGGCACTCCGCTAATTGTTCCCCGCTTTGTTTTCCGATTGTTCCCCGCTCCAGCCGCTGCATAAAACATCCCCCGAAAATAAGAAAGGTCATATATTTCGTTAGCTAATTAATTATAAGAACATGTCTTATTTTCGGGGAAACAGGGTATCTATCGTATCAGGAGATTTGGTGGACTGTAATTCATCCCCTGGACTGTTCTTGGTTCTGGTGTGATTCTGCTGTGTCGTCATTTAAAAGGACATGTCCATCGGCCATTTTCCTGTGACCGAACAGGAGAGAAGATGTGGAGGCAGGGAACAAGATGAAGGCAGCCCTAGAGAGTTTTCTCGCAGCACAGGGGACCGCCCCCAGTGCTGCAAGAAAACTCATAACCATAATGAAGAAACCGAGAATATATACCAAACGGTGGTGTGGAGAAGACTTCTAAAGGTAGGGGAAGAATAGCCTTTCTTAAGGTTATTCCGATGTGGGTTTTACTAAAAACAGAATTCCAATGATCCTTTGCCCCAGCTAGTTGAATGTGTGGAACCACTGGGGATTGCTTGTTATTATAGTTGCATAACTTTTTAAAATGAATTTATCCAAGAAGGCTCCATGCCCTCAAACAAATACTTCAGTTTATGAAGAGACATTGATCTTGTACATTTTAACAAACACTATTATTTTTGGCTTGTTAAACAGATAAAAATGCATTTGTGTTACAAAACCCTTTCTAAAGAAAAAGTTAAGCACTGAAATTATGTCCAGTTAACTCAAAAAGTAAAATGTTCTAAACAAAGCATAGAAATAAGCAGAAACTGCATTAGTTTACATTAGCTACATATGGATATTCATTAATTTGCCAAAGACGTATAAAACGTCATATTATTAAAAGTTCTGAAATGTTTATTTTAGTAAAGGTGAACACTGCATCAAGTCCTCCATTTTAAGTTAAAAATACCCTTATCAGACCCACACACAGTATAACGCCCCCTTTACTGGCCCCCGCATTATATTATCTCTTTTACTGACCTCCAAAGTGTACTAACTCCTTTATTGGTCCCCACACAGTATATCACCCCATTTACTGACCCTCACACTGTATATTGCCCCCTTTATTAGTCTGTACACAGTATACTGTCCCATTTACTGGCTCCCACACATTATATTGCCACCTTTTTGGCCACCAAACAGTGTTGTTTCAGTATTAAATTTGACCTGAATTTTCCTAAAGTTTCATTCTGAATCCAAAACTTTTGAGGTTCATCACCCACAAAATACTATTATACTCTGATGAGTTAAATAACAGCCACTAATTCTTGGAATAAGGCAATCGGTAGCAGGTAATTAATATATGAGGCCCCTTAGTTTGTGTCATCTGTGGCCGCAAGGCACAAGACGTGGTCCTGCTGCTGATTTCACTCACATTGAGATTGACCAGGAACCGTAGACAAAAGAGAAGAAGTATCCATTGCTAGAAACGGCAGACCTGGGATTAGTGAGTAACTTTTTTATTTATGTTATTAGAACTAGTTGGAGCTTACAGGATACAGGATACAGGATTTAAAGGAGTTGGACAAACATTTGACCTGTTTAGGACAGAAAAAAAATTGTATTCATTATTTTTTGCTTCTTTACATCCAAATAGTCAAAACTTCAATCCATGTTTACATAATCTTATACCATTATTGTTGGACAAGCTGTAATTTTATATAATAATTAGAGATGAGCGAACAGTGTTCTATCGAACACATGTTCGATCGGATATCAGGGTGTTCGCCATGTTCGAATCGAACACCGCGTGGTAAAGTGCGCCAAAATTTCGATTCCCCTCCCACCTTCCCTGGCGCGTTTTTTGCACCAATAACAGCGCAGGGGAGGTGAGACAGGAACTACGACACCGGGGGCATTGAAAAAAATTGGAAAAAGTCATTGGCTGCCGAAATCAGGTGACCTCCATTTTAGACGAATAGTGGATTTCAAATCCGGGTCATATGAGAATGTGAACTTTGTGACTATGAGACAGGGATAGCTGTACAGGCAGGGATAGCTAGGGATAACCTTTATTTAGGGGGGAATGTTATTAAAAATAACTTTTTGGGGCTCTATCGGGTGTGTAATTGTGATTTTTGTGAGATAAACTTTTTCCCATAGGGATGCATTGGCCAGCGCTGATTGGCCGAATTCCGTACTCTGGCCAATCAGTGCTGGCCAATGCATTCTATTGGCGTGATGAAGCAGTGCTGAATGTGTGTGTTTAGCTCAACTACACCGGTGGAGTAGTTGAGCTAAGCACACAGATTCAGCTCTGCTTCAATCAGCGCTGGCCAATGCATTCTATTAGCTTGATGAAGCAGAGTGTGCACAAGGGTTCAAGCGCACCCTCGGCTATGATGTAGCAGAGCCGAGGCTGCACAAGGGTTCAAGCGCACCCTCGGCTCTGATGTAGCAGAGCCGAGGCTGCACAAGGGTTCAAGCGCACCCTCGGCTCTACTACATCAGAGCCGAGGGTGCGCTTGAACCCTTGTGCAGCCTCGGCTCTGCTACATCAGAGCCGAGGGTGCGCTTGAACCCTTGTGCACACTCTGCTTCATCAAGCTAATAGAATGCATTGGCCAGCGCTGATTGAAGCAGAGCTGAATCTGTGTGCTTAGCTCAACTACTCCACCGGTGTAGTTGAGCTAAACACACACATTCAGCACTGCTTCATCACGCCAATACAATGCATTAGCCAGTGCTGATTGGCCAGAGTACAGAATTCGGCCAATCAGCGCTGGCTCTGCTGGAGAAGGCGGAGTCTAAGATCGCTCCACACCAGTCTCCATTCAGGTCCGACCTTAGACTCCGCCTCCTCCGGCAGAGCCAGCGCTGATTGGCCGAAGGCTGGCCAATGCATTCCTATGCGAATGCAGAGACTTAGCAGTGCTGAGCCAGTTCTGCTCAACTACACATCTGATGCACACTCGGCACTGCTACATCAGATGTAGCAATCTGATGTAGCAGAGCCGAGGGTGCACTAGAACCCCTGTGCAAACTCAGTTCACGCTAATAGAATGCATTTGCCAGCGCTGATTGGCCAATGCATTCTATTAGCCCGATGAAGTAGAGCTGAATGTGTGTGCTAAGCACACACATTCAGCTCTACTTCATCGGGCTAATAGAATGCATTGGCCAGCGCTGATTGGCCAGAGTACGGAACTCGACCAATCAGCGCTGGCTCTGCTGGAGGAGGCGGAGTCTAAGATCGCTCCACACCAGTCTCCATTCAGGTCCGACCTTAGACTCCGCCTCCTCCGGCAGAGCCAGCGCTGATTGGCCGAATTCCGTACTCTGGCCAATCAGTGCTGGCCAATGCATTCTATTGGCGTGATGAAGCAGTGCTGAATGTGTGTGCTTAGCTCAACTACGCCGGTGGAGTAGTTGAGCTAAGCACACAGATTCAGCTCTGCTTCAATCAGGCTGGCCAATGCATTCTATTAGCTTGATGAAGCAGAGTATGCACAAGGGTTCAAGCGCACCCTTGGCTCTGATGTAGCAGAGCCGAGGCTGCACAAGGGTTCAAGCGCACCCTCGGCTCTACTACATCAGAGCCGAGGGTGCGCTTGAACCCTTTTGCAGCCTCGGCTCTGCTACATCAGAGCCGAGGGTGCGCTTGAACCCTTGTGCACCCTCGGCTCTTCTACATCAGAGCCGAGGGTGCGCTTTAACCCTTGTGCAGCCTCGGCTCAGCTACATCAGAGCCGAGGGTGCGCTTGAACCCTTGTGCACCCTCGGCTCTGCTACATCAGAGCCGAGGGTGCGCTTGAACCCTTGTGCACCCTCGGCTCTTCTACATCAGAGCCGAGGGTGCGCTTGAACCCTTGTGCACCCTCGGCTCTGCTACATCAGAGCCGAGGGTGCGCTTGAACCCTTGTGCAGCCTCGGCTCTGCTACATCAGAGCCGAGGGTGCGCTTGAACCCTTGTGCAGCCTCGGCTCTGCTACATCAGAGCCGAGGGTGCGCTTGAACCCTTGTGCACACTCTGCTTCATCAAGCTAATAGAATGCATTGGCCAGCGCTGATTGAAGCAGAGCTGAATCTGTGTGCTTAGCTCAACTACTCCACCGGTGGTTTCCCCCTTAACGAGTATATGTTCCCCATAGACTATAATGGGGTTCGAAACCCATTCGAACACTCGAACAGTGAGCGGCTGTTCGAATCGAATTTCGAACCTCGAACATTTTAGTGTTCGCTCATCTCTAATAATAATGTATTTGCATATATTTATGTACCATAAACATCACACTTTGTGGCATTACGTACAAAAGCACTTAAAGGGGCTCTATCATTGGGAAAAGTCATTTTTAGCTAAGCACATCCTTGCATAGCCTTTAGAAAGGTTATTCCACACCTACCTTTACTATGTAAATCGCCTCAGTAGTTTTTGAATGAGCCAATGCTAATTAGCCTCCAGTAAACACAGGAAGTTCTCAATGAGCACTGTCTCTCTCCTGTGTGACTAGCACAGGCTGCTGCTGTTGATGACTCATCTCCTTGTTCTCACACAGCACACAACAGAAAGACAGTGCTCGCTGAGAATTTCCTTTGCTCGCTGGAGGTGTAACGATTCTGGTTATCAGATTTGGAGTCCAAATGGTGGGGCAAATGGTACAGTACTTAAATAGTAATAAATGAAGGATAAGTACCTCAGAAGTAGAAGAAACCGTGGTCAGACGTTAGCAAGGTTCGGTACACGGTAGGAGCAGATCAATCGTAGTCAGGCGTTAGCAAGGTT
The DNA here is from genome assembly GCF_031893055.1 of Leptodactylus fuscus. NCBI lineage: Eukaryota > Metazoa > Chordata > Amphibia > Anura > Leptodactylidae > Leptodactylus > Leptodactylus fuscus. The sequence goes on from NC_134268.1 coordinate 144,184,308, forward strand.
CGGTACACAGGAGGAGCAGATCAATCGTAGTCAGGCGTTAGCAAGGTTCGGTACACAGGAGGAGCAGATCAATCGTAGTCAGGCGTTAGCAAGGTTCGGTACACGGTAGGAGCAGATCAATCGTAGTCAGGCGTTAGCAAGGTTCGGTACACGGTAGGAGCAGATCAATCGTAGTCAGGCGTTAGCAAGGTTCGGTACACAAGAGCAGCAAGGCAGTGGTGAGGTTCAGGGCAACAGGAAGCAGACAGCCAGAGTAATCAGGCACAGGATGGAGTGAGCTGTGAGTTTATATAGGACGGGCTAAACTGTGATTGGCCATAGAACAGGTGATCTTAATAAACCAATTACTCCAACAGAAGAGACCAGACAAGGTAAAGCACAGAACAAAACAGGTTTCCAAATAGTGCAATGGTTAAGGCCGCAGAACATAGTCAGGAAGTCATGGGTTCAAGACCCAGTGAGTTCCGTTCGTGACATTACTCCCCCTTCTCCAGGAGCGTCCTCTGGACGGTACTTGGCTTGGCTTTTCTGGATAGCGCTGATGAAATTCTCTTACCAGTTGTGGAGCATGGATGTTGTTTACGGGTTCCCATGAATTGTCTTCAGTACCATACCCTTGCCACTTTATCAAGTACTGTAACTGATTTCGATGAATACGAGAATCCAAAATAGCCTCTACTAGATATTCCTCTTCTCCCTCAACAATAACTGGGTCAGGTGGAGGCAAGTTACGTCCCGGGAATGGATTTTCCACAAAAGGCTTGAGAAGAGAGGAATGAAAAACAGGGTGAATCCGCATAGATTCTGGGAGTTTTAAACGAAATGCTACAGGATTAATTTGAGCCACAATCTCAAAAGGTCCAATAGATTTCTGACCTAGCTTGGCTGAAGGTACCTTGAGCTTCAAATTCCTTGTAGAGAGCCATACCTTATCTCCTATACCAAAGGAAGGAAAAGACTTGCGATGTCTATCAGCAGTCTTCTTATAGCGATCTTGGGCTTCATGCAGAGCGTTTGTCAATTTTTCTTGAACTTGCTTCAAAGTAGACAGTCTGTCGGAGACAGCAGGAACTGAAGAAGAAATTGGAAGGTTGGGAATGAATGTAGGATGGAAATTAACCCAGTCATCCTGGAGGTAACTTGTGTAACACCGCAAATACTGTTCAAGGGTTTGGTTAGTGTGCTCAGTTTGCCCATTAGATTGTGGATGAAAGGCAGAAGATAAGTTTACTTCAATTCCTAGAGTGGCACAAAAACTCTTCCAGAACTTTGAGGTAAATTGTACCCCACGGTCAGAAACTACATTGTCGGGTATGCCATGTAGGCGGAAAACTTCTCGGATGACTAATCCTGCAGTCTCTTCAGCAGAGGGTACCCCCTTTGTTGGTATAAAATGAGCCATTTTGGTCAGACGGTCTACCACTACCAGAATTGTACGCATATCTCTTGAAGATGGTAGTTCAACAATAAAATCCATGGAAACAGAACCCCAAGGACGAGATGGAATAGGAAGGGGTTGAAGTAATCCCACTGGTGAGGATCGAGGGGCCTTATTCCTAGCACAGGTTTGACAGGAAGAAACATACTTCTTTACATCCACTTGATATTTGGGCCACCAAAATGAACGAGACAAAAGTTCTTTGGTTTTTTCGACTCCCATGTGACCTGCGGGTTTAGAGTCATGAACAAGGCGCAGAATTTCTAATCAAGTAGTCTCAGGAACATATACACACTGATCAAGAGTCCAAACCCCATCTCTAAACACCAAATCAATATCTGTGGGGGGATGATTAAGGAAGGGATCTCCATTATAACCTTCTTTGATCTTCTGAAGTATATCCTTGGAAATGATTGCCCCTACAAAATTCTTAGCAGGTAAGATGGTGGTTTCGGATGTGTCATCTTGTGTTATGTCAGAACACATCCGGGATAGGGCGTCTGCTTTTCCATTGCGGGATCCCGGTCTGTAGGAAATAATGAAATTAAATCTTGAAAAAAATAAAGACCATCTAGCCTGTCTACCAGAAAGTCTCTTGGCTGATCTAATAAATTCTAGATTTCGGTGATCTGTAAGAACCTGAACCACATGAGATGCTCCTTCAAGAAGATGCCTCCATTCTGTGAATGCTTTCTTAATTGCAAGTAATTCTTTATTCCCAATGTCATAGTTTCTTTCTGGAGGAGACATCAGGCAAGAAAAAAAAGCACAAGGATGAAGCAACTGTTTATCTCCAACTCTTTGGGACAACACTGCTCCTACTGCTGAATCTGAAGCATCCACTTCAACTATAAATGGAAGGTCTGGATTAGGATGAACTAAGATAGGAGCAGAAGTAAAAAGTGTCTTTAATTGGTTAAATGCTTCGTCGGCACTTGAAGACCATTTAAAAGGAATCCCTTTCTGGGTTAATTTTGTTATCGGACTAATAACTTTTGAGAAATTCCTAATAAATTTGCGGTAGAAGTTTGCAAAGCCGACAAATCTTTGGATCTCCTTGACATTCTTGGGAGAAGGCCAGTCTAAAATAGCTTGGATCTTACTAGGGTCCATGCGCAATCCTTCCGTAGAAATGATGTACCCCAAAAACTGAATTTCTGTCTTTTCAAATTCACATTTTTCCAGTTTAATATATAGTTGGTTCTCTCTTAGACGGCTCAAAACCATGGTAACCTGCTTACGATGTTCTTCAAGGTTCTCAGAGTATATTAATATGTCATCCAAATACGCCACCACAAATTGATCCAGCAGATCTCGGAAGACATCATTAATAAAATGTTGAAAAGTTGCTGGGGCATTGCAAAGTCCAAAAGGCATAACAAGGGATTCAAAATGGCCGTAGCGTGTTCGGAATGCTGTCTTCCACTCGTCCCCAGGTCGTATACGGACAAGATTGTATGCCCCTCGTAGATCCAACTTAGTAAAGATCTTTGCTGACCGTAATCTCTCGAGTAACTCTGGAATAAGCGGAAGAGGATAACGATTTTTAATGGTTATTTGATTTAGTTCTCTGTAGTCAATACAAGGACGTAATGTGCCATCTTTCTTTGGTACAAAGAATATAGGTGCACCTGCCGGAGAAGTGGAATGCCGTATAAATCCTTTGGCCAGATTTTCTTTGATGTACTCATCCAGGACCTTCAGCTCCATCTCTGCAAGTGGATAGATGCGTCCATAATGTATGGATGCGCCTGGTAAAAGTTCAATAGGACAATCATATGTGCGGTGAGGGGGTAGCTGGTCGGCATTCCTTTTGTCACAAACATCTTTAAATTCCTTATAAGGTTCAGGTAATTCGACAGCGATAGTGCTGGATCTTTCAGTAGCTCCCACCTGTGAAAGAATAGGCTGCTTCAGTTGACAATTTTGTTGACAATATTCAGAAGTGAAAGTTACATTTCCTGACTTCCAGTCTACTGAAGGATTGCGGATGCTAAGCCATGGTATGCCCAAAATTACTGGAAATTTTGGTGAAGAGATTAACTGGAAACAAATCCTCTCCTGATGACCGGGATCAATCAATACTTCCAGTTCAGTAGTTTCATGAGTAACCGGACCAGAATTTAAAGGTGACCCATCAACAGTTACTAATTCAACTGGTGAAGATCTTGCACTGTGCTCAATATGATTATCAAATGCAAACTTAATGTCCATAAAATTTCCAGCTGCACCGGAATCCAACATTGCTGTAGTGGACAACTTGTAGGAACCATATGAAAGCTGAACTGGTAAGGTGAAATGAGGTCGGTTAGAGGTCATATTGTCAGGACATGGTGTGGTGGAAAACAGAGGCTGTGTCACCAGACTAAGAGAAGCACAGTGGGGACAAGATTCCAAATTTGGTTGAATCTCAGTTGCCGCAACTGCCCGTTGAGGTTTCTTAGGGCAGTCAAGAACATAATGTCCAGGTTGTCCACAATAAAGGCATAATCTTTCAGCAAGGCGGCGACGTTTTTCAGCAGTTGAAATTGGTCCCCGGATGGCATCTACTTGCATAGGTTCTGGGGCCGAACCTGTTTGAGAAGGTGTCTGCATCTTTGGGAGAAACCGTCCCTCAGGTAAATGAGAGAAGGTGCCTGTATCATAATAACCTCGTCTTTCTCGCTTCCTTTCCAGGAGTCTTTGGTCAATACGGATGCATAACCGTATATACTCCTCAAAGTCAGCTGGAAGATCTACTTTAACAAGTTCATCTTTAACAGATTCAGAAAGTCCTCCATAGAACCGCCATTTTAGTGCAGAGGTGTTCCAGGAAACATCAGAAGCCCAGCGCCGAAACTCTGCAGCATATTCCGCAACAGAGCGTCTTCCCTGGCGAAGATCCCGCAGAGCCCCCTCAGCAGTGGCGCAACGATTGGGGTCATCAAATACTAAGTCCATTGCTGCAAGAAAGTCCTTCAGATTGTCCAAAATCTCATCATCCTGTTCTAAATAAGGTGATGCCCATGCTTGTGCATCGTCTATTAGCAGGGCAATGATGAACACAACTTTGGACCTATCAGTAGGGAACTGTGAGGAATGCGTAGAAAAAATCATCCGGCAATGATTAAGGAATCCTCGGTACAAGTGTCTCTTTCCACCAAATTTTTCTGGTAGTGGAATCCAGTAAACTTGCGAAGTGGCACTGACAGCAGCAGAATTTGCACGCAATTCATTTACTTGTTGTTGTAATTCAGTGACTTGACTTTTCATTTCATTTAATTGTCCTTGAAGGCCATACACAAGGTTATGCAATTCCGAGATCTGGAAGGCATGCTGTGACAAAGCAGACTCCGCCCCTCCGGCCTCCATGTTGGGCCTGATTATTATGTAACGATTCTGGTTATCAGATTTGGAGTCCAAATGGTGGGGCAAATGGTACAGTACTTAAATAGTAATAAATGAAGGATAAGTACCTCAGAAGTAGAAGAAACCGTGGTCAGACGTTAGCAAGGTTCGGTACACGGTAGGAGCAGATCAATCGTAGTCAGGCGTTAGCAAGGTTCGGTACACGGTAGGAGCAGATCAATCGTAGTCAGGCGTTAGCAAGGTTCGGTACACGGTAGGAGCAGATCAATCGTAGTCAGGCGTTAGCAAGGTTCGGTACACAAGAGCAGCAAGGCAGTGGTGAGGTTCAGGGCAACAGGAAGCAGACAGCCAGAATAATCAGGCACAGGATGGAGTGAGCTGTGAGTTTATATAGGACGGGCTAAACTGTGATTGGCCATAGAACAGGTGATCTTAATAAACCAATTACTCCAACAGAAGAGACCAGACAAGGTAAAGCACAGAACAAAACAGGTTTCCAAATAGTGCAATGGTTAAGGCCGCAGAACATAGTCAGGAAGTCATGGGTTCAAGACCCAGTGAATTCCGTTCGTGACAGGAGGCTAATTAGCTTATGAATAAAAACGGGCTCATTCAAAAACTACTGAGTCAATTTACATACAAAAGGTAGGTGTGGAATAGCCTTTCTAAAGGCTATGCAAGTATGTGCTTAGATAAAGATAACTTTTCCCAATGATAGAGCCCCTATAATGAGGCATATTACCTAACAATAAGCAATGTGGCCAATACAGGTAAAGGTACAGGTAGTGTACAAAAACGACTGTCAATCAAAGCTACCCTAGTGCTGAGCTGGTACAATCATTTCTCCAAGCATAATTACGTTGTGGTAGATTATGTCTCAAGTAAACACAAGGTTCATATATACAGTATAATACATAACATATTATAAATTGTAGTTAGGGAAGAGGTTAATATTGGCAAAGGTAACTGTAAATCATGGATAAAATGCTGAATTCACATTTACTGAATGTTGTACAGTGATACATAATGGGATCTCTGATATAAATTTAGCTGTATCTAGTGTTTTTCTTTTTTTAAATGGTCAATGGAAACCAGATGCACTGTTCAGGGTGCATTGGGATTGTCTTTCATATCCTGGAGAAGCTTGGTTGATTGTGAATATATTGGCATTGTTTGCTGGACTGTATGTCATGGCAATATCAGAAAAAAAGTTGTTGGTTACTTTCCACTGGTGAGATTCATACACCACCTGCATGATAAATGATACTTATTGGGATCCCTTATAGGAAATTAACAGTGTTCATTGTTTTGGTCAATGGAAACCAGATGAACTGTTCAGACTGCATTGGGATTGTCTTTAGTAGTAAGTTAGGATTCCTGGAGAAGCTGGGTTGATTCATGCCAAGCAGAATTAAAACAGCCAGCTGGACTGTAAGATTATCTAGGGAGAAAAAGACAAATAGACAGGAGTTATAATGACAGAGAAGGCTGTGTCTACCAACTCAAGTACTAAAATGTCTGCATCACTAGATGATTCTGCTGGTAGACTTACTCAGTCTTAAAGTAACAGCTTAGTGAATACATATAAATATGACCAGCAACTTCTACAACGTACACCGCTGTAAGGTGCTGATACACTTTCAATAGTTGCCAAAATGGTTGAATGGTCATTTGCCCAGCAGCTATACCTCCAGACTCTTCAATGCATATGCATGCCCAGCTTGGCTGAGCTTGTATATATTTTTAAGAGCTCCTTCCAGACACTTCATATAACTTGGGGGAACAAATTATCCCAATACAAACAGCCAGTAGGCCCCACACTTATAATATGAATGGTTCTGCTAAAATCAGCACACATGGCTGATTTTTATATGTATAGAGGTCTTAAAGGGGTTATCCACCTTTTTACATTGAAGACCTATCCTTGAGATAGGCCATCAATTTTAGGATCAGCAGGTGTTCATCTGTAGGTACCTATGCTGGTCAGCTGCTTCTTGGAGCATACAGCTTCCAGCATTGATTCCATTACTGCTCAGTTATTGTACTTTAGTAGTACCATTATGGATACTGCAGTGGTACTCTATAGACCTGGATAGAACACACCAGCAAAGATTTTTAATGAATGAAAAAATAGTGAAATATAAATAAAGGAAAATAATTACGACACACTTCAATATTGTAAAATCCTATTTTACAGGTTATGCTGGTCGAGCCTTTATCAGCAAACTGCAAATAGCTGAATTGATTGTCCTGAATGCAGAAAAAACGATAACAGCTCTAATATAGAGAAGTCAGCTCCCCTCCACAGAACAGTGAATCACGTCATCCATCCTGGATCAGGTAACAGGCAATGTTTGTGTACACAATGGGGAGTAAAAGAAACCCCACATAACAGGCAAATGAGGCAGTATTGCTATAGAAATGTACAGTGGTGCTAAAAAGTTTACACACCCCGACAGATTTTTTGGGTTTTTTTGGCCTTTTTTCAGAGAATAGGAATGATAACACTCATGGTTACTGGTTGCTTGAAGCCATTTATTGTCAAACTTCGGTTTTCTCTTTTTAAATCATAATGACAACCAAAAACATCAAAATGACCCTGTTCAAAAGTTTACATATCCCAGTTCTTAATACCGTTTATTGCCCCCTCTAACATCAATGACTGCTTGAAGTCTTTTGTGGTAGTTGTTTTGTCAGATAGTAAAGCTTCCCATTCTTCTTGGCAAAAATCTCCAGTTCCTGTAAATTCTTGGGCTGTCTTGCATGTCCTGCATGCTTGAGATCTCCCCAGAGTGGCTCAATGATATTGAGGTTAGGAGACTGAGATGGCCACTCCAGAGCCTTCACTTTCTTCTGCTGTAGCCAATGACAGGTCGACTTGGCCTTGTGTTTTGGATCATTCTCATGTTGGAAAGTCCAAGTATATCCCATGCGCAGCTTCCTGGCTGATGAGTGCAAATTTGCATCCAGTATTTGCTGATAACATGCTGCATTCATTTTTCCTTCAACTTTGACCAAGTTTCCAGTGCCTTTGAAGCTCACACAGCCCCACATCAGTAGTAGGAATGTTGGTGTTCCTTTCATCATAGGCCTTGTTGATTCCTCTACGGTTGTGGCCAAAAAGTTTGATTTTTGTCTCATCATTTCAAATGACCTTGTTCCAGAAGTTTTGAGGCTGGTCTCTTGCTGTTAGGTGTGTTGAAGGTGAGATTCTTTGTGGCATTTGCGCAGTAATGGTTTTCTTCTGCCAACTCTACCATGCAGCCCATTTTTCTTCAAGTACCTCCTTATTGTGCACCTTGAAATAGTATTCACACTGATAGTTTTCAGATAGTCCTGTATTTCAGCTGATGTTATGTGTGGGGTTTTCCTTTGCATCCCGAACAATTTTCTGGGCAGTTGTGGCTGAAATTTTGGTCGGGCTACCTGACCGTAGCTTGCTTTTTACAGAACCCCTAAGTTTCCATGTGAACACTGCTGACTTGCATTATTGATTCCTTGGATATCTTTTTGTATCTCTTTCCTGTTTTATACAGTTTAACTGCCTTTTTGCCATAGATCCATGGACAACCATGCCAACTTCTGAGCATGTTATCAGGCTGAAGTCACCAGGGTACAGTGTTGGCCAAAAGTATTGGCACCCCTGCAATTCTGTCAATAATACTTGTTTCCTTCCAGAAAATGATTGTAAATACAAACTCTTTGGTATTAATATCTTCATTTATTTTGCTTGCAATGAAAAAACACAAAAGAGAATGAAAAAAAAAAGTCAAATCATTGATCATTTTACACAAAACTCCAAAAATGGGCCAGACAAAAGTATCGACACCCTGAGCCTAATACTTGATAAGTAAATTAATAATATCATATTCACTAATGTATAACTGACCTGAGAAGGGTTAAATCTATGTAAATATGTAACTTTGCTTTGCTCTGACACAAATTCTCTTCAAGTGTGTTGCCTTATGGACATATTCGTACATTACTTTGCTATGTAAAGTATTTACCAAATGTGATGATGTTGAACAAATAAAAATAAATAATTTAATAATGACGAATTATAAATTCTGGGATACCATTAATATTCTCACATGCTGCCAGCACATAAGAAAACTATGCCGGAATATATATCATCTAGCAAAGTAGTAAGGTGAGGAGAAAAATCACTTGCTGCTCCCTCCACTCTGGGACCCTGGCAGAAACAGCTACACATGGAATGATTTGCTATGACAGCTCTAACAGAGAACATAAAATAAGGCTTCTGGCTATAGTAAATGTAGCAGAAGTCAGAGTCCCAGTGCTTTTATGAATATGTTTTTTATTAGTTACTTTCTCCCAACAGTAGTTTTCAGTAATTACCTATATTTAACAACACAGAAAATCTCTATGAGAGAAATTGCTTACATATGATATAATCACAATTTCATTTCAAAGAGGAATTTTAAGTAGGCATTACATAATGTAAATAACCTGCACTCAACTATGTCATTAAGTAGAATTCACTTCTTAACAAGTGTGCAATTACTTAGTCCCATAGAAGAAATAACAGCATTGCTTATTTCATCTCGTCTTGCGTAAATTCATTCCTGTGTGTGGCCCACGTGTAAGATATCACTCATAGTGCAACCAATACAAATATTGATCAGGAAACTGATGTTTTGTTGTAGTATGGTTGAATACTGGTGTCTGGCCAGTCTTTAGTATATAAATATGTGGAAGAACTGAGGTCTATTGTGAAATCTGTAACATTGCCTCTCACTTAGCTTTTGTAATTTATGATGTCTTCTTTTATAGAATAGTTGTTTTTTTTCTCAGATATCTCTATATTTCTCTAAACCCGTCCGGCTCTCTCTGTACTATTCCGTCTTACTGAGAATATAGTTCACAATTTTGATGCCGCAGGCACAGGAGCTGTGTCTGCAGAATAACTTTCTGCTCTTGAATGGATTATACAGCCAAGACCCAGGACTAGCCAGTCAGAAAATAGTCCAATAGCTTAACCCCTTAGATGCTGTTATGAGCAGCAATCATGACATCAGGGTTGTTAGGGGGCAAGATCACCCCACCTACAACCCCACAAATCCCCCACAATATCTGAGGGGCTGCCATGGCAGCCAAGAGGCCATTCAATGGCTTCCTTACTGCCTTTTCCTACTGTACATAAGTATATTATGTGCAATGTCCTGCAATACAATTGCAGGACATTGCACGGGCATCAGAAGATAACAGGTTCAAGTCCCAGGGAAAAAATAAAAAAAAAGTTAAAAAAAAGTATAAAAGAAGGTGTAAAATAATAATAATAAAATTTAAAAATCCAATTTATAGCTCAAAAATGCAAATTAAAAGCTGCAAAAATGTATTTCTGTTGCCTCACTTCTCAAAAAGTCATATATATCAAAAATTGGTTCCAAACAAAATTACTATCCCCACAAATTGTAGCACTGCAACCTTAGTGTCATATGAAAGATGAGACTCTCCTCTTTCATAAAACACCAGAGACGAATTTCTACTTTTTACAATGCCCAAGATATTTTTCAGACAATAAGACGCACTGGACTATAAGACGCACCTATGTTTTAGAGGAGGAAAATAAGGGGAAAAAAAATTTAAAGCAAAAAATGGAAAATATTTAATATATGGGAGCTGTAGTTTTGCAACAGCTGCAAGGCCTCATTGACAGGTGACCCTGCAGCTGTACGGGGATGCATAGAGTGTTTTTTTGCGGGGCCAAATGTACTTTTTAGTTATAGCATTTTGGGAAATTTCTATTGCTTAGATCACCTTTTATTTAAATCAGAGTCAAAAACGTGAAAAACCCCCCAGCGGTTTGGTGCTTTTGATTTTGACGTTCACCGTACAGGAGAAATATTAGTAGACCGGGCATTTTCGGACACAAGGATACCTAATGTGTATGTGTTTCACAGCAATTTTCTACTTTTATATGTGTTCTAGAGAAAGGAGGTAATTTAAAAGTTTTATTTACTTTATTTTTTTAATTATTATTTTTTATTATTTTATTAGCCCCCCCCCCAGGGGGCTTGAACCTGCAATCATTGTAATACAGTAATACGTTCAGGTTTCCGTACTTCGGGTCTGCTGGGGACATGAAAAAAAAAAAACTGCTTAAAAATCAGTTACGGTTCTGCGGACCACATAATCTATAATCTGCCCAGTTTCCGTCTGAAAAATATGGAGAGAACGGACTTTTCTCTCCACATTTTTCTTCAGGCAGAATGGGCGACAGAATCCCCCAATGGGGACTGATCACTGGTGTGAATCCAGTCTTACTCAGTGAGAAGCAGGAACAGCTCTCAATAGAGAAGCCAGGGAAAGAATAGAGAAATGCAGGTTTTAACAGAAAGGAGGCAAAATTTGTTAATAAAGTATATGAAAAAATTTAGGAATGACACAAATGCAGTCAGAAAATGCAGTGTTTAAACAGTCCCCCCACAACTGCTTTAGCACAATTACTTATATGCACTCCATTGATGTCCGAATCAACCGGTATTTGCTGCCGTGAGCATTGTGGTGGTACTGGTGGGGTTGTTGTACGATGAGTACGCAGATGGCCTGACTACTCACAGAACTCCGATGATCAGTCAGTCAGGAGGCTAATGTAGTGGACCGATCAGAGGAAGGTTAGTGCAGTCAATCCGAACCTTTTACTTTCTATCTAAATATACCATGCATATTTATGCCATATTATTCATGCAATTGTTTGTTTCAGGCGTTGCTTATTTTACACTGGGGTACTATACTGGTGATAATTGTTTGTGTTCTCTGTGTTATCTCTCACCCATCTTTTACTTAGACTTTTTTCCTGGACAATCATCTACTGCTTAGACTGTGTTTTTATCCTGGACTGCCTGTCTGCCTGCTATTGTATGTGTGTTTGCTGTGCACCTGACCCTGAGTTTGGTTTTCCCATGGCTGTGTCCACTACTTCATTACGATTCAGTTATCTATTATTCTAAATATAAGTATACAGATAGGTCCAGAAATCAAGAAATATTCGGATGCAATCTTGATGATTTGGGTCCGCATGCAATCACATTAGATTTGAAATGAAACATAAAATACATTTGAAGTGTATACTTTCAGGTTTAATTCAAGGGTTTGAACAAAAATATGATGTGAAATGCTTCGGAATTGCAATCATTTATCTACAAAGCCTCCTCTATTTAGGGGCTCAAAAGTTTTTGGTCATTGTCCATCAGTACTGTGAAGTGCCATCCCATAAACTTTGCTGCAGTAGTTTGAACCTGAGCAGAAAGTATATCGCTCTACACTTCAGAATTTATCTGGCTGCTTCTGTCTTCTGTCAAATCATGAATAAACACTAGTGACCCAGTGCCATTGGATGCCGCTTATGCCCATGCCATCACACTGCCTTCACCATGTTATACAGAGGATGTGGTGTGCTTGGATCGTGGGCCGTTTCAAGCACTTTCCATACATTTTTGTCCCCATCATTCTGGTACAGGTTGATCTTAGTTACATCTGTTCAAAGAATTCTGTTCCAGAACTGGGCTTCCTCTTTAGATATTCATTTGCAAAGTCTAAGGGTGCGTTCACACAGAGTAACGTGCCGCGTGATGTGGCACGTATACGGCATGTGAGACTTTGAGCGCCGTAAATGCTCCATGTAAACGCTCCGTGTGAACGCACCCTAAGATGGCCTTTCTATTTTTGATGCTTATTAATGGTTGACACTTCGCGGGGAACCCTCTGTTTTTGCTCTCATGAAGTCGAGGTAAGGTGAGTAGAAATATATATAGAAATATAGCTGGCCAATAAAGGCTGCTCCCTTTAACATCATGCACGACCTTCCAAGAGGCTTTTGTTTTGTAATGATGCTGGGATTATTACCAGGTATAGTCTCTCAACCGAGGACGGCCATTTCGATGTTATTGCATCTCGTCAGCCCGGTGGGCCATATCACTGAGATTCTGTCTTCCTAATTACATCAGGGAAGACAGGCTTGCACATTCCAGTGAGCGCCCTCTATTGGTTTGCAACACTGAGGCACCTGACTTCCTAATTACATCATGGAAGACAGATTTGCATATTCTTCCCATATATAATTTAATAAGATTTTGCTCTAAAGTCCCCACGGCTTTAAAGTGGTGGCATGGGTACATTCATGGTGGCAGCTTTGTGTGTACATGTGTGATTGTAAGGGTCACTCCACCCCTAGTGTGACAGGCGAGCTGGAAGGGAGTGTGGAAGCAGAGCACCGCTTTTTATTGGATGTATTATGTGGTGTGTAAGGTAAATAGATACCCCACTGAATTGGTATACAGTGAGTGGGTATATCTGGGTGCGAGACCTTCGATCCCTGACATCCTGCGCAGACATCAGCGCCATTGCTGATTTAATTAATATAATTAATAAGACTGAATGATTGCTATTAATGGATACATTCCAAAACTATTTTCCATATATATATATATATATATATATATATATATATATAGTATTAAATAGTACGCAGGTACGTATTATGTAGTGGTTTACATCCTAAAACTTTCTCTCCATCTCATAGGTCAAGCCCCATCATGAAGAAGGGAAAAACTAAGGTGTGTAAGCAGAAACCAGAGGAAGTAATGGATTTATTACTACCATAGCATATGAAACATAAGTGACATTCCAGAATATAACACATAGTTCCTAAAAATAATTTATGGGGTCTTATTGGGGGTAGATAGTAACCTGAGGGTGAGAAAACACATAGTCAAGATGAAAAACATAAGGATTGTGTATTAGTGGCTGACATCATTGTATTGGAACATGGTCTCTGTCCGATGCTGTCATCTCCTAGAGGCACTTAATTTTAATGCTGATATTTCACAGCACAAACTAAACAAAATAGATATAAAATTTTATTTTGTTTGAGTTTTGGAACAAATGAAGCACTAATGAAAAAGTAAAACTAATGGAAAATTATACATTTTCAGGTACAAGTGCATGATAAACAGTATATAAGAAGTGTACCTAGATATATTTCCATGTTTCAATAACTATTAGCTTCGGTAATAAACCATTTGTGAAGAAACTTTACTTCAGAATAAATGTGCTTGATCTATTGAGGCAAGGAATTTACAAGAGCACTGAAGGTTTCTTGTGGTTCTGTATTTGCCACCAAACTGTTAGCAACTCCATGGCCCAAGTAGACAGATTCTAGCATGGGGTCAGAGACCTATACATAGCTCGATATGCAGCAAGCCTGACACATTGTGTGTTCTAACATCTGTCTATTATAGCCAACGTTAACTTTTTAGCAATATCTACCTCCTTAGCTATTCTGTGGGACCTGACCAGGTGGACTATCCTTGTATCCTTGGCTCCAAATGTGAATCAGTAAGCCAAGCGCAGCCATGAGTTCTATTACGCTTGGTTGTCTTTTTTTGTCATTTTCTGGTATTTGCTAATCATTGTCCATACCCAAGGAAAACACCACAAAACCAATTGCTTCAGAAATGTTAGAATCCGTTGTTTCTAGTGGGACCTTGTAAAAATCTTAGCTCCTCATGCTTCGGAAACATCAACCTTAAAGGGGTATTCCCATGTGCATAATTATTTTAAAATTTGTAGATAATTAAAAGTGAAACATTTTGCAGTTTTAAAGATTTTCCAAGATTACCAAAATTTCACTTGGGATCTCCAGCGTTTCTCCTCACCTGTATTTCCATTTGGCACCCTTGGCTCCTACACTTTTGATTATATCTGTAGGTGTATGATTGGTGACGTCTCTATATCTTCAAAACCTTATTCACTTCCTTCAAACAATTGATGCCTATTTACTGTATGTGATTATTGCATATTTGATGTCTGCTTACTGTTATAGGGATTTGTGCTTGTGTCTGAGCCAGAGCTTCTCTTAGGGAAGGGGTGGATTTGGTATCACTGCTGCTTTTTGCAGCATTTATTTATTGTTTCTTCACCTTATCATACTTAATATTTACTGGTCGTTTGTATTTTGCATTAAAGGGAATCTACATTAAAATGTTATTTTTTTGTCCCTAACACGCACATAGGAATAGCCTTAATGAAGGCTATTCCCTGTCGTCAAACAGCAGCACAAGTGGGGTATTTTGCCCCTGTGTGCTGGTAGGACAGATGGAATTTTTAATTCATTAACCAGCACAACCTGGCCCTATAAGAGGGCACAAGGACCTCCCACCTTCGTGGTTTTTTCTGTCCTGTGATGGTGGGACAGGTGGAGGAGGCCTGTGTGGTCTCCTGTATGGTTTGGAAGAAGGTGTTTGCAAACCTTCTCTTCTTTTCCTTTTTCTTTCTTTCGGAGAAAGATTGAGGATTATATTGCAGTCATATTTTCAGTGCTGCAGTTTGATTCATTGCCAGCAGTAAGGTAAGGTGAATCCCCTTTCAGCTTTTCCTTTTGTTTTAGTGCAGCTTGCACTAATATCTATTACTGTGGTTGTTCTGTCAACTCAGAGTTTGTCCCCTCCTGAGTGCCTAACGGTGCATTCGACCCGGGCGGTGTCTTCATCTTGGGCGGAGAGGTCGGCAGTTCCATTAGAGCACATCTGTGCGGCCGCCTCTTGGTCCTCTCCCCTCACCTTTGTAAGGCATTACCGCCTAAACTCCCGTGTCTGTCGCGACGACTTTGGACAGTCAATCCTGACCTCTATGGGCCATGGAAACCCTCCCTGAGTGGGGGGATTACTTGCTACCTCCCCACTTGTGCTGCTGTTTGACGACAGGGCAGCTGAGATTATAAAGGATAATCTGTTTTCCCTTAGTCATAACAGCAGCACAAGGCTCCCTCCCTATTACTTTTTGTAAATTATTGTTATGTGTGTTGTATAGATTATGTACTCTTGTATTAACACGCAGGTGGGAGGTCCTTGTGCCCTCTTATAGGGCCAGGTTGTGCTGGTTAATGAATTAAAAATTCCATCTGTCCTACCAGCACACAGGGGCAGAATACCCCACTTGTGCTGCTGTTATGACTAAGGGAAAACAGATTATCCTTTATAACCTCAGCTTCTTCTCCTACCTTTAGATGTCTTCTCCGCGCTGCCGTACGGTAGAAATCCTGGTTTTCTTCTGTATGCAAATGAGTTCTCTCGCAGCATTGGGGCAGTCCCCAGCGCTCAAACATCACTGGGGGCGTCCCCGGTGCTGCGAGAGATCTCTCCAGCGCCGCCTCTATCTTCGCCTGGAACGGTCTCTCCCTGTGTCTTCTTCTGGCGCTTGCTTCAAACTTCTAGGCATATGCAGTCGGATCTGCCATAGGGCCTCAGGCAGAACCGACTGTGCATGAACATGGTAATTTTTCTGTGGCCGCTTACAAAGTAAACTGGTGTAAGCGGCCATTTTTCTCGTGGTGGTAACTAAGTCTAATAATAGACTGAAATTTGAGTTCTCTTTACAGAAGTCACCTATTATATCACAGATAGGATCACAATAGAAGATAAATGCTCTATAAATAACACCACTGACTCATTGCTAAATCCACTACTGAGGATAGATGATGTCACAGCTTATCTACTCTCCCTCCCTGCCTAGAGCATGCCTAGAAAACGTACCCATAAACGATAAGGCTGAGGGCCCACATTACAGAAAAGTTACTTTTTACGTTGCAGATTTTGCTGCGGTTTATTTGAGCTAAAGCCAGGAGTGTAAGAACTTCAATTATATTGCTCACTCATGTTGTAGCCACTACTGGGTTTGGCTCAAAAATACGCTAAAAATAAGCAAAAAAAAAGCTACTTTTTCACAGCAATCTTGCTTTCACGGGGCACCTGTTTTCATGGATTGGGATCCACAAAAACGGTCAAAAAATAGGACATGAACTGAATGAATTGTACCCATTGATTGACATTGAAATTAATGTTGCGATGTGACATCTATCTAAAGACCAGACATGTACGTATAAATCTACACTATGTAAAAATAGCTTTATTTATCCCGTATGGTAAACATTGTAAAAAAAATATAACCTGTATGGGGCCACACGGCTCAGTGGTTAGCATTGCAGCCTTGCAGTGCTGGAGTCCTGGTGTTCAAATCCCGCCATGGGCAAAAAAAAAACCATCTGCAAGGAGTTTGTATGTTCTCCCCGTGTGTGCATGGAATTCCATCCCATACTCCAAAAAAGACATACTGATAGGAAAAAAATGTACATTGTGAGCTCTGTGGGGCTCACAATCTACATTTAAAAAAAAAAAATAAAAAATATATATATATACATATATATATATATATATATATATATATATATAACCTGCAATGCGTAAGATAATGCTTTCCCCAAAAAATAGCAATAAAAAGTGATAAAAAGAATCATACATACCAAACATTAGTACAAATAAAAAGTACAACTTGCCCTGCAAATAAAAAGCCTTTACATATCTCCATCAACAAAATAGTAAAAAGTTATAGTCGTCAGAATATGGTGACCCCAGGAAAATTGTTCATTCATTTTCAAAAAGTGACGTTTTATTTGTGAAAGTGGTAAAACATAATAAAGCCAATATAGATATGGTATCGCCTTAATCGTATTGACTAGAGATGAGCGAACACTAAAATGTTCGAGGTTCGAAATTCGATTCGAACAGCCGCTCAATGTTCGTGTGTTCGAACGGGTTTCGAACCCCATTATAGTCTATGGGGAACAGATACTCGTTAAGGGGGAAACCCAAATCCGTGTCTGGAGGGTCACCAAGTCCACTATGACACCCCAGGAAATGATGCCAACACCTCTGGAATGACACTGGGACAGCAGGGGAAGCATGTCTGGGGGCATCTAACACACCAAAGACCCTCTATTACCCCAACATCACAGCCTAACAACTACACACTTTACACACTCAATACCACCTCTCTGACAGTAGGAAAACACCTTGAAACATGTGTATTTGGCACTTGCAGTGAGGAGAGCTTGTCACCAGCAGTGAATTTGGCCCTTGTAGTAAGTTGAGGTTGGCACCAACATTTGTTTTGAAAATCAGGGTGGATTGAGCCTCTAACCAGCAGAGTTTGGGCAAATTCATGGTGGAGGGAGCCTCTAAAAACCCCAGTTTGGACCAATTCATGGTGGAGGGAGACTCTAAAAACCCCAGTTTGGACCAATTCATGGTGGAGGGAGACTCTAAAAACCCCAGTTTGGACCAATTCATGGTGGAGGGAGCCTCTAAAAACCCCAGTTTGGACCAATTCATGGTGGAGGGAGCCTCTAACCAGCCCAGTTTGGACCAATTAATGGTGGAGGGAGCCTCTAAACAGCCAAGTTTTGGGAAATTCATGGTGGAGGGAGCCTCTAACCAGCCCAGTTTGGACCAATTCATGGTGGAGGGAGCCTCTAAACAGCCCAGTTTGGGCAAATTCATGGTGGAGGGAGCCTCTAACCAGCCCAGTTTGGACCAATTAATGGTGGAGGGAGCCTCTAAACAGCCCAGTTTGGACCAATTAATGGTGGAGGGAGCCTCTAACCAGCCCAGTTTGGACCAATTAATGGTGGAGGGAGCCTCTAACCAGCCCAGTTTGGACCAATTAATGGTGGAGGGAGCCTCTAACCAGCCCAGTTTGGACCAATTAATGGTGGAGGGAGCCTCTAAACAGCCAAGTTTTGGGAAATTCATGGTGGAGGGAGCCTCTAACCAGCCCAGTTTGGACCAATTCATGGTGGAGGGAGCCTCTAAACAGCCCAGTTTGGGCAAATTCATGGTGGAGGGAGCCTCTAAAAAACCCAGTTTGGACCAATTCATGGTGGAGGGAGCCTCTAATTAGCCCAGTTTGGACCAATTAATTGTGGAGGGAGCCTCTAACCAGCCCAGTTTGGACCAATTAATGGTGGAGGGAGCCTCTAACCACCCCAGTTTGGGCAAATTCATGGTGGAGGGAGCCTCTAACCAGCCCAGTTTGGACCAATTAATGGTGGAGGGAGCCTCTAAACAGCCAAGTTTTGGGAAATTCATGGTGGAGGGAGCCTCTAACCAGCCCAGTTTGGGCAAATTCATGGTGGAGGGAGCCTCTAACCAGCCCAGTTTGGACCAATTAATGGTGGAGGGAGCCTCTAACCAGCCCAGTTTGGACCAATTAATGGTGGAGGGAGCCTCTAAACAGCCAAGTTTTGGGAAATTCATGGTGGAGGGAGCCTCTAACCAGCCCAGTTTGGACCAATTCATGGTGGAGGGAGCCTCTAAACAGCCCAGTTTGGGCAAATTCATGGTGGAGGGAGCCTCTAAAAAACCCAGTTTGGACCAATTCATGGTGGAGGGAGCCTCTAATTAGCCCAGTTTGGACCAATTAATTGTGGAGGGAGCCTCTAACCAGCCCAGTTTGGACCAATTAATGGTGGAGGGAGCCTCTAACCACCCCAGTTTGGACCAATTCATGGTGGAGGGAGCCTCTAACCAGCCCAGTTTGGACCAATTAATGGTGGAGGGAGCCTCTAAACAGCCAAGTTTTGGGAAATTCATGGTGGAGGGAGCCTCTAACCAGCCCAGTTTGGACCAATTCATGGTGGAGGGAGCCTCTAAACAGCCCAGTTTGGGCAAATTCATGGTGGAGGGAGCCTCTAACCAGCCCAGTTTGGACCAATTAATGGTGGAGGGAGCCTCTAAACAGCCAAGTTTTGGGAAATTCATGGTGGAGGGAGCCTCTAACCAGCCCAGTTTGGACCAATTCATGGTGGAGGGAGCCTCTAAACAGCCAAGTTTTGGGAAATTCATGGTGGAGGGAGCCTCTAAAAAACCCAGTTTGGACCAATTCATGGTGGAGGGAGCCTCTAATTAGCCCAGTTTGGACCAATTAATTGTGGAGGGAGCCTCTAACCAGCCCAGTTTGGACCAATTAATGGTGGAGGGAGCCTCTAACCACCCCAGTTTGGGCAAATTCATGGTGGAGGGAGCCTCTAACCAGCCCAGTTTGGACCAATTAATGGTGGAGGGAGCCTCTAAACAGCCAAGTTTTGGGAAATTCATGGTGGAGGGAGCCTCTAACCAGCCCAGTTTGGACCAATTCATGGTGGAGGGAGCCTCTAAACAGCCCAGTTTGGGCAAATTCATGGTGGAGGGAGCCTCTAAACAGCCCAGTTTGGGCAAATTCATGGTGGAGGGAGCCTCTAACCAGCCCAGTTTGGACCAATTAATGGTGGAGGGAGCCTCTAAACAGCCAAGTTTTGGGAAATTCATGGTGGAGGGAGCCTCTAACCAGCCCAGTTTGGACCAATTCATGGTGGAGGGAGCCTCTAACCAGCCCAGTTTGGACCAATTAATGGTGGAGGGAGCCTCTAACCAGCCCAGTTTGGACCAATTAATGGTGGAGGGAGCCTCTAAACAGCCAAGTTTTGGGAAATTCATGGTGGAGGGAGCCTCTAACCAGCCCAGTTTGGACCAATTCATGGTGGAGGGAGCCTCTAAACAGCCCAGTTTGGGCAAATTCATGGTGGAGGGAGCCTCTAAAAAACCCAGTTTGGACCAATTCATGGTGGAGGGAGCCTCTAATTAGCCCAGTTTGGACCAATTAATTGTGGAGGGAGCCTCTAACCAGCCCAGTTTGGACCAATTAATGGTGGAGGGAGCCTCTAAAAAACCCAGTTTGGACCAATTCATGGTGGAGGGAGCCTCTAATTAGCCCAGTTTGGACCAATTAATTGTGGAGGGAGCCTCTAACCAGCCCAGTTTGGACCAATTAATGGTGGAGGGAGCCTCTAACCACCCCAGTTTGGACCAATTCATGGTGGAGGGAGCCTCTAACCACCCCAGTTTGGACCAATTCATGGTGGAGGGAGCCTCTAAACAGCCCAGTTTGGGCAAATTCATGGTGGAGGGAGCCTCTAACCAGCCCAGTTTGGACCAATTAATGGTGGAGGGAGCCTCTAAACAGCCCAGTTTGGGCAAATTCATGGTGGAGGGAGCCTCTAACCAGCCCAGTTTGGACCAATTAATGGTGGAGGGAGCCTCTAAACAGCCAAGTTTTGGGAAATTCATGGTGGAGGGAGCCTCTAACCAGCCCAGTTTGGACCAATTAATGGTGGAGGGAGCCTCTAACCACCCCAGTTTGGGCAAATTCATGGTGGAGGGAGCCTCTAACCAGCCCAGTTTGGACCAATTAATGGTGGAGGGAGCCTCTAAACAGCCCAGTTTGGGCAAATTCATGGTGGAGGGAGCCTCTAAACAGCCAAGTTTTGGGAAATTCATGGTGGAGGGAGCCTCTAACCAGCCCAGTTTGGACCAATTCATGGTGGAGGGAGCCTCTAAACAGCCCAGTTTGGGCAAATTCATGGTGGAGGGAGCCTCTAAAAAACCCAGTTTGGACCAATTCATGGTGGAGGGAGCCTCTAATTAGCCCAGTTTGGACCAATTAATTGTGGAGGGAGCCTCTAACCAGCCCAGTTTGGACCAATTAATGGTGGAGGGAGCCTCTAAAAAACCCAGTTTGGACCAATTCATGGTGGAGGGAGCCTCTAATTAGCCCAGTTTGGACCAATTAATTGTGGAGGGAGCCTCTAACCAGCCCAGTTTGGACCAATTAATGGTGGAGGGAGCCTCTAACCACCCCAGTTTGGACCAATTCATGGTGGAGGGAGCCTCTAACCACCCCAGTTTGGACCAATTCATGGTGGAGGGAGCCTCTAAACAGCCCAGTTTGGGCAAATTCATGGTGGAGGGAGCCTCTAACCAGCAGAGTTGGTGGAAATCAGGGTGGAGGGAGCCTCTAACCAGCAGAGTTGGGGGAAATCAGGGTGGAGGGAGCCTAGTATTAGCAGAATTGTGCAACGCTTATGGTGGATGAGTATGAGGATGCGGAGGAATTGGAGAGGTTGAGTACAGACATGGAGTTTCATGTTGGGGTGCTTTACACAGGTGGGCACAAAAATGACGGCTCTACCCAGTGGTGGTTCATTTTTATCAAAGTGAGCCGGTCGGCACTCTCAGCTGACAGACGGGTGCGCTTGTCAGTGATGATGCCACCGGCTGCACTGAACACCCTCTCAGATAGGACGCTGGCGGCAGGACAGGACAGCACCTCCAAGGCATATAGGGCAAGTTCAAGCCACAGGTCCAACTTCGACACCCAATACGTGTAGGGCGCAGAGGGGTCGGAGAGGACAGGGCTGTGGTCGGAAAGGTATTCCCGCAACATGCGCCTATACTTCTCACGCCTGGTGACACTAGGACCCTCCGTGGCGGCACTTTGGCGAGGGGGTGCCATCAAGGTGTCCCAGACCTTAGACAGTGTGCCCCTCGTTTGTGTGGACCGGTGAGAACTTGGTTGCCTACTGGAGGAACTGCCCTCCCTGCCGCCAACGTCACATGCTGGAAACATCTCCATCATATTCTGCACCAATTGCCTGTGGCAAGCATTGATGCGATTGGCCCTCCCCTCTACCGGAATAAAAGACGAGATGTTGTTTTTATACCGGGGGTCAAGGATAGCAAAGATCCAGTACTGGTTGTCCTCCATGATTTTGACAATACGCTTGTCGGTTGTAAAGCACCCCAACATGAACTCAGCCATGTCTGCCACAGTGTTAGTTGGCATGACTCCTCTGGCCCCACCGGAAAGTTCAATCTCCATTTCCTCCTCATCCTCCATGTCTACCCATCCGCGCTGCAACAATGGGACGATTCGAAGTTGCCCGGAAGCCTCCTGTATCACCATCACATCATCGGACAACTCTTCTTCCTCCTCCTCCTCCTCTTCCTCCTCCATTAAACGCAGTGAAGCGGACAGATGTGTGGACCTACTCTCCAGCTGTGACGGATCGGATGCTATCCCTAACTCCTCTGTGTGATCTGAGTTATCCCTGATGTCAATCAGGGATTCTCTCAGAACACACAAGAGCGGGATTGTAAGGCTCACCATCGCATCCTCAGAGCTCACCCTCCTTGTGGACTCCTCAAAGACCCGTAGGATGTCACAAAGGTCTCTCATCCATGGCCACTCATGGATGTGAAACTGAGGCAGCTGACTTTGTGGCACCCTAGGGTTTTGTAGCTGGTATTCCATCAAAGGTCTCTGCTGCTCAACCACTCTATTCAACATCTGAAACGTTGAGTTCCAGCGTGTGGGGACGTCGCACAAAAGCCGGTGTTGTGGCACATGCAGGCGTTGCTGGAGAGATTTTAAGCTAGCAGCGGCTACTGTCGACTTGCGAAAGTGGGCGCACATGCGCCGCACTTTCACCAGTAGCTCTGGAACATTGGGGTAGCTCTTTAGGAAACGTTGCACCACTAGGTTGAAGACGTGGGCCAGGCATGGAACATGTTGGAGTCCGGCAAGCTCCAGAGCTGCTACCAGGTTCCGGCCGTTATCACAAACGACCATGCCTGGGCCCAGGTGCAGCGGCTCAAACCATATTGCCGTCTCATCGAGGAGGGCATCCCTCACCTCGGAGGCAGTGTGCTGTCTGTCCCCCAAGCTGATCAGCTTCAGCACAGCCTGCTGACGTCTACCAACGCCAGTGCTGCAACGTTTCCAACTCGTAGCTGGGGTCAATCTAACAGCGGAGGAGGAGGCGGTGGCGGAGGAGGAGGCGGTGGCGGAGGAGGAGGCGGTAGAGGAGGAGGAGGAGGGGGGTGTTCTTCTCGTGTCCCTGCCAGGAATGTTAGGCGGGGAGACGAGGTACACCGGGCCAGTTTGGGAAGCAGTCCCAGCCTCAACTACATTCACCCAGTGTGCCGTCAGTGAAATGTAGCGTCCCTGTCCGCATGCACTTGTCCACGCGTCGGTGGTCAAGTGGACCTTTGTGCAAAGCGCGGAACTAAGGGCCCGCCTGATGTTGAGTGACACGTGCTGGTGCAAGGCGGGGACGGCACACCGGGAGAAGTAGTGACGGCTAGGGACGGCATAGCGAGGTGCCGCAGTTGCCATCAGGTCCAGGAAGGCGGGAGTTTCAACAAGCCGGAACGCCAACATCTCCTGGGCCAGCAGTTTAGCGATGTTGGCGTTCAAGGCTTGCGCGTGTGGGTGGTTAGCAGTGTATTTCTGCCGCCGCTCCAATGTCTGAGAGATGGTGGGTTGTTGTAAAGAAACGCCTGATGGTGCCTTTGATGGTGCAGGAGAAGGAGATAAGACAGGACCAGGGGAGGATGAGGTAGAAGTCAACAAAGTGGCGGAGGCAGATGAAGTGGTGTCCTGGCTCGTCCTCTGGAGTGCATCGCCAGCACAGTCAGCAGTGGCAGTGGCAGAGGCAGAGGCAGAGGCAGTGGCAGTGGCGTGAACGGCAGTCGGCCTTTGTCCTGCCGTTGCTGCCTGCCACTGATTCCAGTGCTTGGATTCCAAATGACGGCGCATTGAAGTGGTGGACAGGTTGCTCTTCTCAGAGCCCCTAATCAATTTCGAGAGGCAAATTGTGCAGACAACACTATATCTGTCCTCGGCGCATTCCTTGAAAAAACTCCACACCTTCGAGAAACGTGCCCTCGAGGTGGGAGTTTTTCGGGGCTGGGTACGAACTGGAACATCTTGGGAGATTCCGGGTGTGGCCTGGCTTCGCCTAAGCTGCTGACCTCTGCCTCTGCCTCTAGCTACCCTTTTTGGTGCTGCACCTGCCTCAACATCCACACTACTTTCCCCGCTTGACATCCCCCCTGTCCAGGTCGGGTCAGTGTCCTCATCATCCACCACTTCCTCTTCCAACTCCTGTCTCATCTCCTCCTCCCGCACAATGCGCCGGTCAACTGGATGCCCTGACGGCAACTGCGTCACATCATCGTCGATGAGGGTGGGTTGCTGGTCATCCACCACCAAATCGAACGGAGATGGAGGAGACTCTAGTGTTTGAGCATCTGGATACAGATGCTCCTCTGTTAGGTTCGTGGAATCGTGACGTGGAGAGGCAGGTTGAGGGACAATGAAAGGAGCGGAGAACAGCTCTGGGGAGCAGGGACAGTTTGGGTTATTGTTCTGTAAAGCTTCGGAATTTTGGGAGGAAGGAAGACAAGACTGTTGGGTAATAGGAGGAGAGGAGGCAGAGTCTGACTGGCTGCTGGACAATGTGCTGTAAGCGTTCTCTGACAGCCATTGCAAGACCTGTTCCTGGTTCTCGGGCCTACTAAGGTTTGTACCCTGCAGTTTAGTTAATGTGGCAAGCAACCCTGGCACTGTGGAGTGGCGCAATGCTTGCTGCCCCACAGGAGTAGGCACGGGACGCCCTGTGGCTTCACTGCTACCTTGCTCCCCAGAACCATTCCCCCGACCTCGCCCACGGCCTCGTCCACGTCCCTTTCCGGGAGCCTTGCGCATTTTGAATTCCTAGTTAGAAATTGGCACTGTATACCAGTAGTAAAAATTGTGGGTGCACGTAACCCCAATATATTCTTTAAATTCCCAGTCAGAAACTGGCACTATATGGCAGTAGCAAGAAATGAGGGTATTTGTATTCCCAATATACTCTTTGAATTCCCAGTCAGACAATGGCACTGTATACCAGTAGTAAAAATTGTGGGTGCACGTAACCCCAATATATTCTTTGAATTCCCAGTCAGAAACTGGCACTATATGGCAGTAGCAAGAAATGAGGGTATTTGTATTCCCAATATACTCTTTGAATTCCCAGTCAGACAATGGCACTGTATACCAGTAGTAAAAATTGTGGGTGCACGTAACCCCAATATATTCTTTGAATTACCAGTCAGAAACTGGCACTATATGGCAGTAGCAAGAAATGAGGGTATTTATAACCCCAATATATTCTTTGAATTCCCAGTCAGACAATGGCACTGTATACCAGTAGTAAAAATTGTGGGTGCACGTAACCCCAATATATTCTTTGAATTCCCAGTCAGAAACTGGCACTATATGGCAGTAGCAAGAAATGAGGGTATTTGTATTCCCAATATACTCTTTGAATTCCCAGTCAGACAATGGCACTGTATACCAGTAGTAAAAATTGTGGGTGCACGTAACCCCAATATATTCTTTGAATTCCCAGTCAGAAACTGGCACTATATGGCAGTAGCAAGAAATGAGGGTATTTATAACCCCAATATATTCTTTGAATTCCCAGTCAGACAATGGCACTGTATACCAGTAGTAAAAATTGTGGGTGCACGTAACCCCAATATATTCTTTGAATTCCCAGTCAGAAACTGGCACTATATGGCAGTAGCAAGAAATGAGGGTATTTGTATTCCCAATATACTCTTTGAATTCCCAGTCAGACAATGGCACTGTATACCAGTAGTAAAAATTGTGGGTGCACGTAACCCCAATATATTCTTTGAATTACCAGTCAGAAACTGGCACTATATGGCAGTAGCAAGAAATGAGGGTATTTATAACCCCAATATATTCTTTGAATTCCCAGTCAGACAATGGCACTGTATACCAGTAGTAAAAATTGTGGGTGCACGTAACCCCAATATATTCTTTGAATTCCCAGTCAGAAACTGGCACTATATGGCAGTAGCAAGAAATGAGGGTATTTGTATTCCCAATATACTCTTTGAATTCCCAGTCAGACAATGGCACTGTATACCAGTAGTAAAAATTGTGGGTGCACGTAACCCCAATATATTCTTTGAATTCCCAGTCAGAAACTGGCACTATATGGCAGTAGCAAGAAATGAGGGTATTTGTATTCCCAATATACTCTTTGAATTCCCAGTCAGACAATGGCACTGTATACCAGTAGTAAAAATTGTGGGTGCACGTAACCCCAATATATTCTTTGAATTACCAGTCAGAAACTGGCACTATATGGCAGTAGCAAGAAATGAGGGTATTTATAACCCCAATATATTCTTTGAATTCCCAGTCAGACAATGGCACTGTATACCAGTAGTAAAAATTGTGGGTGCACGTAACCCCAATATATTCTTTGAATTACCAGTCAGAAACTGGCACTATATGGCAGTAGCAAGAAATGAGGGTATTTATAACCCCAATATATTCTTTGAATTCCCAGTCAGACAATGGCACTGTATACCAGTAGTAAAAATTGTGGGTGCACGTAACCCCAATATATTCTTTGAATTCCCAGTCAGAAACTGGCACTATATGGCAGTAGCAAGAAATGAGGGTATTTATAACCCCAATATATTCTTTGAATTCCCAGTCAGACAATGGCACTGTATACCAGTAGTAAAAATTGTGGGTGCACGTAACCCCAATATATTCTTTGAATTCCCAGTCAGAAACTGGCACTATATGGCAGTAGCAAGAAATGAGGGTATTTGTATTCCCAATATACTCTTTGAATTCCCAGTCAGACAATGGCACTGTATACCAGTAGTAAAAATTGTGGGTGCACGTAACCCCAATATATTCTTTGAATTCCCAGTCAGAAACTGGCACTATATGGCAGTAGCAAGAAATGAGGGTATTTATAACCCCAATATATTCTTTGAATTCCCAGTCAGACAATGGCACTGTATACCAGTAGTAAAAATTGTGGGTGCACGTAACCCCAATATATTCTTTGAATTCCCAGTCAGAAACTGGCACTATATGGCAGTAGCAAGAAATGAGGGTATTTGTATTCCCAATATACTCTTTGAATTCCCAGTCAGACAATGGCACTGTATACCAGTAGTAAAAATTGTGGGTGCACGTAACCCCAATATATTCTTTGAATTACCATTCAGAAACTGGCACTATATGGCAGTAGCAAGAAATGAGGGTATTTATAACCCCAATATATTCTTTGAATTCCCAGTCAGACAATGGCACTGTATACCAGTAGTAAAAATTGTGGGTGCACGTAACCCCAATATATTCTTTGAATTACCAGTCAGAAACTGGCACTATATGGCAGTAGCAAGAAATGAGGGTATTTATAACCCCAATATATTCTTTGAATTCCCAGTCAGACAATGGCACTGTATACCAGTAGTAAAAATTGTGGGTGCACGTAACCCCAATATATTCTTTGAATTCCCAGTCAGAAACTGGCACTATATGGCAGTAGCAAGAAATGAGGGTATTTGTATTCCCAATATACTCTTTGAATTCCCAGTCAGACAATGGCACTGTATACCAGTAGTAAAAATTGTGGGTGCACGTAACCCCAATATATTCTTTGAATTACCAGTCAGAAACTGGCACTATATGGCAGTAGCAAGAAATGAGGGTATTTATAACCCCAATATATTCTTTGAATTCCCAGTCAGACAATGGCACTGTATACCAGTAGTAAAAATTGTGGGTGCACGTAACCCCAATATATTCTTTGAATTCCCAGTCAGAAACTGGCACTATATGGCAGTAGCAAGAAATGAGGGTATTTGTATTCCCAATATACTCTTTGAATTCCCAGTCAGACAATGGCACTGTATACCAGTAGTAAAAATTGTGGGTGCACGTAACCCCAATATATTCTTTGAATTCCCAGTCAGAAACTGGCACTATATGGCAGTAGCAAGAAATGAGGGTATTTATAACCCCAATATATTCTTTGAATTCCCAGTCAGACAATGGCACTGTATACCAGTAGTAAAAATTGTGGGTGCACGTAACCCCAATATATTCTTTGAATTCCCAGTCAGAAACTGGCACTATATGGCAGTAGCAAGAAATGAGGGTATTTGTATTCCCAATATACTCTTTGAATTCCCAGTCAGACAATGGCACTGTATACCAGTAGTAAAAATTGTGGGTGCACGTAACCCCAATATATTCTTTGAATTACCAG
This sequence comes from Leptodactylus fuscus, assembly GCF_031893055.1. Taxonomy (NCBI): domain Eukaryota; kingdom Metazoa; phylum Chordata; class Amphibia; order Anura; family Leptodactylidae; genus Leptodactylus; species Leptodactylus fuscus. The sequence goes on from NC_134268.1 coordinate 144,212,705, forward strand.
TCAGAAACTGGCACTATATGGCAGTAGCAAGAAATGAGGGTATTTATAACCCCAATATATTCTTTGAATTCCCAGTCAGACAATGGCACTGTATACCAGTAGTAAAAATTGTGGGTGCACGTAACCCCAATATATTCTTTGAATTACCAGTCAGAAACTGGCACTATATGGCAGTAGCAAGAAATGAGGGTATTTATAACCCCAATATATTCTTTGAATTCCCAGTCAGACAATGGCACTGTATACCAGTAGTAAAAATTGTGGGTGCACGTAACCCCAATATATTCTTTGAATTCCCAGTCAGAAACTGGCACTATATGGCAGTAGCAAGAAATGAGGGTATTTGTATTCCCAATATACTCTTTGAATTCCCAGTCAGACAATGGCACTGTATACCAGTAGTAAAAATTGTGGGTGCACGTAACCCCAATATATTCTTTGAATTACCAGTCAGAAACTGGCACTATATGGCAGTAGCAAGAAATGAGGGTATTTATAACCCCAATATATTCTTTGAATTCCCAGTCAGACAATGGCACTGTATACCAGTAGTAAAAATTGTGGGTGCACGTAACCCCAATATATTCTTTGAATTCCCAGTCAGAAACTGGCACTATATGGCAGTAGCAAGAAATGAGGGTATTTGTATTCCCAATATACTCTTTGAATTCCCAGTCAGACAATGGCACTGTATACCAGTAGTAAAAATTGTGGGTGCACGTAACCCCAATATATTCTTTGAATTCCCAGTCAGACACTGGCACTATATGGCAGTAGCAAGAAATGAGGGTATTTGTATTCCCAATATATTCTTTGAATTCCCAGTCAGACAATGGCACTGTATACCAGTAGTAAAAATTGTGGGTGCACGTAACCCCAATATATTCTTTGAATTACCAGTCAGAAACTGGCACTATATGGCAGTAGCAAGAAATGAGGGTATTTGTATTCCCAATATATTCTTTGAATTCCCAGTCAGACAATGGCACTGTATACCAGTAGTAAAAATTGTGGGTGTATATAGCCCCAATTCTATTGCTAGGGGACTTGCAGGGTATTTCTGGGGTGAAGGTGGGGGGGCACACCGTTGGAACGGGTATCGGGGTATATATCGGGTATACGGGAATACACTGACAGTGTATTCCATTCAGGATCCTGGGAAAGCTGGGTTGCGGCGATTGAGCCCGTCAGTGCCACGTTACACTGACAAGCTTCTCCCTGGAATTTAGCTCTTACAAGAGCTGTTGGTTGTCTTCTCCTTCCTATCCTAGCCTGTCCCTGCCTACCCAGAATCTAAGCCCTAGCTAGCTGGACGGAAACCTCCGTCCTCGGTGAATTGCAAGCTCAGAATGACGCGAAGCTGGGCGTCGCTGTTCTTTTAAATTAGAGGTCACATGTTTTTGGCAGCCAATGGGTTTTGCCTACTTTTTTCAACGTCACCGGTGTCGTAGTTCCTGTCCCACCTACCCAGCGCTGTTATTGGAGCAAAAAAGGCGCCAGGGAAGGTGGGAGGGGAATCGAGTAATGGCGCACTTTACCACGCGGTGTTCGATTCGATTCGAACATGCCGAACAGCCTAATATCCGATCGAACATGAGTTCGATAGAACACTGTTCGCTCATCTCTAGTATTGACCCACCAGTCAAAGCTGCCATGTCATATTTAATGCAAAGTGAACATGTAAAAACAAAATGCAAAATATTGTGTTTTTTTCACATGGACCCCCCAAAAAAGGCTAATAAAAGCTAATCAAAACATTATGTGTACCCTAAAATGGTGCCAAATGAAAGTTCAAATTGTCACGCAAAGAATAGCTGTAACATCTTTGCCCATCCGGGCGTTGGCGTCATCATCCGGCCGCACGCTGCGGCGAAGGAGATGTGTTCGGTTGTAATTTATTCCGTTGGTTTCTCTTTGCACTGTCTGAACACTGCCCTATGCCTTTTCTTTGGTAATTGATTTTCCACCACACCCATCTCCTTCACCTTCAGTTTGCTCTGATCCTCTAATGGTTAATCTGACCTTGCCCTGTGATTGACGGCCGGCCTTCCTGTCAACTCCATGGGCGGGTTCTTCCTCCCTATTTAGCCTTTGCTCCCAGTCACACCAGTGCTTGCTATTGGCGTGCGCATACTTGCTCTTTACTGTCTCTGTTTTGATTACTCTATTATACTTGACCTTTGGCTTTTCCTCGCTGACTTCTCTTTTTGGACTCCGATTTGGTACTGCATTGCCCGACTGTTACTGACCCTTGGCTAAGTTGACTTCCCATTGTTGTTGTTCGTCTTGTCTGTGTTTTGTGTGTCACGTATTCAGGGAGGGAACGTCTTCGTGGTTGCCGCCTATTACGTAGAATAGGGCCTGGCAATAGGAAGGGAGAGCGGGGGGCATAAACTTAGGGCTCACTGTCTCTTGTGTCCCCGTTCCAGGGTTCCCTAACACTGCCTAACAATAGCTTTGTCAGAAAACAAAAAGGTAAAAACTTATGAATTTTGAAAGATGGGGGAGGAAAATAAGAAAAAAAAGTCACTGAGTATAAACGTACAAACTACCCTGTGTCCTTAACAGGTTAAACGATCCCTTAACTCTCCAGCAACCCCATGGAACTGTGGGTGGCTGCTAAACCTTCACTACTACACTCAGGTATCAGTCTTTCATCCATAGGTTTCTTCCCCCATATATTAATATGTAACCTGCAGTTTTTTGTGTATTAGGGTCCATTCACACAGAGGAAAATGGTGAGGAATTTGGTGTGGAATTTCAGCCTCCCTTTGACTTCAAGAAAAAGGAACCCATTGAAGTCAATGGGAGGCTTTTTTTCAGCACTGAAATTCCACACCAAATTCCTCGCTATTTTCCTCCACGTGAATGGACCCTATGTGATATAGTAAGTTGGTACCTTTAGCTATATAATTTTCATAAATTATTATTAGCAATAATTTTGATTAATGATTATAATTTGCCGTTTTATGTGTCCCAATCGTAGTCTAGATAATTCTGTATCAATTGTAGTTGTATTTTATCATTTTAAAAAATATAAACAATGGCCTGGATACTAAAACATGGCTATACGAGCATGATGTGTGGGGCATGACTAATGTTTTGGCCTTCGATTTCATTTGAACTCACTTAGAAACCTGCGTGTAATTTGGTTTCCACCTCTATGTAATTTGTACATGTACTTATAATGTCTGGATTAACCAAACCAATGTGCTGGCCAGGTGTAAAGTAAGTGGTGCTAGCAGAGTGGGACTTCCCTGCACTGGTCATACTTTCCTGGCTCTGCTTTACATCATCTGCCAGTATTTCCACCAGAATGAAAACTACTTATCAGTCTAATGCTTGCTGTTAAACACTATCTCGGATTCTCGGAGCTCGGCTGCTTTGTAGTATGCAGTTTAGCTGGGCTAACAAAAGGGAATATGGTAAACTAAAATACAAAGTAAACCAGAGGGCATGTGTTTGGGAAATAAACAGCGCAAGGAAATATAAAGTATATTCACATGTGGAATGTAATTCATTATTTTTCTCCATATCCCCCCTTTTAATAACAGTTTAATAATACCATCTATCTATCTATCTATCTATCTATCTATCTATCTATCTATCTATTAAAGTGGTACAGCTGAAAACTACAACTCATCCTGCATAAACAAGTCTTTTGGCTAAGGCCCCACGTTGTGGAAACGCAGCTTTTTTTGTTGCAGATTTTGTTGCGTTTTTTTGAGCTAAAGCCAAGAATGGCTACAAAAGGAATGGAAACTTTTCCCTTATGCTCAATACACTCCTGGCTTTGGCTCACAAAACCGTAACAAAATCTGTAATAAAAAAAGCTGTGTTTCCGCAACGCGGGTCCTTAGCCTTAAGGCGAGGGCCCCACAGGCCAGAAACACCACTGGAAAAATTGCAATGTTTTACAGTGCTTGCAATGAGGACGGGATTCATGTAAATCCCATGCCTACTTTGTGGTAAATATCGCAGCATGTCAATTATATCTATAGAAACACCGGCGGCTCATAAAGACCTTTGGGGACATCTGATCACTTTCTTTATTGTATTGGAGACTGATTTGCCCTGCGTCTGGGGCTGGTACATTTAGCCCAAAAATACATACCCCATAATGGGGTAATTGAGCGTTGTTTACAAAGCAATCGAGAAGGCAGGGAAGGTATTAACCTTTCCTGCCTTCTCCCTGGGAGCTCTGGCTGAAGTTTCAGCCAGCTCCCCATTTCAGTAGCTGTACAATCTCATGCAGCTGCTGAGTTCTGCTTGGATGTACCGATACGTCTTGTCAGAACAAGGGGGCCACCTTCCGGACGTATATCTATCTATCTATCTATCTATCTATCTATCTATCTATCTATCGATCGATCGATAGATAGATAGATTCAGTGTCACCAAAAAGTATTTCAAGTTATCACTAGAGATGAGCGAGTACTATTTGAAACGGTAGTTTCGAATAGCACGCTCCCATAGGAATGAATGGGAGTGGCCACCACGCAAGGGGTTAAGCGGAAGGACTCCAGCCCCGTCTGTGTGCCGGCTGCGTCCATTCACTCCTATGGGAGCGTGCTATTTGAAACTACCGTTTCGAATAGTACTCTCTCATCTCTAGTTATCATCAAATAACATAAATAGAAATTGCGCAATTGTTTATTTTAATTAACCAGTAACAATCTGGGGTCTACTATTATTATATGGTCTGGATATAAGTAACTGTGCCCCTTTTATAAAGGACATGCCCCTTAAAGGCCACTCCCACTATTGCTACAACTTATCTTGGTTGACCTCTCTGGGAGTTACCACACACATAAAGAATCAGCCTTTTGTTGCATATGAAACTCAATTTTTTACCCATAATCGAGAATCAGGTGGAAGGATAAAAGGTGGTTTGGGAACCCCAGTATTTAGAAATACAAAGAAACACAATTACAGGTCTTTATAGTTTTGTGAATTTTATAAAAATAATATTTTTATGATCCTAACAAAACAGTCACAAAACAGTAACAAAATTACTTTATAAAACCAGTAAAACATTTATTTTTGGTCCATGTGGTTCCATAATGATGATGATGTAGACCTTCCATTTTATGACAATATTTATTCTACTTATGTACTATCATGCCAATCAAAACAGCAAAATATATATGTGACTGTAAAAGTAATTACAGTACAAAATATGTAGCTGGGGCCACAGCCATTACAGTAACTATAAAACTGTTTGTTGGTTTATCAATAACAAATTTTCTTAAGCTCAGAGTTCACATTAGGAATCCACTGTTGGGAGCAGTAGTAATGAAAGAGAAATGGATGTGTTATTTCCTTGGAAAGGTATAAATAGTTGTAGCCATCAAATGAAAATTGAGTTATGCATCCTGGGAAATAAGCTAACCGCTAAACACAAAATCAAGAACAATTTTCTTACTTCGAGGTTAGATTGGCAAACGAATTATTCTGCCTTCCTCATGATCAATTTAATATATCTAGAATTAAAAACAGGTTGGATTAGCTGTACTTTGTAATAGAATTTTTTCTATGGAACACATACGCAGACACACTGAAAATGTTGCAATGCCAGAACATGGAGGGTTAAAAAAACACATGAAGAAGCAAACTTAAATTTCCAGATATCAAATACAGTACTATGTGATGAGGTCTCGAGCTGCCAATAAGATTTTCTTTGGCTCTGACAGTAACTAATGTCTACAGAAGATGGTTGTTTGCCTCTGACACATCCTATTGTTCTCAATGACACATATAGCGGAAGGCATCTGGCAATGGCTTATCTAAGCTAAAACTTAGCTAATATTGATGGCCACCTTTCTGTGTTTTTTGTATCAGAAGATTTCCTGTGGACAGAATGCAAAGAAGTGAAGTAAAAATAAGGACATTTTATAAATACATCTTTTAAAGAAAGGAATATGATTACATTGTTATGTAGGGATGCCTTAGAGGTCCATAAGACCTCTATTGTGTCTTTGTAAATTTAGCATACTGGATTGTTTCTACAACAGAATACTGCATTACAGATCATACTGATCTGTACAAAATTATATGTTCTCCATGGACTCCTAAATGATATTTTGCACACCAAATAAATCTATTGGAATTGTTTTATTTAGAAAAAATGTGAATTCCATGAGACATGTATGAAAGTAAATATCAAGAGAACTTGCAAGTCTTTTCTTTAAAGAAGAGTGTTGTTTTTTAATTCATTCATTATGTACCTATTCCTCCAATATATATAACTTAGTATTACCTTATTTAGTTATCCCTTTCTATCTGAAAATTTGGGGTCTCCTTCACCCCATTTGGGTCATGTGATCTCCTTCCCTGTTAGTGAATGCCTGTTTATCCTTGAGCCTTCCAGCCGCTTGTTTTCATAGCTGCACTTGCAGTTTCTGACATCCAGTACGAAATCTCACGCATGCGCAGTACACTCCAAGATTTTGAACAAGCTGAACATTAGAATCCACACGTGTAGCTATGAAGACAAGCAGGGCGAAGGCTCGCAAATAAAAAGGCATTCACTAGCGGGGAAGAGTCATTCAAAATATGCCAACACAGCTGTTCTCGGAGCACAGGGATAACGCTAATTGGCATACAGATAAAAGCTGGTTTTTGGGAGGATCTTGCTAAGAAAGGTATGTCTGGAATAGCCTTTGTAAAGTCTAGTTCTCTGTATGATTACTTTAAAATTGAGTTCCTCAATGATAGACTCCCTTTAAGGACACAGACATGGGTTACTTTATATGGCAATAACTTACACAAGTGATTTTGAGATAGTTTTTTGTGACATATTGTACTTCATGTTGGTGGTAAACATGAATCAATATTTTTGTACTCATTTATTAAAAGAAATAGAAAATGTGATACAAATTTGGAAAAGTTCACAATTTTCAATATGTGAACTTCTCTGCTTTTCAGTCAGATAGTCATACCACCCAAATGTGTTAATTAATATTATATATATTGGCATCATCTTTTAATCGTCCTTTAATTTATTTTGGACTTTATAAAGCTTATAAAGCTTACAAGTGTAATTGTTATTTTCCAGATTTACAAGAATATTTCGCATACTCATTTTTAAGGGACCACTTCAGTTCTGAAGGGGATTACAAAGGCCTATACAGTCCTATGAAAAAGTTTGGGCACCCCTATTAATCTTAATCATTTTTAGTTCTAAATATTTTGGTGTTTGCAACTGCCATTTCAGTTTGCTATATCTAATAACTGATGGACACAGTAATATTTCAGGATTGAAATGAGTAGAGATGAGCGAACAGTGTTCTATCGAACACATGTTCGATCGGATATCAGGGTGTTCGCCATGTTCGAATCGAATCGAACACCACGTGGTAAAGTGCGCCAAAATTCGATTCCCCTCCCACCTTCCCTGGCGCCTTTTTTGCACCAATAACAGCGCAGGGGAGGTGGGACAGGAACTACGACACTGGGGGCATTGAAAAAAATTGGAAAAAGTCATTGGCTGCCGAAATCAGGTGACCTCCATTTTAGACGAATAGTGGATTTCAAATCCGGGTCATATGAGAATGTGAACTTTGTGACTATGAGACAGGGATAGCTGTACAGGCAGGGATAGCTAGGGATAACCTTTATTTAGGGGGGAATGTTATTAAAAATAACTTTTTGGGGCTCTATCGGGTGTGTAATTGTGATTTTTGTGAGATAAACTTTTTCCCATAGGGATTGGCCGAATTCCGTACTCTGGCCAATCAGTGCTGGCCAATGCATTCTATTAGCTTGATGAAGCAGAGTGTGCACAAGGGTTCAAGCGCACCCTCGGCTCTGATGTAGCAGAGCCGAGGCTGCACAAGGGTTCAAGCGCACCCTCGGCTCTGATGTAGGAGAGCCGAGGGTGCACTTGAACCCTTGTGCACCCTCAGCTCTGCTACATCAGAGCCGAGGGTGCGCTTGAACCCTTGTGCACACTCTGCTTCATCAAGCTAATAGAATGCATTGGCCAGCGCTGATTGGCCAATGTATTCTATTAGCCTGATGAAGTAGAGCTGAATGTGTGTGCTAAGCACACACATTCAGCTCTACTTCATCGGGCTAATAGAATGCATTGGCCAGCGCTGATTGGCCAGAGTACGGAACTCGACCAATCAGCGCTGGCTCTGCTGGAGGAGGCGGAGTCTAAGATCGCTCCACACCAGTCTCCATTCAGGTCCGACCTTAGACTCCGCCTCCTCCGGCAGAGCCAGCGCTGATTGGCCGAAGGCTGGCCAATGCATTCCTATGCGAATGCAGAGACTTAGCAGTGCTGAGTCAGTTTTGCTCAACTACACATCTGATGCACACTCGGCACTGCTACATCAGATGTAGCAATCTGATGTAGCAGAGCCGAGGGTGCACTAGAACCCCTGTGCAAACTCAGTTCACGCTAATAGAATGCATTGGCCAGCGCTGATTGGCCAATGCATTCTATTAGCCCGATGAAGTAGAGCTGAATGTGTGTGCTAAGCACACACATTCAGCACTGCTTCATCACGCCAATACAATGCATTAGCCAGTGCTGATTGGCCAGAGTACGGAATTCGGCCAATCAGCGCTGGCTCTGCTGGAGGAGGCGGAGTCTAAGGTCGGACCTGAATGGAGACTGGTGTGGAGCGATCTTAGACTCCGCCTCCTCCAGCAGAGCCAGCGCTGATTGGTCGAGTTCCGTACTCTGGCCAATCAGCGCTGGCCAATGCATTCTATTAGCCCGATGAAGTAGAGCTGAATGTGTGTGCTTAGCACACACATTCAGCTCTACTTCATCAGGCTAATAGAATACATTGGCCAATCAGCGCTGGCCAATGCATTCTATTAGCTTGATGAAGCAGAGTGTGCACAAGGGTTCAAGCGCACCCTCGGCTCTGATGTAGCAGAGCCGAGGCTGCACAAGGGTTCAAGTGCACCCTCGGCTCTCCTACATCAGAGCCGAGGGTGCGCTTGAACCCTTGTGCAGCCTCGGCTCTGCTACATCAGAGCCGAGGGTGCGCTTGAACCCTTGTGCACACTCTGCTTCATCAAGCTAATAGAATGCATTGGCCAGCACTGATTGGCCAGAGTACGGAATTCGGCCAATCAGCGCTGGCCAATGCATTCTATTAGCCCGATGAAGTAGAGCTGAATGTGTGTGCTAAGCACACACATTCAGCACTGCTTCATCACGCCAATACAATGCATTAGCCAGTGCTGATTGGCCAGAGTACGGAATTCGGCCAATCAGCGCTGGCTCTGCTGGAGGAGGCGGAGTCTAAGATCGGACCTGAATGGAGACTGGTGTGGAGCGATCTTAGACTCCGCCTCCTCCAGCAGAGCCAGCGCTGATTGGCCGAATTCCGTACTCTGGCCAATCAGCACTGGCTAATGCATTGTATTGGCTTGATGAAGCAGTGCTGAATGTGTGTGCTTAGCACACACATTCAGCTCTACTTCATCGGGCTAATAGAATGCATTGGCCAGCGCTGATTGGCCGAATTCCGTACTCTGGCCAATCAGCACTGGCTAATGCATTGTATTGGCTTGATGAAGCAGTGCTGAATGTGTGTGCTTAGCACACACATTCAGCTCTACTTCATCGGGCTAATAGAATGCATTGGCCAATCAGCGCTGGCCAATGCATTCTATTAGCGTGAACTGAGTTTGCACAGGGGTTCTAGTGCACCCTCGGCTCTGCTACATCAGATTGCTACATCTGATGTAGCAGTGCCGAGTGTGCATCAGATGTGTAGTTGAGCAAAACTGACTCAGCACTGCTAAGTCTGCATTCGCATAGGAATGCATTGGCCAGCCTTCGGCCAATCAGCGCTGGCTCTGCCGGAGGAGGCGGAGTCTAAGGTCGGACCTGAATGGAGACTGGTGTGGAGCTATCTTAGACTCCGCCTCCTCCAGCAGAGCCAGCGCTGATTGGTCGAGTTCCGTACTCTGGCCAATCAGCACTGGCCAATGCATTTCTATGGGGAAAAGTTAGCTTGCGAAAATCGCAAACTGACAGGGATTTCCATGAAATAAAGTGACTTTTATGCCCCCAGACATGCTTCCCCTGCTGTCCCAGTGTCATTCCAGGGTGTTGGTATCATTTCCTGGGGTGTCATAGTGGACTTGGTGACCCTCCAGACACGAATTTGGGTTTCCCCCTTAACGAGTTTATGTTCCCCATAGACTATAATGGGGTTCGAAACCCATTCGAACACTCGAACAGTGAGCGGCTGTTCGAATCGAATTTCGAACCTCGAACATTTTAGTGTTCGCTCATCTCTAGAAATGAGGTTTATTGTACTAACAGAAAATGCGCAATATGCATTAAACCAAAATTTGACCGGTGCAAAAATATGGGCACCTCAACAGAAAAGTGACATTAATATTTAGTACATCCTCCTTTTGCAAAGATAACAGCCTCTAGTTGCTTCCTGTAGCTTTTAATCAGTTCCTGGATCCTGGATGAAGGTATTTTGGACCATTTCTTTCTACAAAACAATTCAAGTTCAGTTAAGTTTGATGGTCGCCGAACATGGACAGCCCGCTCTCAAATGATCTGAAAACAAAGATTGTTCAACATAGTTGTTCAGGGGAAGGATACAAAACGTTGTCTCAGAGATTTAACCTGTCAGTTTCCACTGTGAGGAACATAGTAAGGAAATGGAAGACCACAGGGACAGTTCTTGTTAAGCCCAGAAGTGGCAGGCCAAGAAAAATATCAGAAAGGCAGAGAAGAAGAATGGTGAGAACAGTCAAGGACAATCCACAGACCACCTCCAAAGAGCTGCAGCATCATCTTGCTGCAGATGGTGTCACTGTGCATCGGTAACAATACAGCGCACTTTGCACAAGGAGAAGCTGTATGGGAGAGTGATGAGAAAGAAGCCGTTTCTGCACGTACGTCACAAATAGAGTTGCCTGAGGTATGCAAAAGCACATTTGGAGAAGCCAACTTCATTTTGGAAACAAAGATTGAGTTGTTTGGTTATAAAAAAAGGCGTTATGCATGGTGTCCAAAAAGAAACAGCATTCCAAGAAAAACACTTGCTACCCACTGTAAAATTTGGTGGAGGTTCCATCATGCTTTGGGGCTGTGTAGCCAATGCCGGCACCGGGAATCTTGTTAAAGTTGAGGGTCGCATGGATTCCACTCAGTATCAGCAGATTCTTGAGAATAATGTTCAAGAATCAGTGACGAAGTTGAAGTTACGCTGGGGATGGATATTTCAGCAAGACAGTGATCCAAAACACTGCTCCAAATCAACTCAGGCATTCATGCAGAGGAACAATTACAATGTTCTGGAATGGCCATCCCAGTCCCCAGACCTGAATATCATTGAACATCTGTGGGATGATTTGAAGCGGGCAGTCCATGCTCGGCGACCATCTAACTTAACTGAACTTGAATTGTTTGTCCAAAATACCTTTATCCAGGATCCAGGAACTGATTAAAAGCTACAGGAAGCGACTAGAGGCTGTTATCTTTGCAAAAGGAGGATGTACTAAATATTAATGTCACTTTTCTGTTGAGGTGCCCATATTTTTGCACCGGTCAAATTTTGGTTTAATGCATATTGCGCATTTTCTGTTAGTACAATAAACCTCATTTCAATCCTGAAATATTACTGTGTCCATCAGTTATTAGATATACAGTCCTATGAAAAAGTTTGGGCACCCCTATTAATCTTAATCATTTTTAGTTCTAAATATTTTGGTGTTTGCAACTGCCATTTCAGTTTGCTATATCTAATAACTGATGGACACAGTAATATTTCAGGATTGAAATGAGGTTTATTGTACTAACAGAAAATGCGCAATATGCATTAAACCAAAATTTGACCGGTGCAAAAATATGGGCACCTCAACAGAAAAGTGACATTAATATTTAGTACATCCTCCTTTTGCAAAGATAACAGCCTCTAGTTGCTTCCTGTAGCTTTTAATCAGTTCCTGGATCCTGGATGAAGGTATTTTGGACCATTTCTTTCTACAAAACAATTCAAGTTCAGTTAAGTTTGATGGTCGCCGAACATGGACAGCCCGCTCTCAAATGATCTGAAAACAAAGATTGTTCAACATAGTTGTTCAGGGGAAGGATACAAAACGTTGTCTCAGAGATTTAACCTGTCAGTTTCCACTGTGAGGAACATAGTAAGGAAATGGAAGACCACAGGGACAGTTCTTGTTAAGCCCAGAAGTGGCAGGCCAAGAAAAATATCAGAAAGGCAGAGAAGAAGAATGGTGAGAACAGTCAAGGACAATCCACAGACCACCTCCAAAGAGCTGCAGCATCATCTTGCTGCAGATGGTGTCACTGTGCATCGGTAACAATACAGCGCACTTTGCACAAGGAGAAGCTGTATGGGAGAGTGATGAGAAAGAAGCCGTTTCTGCACGTACGTCACAAATAGAGTTGCCTGAGGTATGCAAAAGCACATTTGGAGAAGCCAACTTCATTTTGGAAACAAAGATTGAGTTGTTTGGTTATAAAAAAAGGCGTTATGCATGGCGTCCAAAAAGAAACAGCATTCCAAGAAAAACACTTGCTACCCACTGTAAAATTTGGTGGAGGTTCCATCATGCTTTGGGGCTGTGTAGCCAATGCCGGCACCGGGAATCTTGTTAAAGTTGAGGGTCGCATGGATTCCACTCAGTATCAGCAGATTCTTGAGAATAATGTTCAAGAATCAGTGACGAAGTTGAAGTTACGCTGGGGATGGATATTTCAGCAAGACAATGATCCAAAACACTGCTCCAAATCAACTCAGGCATTCATGCAGAGGAACAATTACAATGTTCTGGAATGGCCATCCCAGTCCCCAGACCTGAATATCATTGAACATCTGTGGGATGATTTGAAGCGGGCTGTCCATGCTCGGCGACCATCTAACTTAACTGAACTTGAATTGTTTGTCCAAAATACCTTTATCCAGGATCCAGGAACTGATTAAAAGCTACAGGAAGCGACTAGAGGCTGCTATCTTTGCAAAAGGAGGATCTACTAAATATTAATGTCACTTTTCTGTTGAGGTGCCCATACTTTTGCACCGGTCAAATTTTGGTTTAATGCATATTGCGCATTTTCTGTTAGTACAATAAACCTCATTTCAATCCTGAAATATGACTGTGTCCATCAGTTATTAGATATATCAAACTGAAATGGCTGTTGCAAATACCAAAATATTTAGAACTAAAAATGATTAAGATTAATAGGGGTGCCCAAACTTTTTCATAGGACTGTATCAAACTGAAATGGCTGCTGCAAACACCAAAATATTTAGAACTAAAAATGATTAAGATTAATAGGGGTGCCCAAACTTTTTCATAGGACTGTATATTAGAATCCCTTCCCAAATCACCCCATTTTCAAAATTACACCCCTCTAATAGTTCAAAACAGGATTTGAGACATTTGCTAACACTTTAAGCATTTCATGGGAATTAAAAGAATATGGAGGTGACATTCAGACATTTCATTTTTTTTCAATATGTTCATTTAACCTTAAAATTAACACATTCACAAGGGATTAAAGAGAGAGAGAACGCTTCTCACAGTTTGTTATGCAATTTCTCTAGAGCACAGAAATACTGAATTCACAGAAATATATGAATGTAAAGTGATATTTGTGGGTTTGGGCACACGGCAGCTCATTGAAGAGAAGGAACGACACTGGGTATCTGAAAAGCAGATTTTGCTGGAATAGTTTTCAGGTGCCATGTCTCATTTGCAGAGCTCCTAGAGTACCAATACAATGAAATCCACCAAAAGTACACCCCTAAAGGAATTTATAAGGGAGTATAGTGAGCATTGTGATGCCACAGCTGTTTCACAGATTTTATTAACATTGAAATGAGTAAATGAAAAATTGCTAAAATGTCACTTTTCCCCCCAAATTTTCATTTTTTACAAAGTGTTAAAAAAGAAAAAGCACCCCAGTTTGTCAAACAATTGCCCCTGAACACAGCAATCCCATATGGGGTTGTAATCTGCTGTATGGGCACCCAGTGGTTCTAAGAATGGAAAAAGCGCTATTTGGCTTTAGCAGGGCAGATTTTGCTGCAATAGTTTTCAGGAGCCGTTTCACTTTTGCAGAGCCCCTACAGTATTAATACAAGTGACCCCATTTTGGAAACCATACCCCTCATACAATGCCTCAAGGGGTATGGTGAGCAATTTTATCCCACAGCTGATTCGCAGATTTTATTGCCACTGCACTGAAAAATGAAAAAAATACTTTTTTTTCCCCAATAAACAGTTCATTTTGCCCCAAATTTTTAATTTTTACAAAGGCACCTGACAGTTTGTTAAAAAATTTCTCCTGGACAAGGCAATACCCCATATGTGGTCATAAAGTGTTGTATGGATACATGGCTGGTCTCAGAATATGGCGTTATTTGGATTTTTGAGGACAGAATTTGCTGGAATACTTTGAGTGCCATGTTGTACATGCAGAGCCCCTAAAGTCCTAATACAATGGAAACCCGCAAAAGTAACCCCATTTTAGAAACTACACACGTCATGAAATGTCACGGAGAGTCTGGGCTTTCTTAACACAGTGAGTGGAGAGGGGAAGATTCCACACAGATTTGACAACTTCTCCACTGCAGAGAAGTATAACATGGGCCAAATTGAATATATTTATCTCTGAATAGATGTCTGCGTTATTACTGATTGGATATTAAACATAGACAGTAAGCAACATTCCATATTGTGCCAAAATTTAAATTTTTCTGTGTCAGGGATCTATTCAGCTGCATCATAACCTGGATTTTCACTCAAGTGTCACTTGATCTTTTCTCATCAGTAGTAGTTACAATGGATAGGGACAGTGAGGCTGCTCCTTATTGTGCACAATTTCCCAAACCTTAGATAAAAATGCAAAATGTGCTGCAGCCATAATGAGGTTAATAGTAGCAGAAAAATAATGATAGGAAACTATGTATGAAGGCTTTATAAAGCCAGACAACTGACTGCTCAGTAAGACCCTGTAGATATTTCAACTCTTGATGAAAACTCAGATACCCTTCAAGTGTCTGATTGATTCTTAGTTATTAATATATTATTTAAAATAATGCATACAGGAAGTTATAACTTCTACACTCACCGACCACTTTATTAGGTACACCTGTCCAACTGCTCGTTAACACTTAATTTATAATCAGCCAATCACATGGCAGCAACTCAGTGCATTTAGGCATGTAGACATGGTCAAGACAATCTCCTGCAGTTCAAACCGAGCATCAGTATGGGGAAGAAAGGTGATTTGAGTGCCTTTGAACGTGGCATGGTTGTTGGTGCCAGAAGGGCTGGTCTGAGTATTTCAGAAACTGCTGATCTACTGGGATTTTCACGCACAACCATCTCTAGGGTTTACAGAGAATGGTCTGAAAAAGAAAAAACATCCAGTGAGCGGCAGTTCTGTGGGCGGAAATGCGTTGTTGATGCCCGAGGTCAGAGGAGAATGGCCAGACTGGTTCGAGCTGATAGAAAGGCAACAGTGACTCAAATAGCCACCCGTTACAACCAAGGTAGCCAGAAGAGCATCTCTGAACGCACAGTACGTCGAACTTTGAGGCAGATGGGCTACAGCAGCAGAAGACCACACCGGGTGCCACTCCTTTCAGCTAAGAACAGGAAACTGAGGCTACAATTTGCACAAGCTCATCGAAATTGGACAATTGAAGATTGGAAAAACGTTGCCTGGTCTGATGAGTCTCGATTTCTGCTGCGACATTCGGATGGTAGGGTCAGAATTTGGCGTCAACAACATGAAAGCATGGATCCATCCTGCCTTGTATCAACGGTTCAGGCTGGTGGTGGTGGTGTAATGGTGTGGGGAATATTTTCTTGGCACTCTTTGGGCCCCTTGGTACCAATTGAGCATCGTTGCAACGCCAAAGCCTACCTGAGTATTGTTGCTGACCATGTCCATCCCTTTATGACCACAATGTACCCAACATCTGATGGCTACTTTCAGCAGGATAATGCGCCATGTCATAAAGCTGGAATCATCTCAGACTGGTTTCTTGAACATGACAATGAGTTCACTGTACTCCAATGGCCTCCACAGTCACCAGACCTCAATCCAATAGAGCATCTTTGGGATGTGGTGGAACGGGAGATTCGCATCATGGATGTGCAGCCGACAAATCTGCGGCAACTGTGTGATGCCATCATGTCAATATGGACCAAAATCTCTGAGGAATGCTTCCAGCACCTTGTTGAATCTATGCCACGAAGAATTGAGGCAGTTCTGAAGGCAAAAGGGGGTCCAACCCGTTACTAGCATGGTGTACCTAATAAAGTGGCCGGTGAGTGTATATCCCGGAATAAGAGAAAATGCTACTTACAGAAAATAAAAGGGAAACATAAATCAAAAGAAAGTGAGTTTTAACAAGCTGCTTTTCCATATTTACAGAATTTATATTATATATATTAAACCATCTAATACTGTATTGCTGTAATAGGGACATAATGCCATTAGCAATTTCCTTGTCACAGCCTATTTGTACTCAGACAGCTTTAATGTCATATCTGTGACTATCTGGGCTCAGTGTTTATCTGTTCTTTATTCTTTGAAGGGAAAAGATTAAAGCCATTTCTGATGTATATCACGTGTCATTTGTGCTGTAAATAGCAACCTGAAAACTTGTTTTGACTTTTAATTGTGGTATTTTTACTTCAAACAGTGGGTTTTGGTCTTTTAGATATGTATTCCTCTGCAAAACATCTTCATTTTACATCATTGCTCTATATTCTTCCCACAGCAGACGTCACACAACGGAGCATAGAAATAAGCCAACTCTTAGCTTAGATAGACTACTGTCAGTTCATACTGTGTATCTAAGGGAGTACAGTGATCTGACAGATACAAACTAACCACTAATATACTGATGTGATACCTACCATAATATACATTATTTTGGCCTTTCATTATTATTTGGTATTTGGGGGTGCACATGTTTGTGACATTAGACATTATAACTGTTGTGTTCTACATACTTTTTCCTTTGAGACTGACGCCCCTATAAAAGAATGGTTCTGTGCAAATTTGGGTGGTCACCTCAAAGAAGTTTCATTGTATTGGATTCTGGATGTAAATATCGGATCAAAAAGACCAATACTTAGTGGTACATTGTGAATTGTCGGCCTCCTGCTGATAACTGGTATTTCAATCTTCCTCTGTAGCAGTAGGTTTGGCATTTTTCTGTGATATTCAGTAAACTTAACCCGTTTTTTGTGATGTGTTTGCAATATTAGAAGGGACTCAAAAGAGGACATTAACCCTTAATTAAGGTTGTCAGTGTGTGTATCAATTACGTCATGTTTAATATTTATGCAGGATGGTCTTGCCTATGATGATTGAATTGATTGGGAGTCAAACTAATTATTATATATATATTTTGTGATTTATTTTAGACAAACTGCTTAAAATGGCTACCACATGAAAGCAGAAAGAAAGATCACATGACCTCAAAAACAACAAATGTGCCACCCCAAAATAAACTGCTTCTCAGCCTATCATGAGGAACTATGGGTGTGAATGGTCAACCCAGAGGTGTGTAATTCGTTATCAGACAGATGTCTAACTCTCCCATTTGCACTCATTGTGAATGTGTCTTGTTTTTAAATGGTATCTATGGACAGACATCCAATAGTAACAGAGAGTGAACAGCAAATCAGCTAGAAGGGAGACACCTAGTAGTAGCAACTTTAGAGGGGTTTTTTCATGTAGGAAATAATATTTTTAATTAAAATACACTCAATTTTGGTCCAGAATCACATGCTTTATTAAATGAGACTCAGTTGTCTGAAAAGTTAGAGACCATTTAAAGTATAACAAAAATTTCAAACAACTTTTGATTATTTGGCAAGATTTGTGACATTAAAAAGATTGTACTATACTGTATTTACAAATTTTGACAAAATTTGTTAATAAAATATCTTATATTATTTATTGATGTAATCTAAAGTTGCTTGAAAGTTTAGCTGTGCTTTCATCCAGGTAAATTGGTGGTAAAATAATTCTTCCTTCAGTAGCGCTCACCTTAAAGTAATATACTCAGGATGTAACTCTTCTGATGGCTTACATGACTTTTCAGAAAGTTGCAGTTGCATTCAAATCTTAGACTCCTTGCTAAGAAAGACATCAAGTAGTATAATTAGAATCTGTAACGTCTCTGCCTGTTCGGGTCTCAGCGCTACCCTCCGCACACGCTGCAGCACAGGAGGCGGGCTCATTTTGATTCTTTGCTTAGAGGTATTCATTGCACTGTGTGAATACTGCTCTATTACCTCTCCTCTGTAATTGAACTTCCACTACACCCATCTCCTGCACCTTGTTTCTCTCTGATCATCAAATGGTTAATTCTAGCCTTGCATGTGTGACTGACAGCCTGTCTTCCAATCAAGCCTGGGGCGGATCTTTGGATTCCTTTATACAGGCCATCAGCCCACACAGGCTTGCTGGTTATTGTGACTCTGTCCTTAGTCTTTGTCCCTGCTAAGCTCCTCTTTCTTCTACTATTGTATTACATATCGCTGACCCTTGGCTTCTCATGTGACTATTCTCTTAAAATTTGATTCTGTACTGCATTGCTCGACTGTTACCAGTTCCTTGGCTAGTTGATCTCCCTTTGTTGCTGTTTGTCTTGTCTATGTTCTGTGTTGTCACATATATAGGAAGGGCCCATTGACCAGTTGTCTCCTATTGCTCAGGATAGGACCGGCAAGCGGGTAGGGACAGCGGGGGGATTCAGCTTAGGTCTCACTGTCTATTGTGCCCCTCCCCCCCCCCAGGAGAATCCTGGGTTCTCCAGCAGCTATTGGGGAATTGCTGTAGTAGCAATTACCTTACAGAATCAATTGGAAAATTGTGGTAGTTATCACTGCCTGAAGAACATTTCAGCAATGTGTCCTTTCTTCTAGATTATTCATATTTTTTATATTTATTATTTTATGTTTCAGCAAATAAAAGTTATTGTATTTACTGTATTTATTTCTAGATCTCTGTTTGTTGCGAATCATTGTTTGCTTCCAGGGGATAAATATCAGTCCATGGTCAAGTGATGGACACAGTTCATTACAATGCAAAATGCCAATTATTGCACCTATGTGCCCATCACATGACCATGGATGGTTTATCGTCCACTGGAAGAAAACAATGAATGCCAGTAAGCAGACATCTAGATAACTGTGAGGAATTACTACAGGAAGTATATTATAGGAAATTTGATTAACTTTTCAATATAATAATATTAACATTTGTTTTCTGAAACTGGACAACACCTTTAAGAATGATTTAAGAATCATATCCAAAGTAAATAAGAAATGTGTGGTAAGACTACACGCATAATTTTAACTTTGGGTACTGTGCTCCCTTCATTCAATCAGACCAAGTGGAGGATTAGGAGACACAGAGTTGCATATACAAGCCACCTATACCCTGTCTCTGTGACTCTTGGCAGCCCTGTACTTGTGGCACACTCCTGAAAAAACAGCTGAGGCTTCAAGTCACTTCATTAGTATTCACTGAATTATGATGTCAGCTGTGTGAAAGGTAGCTCGCTAGAAGCAGTGGTGCGGACCCAAACAGTCAAGACAGGGACACAATATATGCAGCAAACTGGTTTATTTAGAAAAACAGGAAAATAAATAAGCTTTAACTTCAGGCACAAATGAGCAAAACAAAATACAGACTTAACATCAGGCAATAATATAAACAAATTCCTGCTCGTCTAACTGAACTGAACAGAAGTTATAACCTAACTATACGTTTGGCTTACTACCAGTCACACGAAAAACAAGCACAATTTGGTCTCACCAGACCCAGGGTTACAAGACATATCCAGTCACTTCCTCTCCTCCCAAGATTTGCCCTGAAGTTCAGGCTCTGCAAACTTTTATGGGCCAGTAATGAGCCCAGGACCCAGGAGCTGAAACCTATTCCAGACCTGCACTGGACCACACATAAGAAAGGAATCTGGGGTTGATATAGAAGGACTCTAGCACGTTGCCTGTCTCCTTCTTACACAGTGTGTAAATCAGAAGTGCGGGCCATTTGACACACTTATATGGTAAAAAAAAAACCTGTTAATGTGTACAGGACAATTTTTTTTAAAAGAATAACTAGTTTAAACTATTTAAATTGTTATTTTTTAAACAACTATTTTAATAGCTCCCCCATGGGGCTTGAACTGTCAATCTTTTGATTGCAAGTCTATGGGAGATTTGATACATAACTATTGAGACTGGTCATAGAACAGTCTCAATGGCCCTATATAGGACAGCAACTGTCAATGTCTAATGTACTGCAAAATATGTCATACATGTAAGTTATACATGTAAGTGAAATAAATAAATAATTTATAGGTGATCATTGCCTTTAAATCCCAGGACCAGGAGAACGCCAAGGCCGAAACTAAAGTTTCCCTGCAGTTCAAATGCATAATCAACACCTTCATGGAACTAGGCTGTTTTCATTTCAGGACTGCACAAGTTGTCCTACTGTTTTGGAAATAAACTTTAGTCGCAGCTCAAGGACCTTCATGTCTGAAAACTGACTATTTTCAAAAGGGTTAAGGGGATATTGTCACTCCTTAGGGAGAGACCACCATATAGGTGTGTGGAGATTTATTAAGCCTTTAGCACTCCACTTCACAAGGAACCATGGGAAGAATATGCAAATCTGTCTTCCATGATGTAATCAGGAAGTCAGAAGCTGCCTCAGTGTTGCAAACCAATAGAGGGCACTCACTGGAATGTGCAAGCCTGTCTTCCCTGATATAGTTAGGATGCCAGAATTTCAGTGAAATAACCCAATAAAGGCTGCTCCCTTTAGCATCATGCGCGACCTTCCAAGAGGTCTTTATTTTGCAATGACGCTGGGATTATCACGTGGAGCATGCTGGCATAATGACATCAGCGTGTCGGTGTAATTACATCATTGCGCCCCACATGAGCAGGACCTCAGTCGCAAGGAAGAAGAGGAGCGAGGAGGATGCTGCAGACTGCTGGATACCCAGAAGAGGCGAGGACCGAGCAAAGACGTCTGGGGAGCAGGACCTCAGACAATGGCCTGAAGAGTTCAGACGCAAGGTGAGTATAAGTGTTTGTTATTTTTAATCACTTCCCTTGGGCCTCTAATTATTAAACTCTGTGGACTCAGAAGGGCAGAGTGTTAAAAAAAACTAAAAAGGCAAATAAAAAAATAATGTAACATAATAAAAAAAAAGTAAATTAAAACCACACCCGCATTCATCTCTGTGAATGAAAAACATGCAAAGTGAAAAATAACATAAAAGGAAAGCCATGTGTCACTGAAAAAAAACAAATATTATATGAATAATCTGAATGAAAAAAAAATGTTTTGGACCTCAAAACTACATGTCCAAAAAAAAAAACTAAAAATGTGTTCGGTCCTGAGCCAGGGAAAATAGTCCATACTAAAGTGGTTAATATAAAAAGCAATATAGGAATAATATACGAACTAAAATAATATTATATACTGTGTAGCATTTAGCAAAATAGTCAAGTACAATTTTTTATGTTATTGATAAATGTATTTCACATTAGACATTGTTATTACTTTATTTAACTGGATGTTACTTATCTAAGCTGCTTGTAGTTTTTGCTTTGGACGAAGAAGTTGATTTTGCCTACACACTCCCAGAACAAAAGGACGCAACCTTTACTATTATGCAAATATTGTGATTCGTGAGAGATTCTTTTTCTGCTGACAAAGAATAAAATGATATGTTTTCGGAGATAAGAAGCAGAAATATATTTTTATTTGACTTGAAAAAAGCACTGCCCAAATGTAAAGACTGATGTAAATATTTTTATGGAAATATAAGCCTGGCCACATGGTGAGATTCTATAGAGGCTTCATTATTTGTGGATAAAATTTCCCAGGCTCTGCAATACTCTATATGAAATAGCTCTGATACATTACGCTGCACGACATGAACTCATTCTATGGCCTTGGTGAAGCAATTTTGAAATATTTTATTTCATTAAATAAAACTTTTCCCAGGTTCACGGTGACTTATTAAAGATGATTACTTAGTGATACAATGCTATTGCATTTCATATTCTAAGTATTACCAACTGTGTCTCAGCACTAAGGCTTTATTGTGCAGACTCTTATTATACATATGTCGTACAGATTTTGTGTGGCTTTTGAATCTTTGAATCTGATATTAAAGTTCTATTGTGTAATAATCAGAGACTATGATACTGTCAAATGATATTTAATGACCTTTTAACGAACTAAACCAGGTCATAGCACATCATAAAGTCTCTGTAGATCTAGGGACAGATAGGTGTTGAATTTTCGACACTTTGGCAACACTTGCATAAAACAAGCTGCTAAGGATTTCTTCATACTTCCTCTAATCCCACTTCACTCAGCACTTCCTGGTAAGGCTAAATCAAACGTCTGATCCTCCCTTTTTCTACATAAGCCCTTTTCAGAAAATCATTTTTTCTGGATAATGCTGCACTGGACAGCCAAGGTTTTTAGAAAATTGTAATTCTATTGGACATTTTCAGTCTGGTAAATGAGGAAAAGGAATGGATTATATGGAATATGGACAGGACAACATAATTTTCACCTAATAAGACATGTTGCCCTAATAAACCAAATTACCCCTGTTGTAGATCATTTATAATCAGGGTTAGTGAGTGCATATTATATATGTATATTTTATGTTACTAAATATGTTTTCCAATATGTTACTTTAAATTATTCATAATTGTCAATATTTATTGTTTAATTAATTTAGAAACACAGAGAAGAGAATTAAAAAAAACAATTCCCAAAAACATAAAAAACTTAGTGGCGTTTGTTTGAATTTATTAGCACATATGGAACAACCACCCATTTAGAAAATCAATGATCATAGGACATCAATTGTAAAAAGCTGGACAACCCCTTTAATCGAAGTGTGTTCAGAAGATAAGAAACTTGGAAACCCAGCTGCATCTTCTTCTTCACCAACAAAGTCCTAAAATATAGCACTATAGGCAGTGGCGTAACTAGGAATGGCGGGGCTCCGTGGCGAACTTTTGACATGGGGCCCCCCCAACCGACACCGACGCCGAAGACCTCGACCGATCCCCTCCTCCCTCTATTATGTCCCTTAGTAAGCCCTGCACACAGTATTATGTCCATTATTGGCCCCTGCACACAGTATTATCCCCCATAGTGGCCCCTGCACACAGTATTATAACCCATAGTGGCCCCTGCACACAGTATTATGTCCAGGATCGGCAAGTAAATAGGGCCCGTAACGGCCAATTTAAAAAAAATAAAATAAAATCGCGGCGGTAGCGGCTTTCACCGGGCCCCCTAATGGCCCGGGCCCTGTGGCAGCCGCCTCTGCTGCCTCTATGGTAGTTACGCCCCTGCTTATAGGTAAAAAATTAGAACCACATGTAACTATTTATAGGACCAGATGCATTATATTTAGTGTGTAGTGCTGTTCATCTATTCATTGTTCGTATATGTTCTGTCACGACTATCAGCCTAGGGGTCCTCAAGCTACGGCCCGCGGGCCACAGGCGGCTCGTCGAGCACATTTAACTGGCGCGTCGCATATGGCCAGTGCGCCGTTGCCTGGATTGCTCACTAAAGGGGTACAGGATTCCCCATTAGTGAGGTTTTTTTTGTGCAAATGTGCATACAACTGAAAGCTGTCAGTGTAGGGTGCGGGTCCGTGCAACCGTGGCCTACACTGACTGCAGAGTGACCTCTCCCCCAACACAGGCGTAATGACGTGAGTCATCGCACCTGCAGTCTGAAGGAGGAGGACGTGTACTGTGGAGCATATAATACTGTGGCGGGGCCTGCTGTGGAGCGTATAATACTGTGGGGGGCACTACTGTGGAGCATATAATCTTAAATTATTTTTAAACTATATTTCGGCCCTCCAATGATTTGAGGGACAGTGAACTGGCCCCCTCTTTGAAAAGTTTGAGAACCCCTGATCTAGACCATGCATGTTTGACTTCATCCTTATAATATCCTTTTCCTACAAAATGTTTAAATGTCAGACAGTCATGTGACAAATGTCTTCTCAGTATTTCCAGAACTGTATATGGAAATAATTCATTATGACTAGAAATTACAAAAAGCCCCATAAAGGATATATAAAGGACTCCATCCTAGTATTCACGTACAGTAACTCATAACATTGCATCTTTTGGTATAATACAGAAAGTCATCATATCTTTAACTATCTTTAACTGGAGGAAATGGATTTAGCAAACTCTGTAGTTGTATCTGGTAGAATATACAATGCCTTGTACAATGGAAAATATCTCTACTACAAGACACAACAACAGTTAATCTCCCACTGACATATCTGAAATTTTGCATAATTTACATTGGAAGTTAAGGATTTTTTCTGGTTTGACTTTTACCTGAATTTGATCCCGCATTGGAAATGAAAAGAGCATTACCTTCATTATCCCAGATTATCAATTATCTGCACAAAAGAGGAATAGTCTGAGGCCAGGACTAATTTGAACAGTATAGACAATTTGATGTTATCAGCAATTGTCTATACAGACTGTCAAGAGCATAACATCTAACAATATTTCCACTTGAAAGACAGGAAGCTATAGAACTATTAACGTAAATGCACTTGCAGAGATGTTTAAATTCCTTTCAAGATGTTTGAAGCAGTCTCATCCTCATCTCAGCAATTTGAAGTCATCTTTCTAACAAGAGCCTCTTCAATCATTTTGGTGATTTACATTGTTCACATTCTTGAGAATTATTCTTTTTCAGAGAAAGGATTAATCATTTGGAATGGGAAACTTGTTTCATTCGAATTTCTCTCGGCTTTACAAGTCGGTATACTATATTGGTACTGAATGTGAAGCCAAAATCAGATACTGAAGCGCAATTACCTGAAATAAAAACTGCTGGCAAAGCCTCTGTGTTTGTCTTTTAGTTCCTTTTCCTATTGAATTTCCCCGCACATTTTAGACACTCAGTCCGATTAGAATCAAGGTCAAAGCTTGCACTTTGTGGAGGACCGTTAACCAGCGTGTCAACTAAAGTTCATTTTTTTACATGTCACAATGAGCAAGATATGCTAAGCAGACACGATAAAGAGTGAATGTCAGATTTATGTTTCAATAGTAACCGTATAACTATAATAACTGTTTATAACTGGGACGACTAACAATTATAAATGTAATACTGCATGATAAATCTTTAGACCGCCTAGTAAAGTTTATAGCACCTACTACCTGATTTAACAAACACCAGAATTCTGGAGCAATTTTGGAGCATATTATGGAATATTAAGCCCCGCCCCTTTCTTAAAAGTCATGCAGCTTTCTTTTGTAAGGGCTTAGAATGGATGTTGATCAGATTTGTGTAATTCATCAGTTTTATACCCTACTTCAATTTTGAAATTTTTGCTTGAACAGGTAACTTTTGGTTAAAAACTGACATATTAATTATGCCGCATTGGTCAATAGAGAAAGTTACAATATTTATAAATATTTATATCTTCAAGGTTCATTAATAAGGTTTTAGTAGTATACAAAATAAAGCAGTAAAAAGGAAATTTCAGCTCAACTTCAACCACTTTTAATATAAGTAATGCGCTGGAACCACAAACAAAAACAGGATCCAACATCATTAAAAAAAACAAAAAACTGAGGCCTGTTACCATTTTAAAATGTGTGTGTATTGTGACTTCCAACTTTCCCCTTATGTCACTTTGTTGCTTGATCCTTTTGTTCTCTAGCACATAGTCTGGTGTCAGAGTTGTTCTCCCCTCATCCTGTTTAAGACACGTGCAGCAGTCTGATGAACCAAGCATGTGTCATGACCTGAATTCTTATGATTAAGTTGTGTGTTTTTCTGGTGGGGATTTGATCTGGTGTTCTGTGGTCTTTTGGTGGGTTCCTTGCCATTGGACCATCTGTTTGTACATTTGGTATTGGCCTTCGGAGTATACCTGGGGTTCTTTAGATTGAGTCTCAGGTGTTGGTCGTTACCATTGTCCTATCGGACGCTTCTGGGGCCTGTATAAGGAGGAGGGCTGGCTTCACTTGTTGCCGATTTTCGTTGTATCCAACATAGAATTTGTGGCTCAGGGAGGAGGAGTGTTTTTGGAAATATAGCTGACTAGGAAGTGGTGTGAGTGTTGCCTTGTGTGTGAGTCTGGTTTGTCCCTCCACACTTCTACTCTGCCCTGTCCTTCAGTTCTGATTGCCTGTCATTGTCTTGGTGTTTGTGAGGAAGTCCTGTGTTAACCCTTTCCTCACCTCTCCACTTTCCTTCTCCTCATTCTCTTGTTGCATATTGTGTTGTGCTGCGTGTCTGTTGTCCAGCACACCCCATCCTGTTTGTTTTTTTTTCTGCAGCTGCACCTTGGTTTCTGTAGGGGAGACCACCTTAGTATCCCCAGTCCCTAGCTCTCTTGTAGCTCTCACCCTATCTGTCGGCTAGGCCTTTGTGTTAGAGAACTAGTAGTTGTCGGGCCAAGGCTAGCTTGGGAACAGCTGACCACCACCCGCAGTCAGGGACTAGCTAGCTGCCGTAGCGTCAGGGAAAGTTTCCCTCCCCTGTTCCCTTAGCGGTGCAGTCTGCAGTCCAGATTTTGGGTCTGGGCATAGACACAAACGTGACAGCATGCATGTGTGTTGGGTGACTGGAAAAGGTAGCTGTTGACTAACCAACCATTATGTATAGTGCTATCTTCTGTGTATTGCTAGCATTAGTGAATGCTTGTATATAGCTTGGCGCAACATCCCATTGCTGTGTCCCAGACTTCATAGTCCAATTTTACATGTGAACAATTGTGTAAATCTCCAATTACTTCATCCTGTTTGACTGACATTAGAGATGGGTGAACCTTACTTGATTCATTCCAGTCAAAATGTCATGACGTCAACATACCCCACGCCTGCAATTGGGCCTCAGTGGTGACCCCAGGGCATATGACATCAGTGAGAGTTGGGAGAGAACATTGGGGGACCACATGATTCCATCAGATGTTGTGAGGATTCCCTAGAAGAGTGAGGCCCAGGGGCTCCATTTATTATACTCTGGGGTCTAGAGGTATTATTTCCACAACTTCACCAATTTTTTCCACATCTTCACTTTACAAACAATTGTATAAAATGTCATACAATTCCCAAAATTGAATTAATAAAAACTAAAGATCACTCTGCAAAAACAGCTTTTGCATAGCTCCATAGATAAAAATATAAAGGGGTTTTAGGTGTCCGAACCTGATGATGGAAATGATAATGACATTTTTTTAAGGTGTTAAAGCATATCAAAAACTATGTTAATTTGACATCACTGTAACTGTACTGACCCACAAAATAAAAATCATTTCTCATTTTTACTGGACGTTGAACAGAACGTAGTAAAAACAAATCCTGCATGAAAATGACGCAAATGTATTTTGTTTCCAATTCCACCCCGTTCAGAACTTTTTTCCTAGTGCATGGTATGAACTAATTTCCTCTCCCAGATCAAGCCCTCATATGGCTCTTTGAATGGAAAATTAAAAAACATATTACTTTTGGAAGGCAGAAAGTAAAAGTGAAAATGCAAAAACAGATTAGAACTGGGCAGTAGTGCTGCAAAGTATCAAATCTAAATACATTTTTAAGTATACATAAAGTTATGAACAGCTTTTCATAAATGCATAGTGCTGGTTAATATATGAAAATTTGTAATAAATCTTAGTACTGAAATATGTTTTCTTCTCCCCTGTTCCTGCAGTTATTTTTTCTCAGGCCAGTGACATCCCATCCATTGGTTACATGGCCATACTGTATCTCAGTTGCATTCAAATTAATGGAATTAATCTGCAATACCAAGCACCGCCACTACACAAAGTAGAGCACTGTGCTTAGTAAGTAGTAAGGCATGCGCAGTCGGCTCTTCCATTAGGCCTTGGGCATCTAAAGGTAGGAGCAGAATATCCTTAAGTAAGGCTATTCCTACGTGTTAGGGAGAAAAAATGGGATTCCAATGACTGGATCCCTTTAAAGAGGATCCTTCATTTCCTTTGACATGGGTGGTATTACTGCTAGAAATCTAACAGTGCGCTGAATTTAGCAGACTGTCAGCTTTGCCAGTATGCATCCTGGTGCCGTAGATATCAGTGCTGTTAGGTTCGGCACTGATATCCATCCACTGTCAGAAGGGCGGGCCTTACAGCGTAGCTTCATCGTTGGCTTGTGAGCTACACCACTCCCTGACAGTACAAGGCTACGGAAGAGTGTACTGTCAGGAGGGTGTTCCTCAAAGTCCTGATCTGTAAGGTCTGTCCTTCTGAAAGTGGAGGGATATCAGTGCTGAAAATAACACCAGGACACCAGGGCACATACTGACAAAGCTGAGTTCAGTACATTGTCAGTATTCTATATATCACCACCAATGTCAGAGGACATGAAAGGTTCCCTTTAAAAAAAATTGGTTGTGAAAGTGGCTCTTCCCTTTAAATTTCTACTGTAGGACAGTATATTCACATATATTCAGATTCCTAAGACAAATATTGTTCTATCTGACTCTATTTTCTGCAATGCATTACCAAGCTTTTATCCTAAGGGCTAGTTGACACGTTAACGGGCACGAATTCTGGCACGTATACACGTGTCAGAATGTGAGCGCTCAAAACAGATCACATTCATTTCAATGTGTTGTTATGGGCATATAACGTGCGTAATTTTGTGCGCGTAATTTTGCGGCCGCAAAATTACGCGCGTTATACGCCCCTAACAACACATTGAAATGAATGTGATCTGTTTTGAGCGCTCACATTCTTACACGTGTATACATGCCAGAATGGATGCCCGTTAACTCCGTGTGAACTAGCCCTAAATCCTATCTTTTAAACTTAGCTGCATTTGGTCATATAATACCCTCAGTATATGGAGTCTTGTTTTAACTCGCTAGCATTGTATTATTATAATGGTGAAGACAGCCGCTATCACGTTACAGAAATCCCACGTTATGCTGTACAATATATAATTATTATTTATGATTTTTCTTTCCTTAGTATAGTGAATTGTTAACATACAAGTGACTTAAGCTGCATCATTTTTTCTTTTGCTTCGGTTTTGGCCCCTTGTAAATGTGTATATTTCTGGTGTCTAAATGTTAACCTTTCGGTAACCTTTTAATTCTGAGCTGAACTGTCTGATGGTGTTTAACCAAGACTATGCAAGATCGAGCAACAAAAATACTAGTGTTTAAAGGCTTGAGTTCAAATGTTCAGAAGTAGAGCGGAGTGTAATGGTATATCTGTGAATAAAATAAGCCCGTGGAGAACCAGGAGCACTCAAGCCAAAACACAACATATAATTGGACTTAATTTTTTCCATATGTATCAACAAAAACAGCCCATTCAAGATGAAAGCCTCCTTGTTTTGCCAATTTTATCTTGTGTATAATTGTAAAGTGGCATTTATTTTTGACAGTCATTTTTTGTTATAGCAAAAAAGCTAACATCATTAATAAAAATAAAAACTATCTTTGTTGTTTGTGAGAGAATGCTGTATTCATAAAGCAGAAACTTATAAATTTACACTTTAAAAACCGTACAACATGAGAGGAATTATTAACCCCATTTATGCCATTTTTGTGGCATAGATGGGTGTAATACTGGCACATCAAAGATGCTCAAAATCCCTCATTCTGTGCTTCATTGCCCAATTCATTGTGGAGCAGGGCAGGCTGCGGGTGGAGAAGCCCCAGCCCAACATAAATATTATTTAATACAGAAAAGCTATGCCAGTTTCTGACTGGTGTAGATTTCTATTCTGGTGCACAGGCACAGGAGCCTCTTAATATTTCAGGCACACCTCGTACCAGTGGGGGCCTTAAGAAAGATTGACATATGAAATGCCAGTCTTAGTGACGCTGGGTTCACACTAGCGTTCGGGTCTACGTTTTCAGCTTTCCGTCTTCTGCATGCAGAAGACGGAAAGCTGTCAGAGCGGGTCTGGCCGTGAGCGGCGGTGAGCGTTTTATGCTCTCCGCCGCGAAACTGATTTTTTTTAAAAACTGGACACAGAGTACTGCATGTCCGACTTTGTGTCGGATTTTAAAGAAAACTGTTTTGCGGCGGAGAGCATAAAACGCTCACCGCCGCTCACAGCCGGACAGCTTTCTCACCCATTCAAATGAATGGGCTTGAAACATGCCGGCAGGTTTCCGTCTCCTGCCTCTGTTTTGTGCAGGAAACGGAAATCTGCAGAACGGAGATCGGGTGCAGATGTGAACGAGCCCTAAATTCTCTCCCATGTTTTTATGGCGACAACTTACAGTTAGTTACAGTTGTAACTACACAAAAAAAACAGGCTGTAATATTCTTCTTATTAACCCTATCAGGCCATACACAGTTATATTGTAAATATGCAGAGATGAAGCATTTATCAACAGGAAGGATGGTCACTGTAAATGGTGGTATCTTCAGTTTTATATCACTTAGAAAACTGCTTCTGGTGTCATAAGAAAGAAGAGCTTCTCAACTGTTTTAGTGGTAGGGCACAAGTGTGAACCTAGCCTTAGTGATATCTCAAATTTTGTTATAGGTAGTTCTTATTAGCTTTCCTATCATACCAGAACCATTTTTCTAGGTGTTATAAAACCAGAGATAGAGCCTTTTGAAGTGACCATCCCCCTTTTACCCTTTTGGTAAATGCCTCTATATAAGTACATGTGTAGGAACAGTCTCCCTGGCATTGCTTAGTTGGAGCATTGCTAATGGGAACTTTGAATCTTGTTTTCTATTAAAAGCAAGCTTGATAGATTATTAAAGTATACAGTCAAATTTATGTACACCATCTTAGAAACTCCTTGATAATGTTTGTGACCATCCTGCTCTTTGAGGCTATGGCCCCAGGTTGCCAAATGCAGTATTTTTTCAGTTTTTTTTTACAGTATCAGACTAGTGAAAGAGATTTTGTCTAATCTCATCCACACATTGCAGAAAAAATAGCTGTGGAAAAACACAGAATGTCAATTTTAGTTGTGGAAGCAAAAGTGTTTTTCCTACAGATAAGGGAGGAAAAACAGTAGTGAAAAAAACACAGCAAAAACACAATAAAAGACGCTGTGTGGAAAAAACACAATGCGTTTTCGCTTGGTTTTATAAAAAAGTAATTTTTAGTTGTTTGTACTTAAATGGGGCCTTAACCTAATAGAAAAATTAAGAAATGACACAAAAGATGGGAGCAAAAAGAAAAAGACAGATGACAGATAATCAGTTCTACGGGCACTTTACAGGGTCGGAACCTCTGTTGAGCTGACCTATTTATTGGCTCGATTTCTACTCCTGTGAACTCTACTTTCTTCCATACAAGTTTCACACCAATAGTATTGGCTTTCTTTATTACTTTGCTTAAACTTGAATGATTATTAGCTTTCCAAATGCCAGCTCTGATCTAGCTGCTATAAAAGTGGCAAACCTTTTGGCAAACCATCTAAATCTGTTGGGTATAATATCAAATGAAAGGCTTAATGGGGATAGCTCCAGTAAAGGAAAAATATTTTTATGGAATATTTTAAATATAAGTTCAAAAAAGTCTTCTTAGAATGTGTGTTATGGGACAATCACAAAAAATATGAATTCAATTACCCCTAGATAGACCCTGCCAACACAATTCCGAATAAGCCGGATATATCCTGACAAACCTAGCAAGAGAATGAAACTGTCTTAGTTGTATTTTACATATATTCTATAAATGACTTATGCAATGTCTAAAATTACTTGACCACCCCAATGATTGATGTTATCTTCAGGTCGCTCTATCAGTTCAACGTATCATTTATATTTCGATGTAGATAATAAAGATGCCACCATTTTTAGAATGCACAAAGTTACTCCATTTAGATAATTTTGTTATTGAGATCATATATCTTATCATTGAATCCATTTTTATTTTTTAATGCCAAATATATCAACTTTAGGAATTTTCACAAAAAATCCAAAACATTTTATTTCTTAATGTTGCCATATTCTGACACCCATAACTTTTTATATTTCCGGGTACAGGATATATAGAGCATCTTTTTTTGCAGGACCAGATGTACTTTTTACTTATACCATTTTGGGGAATGTTTATTACTAGAGATGAGCGAGTAGTACTCGATTGAGTAGGTATTCGATCAAATACTACGGTATTCGAAATACTCGTACTCGATCGAGTACCACTCGCTGTTTGAATGTAAAAGTTCGATGCAGAACCAGCATTGATTGGCCAAATGCTATACAGTCGGCCAATCAACGCTGGTTCTTCTCCTACCTTTAGAAGTCTTCTCCGTGCAGCTTCCCTGCGGCGTCTTCCGGCTCTTCATTCACTCTGCCAGGCATCGGGCCTGGGCAGAGCCGACTCCGCATGTCCGCTTGTAGTGCGGGCATGCGCAGTCGGCTCTGCCCAGGCCCGATGCCTGGCAGAGTGGATGAAGAGCCGGAAGACGCTGCAGGGACGCTGCAAGGAGAAGACTGCTCGGAGGATCCAGTCCGACCCTCACTCGTGGACTTGGTAAGTATAATTTGATCGAACGTTGCCTACCCCTGAAACGAGCATTTTCCCCCATAGACTATAATAGGGTTCGATATTCGATTTGAGTAGTCGAATATTGAGGGGCTACTCAAAACGAATATTGAATCTCGAACATTTTACTGTTCGCTCATCTCTATTTATTACCTCAAATCACTTTTTATTCAAATTTTTATCAGAGGCAAAACAGAGAAAAAATGGTGTTTCAGCACTTCTCATTTTTTTTATCCTGCTACGGCTTTGACCATACAGGAAAATTACAGGAATAATCAGAATTATTAGTGTTGATATAAAGCTTTGAAACATTGTATAATCCCCATGTGTTTATTTATGTTCAGTATAGATAACATTTATGGTTTTTCCCTCTGTTTATTTCCTAATATAATAAATATAACATTCCATAAGATGATTATAGTGGAAATTGACTTTCTCTGTATTTCCAAAACAAAAGTTATCATTTGTTTTTCCCGTTATCTCCTATTAGTGTTATTGTTGATGTCAAATATATTGTATTTTCTACAAATACATTTCACTATCACTAACTGCCATCTGTAATCAATATACAGTCCTATGAAAGAGTTTGGGCACCCCTATTAATCTTAATCATTTTTCGTTCTAAATATTTTGGTGTTTGCAACAGCCATTTCAGTTTGATATATCTAATAACTGATGGACACAGTAATATTTCAGGATTGAAATGAGGTTTATTGTACTAACAGAAAATGTGCAATATGCATTAAACCAAAATTTGACCGGTGCAAAAGTATGGGCACCTCAACAGAAAAGTGACATTAATATTTAGTAGATCCTCCTTTTGCAAAGATAACAGCCTCTAGTCGCTTCCTGTAGCTTTTAATCAGTTCCTGGATCCTGGATGAAGGTATTTTGGACCATTCCTCTTTACAAAACAATTCAAGTTCAGTTTCATAGGACTGTATATACTATTCACTCTCAAAACTCCTTATCTAATTTCATTTAAGCCCGCCCAACACTCAATAATAACATATTACATTTCAATATTGAAACACTACAGAAAATCAAATAATGTATTGATAAAATAATCTAATACACACAAATAAAATGTGATAATAAAATTGCACCAAATGATGTTACCATACTATCATATGTAACAAAACTTATTATGTTACATCCAATGCTGCAGTGATTTATAAATAGCAGTTGTAAGACTCTTGCAACCTGTTATTGTATATAATATTGTATATAACAATCATGTATATTGTGTACTGGCTAATAAAGACAGATAAAACATGGCAGTACATCCTAATGTATGTACAATGCAGAGAGCTGCCTTTGTTACTGCTATATTTACTTCTGAAATTCTAAGTATTGGCAAACATACAGCTGATAAGAAAAAAGTCACAACACAAAGTTAAAATACAATGTCTCATTATATATATCTACATATCCACAATAACATGAGACTCATGACATTTTTTTGATCTGTATGACATTTTTATTTTTACCAAACTTGGTTTTAAAGCAGGGGTGGGCAATTAATTTTACCATGGGGCCACATGAGAAATTGTAACGGTTCTAGAGGGCCATGCGCACCATGGCACATTTAGGCCCACCCACTTCCCCACTGACTCCGCCCATTCTCAATCATTATTCTCATGTGCCCTACAAAATAAAAGGGGGGGGGGAATGTCCTCTCTTACAGTACAGGACTATGGATGAGTACTGTCTGTAGGGGCGTTCCTCACAGCCCAGCTAGATTGTTAGGAATGCCCTTCTGACAGTGAGCTGAGATCATTGCCGTATAACAGCACCATATATCTCCAGCCCCGGGGCACATAATGGGAAAGCCGTCAGTGCGCTGAATTCAGTGCACTGTCAGCTTTCTAGTGGTATATAAAACTGCATGTGCCTGAGGATATGAAAGGTCCTCTTTAAGTATTGGTAACCTATCAAGACATAAGACTGTTACCACTAAGATGATTTGAGAAAACTGTTCACTTCCTTATATTTGAAACAATGTTTAATATTTAATTGCCTACAAATTCAAAAGTGGTTACGTTCATGGAGAAATACCTCTAAATATAGTAGAGTCACCTGGTACAATTTTATTATCACATTTCAATGTCATGTTTCAGAGTATTTTATTGAGACATTATTTAGTTATATGTAATATTTTAGAATTGTAAAATGAATATATATAAGAGCTTTGTCATGTGCTATGATTACTCTTTTTGATAGTGGTCTCCTTGGTTACTGGAGACATTTACCAATGCTCTTTACTAGAGATGAGCGAACAGTGTTCTATCGAACTCATGTTCGATCGGATATTAGGCTGTTCGGCATGTTCGAATCGAATCGAACACCGCGTGGTAAAGTGCGCCATTACTCGATTCCCCTCCCACCTTCCCTGGCGCCTTTTTTGCTCCAATAACAGCGCAGGGTAGGTGGGACAGGAACTACGACACCGGTGACGTTGAAAAAAGTAGGCAAAACCCATTGGCTGCCGAAAACATGTGACCTCTAATTTAAAAGAACAGCGCCGCCCAGGTTCGCGTCATTCTGAGCTTGCAATTCACCGAGGACGGAGGTTTCCGTCCAGCTAGCTAGGGCTTAGATTCTGGGTAGGCAGGGACAGGCTAGGATAGGAAGGAGAAGACAACCAACAGCTCTTATAAGAGCTAAATTCCAGGGAGAAGCTTGTCAGTGTAACGTGGCACTGACGGGCTCAATCGCCGCAACCCAGCTTTCCCAGGATCCTGAATGGAATACACTGTCAGTGTATTCCCGTATACCCGATATATACCCCGATACCCGTTCCAACGGTGTGCCCCCCCCACCTTCACCCCAGAAATACCCTGCAAGTCCCCTAGCAATAGAATTGGGGCTATATACACCCACAATTTTTACTACTGGTATACAGTGCCATTGTCTGACTGGGAATTCAAAGAATATATTGGGAATACAAATACCCTCATTTCTTGCTACTGCCATATAGTGCCAGTGTCTGACTGGGAATTCAAAGAATATATTGGGGTTACGTGCACCCACAATTTTTACTACTGGTATACAGTGCCATTGTCTGACTGGGAATTCAAAGAATATATTGGGAATACAAATACCCTCATTTCTTGCTACTGCCATATAGTGCCAGTGTCTGACTGGGAATTCAAAGAATATATTGGGGTTACGTGCACCCACAATTTTTACTACTGGTATACAGTGCCATTGTCTGACTGGGAATTCAAAGAATATATTGGGAATACAAATACCCTCATTTCTTGCTACTGCCATATA
The DNA here is from genome assembly GCF_031893055.1 of Leptodactylus fuscus. NCBI lineage: Eukaryota > Metazoa > Chordata > Amphibia > Anura > Leptodactylidae > Leptodactylus > Leptodactylus fuscus. The sequence continues at coordinate 144,248,519 of NC_134268.1, forward strand.
GTGCCAGTGTCTGACTGGTAATTCAAAGAATATATTGGGGTTACGTGCACCCACAATTTTTACTACTGGTATACAGTGCCATTGTCTGACTGGGAATTCAAAGAATATATTGGGAATACAAATACCCTCATTTCTTGCTACTGCCATATAGTGCCAGTGTCTGACTGGGAATTCAAAGAATATATTGGGGTTACGTGCACCCACAATTTTTACTACTGGTATACAGTGCCATTGTCTGACTGGGAATTCAAAGAATATATTGGGGTTATAAATACCCTCATTTCTTGCTACTGCCATATAGTGCCAGTTTCTGACTGGTAATTCAAAGAATATATTGGGGTTACGTGCACCCACAATTTTTACTACTGGTATACAGTGCCATTGTCTGACTGGGAATTCAAAGAGTATATTGGGAATACAAATACCCTCATTTCTTGCTACTGCCATATAGTGCCAGTTTCTGACTGGTAATTCAAAGAATATATTGGGGTTACGTGCACCCACAATTTTTACTACTGGTATACAGTGCCATTGTCTGACTGGGAATTCAAAGAATATATTGGGGTTATAAATACCCTCATTTCTTGCTACTGCCATATAGTGCCAGTTTCTGACTGGTAATTCAAAGAATATATTGGGGTTACGTGCACCCACAATTTTTACTACTGGTATACAGTGCCATTGTTTGACTGGGAATTCAAAGAGTATATTGGGAATACAAATACCCTCATTTCTTGCTACTGCCATATAGTGCCAGTTTCTGACTGGGAATTCAAAGAATATATTGGGGTTACGTGCACCCACAATTTTTACTACTGGTATACAGTGCCATTGTCTGACTGGGAATTCAAAGAATATATTGGGGTTATAAATACCCTCATTTCTTGCTACTGCCATATAGTGCCAGTTTCTGACTGGTAATTCAAAGAATATATTGGGGTTACGTGCACCCACAATTTTTACTACTGGTATACAGTGCCATTGTCTGACTGGGAATTCAAAGAGTATATTGGGAATACAAATACCCTCATTTCTTGCTACTGCCATATAGTGCCAGTTTCTGACTGGTAATTCAAAGAATATATTGGGGTTACGTGCACCCACAATTTTTACTACTGGTATACAGTGCCATTGTCTGACTGGGAATTCAAAGAATATATTGGGAATACAAATACCCTCATTTCTTGCTACTGCCATATAGTGCCAGTGTCTGACTGGTAATTCAAAGAATATATTGGGGTTACGTGCACCCACAATTTTTACTACTGGTATACAGTGCCATTGTCTGACTGGGAATTCAAAGAATATATTGGGAATACAAATACCCTCATTTCTTGCTACTGCCATATAGTGCCAGTGTCTGACTGGGAATTCAAAGAATATATTGGGGTTACGTGCACCCACAATTTTTACTACTGGTATACAGTGCCATTGTCTGACTGGGAATTCAAAGAATATATTGGGGTTATAAATACCCTCATTTCTTGCTACTGCCATATAGTGCCAGTTTCTGACTGGTAATTCAAAGAATATATTGGGGTTACGTGCACCCACAATTTTTACTACTGGTATACAGTGCCATTGTCTGACTGGGAATTCAAAGAGTATATTGGGAATACAAATACCCTCATTTCTTGCTACTGCCATATAGTGCCAGTTTCTGACTGGTAATTCAAAGAATATATTGGGGTTACGTGCACCCACAATTTTTACTACTGGTATACAGTGCCATTGTCTGACTGGGAATTCAAAGAATATATTGGGGTTATAAATACCCTCATTTCTTGCTACTGCCATATAGTGCCAGTTTCTGACTGGTAATTCAAAGAATATATTGGGGTTACGTGCACCCACAATTTTTACTACTGGTATACAGTGCCATTGTTTGACTGGGAATTCAAAGAGTATATTGGGAATACAAATACCCTCATTTCTTGCTACTGCCATATAGTGCCAGTTTCTGACTGGGAATTCAAAGAATATATTGGGGTTACGTGCACCCACAATTTTTACTACTGGTATACAGTGCCATTGTCTGACTGGGAATTCAAAGAATATATTGGGGTTATAAATACCCTCATTTCTTGCTACTGCCATATAGTGCCAGTTTCTGACTGGTAATTCAAAGAATATATTGGGGTTACGTGCACCCACAATTTTTACTACTGGTATACAGTGCCATTGTCTGACTGGGAATTCAAAGAGTATATTGGGAATACAAATACCCTCATTTCTTGCTACTGCCATATAGTGCCAGTTTCTGACTGGTAATTCAAAGAATATATTGGGGTTACGTGCACCCACAATTTTTACTACTGGTATACAGTGCCATTGTCTGACTGGGAATTCAAAGAATATATTGGGAATACAAATACCCTCATTTCTTGCTACTGCCATATAGTGCCAGTGTCTGACTGGGAATTCAAAGAATATATTGGGGTTACGTGCACCCACAATTTTTACTACTGGTATACAGTGCCATTGTCTGACTGGGAATTCAAAGAATATATTGGGGTTATAAATACCCTCATTTCTTGCTACTGCCATATAGTGCCAGTTTCTGACTGGTAATTCAAAGAATATATTGGGGTTACGTGCACCCACAATTTTTACTACTGGTATACAGTGCCATTGTCTGACTGGGAATTCAAAGAGTATATTGGGAATACAAATACCCTCATTTCTTGCTACTGCCATATAGTGCCAGTTTCTGACTGGTAATTCAAAGAATATATTGGGGTTACGTGCACCCACAATTTTTACTACTGGTATACAGTGCCATTGTCTGACTGGGAATTCAAAGAATATATTGGGGTTATAAATACCCTCATTTCTTGCTACTGCCATATAGTGCCAGTTTCTGACTGGTAATTCAAAGAATATATTGGGGTTACGTGCACCCACAATTTTTACTACTGGTATACAGTGCCATTGTTTGACTGGGAATTCAAAGAGTATATTGGGAATACAAATACCCTCATTTCTTGCTACTGCCATATAGTGCCAGTTTCTGACTGGGAATTCAAAGAATATATTGGGGTTACGTGCACCCACAATTTTTACTACTGGTATACAGTGCCATTGTCTGACTGGGAATTCAAAGAATATATTGGGGTTATAAATACCCTCATTTCTTGCTACTGCCATATAGTGCCAGTTTCTGACTGGTAATTCAAAGAATATATTGGGGTTACGTGCACCCACAATTTTTACTACTGGTATACAGTGCCATTGTCTGACTGGGAATTCAAAGAGTATATTGGGAATACAAATACCCTCATTTCTTGCTACTGCCATATAGTGCCAGTTTCTGACTGGGAATTCAAAGAATATATTGGGGTTACGTGCACCCACAATTTTTACTACTGGTATACAGTGCCATTGTCTGACTGGGAATTCAAAGAATATATTGGGGTTATAAATACCCTCATTTCTTGCTACTGCCATATAGTGCCAGTTTCTGACTGGTAATTCAAAGAATATATTGGGGTTACGTGCACCCACAATTTTTACTACTGGTATACAGTGCCATTGTCTGACTGGGAATTCAAAGAGTATATTGGGAATACAAATACCCTCATTTCTTGCTACTGCCATATAGTGCCAGTTTCTGACTGGGAATTCAAAGAATATATTGGGGTTACGTGCACCCACAATTTTTACTACTGGTATACAGTGCCATTGTCTGACTGGGAATTCAAAGAATATATTGGGGTTATAAATACCCTCATTTCTTGCTACTGCCATATAGTGCCAGTTTCTGACTGGTAATTCAAAGAATATATTGGGGTTACGTGCACCCACAATTTTTACTACTGGTATACAGTGCCATTGTCTGACTGGGAATTCAAAGAGTATATTGGGAATACAAATACCCTCATTTCTTGCTACTGCCATATAGTGCCAGTTTCTGACTGGGAATTCAAAGAATATATTGGGGTTACGTGCACCCACAATTTTTACTACTGGTATACAGTGCCATTGTCTGACTGGGAATTCAAAGAATATATTGGGGTTATAAATACCCTCATTTCTTGCTACTGCCATATAGTGCCAGTTTCTGACTGGTAATTCAAAGAATATATTGGGGTTACGTGCACCCACAATTTTTACTACTGGTATACAGTGCCATTGTCTGACTGGGAATTCAAAGAGTATATTGGGAATACAAATACCCTCATTTCTTGCTACTGCCATATAGTGCCAGTTTCTGACTGGTAATTCAAAGAATATATTGGGGTTACGTGCACCCACAATTTTTACTACTGGTATACAGTGCCATTGTCTGACTGGGAATTCAAAGAATATATTGGGGTTATAAATACCCTCATTTCTTGCTACTGCCATATAGTGCCAGTGTCTGACTGGGAATTCAAAGAATATATTGGGGTTACGTGCACCCACAATTTTTACTACTGGTATACAGTGCCAATTTCTAACTAGGAATTCAAAATGCGCAAGGCTCCCGGAAAGGGACGTGGACGAGGCCGTGGGCGAGGTCGGGGGAATGTTTCTGGGGAGCAAGGTAGCAGTGAAGCCACAGGGCGTCCCGTGCCTACTCCTGTGGGGCAGCAAGCATTGCACCACTCCACAGTGCCAGGGTTGCTTGCCACATTAACTAAACTGCAGGGTACAAACCTTAGTAGGCCCGAGAACCAGGAACAGGTCTTGCAATGGCTGTCAGAGAACGCTTACAGCACATTGTCCAGCAGCCAGTCAGACTCTGCCTCCTCTCCTCCTATTACCCAACAGTCTTGTCTTCCTTCCTCCCAAAATTCCGAAGCTTTACAGAACAATAACCCAAACTGTCCCTGCTCCCCAGAGCTGTTCTCCGCTCCTTTCATTGTCCCTCAACCTGCCTCTCCACGTCATGATTCCACGAACCTAACAGAGGAGCATCTGTGTCCAGATGCTCAAACACTAGAGTCTCCTCCATCTCCGTTCGATTTGGTGGTGGATGACCAGCAACCCACCCTCATCGACGATGATGTGACGCAGTTGCCGTCAGGGCATCCAGTTGACCGGCGCATTGTGCGGGAGGAGGAGATGAGACAGGAGTTGGAAGAGGAAGTGGTGGATGATGAGGACACTGACCCGACCTGGACAGGGGGGATGTCAAGCGGGGAAAGTAGTGTGGATGTTGAGGCAGGTGCAGCACCAAAAAGGGTAGCTAGAGGCAGAGGCAGAGGTCAGCAGCTTAGGCGAAGCCAGGCCACACCCGGAATCTCCCAAGATGTTCCAGTTCGTACCCAGCCCCGAAAAACTCCCACCTCGAGGGCACGTTTCTCGAAGGTGTGGAGTTTTTTCAAGGAATGCGCCGAGGACAGATATAGTGTTGTCTGCACAATTTGCCTCTCGAAATTGATTAGGGGCTCTGAGAAGAGCAACCTGTCCACCACTTCAATGCGCCGTCATTTGGAATCCAAGCACTGGAATCAGTGGCAGGCAGCAACGGCAGGACAAAGGCCGCCTGCCGTTCACGCCACTGCCACTGCCTCTGCCACTGCCTCTGCCTCTGCCACTGCCACTGCTGACTGTGCTGGCGATGCACTCCAGAGGACGAGCCAGGACACCACTTCATCTGCCTCCGCCACTTTGTTGACTTCTACCTCATCCTCCCCTGGTCCTGTCTTATCTCCTTCTCCTGCACCATCAAAGGCACCATCAGGCGTTTCTTTACAACAACCCACCATCTCTCAGACATTGGAGCGGCGGCAGAAATACACTGCTAACCACCCACACGCGCAAGCCTTGAACGCCAACATCGCTAAACTGCTGGCCCAGGAGATGTTGGCGTTCCGGCTTGTTGAAACTCCCGCCTTCCTGGACCTGATGGCAACTGCGGCACCTCGCTATGCCGTCCCTAGCCGTCACTACTTCTCCCGGTGTGCCGTCCCCGCCTTGCACCAGCACGTGTCACTCAACATCAGGCGGGCCCTTAGTTCCGCGCTTTGCACAAAGGTCCACTTGACCACCGACGCGTGGACAAGTGCATGCGGACAGGGACGCTACATTTCACTGACGGCACACTGGGTGAATGTAGTTGAGGCTGGGACTGCTTCCCAAACTGGCCCGGTGTACCTCGTCTCCCCGCCTAACATTCCTGGCAGGGACACGAGAAGAACACCCCCCTCCTCCTCCTCCTCTACCGCCTCCTCCTCCGCCACCGCCTCCTCCTCCGCTGTTAGATTGACCCCAGCTACGAGTTGGAAACGTTGCAGCACTGGCGTTGGTAGACGTCAGCAGGCTGTGCTGAAGCTGATCAGCTTGGGGGACAGACAGCACACTGCCTCCGAGGTGAGGGATGCCCTCCTCGATGAGACGGCAATATGGTTTGAGCCGCTGCACCTGGGCCCAGGCATGGTCGTTTGTGATAACGGCCGGAACCTGGTAGCAGCTCTGGAGCTTGCCGGACTCCAACATGTTCCATGCCTGGCCCACGTCTTCAACCTAGTGGTGCAACGTTTCCTAAAGAGCTACCCCAATGTTCCAGAGCTACTGGTGAAAGTGCGGCGCATGTGCGCCCACTTTCGCAAGTCGACAGTAGCCGCTGCTAGCTTAAAATCTCTCCAGCAACGCCTGCATGTGCCACAACACCGGCTTTTGTGCGACGTCCCCACACGCTGGAACTCAACGTTTCAGATGTTGAATAGAGTGGTTGAGCAGCAGAGACCTTTGATGGAATACCAGCTACAAAACCCTAGGGTGCCACAAAGTCAGCTGCCTCAGTTTCACATCCATGAGTGGCCATGGATGAGAGACCTTTGTGACATCCTACGGGTCTTTGAGGAGTCCACAAGGAGGGTGAGCTCTGAGGATGCGATGGTGAGCCTTACAATCCCGCTCTTGTGTGTTCTGAGAGAATCCCTGATTGACATCAGGGATAACTCAGATCACACAGAGGAGTTAGGGATAGCATCCGATCCGTCACAGCTGGAGAGTAGGTCCACACATCTGTCCGCTTCACTGCGTTTAATGGAGGAGGAAGAGGAGGAGGAGGAGGAAGAAGAGTTGTCCGATGATGTGATGGTGATACAGGAGGCTTCCGGGCAACTTCGAATCGTCCCATTGTTGCAGCGCGGATGGGTAGACATGGAGGATGAGGAGGAAATGGAGATTGAACTTTCCGGTGGGGCCAGAGGAGTCATGCCAACTAACACTGTGGCAGACATGGCTGAGTTCATGTTGGGGTGCTTTACAACCGACAAGCGTATTGTCAAAATCATGGAGGACAACCAGTACTGGATCTTTGCTATCCTTGACCCCCGGTATAAAAACAACATCTCGTCTTTTATTCCGGTAGAGGGGAGGGCCAATCGCATCAATGCTTGCCACAGGCAATTGGTGCAGAATATGATGGAGATGTTTCCAGCATGTGACGTTGGCGGCAGGGAGGGCAGTTCCTCCAGTAGGCAACCAAGTTCTCACCGGTCCACACAAACGAGGGGCACACTGTCTAAGGTCTGGGACACCTTGATGGCACCCCCTCGCCAAAGTGCCGCCACGGAGGGTCCTAGTGTCACCAGGCGTGAGAAGTATAGGCGCATGTTGCGGGAATACCTTTCCGACCACAGCCCTGTCCTCTCCGACCCCTCTGCGCCCTACACGTATTGGGTGTCGAAGTTGGACCTGTGGCTTGAACTTGCCCTATATGCCTTGGAGGTGCTGTCCTGTCCTGCCGCCAGCGTCCTATCTGAGAGGGTGTTCAGTGCAGCCGGTGGCATCATCACTGACAAGCGCACCCGTCTGTCAGCTGAGAGTGCCGACCGGCTCACTTTGATAAAAATGAACCACCACTGGATAGAGCCTTCATTTTTGTGCCCACCTGTGTAAAGCACCCCAACATGAAACTCCATGTCTGTACTCAACCTCTCCAATTCCTCCGCATCCTCATACTCATCCACCATAAGCGTTGCACAATTCTGCTAATACTAGGCTCCCTCCAACATGATTTCCCCCAACTCTGCTGGTTAGAGGCTCCCTCCACCCTGATTTCCACCAACTCTGCTGGTTAGAGGCTCCCTCCACCCTGCTTTCCCACAACTCTGCTGGTTAGAGGCTCCTTCCACCATGAATTTGCCCAAACTGGGCTGTTTAGAGGCTCCCTCCACCATGAATTGGTCCAAACTGGGCTGGTTAGAGGCTCCCTCCACCATTAATTGGTCCAAACTGGGCTGGTTAGAGGCTCCCTCCACCATGAATTTGCCCAAACTGGGCTGTTTAGAGGCTCCCTCCACCATGAATTTGCCCAAACTGGGCTGTTTAGAGGCTCCCTCCACCATGAATTGGTCCAAACTGGGTTTTTTAGAGGCTCCCTCCACCATGAATTGGTCCAAACTGGGCTGGTTAGAGGCTCCCTCCACCATGAATTGGTCCAAACTGGGGTGGTTAGAGGCTCCCTCCACCATTAATTGGTCCAAACTGGGCTGGTTAGAGGCTCCCTCCACCATTAATTGGTCCAAACTGGGCTGGTTAGAGGCTCCCTCCACCATTAATTGGTCCAAACTGGGCTGGTTAGAGGCTCCCTCCACCATGAATTTGCCCAAACTGGGCTGTTTAGAGGCTCCCTCCACCATGAATTTGCCCAAACTGGGCTGGTTAGAGGCTCCCTCCACCATGAATTGGTCCAAACTGGGGTGGTTAGAGGCTCCCTCCACCATTAATTGGTCCAAACTGGGCTGGTTAGAGGCTCCCTCCACCATTAATTGGTCCAAACTGGGCTGGTTAGAGGCTCCCTCCACCATTAATTGGTCCAAACTGGGCTGGTTAGAGGCTCCCTCCACCATTAATTGGTCCAAACTGGGCTGGTTAGAGGCTCCCTCCACCATTAATTGGTCCAAACTGGGCTGGTTAGAGGCTCCCTCCACCATGAATTTGCCCAAACTGGGCTGTTTAGAGGCTCCCTCCACCATGAATTTGCCCAAACTGGGCTGGTTAGAGGCTCCCTCCACCATGAATTGGTCCAAACTGGGGTTTTTAGAGGCTCCCTCCACCATGAATTGGTCCAAACTTGGCTGTTTAGAGGCTCCCTCCACCATTAATTGGTCCAAACTGGGCTGGTTAGAGGCTCCCTCCACCATGAATTGGTCCAAACTGGGTTTTTTAGAGGCTCCCTCCACCATGAATTTGCCCAAACTGGGCTGTTTAGAGGCTCCCTCCACCATGAATTTGCCCAAACTGGGCTGGTTAGAGGCTCCCTCCACCATGAATTGGTCCAAACTGGGGTTTTTAGAGGCTCCCTCCACCATGAATTGGTCCAAACTTGGCTGTTTAGAGGCTCCCTCCACCATGAATTGGTCCAAACTGGGGTGGTTAGAGGCTCCCTCCACCATTAATTGGTCCAAACTGGGCTGGTTAGAGGCTCCCTCCACCATTAATTGGTCCAAACTGGGCTGGTTAGAGGCTCCCTCCACCATGAATTGGTCCAAACTGGGTTTTTTAGAGGCTCCCTCCACCATGAATTTGCCCAAACTGGGCTGTTTAGAGGCTCCCTCCACCATGAATTGGTCCAAACTGGGCTGGTTAGAGGCTCCCTCCACCATGAATTTCCCAAAACTTGGCTGTTTAGAGGCTCCCTCCACCATTAATTGGTCCAAACTGGGCTGGTTAGAGGCTCCCTCCACCATGAATTGGTCCAAACTGGGGTTTTTAGAGGCTCCCTCCACCATGAATTGGTCCAAACTTGGCTGTTTAGAGGCTCCCTCCACCATGAATTGGTCCAAACTGGGGTGGTTAGAGGCTCCCTCCACCATTAATTGGTCCAAACTGGGCTGGTTAGAGGCTCCCTCCACCATTAATTGGTCCAAACTGGGCTGGTTAGAGGCTCCCTCCACCATGAATTTGCCCAAACTGGGCTGTTTAGAGGCTCCCTCCACCATGAATTTGCCCAAACTGGGCTGGTTAGAGGCTCCGTCCACCATGAATTGGTCCAAACGGGTTTTTAGAGGCTCCCTTCACCATGAATTGGTCCAAACTTGGCTGTTTAGAGGCTCCCTCCACCATGAATTGGTCCAAACTGGGTTTTTTAGAGGCTCCCTCCACCATGAATTTGCCCAAACTGGGCTGTTTAGAGGCTCCCTCCACCATGAATTTGCCCAAACTGGGCTGGTTAGAGGCTCCCTCCACCATGAATTGGTCCAAACTGGGGTTTTTAGAGGCTCCCTCCACCATGAATTGGTCCAAACTTGGCTGTTTAGAGGCTCCCTCCACCATGAATTGGTCCAAACTGGGGTGGTTAGAGGCTCCCTCCACCATTAATTGGTCCAAACTGGGCTGGTTAGAGGCTCCCTCCACCATTAATTGGTCCAAACTGGGCTGGTTAGAGGCTCCCTCCACCATGAATTGGTCCAAACTGGGTTTTTTAGAGGCTCCCTCCACCATGAATTTGCCCAAACTGGGCTGTTTAGAGGCTCCCTCCACCATGAATTGGTCCAAACTGGGCTGGTTAGAGGCTCCCTCCACCATGAATTTCCCAAAACTTGGCTGTTTAGAGGCTCCCTCCACCATGAATTGGTCCAAACTGGGCTGGTTAGAGGCTCCCTCCACCATGAATTGGTCCAAACTGGGGTTTTTAGAGGCTCCCTCCACCATGAATTGGTCCAAACTTGGCTGTTTAGAGGCTCCCTCCACCATGAATTGGTCCAAACTGGGGTGGTTAGAGGCTCCCTCCACCATTAATTGGTCCAAACTGGGCTGGTTAGAGGCTCCCTCCACCATTAATTGGTCCAAACTGGGCTGGTTAGAGGCTCCCTCCACCATGAATTTGCCCAAACTGGGCTGTTTAGAGGCTCCCTCCACCATGAATTTGCCCAAACTGGGCTGGTTAGAGGCTCCCTCCACCATGAATTGGTCCAAACGGGTTTTTAGAGGCTCCCTTCACCATGAATTGGTCCAAACTTGGCTGTTTAGAGGCTCCCTCCACCATGAATTGGTCCAAACTGGGGTGGTTAGAGGCTCCCTCCACCATTAATTGGTCCAAACTGGGCTGGTTAGAGGCTCCCTCCACCATTAATTGGTCCAAACTGGGCTGGTTAGAGGCTCCCTCCACCATGAATTGGTCCAAACTGGGGTTTTTAGAGGCTCCCTCCACCATGAATTGGTCCAAACTTGGCTGTTTAGAGGCTCCCTCCACCATTAATTGGTCCAAACTGGGCTGGTTAGAGGCTCCCTCCACCATGAATTGGTCCAAACTGGGTTTTTTAGAGGCTCCCTCCACCATGAATTTGCCCAAACTGGGCTGTTTAGAGGCTCCCTCCACCATGAATTGGTCCAAACTGGGTTTTTTAGAGGCTCCCTCCACCATGAATTGGTCCAAACTGGGCTGGTTAGAGGCTCCCTCCACCATGAATTGGTCCAAACTGGGGTGGTTAGAGGCTCCCTCCACCATTAATTGGTCCAAACTGGGCTGGTTAGAGGCTCCCTCCACCATTAATTGGTCCAAACTGGGCTGGTTAGAGGCTCCCTCCACCATTAATTGGTCCAAACTGGGCTGGTTAGAGGCTCCCTCCACCATGAATTTGCCCAAACTGGGCTGTTTAGAGGCTCCCTCCACCATGAATTTGCCCAAACTGGGCTGGTTAGAGGCTCCCTCCACCATGAATTGGTCCAAACTGGGGTTTTTAGAGGCTCCCTCCACCATGAATTGGTCCAAACTTGGCTGTTTAGAGGCTCCCTCCACCATTAATTGGTCCAAACTGGGCTGGTTAGAGGCTCCCTCCACCATGAATTGGTCCAAACTGGGTTTTTTAGAGGCTCCCTCCACCATGAATTTGCCCAAACTGGGCTGTTTAGAGGCTCCCTCCACCATGAATTGGTCCAAACTGGGGTGGTTAGAGGCTCCCTCCACCATTAATTGGTCCAAACTGGGCTGGTTAGAGGCTCCCTCCACCATTAATTGGTCCAAACTGGGCTGGTTAGAGGCTCCCTCCACCATGAATTTGCCCAAACTGGGCTGGTTAGAGGCTCCCTCCACCATGAATTGGTCCAAACTGGGTTTTTTAGAGGCTCCCTCCACCATGAATTTGCCCAAACTGGGCTGGTTAGAGGCTCCCTCCACCATGAATTGGTCCAAACTGGGGTTTTTAGAGGCTCCCTCCACCATGAATTTGCCCAAACTCTGCTGGTTAGAGGCTCAATCCACCCTGATTTTCAAAACAAATGTTGGTGCCAACCTCAACTTACTACAAGGGCCAAATTCACTGCTGGTGACAAGCTCTCCTCACTGCAAGTGCCAAATACACATGTTTCAAGGTGTTTTCCTACTGTCAGAGAGGTGGTATTGAGTGTGTAAAGTGTGTAGTTGTTAGGCTGTGATGTTGGGGTAATAGAGGGTCTTTGGTGTGTTAGATGCCCCCAGACATGCTTCCCCTGCTGTCCCAGTGTCATTCCAGAGGTGTTGGCATCATTTCCTGGGGTGTCATAGTGGACTTGGTGACCCTCCAGACACGGATTTGGGTTTCCCCCTTAACGAGTATCTGTTCCCCATAGACTATAATGGGGTTCGAAACCCGTTCGAACACACGAACATTGAGCGGCTGTTCGAATCGAATTTCGAACCTCGAACATTTTAGTGTTCGCTCATCTCTACTCTTTACCCCTTACGTTAGGGTTTAGATGTAGTGAGGAGACGCATTTTTAACTTTTATCTGTATCTAGCTGTGTCATAATTGCATTAAATTGTCTCTTTAAAGTGAGATTTACTGCATATAATATAGTAAATGTTATCTGTAAGCTTATTATCTGGGTTTCTGTTAAATCTCTCTATTAAAATGATTACTAGATAATATTAGAGGAAAGTAATTAAATTTTACTTTGTGATAATTATCCCTTTGATATAAAGAAATACCAAATCTTTTTAATATTTCTAATGTCTAAAGCTCAGTGAAAAAGATGTTCCACATTATAAAGAACAATATATCACTATATAAATAGAAACTAGAGGAAGAGTGTATTAGATTATAAAGAAAATCTGCTGTTATCATGGTATAACAACCATTGCCAAAAGGAAGTGAATTGCAACCGCATTATTTATGTATTTCTACTAAAGGAATTAGCGATGTCACTGAAATAAGTCATCATGAATGCTTCATTAAATTTACCAAATCAAACTTAAAGAAATTGTATCAGAATGTTTTTTATATTTGTGTATTAAAAATGGATTGTAATATATATATAATTTTTCTAACCTGATGATTAATCAACAAAGGATACAAATGAGCTTTATTAGTATTACAAAAGAATAAAACATTTGGTGTTGCCAAAGCAGAAAAGGGGATTGGGGGTTGGGGGTGGTGGAGGGGGGTGGGTACGGGGTCTGTGGGTTGGGGTTTGAGTGTCCTTAGGGTCTCGTTGTTCTTGTTTGGGGCGTGCGGGTATCGGTGGGTATGGGGTAAACAAGTAATGGGGGGCACTTAGTAATGTTTGGGTGGTGGGTTTAATAGTCCATGGCGGGTGGGTGGTTTGATAGTCCATGTGTCTCATCTTCCTCTTGTTTGGTGGCAGCTGGACACGTATTGGGCAGTGATCTCCACAGTGGTCTCCTCTTCACCCAGTAGGATGTAGAGTTTCCTCTTCTCGACTGAAGATGTGAAGTGTGGGATGTGGGCAGAGAGTCTTTGTTAGTAGACAGCCCTCACAGCTGAGTATTTGGTGCAGTGTAGCAGGAAGTGGGTCTCGTCTTCTAGGGCCCCTTGGTCGTAGTGCTGGCACAGTCTGTTCTCCCGTGGCTTGTATGTTTGCCTGTGTCACCCTGTTTCAATCTCTAGGTTGTGGGCGCTCAGTCTGTACCGGCTCAGGGTCTGTCTGTGTTTGGGGTGGCGTATTCTCTCCAGGTAGGTGGCCATGGTGTAGTGACTGGTACACAGTGAGTTTCTTGGAGTTATTTATTTTGTATCTCCATTCTTCAGTGTACTGCTCTCTGCCTCTGTGGTCGCCTTTATTTGAGCCTTGGTCATCATCTGTTGGTGTTTTTGGTTTTGGTGGTTGGCTGCTGTTTGGTTGGGGGGTGTTGGGTTTGCTCAGATCTCTGTGGCTTATCCATGTTTGATGGTGGTGGGAGTCGGGGTTGCTCCCCTGAATGTGCCCCTGGAATGCTAGCACCCTCTTCTGTATGGTGAGCCATAGGGGGAGTCTGCCTAGCTCTGCCCTACAGGCCATGTTGGAGGTGTTGCGATTGACATGGAACAGGTATTTGCAGAACTCCAGGTGGAAGGTCTCTGCCTCTACATGATTATGGGTGCTGCCATCTTGCCTTCTCCTTAGCTATGTTACTAGCATTTAGTGATATTGTTAGGGAATAGCCAGATGATAATTCCCCAGAAGCTGCTGGTGAACCCTGGAGGGAGGGGCACAAGGGACAGTGAGCCCTAAACTGAAGCCCCCCACTTGCCCTTCCTATTGCCAGACCCTATCCTAGGTAATAGGCGACAACCACGAAGACAATCCCTCCCTGAATACGTGAAACACAAAACACAGACAAGACGTACAACAACAAAGGGAGGTCAGGTAGCCAGGGTTCGGTAACAAGAGAGCGATGCAGTGCCAAATCGGAGTCAAGAGAATAGTCAGTAGGAAAGCCAGAGGTCAAGGATTAGCATACAAGTAAATAACAGCAAGAGATACCAGAAAGCTAGAGGCAATAACCGGCACCAGTGTGACTGTGAGCCAAGACTAAATAGGGGAGGAAGAACCCGCCCTGAACCTGATAGGAAGGAAAACTGTCAATCACAGGAAAGACAAAATCAAACACTTAATGAACAGAGGCAACCTTGGCAGAAGACGGGTGTGGTGCAAATCCAATTAAGGACTAGAGCCGTGTTCACACAGTGCAACTAAAAACTTTAAGCAGATTATCAAACTGCACACGCCTCCTGCGCCGCAGCATGCGAGCAGAGGGTGGCGCAGAGGCCCGAACAGGCAGAGATGTTACAGTACCCCCCCTTTTATGAGGGGCCACTGGACCCTCACCAGACAAACCAGTTCTAGAGGGATTCTGAGTTTTCCCTGCCTTGTATTTTGGTTCTGCTTGAACCACAGATGCTTGAGAACCAGGCAAACATTTTTTATTCATCCGGCGTTTCTGATACCACCAGGTTTTAATACCGGAGGGGCGCTCCCAACTTTTAGTAGCTGAGACCTTCTCCTCAGTGACACAATCTACAGAATGTAAAGCAATACAGTGGGATGAGCACTGATCTCCCCACTTTACCAACTCCTTTTTACCCCAATCCAAAATAGGGTTATGGAACTTCAGCCAGGGGAACCCCAAAATAACATCAGCAGAGAGATTCTCCATAACAAAAAGGCTTATGACCTCTGAATGTGTAGAACCCACTTGCAAAGAGATCAAGGGGGTTTTAAAACTGACTTTACCCCTGGCCAGTGGAGTAGAATCCGCTCCAGTAACAGACATAGGCATGTCAAGTGGCAAAAGCTCAATGCCCAAAGATGCAACAACTGAATATTTAATAAAGTTAGCTGCAGACCCAGAGTCAACTAGGGCCTTGCCAGAAACAGATCTGTCCCCAGAGGACAGAGACACAGATAACAACATCTTATTGTTATTTCCACCAAATACCTGGTTGCCTGAGTGGTTCTTCTGATTACCACTCAGGCACTGAAGTTTTTTCGCTGGTGTCAGGGGTCTGATTGAGCAGTCACGGATGATATGATCTGGAGAACCACAGTACAGGCACAGGTTATTCCTAAGACGATGCTCTCGTCGTGTCTTGGTGTCCACAGCTCCCAGTTGCATGGGTTCCTCACCAGAAGTGATGGGAGGAAAGGTGAGTTTTTCAGGAGAGAGAGAGGAAGAGACAGAAAATTTGGAGGAAACTAGCCCTACTCTCTCTTTCAAATTTTCCCGGATCTTACGGTCAATACGGACCGCCAAAGTCATGGCCTGCTCTAGAGTAGGGGGATCTGGGTGACCAACCCAGAGCTCCTTAACACGGTCACACAAGCCTTGCTTAAAGTGAGCCTTTAGAGCTGACTCACACCAACCTGCCGTTACACTGTACTTACGGAACTCAGAGCAATACTCCTCTGCAGAGCGTTTTCCCTGCCGCATGGTAAGGAGTTGCGATTCCGCAAGCGCAATGTGGTCTGGTTCAGCATAAATAGAGCCCAGGGACTTAAAATTTTTTTCCACATCAACCCACTCCTCAGCCTCAGCAGGGAGTTTAAGGGCCCAAGCTTGTGGGTCCCCCTGTAAAAGAGATATAACCACTCCCACCATTTGGGCCTGAGTCACATGTGGATTAATCCGAAAATACAGGCGACAAGACTCCCTGAAAGTTTCAAATTTAGCACGGTCCCCTGAGAAACGGTCCGGGAGTAGCATCTTGACCTTACAAGGTGCCAAAACAGCTGGGGATGATGCAGCAGCCTCAGTTAGGGTCTGAACCTGTTTAGCAAGCTCAGCTACCAGGCCTGTCAATCCCTCCAACTTGGCTGCAAGGCCCTGAATAGGATCCATGCTATCTGTAGGGAAGCTATGGATGTAGTTTTTTTCAGGCCGGTTATTCTGTTAGGGAATAGCCAGATGATAATTCCCCAGAAGCTGCTGGTGAACCCTGGAGGGAGGGGCACAAGGGACAGTGAGCCCTAAACTGAAGCCCCCCGCTTGCCCTTCCTATTGCCAGACCCTATCCTAGGTAATAGGCGACAACCACGAAGACAATCCCTCCCTGAATACGTGAAACACAAAACGCAGACAAGACGTACAACAACAAAGGGAGGTCAGGTAGCCAGGGTTCGGTAACAAGAGAGCGATGCAGTGCCAAATCGGAGTCAAGAGAATAGTCAGTAGGAAAGCCAGAGGTCAAGGATTAGCATACAAGTAAATAACAGCAAGAGATACCAGAAAGCTAGAGGCAATAACCGGCACCAGTGTGACTGTGAGCCAAGACTAAATAGGGGAGGAAGAACCCGCCCTGAACCTGATAGGAAGGAAAACTGTCAATCACAGGCAAGACAAAATCAAACACTTAATGAACAGAGGCAACCTTGGCAGAAGACGGGTGTGGTGCAAATCCAATTAAGGACTAGAGCCGTGTTCACACAGTGCAACTAAAAACTTTAAGCAGATTATCAAACTGCACACGCCTCCTGCGCCGCAGCATGCGAGCAGAGGGTGGCGCAGAGGCCCGAACAGGCAGAGATGTTACAGATATGCTTTAGAGCAACCTCATGGCCATAAGTAGCAGCAGACTGGACTCTCGTGAGATTCATCTCATGAATACTTACAAGGTTTGGACTTGTTTAATCCAAACCAGAACTTTTATTATAAAATCTGAATACGTAGTAGAGAAAATAGGATGGCACTGCTGATTCTCAGTTAAATCTGACTTCTAAATAGCAAGGGTTAGGTTCACGGAGGAGCAGCTAGAGGTTTAGAAGTCCGGTGGTGCTCAACATCCAAAAATCAGCATATTGACAATTGTAGAATAAGAGATGAAAGCAGGAAGGGCACTCACCCACTACTAGTATTCTTCTAAAATGACATCCTTTATTAAGGCTAACATTAAAAACAACCTTTTAGGGAGCGAAGTACAGCATTACCGGCGACTGAAAAAGGCAACAGCCGTTTCGTGCTCCTCCGAGCGCTTTTTCAAGCCTCAAATGCAATCCAGAACTTTTATTATCATATTCTCTTCAGCTCCTAGAGTATAATCAAGGATGCAGCCAGGAATTTTACCTGAATGGGTCCAAATAGGTGTTGATGGAAGTAGAGATGAGTGAACACCGTTCGATCGAATAGGTATTCGATCGAATATCAGGCCGTTCGAGGTATTCGCTTGTAATGGAATACGCAGTAAAGATTTGTATCCCCTCCCACCTTCCCTGGCACTTTTTTTGCACCAATAACTGTGCAGATGAGGTGGGACAGAAACTACGACAACGGAGGCATTGAAAAAAATTGAAAAAACCCATTGGCTGCCGAAAACATGTGACCTTCCATTTATAAGAATAGCCAGCGCACTATTCGTGTCATTTGCGGTGAGAAATAGGGAGAGAGAGAGATCTACTGAGGGCTAGATAGCTTCTAGTAGTTAGTGAAAAACTGAAGAACAACAACAGCTCTTTTCAGAGCTATACCCTGGTGGTGGGACAGTGCCTATTCCATCTGTGGTTGTTATGGGCAACGTGATATAAATGGGTGCTTGTTAATGTTTCTTTAGTGTCAAATTTGGGTTTCTGTCCATCCAATTGGGTTGGAAAGAAGGTTTCCAGGTATTTTCCCACCTTGATAGCGTTTTTTTTTTGAGTGTGGAAAGTGTGTAGTTGATAGGCTGTGATGGTGGGGTAAAACTGTGACTTGGGCTTGTTAGATGCCCCCAGACATGCTTCCCCTGCTGTCCCAGTTGCATTGCAGAGGTGTTGGCATCATTTCCTGAGGTGTCATAGTGTGACACCTTGGTGACCCTCCTGAGTCGAATGGTGGGTTCCCCTGAAACTAAGCATTTTTCCTCATAGACTATAATGAGATTCGATATTTGATCAAATAGTCGAATATTGAGCAGCTATTCGAAAGGAATATCTTACCGTTCGCTCATCTTTAGATGGAAGAGCTTAAAAATGGCAGTAAGGTCACTTAGAGCATGAACACTCATAAGATGGGCTGATACTAAATAAGAAAAAATGTTAGGAAAAGTTGGTCATGTTACCTTTAAAGGGATTCTACCATTAAAACTCTTTTTTCTTATTCACATGTCAGAATAGCCTTAAGAAAGGCTATTCTTCACCTACCTTCAGATGTCTTCTCTGCACTACCGTTCGGTTGAAATCCCGTTTTTTGTCGGTATGCAAATGAGTTTTCTCGCAGCATGGGGGCGGGCCTCAGTGCTCAAACAGCACTGGGGGCATCCCCAATGCTGCGAGAGAACTCTCTCCAGCGACACCTCCATCTTCTTCAGCAAACGCCTCTTCACTCGTCTTCTTCCAGCTGGGATCACGCTTCGACGCCTGCGCAGTCGGCTCTGCCACCAGGCCACTGGCAGAACCGAGTACACATTCCGGCGGCCATTTTTTGTGGCCGCTTATGCGAGAACGCGCAGAGTACGCTCCTGTAGTTCTATGGCGTACAGAGCATACTACGGGATTTTAACCGAACGGCAGGGCGAAGAAGACATCTAAAGGTAGGAGAAGAATAGCCTTTCTTAAGTCTATTCCGACATGTGAACGTCAAAAAAAAGAGTTTTAATGGTAGAATCCCTTTAGAGCATGACCAAACTTTTGATTTTATGGCAGTGTTTGTGTGACTAATAAATTTTGTAGTATACGTTATTTATAAGTTGCGGCTGTTTTCTGTGAGATCCTGCATTTTTTTTTACTATTTCCTGTTTCTTCTCACTGTGTCTGAAATGAAGAGACAATGAAGGGAGTAGAGAGTCACTTCAAAGAGTTATATCTTGGGCAGTATAAAACTGCACTTGCAGATCAAAAAATCCCCTTTTCTGACCCCCATACAACATATTGCCACCTCTATTTCCACTCACACAGTATATTTCTCTCTACTGGCCTCCATACAGTATATTTTCTCCTTTACCCTTTACTGGCTCCTACAGATATTTTTTGGGGGATTGGGATTTTCATATCATATATATTATATAGCTACATATAAACATCCTAATCTCGACTGTGTTTTCAACCAGTGATGTCTCTGGAAATATTTTAGATAGCACTGAAACCTTAGTTTCATATGAAAGAAGCTTGTATATTTGAAGCGACCCTGCCTTACCCTAATTTTCTCTACATATTACACAGCCCTGTACTCATCCACCATATGCAGTAACATTCAGTGAGAAGCAGGAACAGCTCTCAATGCAGAAACAAGGGAAAGAATGAAGAAAATGAAGGATTTCACAGAAAGGATACAGAATCTGTTATATTCTAGCTTTTGCAGCTGGCAGGTCAGGTACCTGGAGAGTGTGCCGCAATTTTTTTTTAAATCCTATAAATTGACTATCTGTCAACATGATGTTGATGTGGCATATACTTCCATGCAGGGATAACCGTCAGGGTAATGCAGGTTTGTTTCTGGCTCCCAAGTGCTGTTCTCACAGTCATGGAAGCTAAAAGGAAAATGTTTGTTTTGGTACCGTGTTAGCCAGTGGTCATGGAAGCTAGTATATTATAGCTTTTCAGTTGGCATGCCAGACAGGCGTCACAAATTTTTCTTCAGATTCTTCAGATAATTGTCACTCATTGGTACTGTATCTGCTTCCATAAAGGGACAATTTTGGAGATTTTTTTTCTAAAGTCAATTTTTTAACACTTCACTTTTCACGTGGCAGGTAAGCTGACAGTGTGCCACTCTCACTCTGCTGGCATAATAACAAGAAAATATGGTGTAGTTCTGCTCCTATCTCCTTACTTTGGCTGTGTTTCCCTTTAGAGAGATAGAAGTTGGGTAGATCCCTAGGAGCCCTGACAGTGATTTTCGTTATGTTTTTAGCTAATTTAAGCTGTGGTTCATACTGAACTTGTTTGACCAGAAATGAATTATGGTCCCTGTGCATACAAACCTAAAACCATCTCGATTGGGGAAGACTTATGAAGATTGGCATTACCAACTTAGTCTTCATAACTCCATTACCAGCAGAGGGTGAGCCTCATTTATGATGTGGCATACACCTTCTCACAAATGAGGTCCGTCTGCCACCTCCGATCCCATCTCATCCCCTACACGTCCATATCATGCCCCCTTTCTGGAAAAGTGGAAAAGGCAGCTTCTGCTACTTTTTTGTGCAAAAACCTAATCTGTACAAAAAAGTTGCAACTTTTAATTCCTTGCCCACCACAAAACGGGTGTACAAGGCATAATAAATTCTTCAAATAACTAAACTAACAGCAGTGATCTCATGACATGTAGGAACCTGGCAATGCAGATTACCAGCAGTTACAATGTATTACTTTATGTATCACTGGGTTGTGCTCAGTACCCTTCAGATGGCTTATTTGTATATTTATTATGTTTGGAAAGATCTAGATTGTAGGAACATTTTTGAGCTAAACATAAATAAAGCATTCATAGTCACTTGCACCTCATTTTCTGATGTCTATCTTAAACTAAGTAAGACCTTGTTTACACCATCTCCTACAAATACCCTCCATTGCTTCATCCAAAGGATTTGGCACAAGCATCCATATTTTTCATCTAGCGCATTTATGCATAGACATTTTTCATGGGTTTAATAGTCCTATATCTATTAATTTAGTTAAAACATAACTGAAGCTTTTTCAATGTAAATCCAAAGAAATTATACCTATAAGGTATTGTTCACATCGTAAGGTGATATGTAATTGATGTTTATGCCGGTTGCCCTTCTCCACAAGTGTAGTGCTTGGACATTCTGTGATCCTTTGATATATGCTTGGGCAGTATATATACAGTCCTATGAAAAAGTTTGGGCACCCCTATTAATCTTAATCATTTTTAGTTCTAAATATTTTGGTATTTGCAACAGCCATTTCAGTTTGATATATCTAATAACTGATGGACACAGTAATATTTCAGGATTGAAATGAGGTTTATTGTACTAACAGAAAATGTGCAATATGCATTAAACCAAAATTTGACCGGTGCAAAAGTATGGGCACCTCAACAGAAAAGTGACATTAATATTTAGTAGATCCTCCTTTTGCAAAGATAACAGCCTATAGTCGCTTCCTGTAGCTTTTAATCAGTTCCTGGATCCTGGATAAAGGTATTTTGGACAAACAATTCAAGTTCAGTTAAGTTAGATGGTCGCCGAGCATGGACAGCCAGCTTCAAATCATCCCACAGATGTTCAATGATATTCAGGTCTGGGGACTGGGATGACCATTCCAGAACATTGTAATTGTTCCTCTGCATGAATGCCTGAGGATTTGGAGCGGTGTTTTGGATCATTTTCTTGCTGAAATATCCATCCCCGGCGTAACTTCAACTTCGTCACTGATTCTTGAACATTATTCTCAAGAATCTGCTGATACTGAGTGGAATCCATGCGACCCTCAACTTTAACAAGATTCCCGATGCCGGCATTGGCCACACAGCCCCAAAGCATGATGGAACCTCCACCAAATTTTACAGTGGGTAGCATGTGTTTTTCTTGGAATGCTGTTTCTTTTTGGACGCCATGCATAACGCCTTTTTTTTTATAACCAAACAACTCAATCTTTGTTTCCAAAATGAAGTTGGCTTCTCCAAATGTGCTTTTTCATACCTCAGGCAACTCTATTTGTGGCGTACGTGCAGAAACGGCTTCTTTCTCATCACTCTCCCATACAGCTTCTCCTTGTGCAAAGTGCCCTGTATTGCTGACCGATGCACAGTGACACCATCTGCAGCAAGATGATGCTGCAGCTCTTTGGAGGTGGTCTGTGGATTGTCCTTGACTGTTCTCACCATTCTTCTTCTCTGCCTTTCTGATATTTTTCTTGGCCTGCCACTTCTGGGCTTAACAAGAACTGTCCCTGTGGTCTTCCATTTCCTTACTATGTTCCTCAGAGTGGAAACTGACAGGTTAAATCTCTGAGACAACGTTTTGTATCCTTCCCCTGAACAACTATGTTGAACAATCTTTGTTTTCAGATCATTTGAGAGCGGGCTGTCCATGTTCGGCGACCATCTAACTTAACTGAACTTGAATTGTTTTGTAGAAAGAAATGGTCCAAAATCCCTTCATCCAGGATCCAGGAACTGATTAAAAGCTACAGGAAGCAACTAGAGGCTGTTATCTTTGCAAAAGGAGGATGTACTAAATATTAATGTCACTTTTCTGTTGAGGTGCCCATATTTTTGCACCGGTCAAATTTTGGTTTAATGCATATTGCGCATTTTCTGTTAGTACAATAAACCTCATTTCAATCCTGAAATATTACTGTGTCCATCAGTTATTAGATATATCAAACTGAAATGGCTGTTGCAAACACCAAAATATTTAGAACTAAAAATGATTAAGATTAATAGGGGTGCCCAAACTTTTTCATAGGACTGTATATATATATATATATATATATATATATATATATATATATATATATATATCTGCTTTTAATTGTAGCAGTGGGCTACTTATTAATATGTTTAATCTGCAAAGAATTTATTCCTCAGTACATTGCTATAATATCAGTCAATGACAAACATAGGCAGAATAAGGTATAAAGTTCCATATTTGTGAACTGTAAATTTGACAATACAGTTCAACAGTGACAAAAACATATTACAAATGTTGAGCCCAACTGTGCAAGGAACAGAGTCTAAAAGCCTAACAGAGAATTAGAGTGAACAGGCCTCACCATTACTGACATTATTTTCCATTTAGTTGTGAAGATCTGAACTAGGTATTGAATGCATAGCTGCTGCAGTAATAGTGCATGCTGGGTGTAACTATGGGGGTAAGAGGCAACTGTCACATATGGGTAATTTTTAGTTTAGAGCTGCAGTAGGTACTTCTATTTACAACAGGGACATTCCCCTTCTTCCCAGAGCAACTTATATAGTGACATCCAAGATGTTTTGCTCCCCCCTATCCCTTCCCTTCTTGTTTGTCTTTATGGTTGTACTTATATACCAGATTATGCCCCTTTGTTTTATTTTATACAGTTCTTGGAGCAGTCTGCAACCGCAAGTGACATCATGCTACTTCCGGTGATGCGTATAATGTCACTGGAAACACCCTTTTGGTGCCCTATTTAGTTCCTAGTTAGAGATGAGCGAACACTAAAATGTTCGAGGTTCGAAATTCGATTCGAACAGCCGCTCACTGTTCGAGTGTTCGAATGGGTTTCGAACCCCATTATAGTCTATGGGGAACATAAACTCGTTAAGGGGGAAACCCAAATTCGTGTCTGGAGGGTCACCAAGTCCACTATGACACCCCAGGAAATGATACCAACACCCTGGATTGACACTGGGACAGCAGGGGAAGCATGTCTGGGGGCATAAAAGTCACTTTATTTCATGGAAATCCCTGTCAGTTTGCGATTTTCGCAAGCTAACTTTTCCCCATAGAAATGCATTGGCCAGTGCTGATTGGCCAGAGTACGGAACTCGACCAATCAGCACTGGCTCTGCTGGAGGAGGCGGAGTCTAAGATCGCTCCACACCAGTCTCCATTCAGGTCCGACCTTAGACTCCGCCTCCTCCAGCAGAGCCAGCGCTGATTGGCCGAATTCCGTACTCTGGCCAATCAGCGCTGGCCAATGCATTCTATTAGCCCGATGAAGTAGAGCTGAATGTGTGTGCTAAGCACACACATTCAGCACTGCTTCATCACGCCAATACAATGCATTAGCCAGTGCTGATTGGCCAGAGTACGGAATTCAGCCAATCAGCGCTGGCCAATGCATTCTATTAGCCCGATGAAGTAGAGCTGAATGTGTGTGCTAAGCACACACATTCAGCACTGCTTCATCACGCCAATACAATGCATTAGCCAGTGCTGATTGGCCAGAGTACGGAATTCGGCCAATCAGCGCTGGCTCTGCTGGAGGAGGCGGAGTCTAAGGTCGGACCTGAATGGAGACTGGTGTGGAGCGATCTTAGACTCCGCCTCCTCCAGCAGAGCCAGCGCTGATTGGCCGAATTCCGTACTCTGGCCAATCAGCACTGGCTAATGCATTGTATTGGCGTGATGAAGCAGTGCTGAATGTGTGTGCTTAGCACACACATTCAGCTCTACTTCATCGGGCTAATAGAATGCATTGGCCAGCGCTGATTGGCCGAATTCCGTACTCTGGCCAATCAGCACTGGCTAATGCATTGTATTGGCGTGATGAAGCAGTGCTGAATGTGTGTGCTTAGCACACACATTCAGCTCTACTTCATCGGGCTAATAGAATGCATTGGCCAATCAGCGCTGGCCAATGCATTCTATTAGCGTGAACTGAGTTTGCACAGGGGTTCTAGTGCACCCTCGGCTCTGCTACATCAGATTGCTACATCTGATGTAGCAGTGCCGAGTGTGCATCAGATGTGTAGTTGAGCAAAACTGACTCAGCACTGCTAAGTCTCTGCATTCGCATAGGAATGCATTGGCCAGCCTTCGGCCAATCAGCGCTGGCTCTGCCGGAGGAGGCGGAGTCTAAGGTCGGACCTGAATGGAGACTGGTGTGGAGCGATCTTAGACTCCGCCTCCTCCAGCAGAGCCAGCGCTGATTGGTCGAGTTCCGTACTCTGGCCAATCAGCGCTGGCCAATGCATTCTATTAGCCCGATGAAGTAGAGCTGAATGTGTGTGCTTAGCACACACATTCAGCTCTACTTCATCAGGCTAATAGAATACATTGGCCAATCAGCGCTGGCCAATGCATTCTATTAGCTTGATGAAGCAGAGTGTGCACAAGGGTTCAAGCGCACCCTCGGCTCTGATGTAGCAGAGCTGAGGGTGCACAAGGGTTCAAGTGCACCCTCGGCTCTCCTACATCAGAGCCGAGGGTGCGCTTGAACCCTTGTGCAGCCTCGGCTCTGCTACATCAGAGCCGAGGGTGCGCTTGAACCCTTGTGCACACTCTGCTTCATCAAGCTAATAGAATGCATTGGCCAGCACTGATTAGCCAGAGTACGGAATTCGGCCAATCAGCGCTGGCCAATGCATCCCTATGGGAAAAAGTTTATCTCACAAAAATCACAATTACACACCCGATAGAGCCCCAAAAAGTTATTTTTAATAACATTCCCCCCTAAATAAAGGTTATCCCTAGCTATCCCTGCCTGTACAGCTATCCCTGTCTCATAGTCACAAAGTTCACATTCTCATATGACCCGGATTTGAAATCCACTATTCGTCTAAAATGGAGGTCACCTGATTTCGGCAGCCAATGACTTTTTCCAATTTTTTTCAATGCCCCCGGTGTCGTAGTTCCTGTCCCACCTCCCCTGCGCTGTTATTGGTGCAAAAAAGGCGCCAGGGAAGGTGGGAGGGGAATCGAATTTTGGCGCACTTTACCACGCGGTGTTCGATTCGATTCGAACATGGCGAACACCCTGATATCCGATCGAACATGTGTTCGATAGAACACTGTTCGCTCATCTCTATTCCTAGTCCCTGACACTATGTACAGCACCTTACCACTGCTATACATCCTACTTTCTAACACTTTTTGTTCCCCATATTTCCTTATTCCATTTTTGCATTTGCTGTTTGGCTCTTACATATGCCATACTGTTACAGTAAATGTCAGCAAGAGGTTAATACAATGTATAGCTAGAATGTCATGAAAACAGTACACCCATATGTGGCATCTAGGGGTTAATACAGTATATTGGAAGAGTGCAATGCTATTTGTGAAGCCCAGTGAGAGATTTTAGGGTACAAATAATTCACAGACAGTTTGCATTAAAATTATGGTTATGTTTAAAAGATACACGGGGGTTACAACAATATATAGGAAGACACAAGGGTTAATGTAATGTAAAGGCAGAGTGCAGTAAGATTTTATTGTTCTGGTCTGAATTTATTGGTATATGTTCTCTAAGGATTAATGTCTTTGCCCGTAGCCTCACCCTTTATATTAACCATACCCCTAATAATAATAATAATAAATTTTATTTATATAGCGCCAACATATTCCGCAGCGCTGTACAATTTGTAGGGTTCAAATCCAGACAGAAAGATACATTACAAAGAAAATCATTTCACACAATGGGACTGAGGGCCCTGCTCGCAAGAGCTTACAATCTATAAGGTAGAGGAGGTGACACAAGAGGTAGCAGGGGTGGCATTGCTTATACAGGGGGTCAGACACTTTTGTAATAGAGGTGACTGTCATTGCATAAACATAAGACTTTATGAGCAGTCGACAGTCGTGTCCTGTAACATGTAGATGGAGCTTGGACAGATAAAGTTATCCTTAGATGACATCATATCATGTGGGAAAGTGTGGGAGCGGAGACAGAGGAGGGTTAAAGGTTTACGTTAGACATTGTGATAGGCCTGTCTGAAAAGATGCGTCTTTAGTTTGCGTTTGAAACTGTAGAAATTGGGAGTTAATCTGATTGTCCGGGGTAGAGCATTCCAGAGAAGTGGTGCAGCTCGGGAGAAGTCTTGTATATGAGCGTGGGAGGTTCTGATAATAGAGGATGTAAGTGTTAGGTCATTGAGTGAGAGGAGAGCATGGGTTGGGCGGTATCTCGTCCGGCGGACTCAGCAATTTCTGCACTTGAGAAAGGACCCGTGGTGGTCCGAAACGCATCATGAATTTTATTTGTCTCGTATTAAAAAACCTGTTTTATACTACAACACCTGATCTCCCACTGTCATTAAAGATCCACCAGTGTGCGCGGACCTGTGCCTCATAATATCCACGTTTTGTTCTACATACCCCTTATAATGGCCACTTCTCTTTTGCCATGACTAACTGCTCATGTTTAGCCCAATTTGGAGGTGACTACATTGAGATATGGTAGATATTATGTTAATAATGACTATCGTTATAATTATTACTTTATCCCAATGTTTTTCTTCTTATAAATGGATAAATGAATAATCTTGTTGCCTAATATAAAATTTTGCAGCTTAAAATCATTATGTAGAGTTTTCATAGGAAATTTGATATGTGTACAGTGCATACCGTATTGGGACTGTTCAATGCTATGATAAAGATGAAATGTAATATAGAAATATGTTTAATTAGAATAAAAGCAGGTGGTTTGGTGAATGCGAGGCACTGGATGGAGGAACCGTCATGAAAACGTAAACCTAGAAGCAATTTCCTCACTCAGGGTAGCATAAGGAACTGAGACTCTTTCACATAAATTGAAGTCAATACACTAAAGAAGTAAGAACCTGAAATAATAAACTTTTAAAGCCTTTCAACAGGATGTGAAGTTCTGGGTGTGTAACACAACGGAGGAGTTAGGCATAATGTATATTCTCAATTACAGATAGGAGAAAGGGAAATGACATCATC
Source organism: Leptodactylus fuscus (assembly GCF_031893055.1). Taxonomy (NCBI): domain Eukaryota; kingdom Metazoa; phylum Chordata; class Amphibia; order Anura; family Leptodactylidae; genus Leptodactylus; species Leptodactylus fuscus. The sequence continues at coordinate 144,276,415 of NC_134268.1, forward strand.
AGACAAAGTGCAGTAGTCTGCACACTAAGAACGCGAGTCTGGTCACTGATCTAATTTGTTAGGATAGATAATACTAATATGAAATTAGAAAATTATGACATTTCACTGTTTTTAATACATCATGCCCTATTATCTTCATGAACATATTCACCACTGAGACCCTCAACTTTTAGGATTCCTGTGATCCCACCGTCCAGGTTTAAGGCTGCCATTAGTAGCTGGTTTTACTCCTTTGAAGGTGTCTGAGCTTGGGTGCAGACAGTCTGTAGGAGTTATAGAAAAAGACAAGGCTAGTAAGGTAGATATTGTTTTATCAGTATGTACTATTACTTCATGTCTGTACTGTTTAAAAGGTTTTTTAATGTTCTAAGTAGCTGTGAGTAGGAAAAAGAGAACATACTATAGGTGATGTAGCATACCAGACAGGGATAGAAATAGACTTGACAGGCTGAATAGAAGGGCCAGCTCTGTCCTGGGGAGCCCCCTGGACCCAGTACAGGTGGTGGGTGACAGAAGAATACTGTCCATGGTGAGCTCCATGCTGGAGAATAACTACCATCCCATGTATGAGACCGTGACAGCACTGGGCAGTACTGTTAGTCACCGACTGCTTCACCCCAAATGTGAGAAGGAGCGCTATCGGAGATCCTTCCTCCCAACCGTGGTCAGGCTACATAATCTACGTCAGACCAAGCGAAGACAGAGAGCTAAATGTCCTGAAGTCCTCTTTCTTTTTTTCTTTAGTTGCTATATTAGTTGACTCCTAGTACTTTTCTCCTATCTGCTATTCTGAGCTTATGTGTGTCTCCTTATGTAATATATTACTGTTTATTATCCTGTATCTGTATTATCCATGCTGCTGCAGCACACTGAAATATTCCATGGTGGTACTATTAAAGGATTATCTTATCTTATGTAGTCAAAACTACAATACAGAGCAATAATCCTGTGGCAAAAATGTGGAGTGATTCATCGTACATGACTGTTATATTCTATGAACATTGGTCAATAACATTGTTCTGTTCTGGACAGAAAATGTCAATGTGTAGCGGGACTATTAGTGTACACCACACTAAGGCTGCGTTCACACCTGTGCCAGAGTCTCCATTGGAATCCACCAAAAATAGCTTTTAAACTGAAAGAAACTGAAGAAAAAGTCCTTTGTACAGGACTTTTTACTCCATAACTTTTTTAAAAATAGACATCTGACGGACCCATTATAGTCAATGGGGTCCATTAGCTTTGCTTGTAACCGCTGTTTTAAAGGTCCACGTCTCTGTTGTTTGGGTCTCACAATAGATCAAAACCAGCTCTAGTATGAAGGTAATGTAAGTCTGTGTCCTAATGACATATCTTCAGCCTCAGAAATATATATTGTGACCCATTCACACATTCATGTAAATTTTGTCATGGATTTTGCACTGACATATGTATAAGTTCCACAATAATTTTGCACCCCAAGAATGGGAATAGAATATCTGCAACTTCTTTCTGATTCTGGAAAAATGTCCATATGGATTTTCATCCATGCTGAGGAAAAAAGAAATCTGTGAGTGTAAGTAAAACTCTATTTATTCCTGCAATTTCCAAAAGGAAGAGCTAGTCACACATGGATTAGCCTCATTAAATTGGGTTATTCCTCATGCAGATTCACACCAAAGTGCACATCCACTGCAGAAATCCACATGTCAAGCTGGGATTTCTACCATGAATCCTGTTGTATATACAGTTATGGCTCATAAGTTTTGGCACCCCTGTGTTTCAGAAAATGAATTATTGCAATTACATGTTTTGTTATACATGTTTGTGTCATTTATGTATATTGGAACAACATAAAAAAAAGCTTGTTTGCATGTTGAAAGCATATTTGGTGTCATTGTCCTGCTGGAAGACCTATGACGCAAACCCAATCCAATTTACCTTTTTTCTCTCTTTTGTGTTGTTTCAATACACACAAATGAAATAAATATATCTACCAGAAAACATGTGCAATTGAATTAATTTTCTAGGAGAAATACTTAATTTTCTGGAAATTAATTCAGTAATTTTTTCTACGTTAGCTGGATAGTTTCATCCATCTAGGTGTTACAATGGCACGGGCAGCATTGAACAACCTCTCGGCCATTACACCTGAGGATGGACAAAATAAAACTCTCATGGCAAACTGGGCCAGCTACTTCCACTGCTCTAACCTATTGGCCCAGAGTCATCTGCTGGAATATAGGTGCACTGTAGCTATGGCTGTACCTGCTGGTGTAGCCAGTGGGCGTCAGTTGCCTGTTGTGGCTCCAGTTGGTGCTGCAAGCTGAACAATTTCTGGTTCATCATGTTCCACATATTGTACTGAATGATATTGCTTTTACTCCTGATGCTTGGAGCTGTGCTACTGGCAGAGGAGGTAGAAAAGGGAAGCAGTGAAGAACTGGAGGTGGTGAGAAGTGGAAGGCTGATGATGCTGTGGTGCTCAAGGAATAGTTAGAAGGCTTCCGGTGCTCCGTGCTGGCTAATTTGCATATCACTAAAACTAGGATAATTAAAAAATGCCAGTGCTAATGAAAAAATTTAAGGTATGCCAGGAATAGTTTTTCTAAATGCTATGCAAATATATGTGTAGTCAAAAATAGCTATTGCCAATGATAAACTCCCTTTAAGCATTGCATTCCAAAACAACAGCAGTTAGGGCTAGTTCACACGGTGCTATGGAGGCTGATTTTGATGGCGGATTTCGCCTCAAAATCCGACTCCATACAATGGTGGTCTATGTAGACTGCTAGATTTTTATTTCTGCTAGCAGAAAAAAAACAACATGACCTTTCTTCAGGCATTTTCCGCCCGAGGAAAGGCAATAGAAGTGAATATGAGGCGGAAAACGCCTAGCTTTTTTTTGCAAAAAATTAGAAAGAGTTTTTTTACCCGGACCAAAATAAGCCACACGTAATTTACGTGTGAACTAGCCCTTACATATTGAGTAACTAGAAATCTCGGGGACATTCTCCTGTGTAGCCACCATTTCTGGACACAACCTCAGAGAATTTTTGGATCATGGTTCCCAGATGGGATTGATGATATTGCGGTTACTGTGTTGCTTGTGCAAACATTGTTACGGCAACTGATTTCTGCCCAAATTCGCACATAAAGCTTACTCATTCTATAAGATGTCATATCTTGGTAATTATATACTATGGCACATGTCACTGTAGTTTCATATAAATGGGGCTCACTACATGAGAACTGAGTAGGGTCACTTCACCTGACGAAGTGCTGAGTGCACGGAAAGGACGTAGCTTGAATTTGTTGCTTCTCCTCTCTTCATGTACAGACTGTAGCACCCCGGTGAGTGCCCTGCCTGTTTTTTCTATATATGAACATTTTCTGTTATTTACTTCATTATTTAGATTTTCATGTATTGATTTTTATTTTTTTTTGTAGCAGAGTTACCAATGAAAAGTCATTGAAAAATGTTTTTGCAACAAAATTTAATGTTTTTTTTTTGTTGTTCTGTGATAAGAAATCAGGCGGCAGCAGTTTAACCAATTGCAGTAGAAGATAGATATGAGTTGTTGAAGAGAATGGAGAAGATGGTCCACATGAAATGTTTTAGGGTATTCATTCTATAGTTGTATTATGTAATTGGGAGATTATTTGGACTTATATGTATAGTTTTCTTATTTTTTCACTATGTATTATGAATTGCTTATAGTGTATTTTATTCATTTATATGCACATATATGTATATAAGTATAAATGTAAATATATATTATGAGCAAGTACATATGGAATTCTTGTGGATGTGAATTCTGTTCAATGTTGTGGAATGTCTGGCTGAATCTGAGTGCATCTCCTGTTTATGTTAAGTCGATCCACAAAACACAGGCCAGGATGCAGATAATTAATTAATTAATTAAATAATTAACCCAGGCATTGAAATGAGTCTATTCAGCTGAATCACAGGTCAAGTTACATGCCAATAGGCCAAATAGCTTTGTGTGGGCAGCAAATGAGACATAGAAGCATATCCGGCCCAAACCCTGATATTAAACAAAGGAAATACATATCAAAGGGATGTAAGTCATAATTCATGTCCATAACCATCTGTATACAGAAATATGGTCAGGGCATACCAACTAGTCAGTGATATCAAACATCCGGACCTTTAACGCTAATAACCACCCAAAACTATGTATCAGGGGAAATAATTTTTATTATATCAGTATATTAAGTATACTAGGAATTGTAAAAACATTTGGAATCACTTGTTGGGCATATCATTCCTATATGTGTTATCCCCCCCAAAGTTATGACCAAAATAGGTCATAATCATGTTGATTTGGTGCATGAAATTAGCCAGCCCCAGATAGTCGATAGTCACGGATGGAAGGCCTTATTCTTGGCTCTGCAATATTTTTGTATTATACCCTTGAACATATCCTATTGCCGCCTTAGTATTTGCAAGTATGTAACTGATGATTGTATTACACTTTAGGTGTTTGTATTGCTTGTTAAGGGATTTAATTTTAATACAAATGTGCCCCTTCATATAGTATATTTGTCGTGTTATATCTATCCATGGACACTCTGTGTTTGGGGTGTATTTTGTCCCAAGTTTATATGATGTTTTATAATTTATGTTTTATATTAATAAAGATGATTGGATATTTCTATAGCACTATAGTGTTCTGTATGATTTTTTTTTTTTTGGTGTAGGGAATACAGTATTTTGAACACCGGAAGGACAAGGATATTGTATTTTAGGTCTTTTGGATTATAGGTTAGACTATAGACTATAGCCAATCACATGTGCACAAGCATGTGTCTGTCCACAGAAAAAGAAAGGACCAAAGCTGTAGAGGATTGAGTAAAGATACTATAAATGGTGAAAAAGACGCTGCAGAGTTTTTAATTGATAGTGCTAACATAATGTGTGTATCATGCCAGAGAGTTTTTCTTCAATTTGTGGGATAACCCCTTTATATTTAAAGGTTTTAATTTAAAAAGGAAAAGGAATTAGAACTTTCAAGAATATTATGACTTTTACTGTCATGAATGATACTCGTCCTACTGATGTCAAAGAGAGTTCATTACTTATCAAGCGGTAATAGAGAACGTAGAACTTAGGCCAAAATGTATCTTTGACTCATTGGGAGATGTTGGGAGTTATTAAAAGATACGCTAATATGGGATTGATATCTATATTCCTAAATACAATCTAAAATTTCACTAACATTGTCCAAAGTACATCTTATTAAAGTCAATAGATATTATCAATCTATCTCCAACCACGTGGAAAAAAGTTTCTTTCCAATGAAAATAGAGTATCAGTTTTCTCACATCATACAAATTGATCATTGCATATTCTTTTGGACTCTAAAAACTTACCGTTTAAAAAAAATAAAAATAAATAATACCCCAAAGTTAAAATATTAGATATGTATAACATGGCTTCCAAAGATTGTAGTCTACTAAATCAGTTGCAGTTGAGCAATTCCCTAATATGCTTTGAAATTGCTATCAGCAGTTGCTAAATATCAGCAATTTTCTGCTATTTTGCAGGAAACTCATAGGTTAACAAGTAAAGCAGCTACCATTAATCCTATATTTTGGCTCGCAGAATCTAAGGTACTCTGGATGTATTCACTGGAGGTTACCCTAAAGCAGGTTGGGCTTTGAAACTCTGGAACGCAGGATGTAATCCCAAATTGATGTACCCTAAAATAACTCACCTGTGGAGAAAGAACCAAACCAGTAACCCTATGGGTAGGCCTATGGTAGGCCTAGAGGGTTATATACAAATTGAGGTCAAATCAAGAGATCACAGATACAGCCAAATTAAAAACAGAAGGGTAACCCAGAAGAGCAAGCCTAAGGATTATTCAAAGAATAAAATTGATTGGAAGGCATGGTAACCTTAAAGTGATGGGTTATTACAGGTACAAAAAAGTTGTATATGTGATTGTAAACTGGGTTTTGGGCACACAGAAGGGCTCAGAAGGAAAGAAATTCTTCCTTTTTTTTTTTAGTTTTTAGAGTATGTATTTAGAGAGGCTGGTTTTTGGATGCTATATTATCATTGCAGAGCCCTGGAGGTGCCAGTAAATGGAATTCCTCAAGAACAGACCCAATTTTGTAAGGGCAATTTTAGGGTATCTCTAAATGTGACATGGCTTCCAAAAACAAAATCTAAATCTGTGCCACAAAAGCCACATTGCGCTGTTTCACATCTGCAGTTTATGACCATGTGTATGACTGTTGCACCCAGGAAAACGTATTTAATGTCATATGGGAATATAAACTGCTGTTTGGGAATACAGCCAGGCACAGAAGGTAAGGAGCGATATGTGATTTTTTGAAGCACAGTTTGGTTTACGGATATGATACCACATTTGCAGAGCCCATTAATTGCCAGTAAAGTAGAATCTGTCGCATGTGAGTTCATTTTGGAAACTACACCCCTCAAGTTATTTATCAAGTGGCATGGTGAGCATTTTTAATCCTTGAGTGTTGCATTAATTTACTTTTCAGAAATGAATGCGCAGCTAATGGAGAAGAATGAAAATTGCAATTTTATTAGAGATACACCGTTTCAGTGCCAGTTATGTTGCTCAGCAGAGACACATTCCAAAAACTGTTAAGTGGGTTATCCTGGGCACAACAGCTTTTGAAGTGTTTATCTCTGTGACACAAACTGGGCATAACATATTGAGTACTGAAATTATGCATTTCTGGAAAAAATACTGCTCAATAATTTCTACAGGACCTTTGATGACATCACAGTCATGTGACCTCATGACAAGCCAATCGCAGAGCAGTAGCACTAAAGGACCTCCCCCTTCCAGGTCCTTCCAGTTTTCTGTGCTCCGTGGACCCTGACTTGTGTATAAGCCGAGGAGAGCTTTTTCAGCATGAAAAATGTGCTGAAAAAGTCAGTTTATACTCCAGTATGTACAGTATTTATTTTTTTAACAGTAGTTTTTTTTTTTTTTACTTTTTATGTCCCAATAGAGGACAAGAACCAGCAATCTTCTGATCACTGGTTCAGTGTTTTACGGTGTATAATGGCCATCAGACTATTCATATACTTAAGCTGAAAGGCCTAACTAGACCTAATTTGAAGACCACAGACCTGGGCCATGGAAAAGTCCCTGGGCTACTGAAGAAACATCACGACTTCACAGAGGGGGCAAAAGGGGATGATAAAGTTCTAGGTTTCTAGGGCAACCCCTTAGATGCTGTGGTCATGATTAATTGCAACATCTTAGGGGTTAGCATCCATAATCAGAGCTCATCTCTGACCGCGGGAGCTGTAAGAAACAGCTGACACCTGCTCCTGATGGTAACCTACTCACCTACACATACATACACATTCACATAGTGCCTAAAACTTGCATTGCTGTCTCCAAACAAATGCAGAGCTCCAAATATTCTCTGACATTAACATTAGCATAAAACTGAGATTTACAATGCAGATTTGTGATGTAGATTCTCTATTAATCCACATAAGTAACATCTCAAAGGTTTGCATTTGTATGCTGTTTTATGAAAGTAATAACCAAATGACAAATTCCTTCTGATAACATCAGTGTGACATCATTTTTACTTCTTTACAACTGGAGCCTTTATCAAGATAACTCCAATATTGCTGACTAGTGCTATGTGAAAATTCTATATGTGTATGGATTTACTTTTTGCATACATTCTATGGCTCTATTCCTTCTTCCGATTAACAGGTAGAACTTCCAAGTCTACAGAGAGGGCCTCTTTTTGACATTGAGATTCATTTGATGATTAGACATGGAATTCTTACGTGTAGGCTGATCCTGCACCATATGCTTTAAATTGTAGATGTATATGCACTTAGTGTAAGTTAGACCATCAATGAGGAAGTCCTGTGATTCTATATAGTTTTTGTTAAGTACTAGAGGATATATTCTGGAGGAAGTGCAGTGTTATTACATAACATTCCAATAAAGGGTTACATTGTGTAATTATGATCAGATTCTTTCCAACATGACCACAAAACGGAGCTATACACCATCTGAGTTCTATGGTGTTCCCTCTACAGTACCTCTCATTTTGTTTATATAACCACATTTTACCAGTGCCCTATACTTAGGCTTCATTACCTACTACCTACCATTGCCTGCACTTGTGCTGCCTGTGATAGTGAAAGATGTTCATTTAATGCTGCAGACTGAGTAATGTAATATTGTATACTGTTTGTATGGAGGACCTATAAACATACACTCAAATTCACATACATATGACTATGAACTTTGATATAAATGTTCCTATATTAGGTATGACACATACATACAATCATATGAATTTACACTCAAATATGCTTAAAAGTGTACAACACACACACATACAAATGTGACCTTTACAACAGGCTGCCAATGTCCAGATATGAGTGCCATGGGATGACCAGCTTTCAAGAACAACATTGTTTTGTGAAATCCTGTCAAATGCTGTCTAAGCTCTGTGTCTATTTGTGATCTTCCAATAGTTGCATTGCGAATTCCAAACTGTAATAGGGTTTACTAGCACATTGCAATATTGTAATGTGTTAGTTTCATGAGAAATTGGAGCCCTTAACCAAATGCAAGCTAGGGTAAAGGTAGACACAATTAAATAAATATATGACATTGGTTCGGATATAGTGAAATCAATTCAAAATGAATGTAATAGCAATTGTAAGCCGAAGGCTGGTAAGGTAATGGAGGAGAGGGGGTGTACATCTCACCCATACTAAGGTGGGTGAGATGAGAAAACTCCAGAAAGAATGTTTCTCAGCAGATAACTGAGACTGCTGAGGGTTATTTCAAAGTTCCGGTTACTGGGCTGGATTTTTAGGAATGACAGGTAGGTTGGTAGTGGGACCTGTCATTCCACCCCCCTCCAGTCCACACTTTGGGGATGTTCTGGCAGTGACTCAGCTGTAGAGAATCTGTTCATCAAAGGAGCTTAAGAAGTTGCTCCAGCAGCAGACTTTGGGGCAGAACTTGGCTGGAGAGGTCATATTTTTGGAGCTGTGTTCTGAATGATTCCACTGGCTTTTGATTTCTGTTATTCTAGGTGAGGTAACCTATTCTATGTTTAGTTAGAGCCTAGCCGGGCAGGTATTTATTTTTGTATTGTTTCCTTTTGTTGCTGCCCTATATTTATGAGTGAAAATAAAACTCTACCTTTGTTTTGGACTAAAGAAACTGGACTTGTGTGTCCATGCCACCCCACCTAGCAACCCCAGACCCTGACATATGACAATATAAGGCTGTATTCAGACACAGCATTTTAACACTTTTTGCATGCTGTTTTAATTGCTATTATAAAAACATTGCTGACAAACCTTATTTTGAAGTCTACAGTAAAACTTGAAAAAAAATCTACATACAAAGCATTTTATTTTTTGGAGTGCTTGTTTGCATTTTTGATTCACCTCATGCTCTACATCAGCGATCCACAACAGGGGTGCCTTGGAAACCCACCAGTGGGCCTTGACATTGTTTTTAGGAAGATGACCACATGCTTTCATGCAACATTATCTGTGTTAGTACTCTAGACTCATACAAGCATTGCCTCTCCATTGTTCAAGTCCATTGGGGGCCCCAGACAAGGGAGAGGTGAACTGCTGTGGCAGAAGTTACACTCAAAGTCCAACAGATCCCTTTTGTGTAGGACTTTTTCCTCTGCAGATTTTTTATAGCCTGTATTTCATGCATTTTTGACCATTTTTAAAGTCCTATAAAGAAACAGGAGCCCTGAGATAAATAATGTACAGTCCTATGAAAAAGTTTGGGCACCCCTATTAATCTTAATCATTTTTAGTTCTAAATATTTTGGTGTTTGCAGCAGCCATTTCAGTTTGATATATCTAATAACTGATGGACACAGTAATATTTCAGGATTGAAATGAGATTTATTGTACTAACAGAAAATGTGCAATATGCATTAAACCAAAATTTGACCAGTGCAAAAGTATGGGCACCTCAACAAAGAAGTGACATTAATATTTAGTAGATCCTCCTTTTGCAAAGATAACAGCCTCTAGTCGCTTCCTGTAGCTTTTAATCAGTTCCTGGATCCTGGATGAAGGTATTTTGGACCATTCCTCTTTACAAAACAATTCAGGTTCAGTTAAGTTTGATGGTCGCCGAGCATGGACAGCCTGCTCTCAAATGATCTGAAAACAAAGATTGTTCAACATAGTTGTTCAGGGGAAGGATACAAAAAGTTGTCTGAGAGATTTAACCTGTCAGTTTCCACAGTGAGGAACATAGTAAGGAAATGGAAGACCGCAGGGACAGTTCTTGTTAAGCCCAGAAGTGGCAGGCCAAGAAAAATATCAGAAAGGCAGAGAAGAAGAATGGTGAGAACAGTCCAGGACAATCCTTAGACCACCTCCAAAGAGCTGCAGCATCATCTTGCTGCAGATGGTGTCACTGTGCATCGGTCAGCAATACAGGGCACTTTGCACAAGGGGAAGCTGTATGGGAGAGTGATGAGAAGGAAGCCGTTTCTGCAGGCACGCCACAAACACACCACATACTGAGGTATGCAAAAGCACATTTGGACACGCCAGCTTCATTTTGGAAGAAGGTCCTGTGGACTGATGAAACAAAGATTGAGTTGTTTGGTCATACAAAAAGGTGTTATGCATAGTGTCCAAAAAAAACAGCATTCCAAGAAAAACACTTGCTACCCACTGTAAAATTTGGTGGAGGTTCCATCATGCTTTGGGGCTGTGTGGCCAATGCCGGCACCGGGAATCTTGTTAAAGTTGAGGGTCGCATGGATTCCACTCAGTATCAGCAGATTCTTGAGAATAATGTTCAAGAATCAGTGACGAAGTTGAAGTTACGCCGGGGATGGATATTTCAGCAAGACAATGATCCAAAACACCGCTCCAAATCGACTCAGGCATTCATGCAGAGGAACAATTACAATGTTCTGGAATGGCCATCCCAGTCCCCAGACCTGAATATCATTGAACATCTGTGGGATGATTTGAAGCGGGCTGTCCATGCTCGGCGACCATCAAACTTAACTGAACTTGAATTGTTTGTCCAAAATACCTTTATCCAGGATCCAGGAACTGATTAAAAGCTACAGGAAGCGACTAGAGGCTGTTATCTTTGCAAAAGGAGGATCTACTAAATATTAATGTCACTTTTCTGTTGAGGTGCCCATACTTTTGCACCGGTCAAATTTTGGTTTAATGCATATTGCACATTTTCTGTTAGTACAATAAACCTCATTTCAATCCTGAAATATTACTGTGTCCATCAGTTATTAGATATATCAAATTGAAATGGCTGCTGCAAACACCAAAATATTTAGAACTAAAAATGATTAAGATTAATAGGGGTGCCCAAACTTTTTCATAGGACTGTATATAGCAATCTATATATGAACTACAAAATGCCTCAAAAAGATAAGATATCAAAACCTTATTCCTGTCCCAGCAAACCAGACAGTTAAGGTTTCTCTGTATTACGATGGCTTTAAACATATCACCACATAAAAGAACGTTTGCATTCCTGTAAACTGTACTGTGCAGAAATAAGAGACTGAGCTTCAACCAGAATTGCTGATGAAAGAAACCTCTTTTCTGAACATAATTTACACTAAAGCTTAACTTATAACCTGTACTTTACAATCTCTATCGTGATTAGAAAGCACAGACAGAAAAGTCAAATAGAAATTGCATTGTGTCCCCTTGTGAGACTGTCACTGGCTTAATGTATACATATATTTTTCTCATTATTATGTACCACAAGCTTACATTATTTATTTCTTCAATTATTTTTACTTTGTTATTATTTTTTCAATGTCTTAAGGAATGTTTTGTTTTGTTTTTTTTATTGTGGATTGTGAGCCCCATCTAAGGCTCACAATGTACATTTTTTCCCCTATCAGTATGTTTTTGTAGTACGGGAGGAAATCCATGCAAAATAGGGAGAACATACAAACTTCTTACAGATGTTGTTCCTGGCGCGAATCGAACCCAGGACTCCAGCGCTGCAAGGCTAAACACTGAGCCACCGTCTTGTCCCCAATGTCTTGAGGAGTGTTGCCCAAAACCACTGTCTAATTATCATGTGGAAAATTATTAAACTCAGTTTTGCCAAAGTTGCTGTAATTTGAGCAAATTTTTCAAATGCCACACAATTTTTGATAAATGCGGCACATTTTTACACCTAGGGCTATACGATAGTTCGCCAGGTGGTGTTGCAACTCTCTCTCTTATTTTAGTGAATAGAGTCTCACCGTAAGCCAAAGGTGCCAGAACCATTACATAAAATTCAATCAATGTTTGCTTTTTTTGCAACTAGAAGTGGCATCCACTGTACCTTCAGGGTTGCAGAGTGACTCCATCATTAATATTAGTGAAAGAGTCGCAAGGTGACCCCACAATTGCAACAATACCAAATTTATGTGGTTTTTATTTTTTCTACTTTTGAACAATAATAACATTTTCCCAGAAAATAATTTTCATTTGTTTTCCAAGACCTGTAATATTTTTATTTTTCCGTCAATGTGTAAAACCACTTAAGCTTGTGGTTTTGTGGTCAGCATTGACTGCAGCCAAATTCAGACTAATCCATAAGACTACCCGGTATGTGAGATGTGAGATTCATCTCTGTTTTTCAGGTCTGTGGAGGTGTGCTTACATACAGCTTTTCAGGCATTCACACCCATGGCGTGTAAATCTCATTACGTTGTTTTATGCTAATGATAATGCCAGTGGATGTTTGGAACTCTGCATTTACTGAAAAGCAAAGCAAGCAAGCAACTTTTATGCACTATGTGAATGTGAATGTGAGCCATTTTTTCACAAGTGTTTACAAAGGCAGACTGTATTGCTAGGTGCTTGGGAAGAATATGCAAATCTGACTTCCATGATGTAATTAGGAAGCCAGTGCCTCAGGCATGCACACCAATAGAGGGCGCTAACTGAGAATGTGCAATTCTATCTTCCATGATGTAATTAGGAAGACAGAGTCTCAGTCAAGCAAACCAATAGAGGGCGCTCCCTTTAACATCATGCCGACCTTCTCAGAGGCCTTTGTTTGCAATGATGTTGGGATTATACCAGGTACAGTCTCTCAGCCAAGGACAGCTGTTTCGATGTACTTGCATCTCTTCAGCTTGGCGCAGAGAAGACTGATCTGGCAGAGGTAAGAGGCTTAGACTGGGTTGAGGGGATATTGTCACTCCATAAGGAGAGAACCACCTTTTAGGTGTGTGGAGTCTTATTAAGCCATGAGCGCTCCACTGTGCAAAGGAACATGGGAAGACTATGCAAATCTGACTTCCATGATGTAATTAGGAAGCCAGTGCCTCAGGCATGCACACCAACAGAGGGCGCTAACTGAGAATGTGCAAGTCTATCTTCCATGATGTAGTTAGGAAGACAGAGTCTCAGTGAAGCAAACCTATAGAGGGTGCTCCCTTTAACATCATGCCGACCCTCTCAGAGGCCTTTGTTTGCAATGATGCTGGGATTTTGCCAGATACAGTCTCTCAGCCAAGGACACATATGCAGAGCTGGAAGCAGACGCTCTGTCCACTATGTAGTGACTGTTTCTGATCACTCTCTTAAATCTGGCTCTGCCACTGCACAGTGTATGGAGCTGTCTGACTCTATTTATTGGTGTCAGTGGATCCCTGTCTGGTGTGATCTAAATTTGATGACATATCCTAAGGATAGCGCATTATTATAAACAGCCAGGAAAACCCATTTAATACATTGAATTGATGTGCTCACGTACAATTTATTGTAAAGAGTGTAGCCCAACCTCAGTTATCATGTTGTCTTCAGCTTTATATAATCAAATGCTCAAAATGTATGTAAATTATTCCTCCGTGACAAGCGTTTATTGTATTAGTTTAACCCCTTCCCGACATGCGCCGTAATAGTACGGCGCGTGTCGGGTCTGTAACTATGGCGGCCGCCCGGCTCCCGCCGGGTGTCTACTGCTTCAAGCAGTAGACAACCGGCTCTAATGCCTCCGATCGGTCCCCGGACCGATCGGAGGCATTAACCCCTCCGGCGCTGCTGTCAAAGGCGCCGGAGGCGCCATCTTCCCGGCGGCGCATGGGCGCCGCCATTTTGGCAGGGATCGCCGGCTCCTGGAGCATGCTCCAGGGCCGACCCCCCGTTGCCATGACAGCCGGGAGCCTTGTTAAGGGCTCCCAGCCAGTCTGCAAATTCTCTCTTTTGCAGGCTGGTGTATACAGCCTGCAAAAGAGATGATGCTTTTTTGCAATGCATTGCAATGCATTAGCATTGTAATGCATTGCATTAGTGATCAGACCCCCTGGGGTTCAACACCCCTAGGGGGTCTAATAAATGCAAAAAAAATAATAAAAAAAAAGTAAAAAAAAATATAAAAAAATATAAAAAGTATTAAAAGTTCAAATCACCCCCCTTTCCCTAGAACAGATATAAAAGTAGTTAAAAACTGTGAAACATATACATGTTAGGTATCCCCGCGTCCGAAATCGCCCGCTCTACAAATCTATACAAATATTTTTCCTGTTCGGTAAACGCCGTAGCAGGAAAAATAGTCAAAAGTGGCAATCCGCCGTTTTTTCACTGTTTTAATTCTGCTAAAAATTTGAATAAAAAGTGATCAAAGCAATAACATTTCCCGAAAATGGTAGAACTAAAAAGTACACCCGGCCCCGCAAAAAAAGACGCCCTATGCATCCCCGTACACCTATGTATAAAAAAGTTACGGCCGTCGGAATATGGCGACTTTTAGAAAAAAAAAATTTTTAACACCGTTTTGGAATTTTTTTTAGGGGTCAAAATGTAAATAAAACCATATAAATTTGGTATCCCTGGAACCGTACCGAAACACAGAATATAGGGGACATGTCATTTTGGCTGCACAGTGAACGCCGTAAACCCAAAGCCCGTAAGAAAGTCGCAGAAATGCATTTTTTCTTCAAATCCACCCCATTCTGAATTTTTTTCCTGCTTCCCAGTACATTATATAGAATAATTAATGGTGGCATCATGAAGAAAAAATTGTCCCGCAAAAATTAAGACCTCATATGACACTGGGAGTGGAGAAATAAAAAAGTTATGGGGTTTAGAAGGAGGGGAGTCAAAAACGAAAAACGAAAATCAAAAAATGCCATCGGCGGGAAGGGGTTAAAAAGGAGAGACTGAAGTGGCGGAATACTAAGAGAATCATACTGTGGGGTTTGTTTTTTTTCTCCTCAGAGGTAGTGAAGAAACACAAAACAGGTACGACATTCAAAGACTGTTTAGATTAAGCCAGGAAACAGTGGCAAAGAATGAACAGTACTTTGAGTGAAGATCTGCACTGCATGTGCACACAAGACTACCATAACACTGTAGGAGCAGGAAACATCGGAACGCCTGTGATGCTCAGCCATTGCACCATATTGTGGACTGTAAAATGTACATCCATATGAAAAAGCTTTAAAGGAGGAACCAACTGTTTAATAGAAAGAAAAATAACTGGAATATATGCAAGGCATAGCAAGTATCCCTAGAAAAATACATGGATTAGGGCTCCAGTCTGTCATAACCACTAACAGAAGTAAATTAGGAATAGAAGGGTGATGGTTATGTCTTCCCTTAACCAGGGGTGAACCTAGCCTCTCTGCTGCCTGATTTAAACTATAAAAAGACACCACATTAAAAAAATATAACACCCTGACTATCTTTGGTTGCATGATAGGACCCACAATCAAAATGGTAGGACACGTCCTCCATATTTTCTGATCAAAAAATCCCCTTATTTGACCTCCACATAGTATAACACCCCAGTTTGATAATTTTCTTAAAGTTTTTAGTTGCACTGTGTGAACACGGCTCTAGTTCTGTGATTGTATTTGCACCACACCCGTCTTCTTCCCTTGTTGCCTCTGTCCATTAAGTGGTTAAATTTTGTCTTGCCTTAAATGAATAGTGTATTGAAAATGGGTATAATGGATTTAAAATCATTAGTGGATTTAGTTAGTGGTTTATGCTCTATGATTGTGCTATTATGTAGGTGGAATGATATTATGAGCTTTGGTAAAACATATGGAATCCATAGGACCTTAAAACCCAAGGACACCTCAAATCATCTGTGATGGAAGAGACAAAAATCATCCTGAAATCCCTACTGCCTCAACTAATAATTCTTTCAGGTGACTAGATTCTCTTCATTAGACCTAGGCAATTCTCCTAAAAGGAATATATTGTCCATTTTTTAAATGTAGTTATTAAAAGCCGATAGTGAAGTATATCAGTTTTTCTAATTTGTTTCTGATTGTAGTCATTTTTTTTCTAGTTTCTATATGGGATTATATCGGCTGCCATCTTTCCTGAGCTTCTTCACTGCTGTATTAACACCATTTAGTAAAATACTTTACAGTACAGTCATAGCCATAGGCAGCAATAGTCTGGAGTCAACTCATTGAGGTCTATGGGAGAGTTTTCTAGATATGGTCTATAAAGGCAGAGGGGGTAGATATGCTGTTACATCATCTATTGTCAGTAGTGGATGTAATTATGGGTCACTATGGGTGTGAACTTCTGTTCTGGAAACCCGTAAAGAATTAGAAGTACAAGGCTTCTATTTGGCTTTAGTGGGCAAAGTGATAATTGTAACATATTGAACTTTTTAGAGTCTCTTGACCCAGCAAAGCTTATGCTAAGTGCCATTTTAATAACTGTGTAGACATTAGCAAGATTGATCACAGTTTTTACTAGAACTTGTCCTTGTAGTGATAAATGTGTTCAAGATTATCAGGACTGAATCCCCTACCATACAGTATTGGAACTGAGTAATGTGAAAAATAAAATACGGAAATGTACAGTATTCGTCTGACATCACCCTATGGATGTTCCAGACTGAAAGGAGCTTAGCAGGTGTCATTGCCCATCTCATTCTATCTGTCAGCACTTCTTGACAAATGAGGAAATCCAGTCTTTGTTAAACACCACTTTTAGAGACGTTTAGAGCACATATCAGTTTAATCCCTTTGGCACTGACAGGTTGAACATAATGCAACATACTTTTTGCAGCCATATTATTACATATCATCTCATTAAATTGAGGCTCAAAATTTTTTCTTGCACCTTGCCAAGTGAAAAACATAGCAAAGCAATTTTGAATGTCCCTTTCAATACATATATATTTATATCTACACAGACTCCAGCTCACTCAATGTTATAGTTTTAGATAGATCTCTTGAGACTACTGATTCCATATAAGGGAGCCTTCACACGGAGTATATGCTCCGCTCATTCTGAACGTAAAAATTGTTCAGAATGAGCATGTAAAAACCAGCTCCCATTGACTTGAATGGGTGTCGGCATACAAGAGCTCCCCATTGAAATCAATGGGAGGCTTTTTTTCCCTATGGCTTTCAATGTGATACGCACACATTTGGGCATGGAAGCATTCAGGTTCCTACAACACATTTGCCTAGAGATGTTGTGGCTAGGCCTGTAGATCGTGCCTACTCCTAGCCTACCAAAGCAGGCTATAACAAATCCATCTGGTGATTGGACAAACCAAAGAGTTACAATCTGTTAAAGAGATTTATGGCAAACCCTAACTATTTGTAGGCGAGAGTTACCCTGCTGGAGAATGCCAGTTGTAAACCCTGCCATGAGTCTACACATGTGGCTACAGGATGTCCTGTACATATCACTGAGCTGTTAATGTTCTTTATATCACTACTAAGGGTGACCAAATGTTGTATGCGATGGCTCCCAAGATCAACAAGTGTGTCTCCATAGTAAAGGTAGGGTCGAATCGAACCTAACTTTCATCTAATCTCAAACAGAACCTTTATTCGTCAATAAAAACATTCAGTTCTTTCTGCTTCAAGACTAAATTCCCTTGCTTGTCTTTCATTGTTTTCAATGACAATTCCCAGTCTTTTGTAAAAAATGCTAAAAACCCTAATAAAACAATGCTACAAAAAACTCCTTATGAAATACAACTTCTCCCCAAAACACATGTGATAAAGCTAGTTTATACAAAATGTTAATAGGTGACTGACACAGCAAGGATTAAAAAATTGCTCCATTCTAAAGACCAAAATGAAATCTGATGTTGAGGGGTTTACAACTCTTTCATACAAAGCATATTTTATTTTTTACTTAGTTGTCCCTCATGCTGAGTCTTTTCAGTTGTCCTGCTATATATATTTGGCTTTTTTTCTTTTTATAACACATTTAGGAAGTAAAGGTGTAGGAAGATTGGTTTCCAGACTTTCCAGTTTCTATAAATCCATATTAAAATAAATTGGTAGCGATTAATAGTAAGAAATCTCTACACAGGATTACACTTCATTAGGAAATGTACATTCTATAAACTTCACTCAACATGTCCTCTAATTCAGTAAAATTCAACAAATTTATAAATTTGGAACAAAGAAGTGACATATTGTAAAACTCTTAAATATATATATAATGGATGAAATCGCCATACTGTAAGTCAATACACATTTTATGGGAAAATAAATTGATACTTTGAATCAGAAACTATGGACAAATTAACATATTATTACATTGTATTTAGGCCAATAAATACAATGCCAGGAAGGAAATGAAAACATATAAATCATATATATCGTCTATATGAAATGCATTTTATTTTGCAATAATTTCCTATATGTAGAATTGCAGAATTCAATTTATTTCTATTACTGGGGTAGTTTCTTTCTGGGGGGAGGTAAATAAGTTATTATACTTTTACTATTATGTTGGTACTACTTTGCTAAACATATGAACTATAAGTATAGGATTGATTGATTCAATGAAAAGAAAATATACAAGAAATTTCAGATTGATGTAAAAATGGGCATGCATTTATGTTTAGTAGACAGGATAGTTTGATCCATCAACAAGCACAAGTTCCCACAGTTTCCTTGTCCACCATCCAGACAGAGGCACAACCTTCCTTTTACACCCCTATGTGTTCCCAGACCATTTTCAGCTGTTTAGCATAAGGAAATTTGGTGTCACAATGGCCATCACTTGTCTTGCCATTGACAACCAGTCACAATATAATTCATTTGCAGTAGTGTTGGGAAAGAGAAACCTGGACTGCTATGGGCTAGAACTGAATGTTTTTATTGATGAATAAAGGTTCTGTTTGAGATTAGATGAAAGTCAGGTTCGATTCGACCCTACCTTTGCTATGGAGACACACTTGTTGATCTTGGGAGCCATTGCATACAACGGTTGGTCACCCTTAGTAGTGATACAAAGGACAATAACAGCTCAGTGATATGTACAGGACATCCTGTAGCCATATGTGTAGACTCATGGCAGGGTTTACAACTGGCATTCTCCAGCAGGGTAACTCTCGCCTACAAACAGGGTTTGCCATAAATCTCTTTAACAGATTGTAACTCTTTGGTTTGTCCAATCACCAGATGGATCTGTTATAGCCTGCTTTGGTAGGCTAGGAGTAGGCACGATCTACAGGCCTAGCCACAACATCTCTAGGCAAATGTGTTGTAGGAACCTGAATGCTTCCATGCCCAAATGTGTGTCATCTTGTATCCAGACTAGACATTTGTACAATTTGCCTCAATAACCTTAATAATATTATAATCACATATATATTATCATTACATTCACACATATACATATCATTCCAACAACCCCTAGCAGAGAAAGCTTGTGAAAGGTTCCATATTTATTAGTGAACTGAAACATGGTGGCATTTATGGAGTAAATCCCCCCTTTGTTAATTTTCATTCAATTTCAGAGCTGCCTTACTTTTTGTATTGATCAAGGATCGTACAGCTATATACTGGAAGATTGGCACTTTAGCCCCTTGAGAAGGCTTAGGTGTGTGAAATTTCTTTTTCTATAGTTAGATAGATAGCTATATCAAATTTCCATGACTACAAATACATTATATGATGTTTTAAAAATATGATGCCACTTTAGCCAATCCGGCGGGTTTCCATCTTCTGCCCCAAGAAACTGGGCAGGGGACAGAAACCCGGCGGTCAGTTTTCAAACCCATTCACTTGAATGGGTTTGCAAAGTGACCACCTGTGTGCATCTTCTGCCTCTCCGTTATTTTTAGCTGGACACAGCAGGACTTTGTGCCTGGTTAAAAAAAAAAAAAAAGTTTCGCCACGAACATGCAGAAGACGCACATGGGCAGTCACTTTGCAAACCTATTCAAGTGAATGGGTTTGAAAACTGACTGCCGGTTTCCATCTCCTGTCAAGTTTCTTGGGGCAGAAGAGGGAAACCCGCCAGATTGACTAAACCGGACACCAGGCGCAGATGTGAACCCGACCTTAGGGGTAATGACTTGTGACTGTGTGGGAACACGTTCAGTTAACAAAAGGAATGGTAAACCCAGTTTTTAAATTATTAGAAATTTCTATCAGTAATAAATAATGAGGAATAGTACAACGTAGAACTCGGAGAAATATGCTAAATTGCTGCTTCATAGGCAGAACAATTATATACTAATACACACTTGTCAGGAATGGTGACCGGACCTCAATTACTGCTAATCCAACATGGCTGTATCAAAACTTATTAGCAGATGGCTAAGTGACTGTTATAATTAATTAATAATTAAATAAATAAAATAGAAACAAAAGAAATCATTGCATCATTGAAAATGTATTGTAATGCAAATATACTAGGACAAAAGTACAAACTAAAACTTTAGTGAATCAGAAGAATTCATAGTAATAATAATAAAAGTTCTCAATTACATATGAAATTGCACATGTGTTTTTTTTTTTTATATGTATAGTGATCTCTGGCCTTGACCTCACCATGGCATCTGGGTGGTTAGGGGATAAGAGCATACTGGGCCTTTCACCAGTATGGTTCCATTTAAAGAATAAGAAAAAAAAAATAAAAATAAAAAAAAAATATATATATATATATA
Source organism: Leptodactylus fuscus (assembly GCF_031893055.1). Classification (NCBI taxonomy): domain Eukaryota; kingdom Metazoa; phylum Chordata; class Amphibia; order Anura; family Leptodactylidae; genus Leptodactylus; species Leptodactylus fuscus. The sequence continues at coordinate 144,297,324 of NC_134268.1, forward strand.
TATATATATATATATATATATATATATATATATATGTAGCTACCAATCAAAAGTAGAGTTGTCATATAACACTGTCAACAAAAAAGTAAAAACATGGACATCAGTGTACTGCGAACCCTAGCAAATTGTTCATTTTTACAAAATGTAATATTATTCAGTAATAGTGGCAAAAGCTAAAAAGCAAATAATGCTGATATAAGTATGGTATCGCTGTAATCATAATGACCAGCCAGAAAGAGCTACCATGTCATATTTAACGCAGAGTAAATGCTATAAACAAAAGATACCAAAATAATTACATGATGGGTCCACATGGTGGCTCAGTGGTTAGCACTGCAGCCTTGCAGTGCTGGAGTCCTGGTGTTCAAATCTCGCCAAGGGCAGAAAACCATCTGCAAGGAGTTTGTGTTTCCATCCCATATTCCAAAGACATACTGATACGGAAAAATGTACATTGTGAGCTCTATGTGGGCCTCACAATCTACATATAAATAAATAAATTTTTTAAAAAAAATACATTACAGCACTGTTTTATCACACTCCCTTCCTAAAAACTTTAATAAAAGTATACCAAAATGGTGACAACTAAGAGTACAACTGTGATAACTATGGTATCGGGAAATCTGGAAAAAACTGCCTTGTCATTTTTAAAGAAAACAAGACAAAACATAATAATAGGACTGTGTGGGTTTTTTTTTCACACTGACTCCCCAAAAATGTTAATAAAAGCTAGTCAAACCATTATATGTACCCCAAATTGGTGACAACTAACAGTACAACTTATTGTGCAAAGAAAGAGCCCTCACATGGCTATGTTCATAGAAAAATAAAGAATCTATTAAGTTTGGAACACGGAGATGGAAAATACGAAACAGTCGTCAATCTTTAAAAGTATCTTTAAAGGGTTAAAAACAAAAAGTTGGTGAATAATGAAGAATAACAGCATGTTGACATGTGTCAGATTCAGTGCAGACATTTCTGTATCTGTCCCAGTCATCTGAATAAAGGTTACAGAATGTGAAACTCATTTTCAGCAGCAGAAATGAATAAATCTAATGCAAGTTAGGAGCAATATTCCGATACTACAGATGGAATGCACTGCATATGAGGTTCATTTACTCTTTCTGTACATTACCTACCAACAATGCAGATATGTTTTCTGTAAATAGCTGTCAGCATTATCACCAATGTTGTATTCATTTCATATATGAATTGATCTCTGAATAAAGAAATAAATGAATGTAGGCTTATATTATGGAGAAATATGCCTAATAAATAGACACTGTTTATTAACGTAAAGATATTGACCTTTAAATCATAAATCGCGTACTGTGTATATAGAAAACACATTTGTAAGACGTACACGCCGCGCATTTTGTTTACAGTAGAAGTTCACACTGTTTATGCGACAGAAATGCCCGGTATAAATGGAGCACAGTTCCACTAAAATGGATTGAGTGTTCTCGGCGTACTCTTATTTGGACAGAACATTTCATTTGGCATAACTTGGTGGCCTTTCCTGCAGTACTGGACTGGGCAAGCACTGAGTATGTCTATTCAGTTCACCTTGGTGGAACAGAATATAAACAGTAGATACACCCTAGTGAGAAAGGAGGTGCAATTCCCATGTAAACAGAGAAACTGGTATTTAGCTCCAGTCAATGATGCTTATTGTGTGAAGCAGCTCAGCTGACACATATATGCTCACACATTTTATTGCCCATACATACTGCATTGTAGCCCCCTCAAGACACATATTAACTTTCATGTATTATAAAAGCTCCCTGAACTATGACATATTTGGTTCGAAGTCTACATTTGTGTAAAATATGCTAATAGAGTCTCTTTAAGTGTCCATTAATTTAATTTAGGGTAATTCTATTTCCTACTTCAATATTTATGTCCTCAATTAACCACTTTCCATTACTTTCTCTCATAAGAAGTGTACTTCATTAAATGCTTATAAGTCTGCGGTAACAGAATGGAGGGGAACTTATATGGCTTATTTTTACAACAAACCACAATATAATTTCCCATGACTCATACTAATTTCTACTTTAAAGCAGAATATTATGTTAGTCTTCACCTGATTAAAAATATCATTGTATTATTCCATATTTCCAACAAAATCATATCCTGCTATACAACACAGGCAAAATTGTTCTTTGCATGACATTTTTTTCTAACAAGGTTCTTTCGAGTATACTATTTATGGCAATAAACAGGTTTAATCATGTAATTTACAGTTGTACACAGAGTTGCAAATGAGCATTAACTTTTATTATTTTAGCTGGAAATTTGCCAAATAACAAATAAGCCAGAAAATTCCCATCGCTTCTGGAAAAGTCACAGTGAGTTGCTAAGGAAGAAAAAAAATATTGATATATTTTATAAATATATATATTATACAAATATTTGAATTTGTATCTAAAATAGGCCAAACTCAATAATAGTTCATATTTCTGAAATTCAGAATTACTGCACATCATCATAGTATATCATTAAGACAATCTTAGCTCAAAGGTTAGCCTTGCAGTGCTGGAGTCCTGGGTTCTAATCTTAGCATGGACAACATCTGCAAAGAGTTTACGCCAGATACTCCAGTTCCCTCACACTCTCCAAAAACACCCTGATAGGGAATATAGATTGTGGCTTTGGAACAACTCTGTGACCATTCTTGACTGGCCCAGCCAGAGCCCTGACCTCAACCCAATTGAGCATCTCTGGAGAGACCTGAAAATGGCTGTCCACCAATGTTCACCATCCAACCTGAAGGAACTGGAGAGGATCGGCAAGGAAGAATGGCAGAGGATTCCAAAATCCAGATGTGAAAAACTTGTTGCATAATTCCCAAGAAGACTCATGGCTGTACGAGCTCAAAAGGGTGAAAATACTCAATACTGAGCAAAGGGTCTGAATACTTATGACCATGTGATATTTCAGTTTTTCTTTTTAATAAATTTTAAAAAATATCTACATTTCTGTTTTTTTCTGCCAAGATGGGGTGCTGAGTGTACATTAGTGAGAAATAGAATGAACTTTTTTGATTTTAGCAAATGGCTGCAATGAAACAAAGATTTAAAAATTTAAATGGGTCTGAATACTTTCTTTACCCACTATAATTGTCCTTATACTTGCCTGTCACATCAGCAATCCGCTTCCACAAAAAGAAAGTACATTGTGAAGTTTATGAATATTGAATATTTAATGGTACTACATCTTTCACTGAGACATCTTTAAGGCCTGCACATTAGGAACAGTTGGCAGTTATGAATACAGCAGAGGAATACTTTCCCATTCCATACAGCTTTTTAAGAAAAATATACTCTACAAAGAAAATTTTCAAAGCAAAAGTGTGGAAAATTACTTTAACTTAGCGTTATGGTGTTTAAGAGGTCTCCTCAGTTCATATCAAACAGCCAACTTTTTGGAAAAAATCTCTGCAAGGGAATTGGAATGGACAATAAGTGAAGTACAACAAATTTAAACCTACAGCAAATTTACAGCTATGTATTCTTCTTTTGCCTATTGCCAAATACAGACCAATAACTTTAAAGGGACCCTATCGCTAGATTTTGGTGTATTAACTAAAGATATGCCTGAATAGCCTTTAAAAAGGCTATTCAGGTGCTACTAGCTGTTTGTAGAAAGACACCCCCCCCCCCCGTTTTTTTTTAAATTACCATGGAAATTGATATTCAAACCAGCTCCAGGTAGCACGATGGGCGTTCCATGCTCCCCCTTGCGTCATACCTTCTGGTCACCCACCACTGCCTCCAAGCCCTCCTTCTGCTGCTTATTCACCGCCTCCATTGTGGGCGGTTTCTATTGAAGTCATGCGTGTGCGCAGTAGCGCTCCCTCCGGTGTGCTACTGCACACGCTCCAGCGCCATTTTTCCATAGAGAACATTGCAAGCTGGCGCTGGAGCATGCGCAGTAGGGTGCCAGAGGGACTTCAATAGAAACCGCCGACAATGGAGGTGATGAATAAGCAGGAGGAGGAGGGCTTGGAGGCAGTGGTGGGCGTCCAGAAGGTATGACGCAAGGGGGTGCACGAAATGCCCACTGTGCACCCTGGAGCTGATTTGAATATTGGTTTCCACAGTAATTAACAAAAACAGAGAGGTCTTTTTACAAACGATTAGCAGCTCCTGAATAGCCTTTTTAAAGGCTATTCAGGCATATCTTTAACTAAAAACACCGAAATCTAGTGATAGATCCCCTTTAATTTCACAAATGCAGAGTCACCCTTAGTATTTGGACCTCATGCAAGAAGTCCTCCAGAGTCTATCAGTAGTGGATTATTATATAACCTCGGGAATGGTGGATTGAAGAGGGCCCATGACTGCTCAAATCTCTCACCAATTTTAACTGGTATGTGCCACTTAGAAATGGCTTGCTGTGATAGCAGAATTTTGCTGTAATTACATGAATGGCTACAATTAGTCTTCCCATAACCAAGGGGACAGCATCCTTCTGTGTGTGGTATAATGCCTTATTCCAGCACAGCACAGGATATACATTGGATTCTCTCCTCCCTTCCCCTGGAGCTACAGGCTACACTCATCTGAACCCTAGGTTTGGCAGCATCCTGGGTGACCACTTCTATTTATTCAGATTTATCTTATAGACCATATAAAGATGTTTTTTTCCTTAAATTGTACATCTCTGTGAGCTTTCTTTTTCAGTTGCTTAAAAGTGTTGTCCATGAATTACAGATCTGCCAGGAGGCCAGAGAATGTGAATGTCCAGTATAGTGGCACCTGGGAGGTTGTACTGGTGGAAGTCCTCATTGCACCTGACAACTGAGGTCATTCAGTGGCCTCAGCCATCACTGGAAAGGACCCGGGACATCACCAGTGACGTATATGAGTGACGTCCCGTGTTCTTTCCTATGATCGCTGAGGCCATTGTCCCCCAGGTACTGGACAGCGACTGGGGACACCGGAGAACCTGGGACACGTGAGTATATTAAGTATAGTAAATATGCTTCCAGTACTCCAACAAGAACTATCTTGCTTTAAACATGAACTCCAAAGTTGTATTCTTTTTTTGAAACTTATAGTTCTTCGATGTATCCCAAAATAGCCAAATACAAAAGGTTTAAGAGAAATAGAACTGTGACTTCAGGAACTCAAAATTGTCTGCTTGGCACAATTTTTCTATCAGTCGTTCAGCTCATAAAAACATAATTGCTCTTCTCACAGAGTTAAATTAACGTAAATTGATGATTTTAGCGTTTGTACAGTTGAAATACTATTAGGCAACTAAGAATAGATTGCTTTGCAGAAGCCAAAGCCAATAAACAGCTATGAAATTGCTCTTAATGTTATAAGCCACTGTCTAGATTATTGTTATTTCTGTATTATGTCATGGAATCACCAGTGCCAAATGGTTCTTCAAATAACTGTCTGTCTGTCAAAGAAAGGCAGCAACGATTAGACCAGAATCTGGTTCAGACATACCAATAGGTGCGGTCAACCTTTTCAAAGGTTCCTTTGGATGTTATTAGTGATATAGTGTAGAATGTCACTTTATATTTACCAAGTTTGGCAAATTTTAGTTTGGCTTGGATATTTATGTATGTATATTGGCTGCTACTTAGGTCTTCATGGCTATGATGAAGCCATCTAATGACAAAGTCACGCCTAACGGATAGATAGAGTAATGGGATGTGGCTGTTGGCTAGTCTTGTATTTAATTCCTTAAATGCTAAGGTCTTATTTCTTTTTAATCCTTCCTAGTCAATACTTTGTATTTGGCAGAAATAAGGAAAGTGCTCGTATATAGCAGAAAATTTAGTCATGGGTTTACTAGATTTTTCTTTAAATAAATGATGAGTCCTAGCTTAAGAATGGAAATAATAGACAAAATTCCATACTTAGGGATATACAATATGACTGAAGCATCTCAAATAACTAAGCACTAGGACACATGCTATATGTAATTATCTTTAATGCTAAATAAGTAGAAAGTTTATTTGAAATTTATAATTCAATATTAACATTTTAGCAAAAAAGAGTGCCTGACAGCTTGGATTGGAATTGTATAAATAGTCATTCAGCAAACACAATGGACAATACAGATAATAAGGCTCACAGAACTGCCTGATACACCACTCTAAGCCTATTGTCATCTCCTTCCAGTACAGATAAAGCTTAGGCCATCTCAAACTAATTTAGAAAAGGTATTAGGACATTGTGTCACCTACAGTCATGAGAAAAACTTAGTAAATATTCTTTGTATTCTGAAGCTTAACATATACAAAGTTACATAGTAGATGAGGTTGGATGAAGACATCAGTCCATCAAGTCCAACCTATAACCCTACAATTCCCTACAGTGCTGATCCAGAGGAAGGCAAAAAACCCCATGAGGCTTATGCCAATTGCTCCATTTCAGGGGAAAATTATTCCTTCTTGACTCCAAATCTGGCAGTCAGTATAAAAACCCTGAATCAATGTGTCCTTAAAATCTAGAATCCATAACTCGTAATATTGTTCTCTTCAAGAAAGGCATCCAGGCCCTCTTGCACGTTTGCAGATATGTACATACTGTGAGTAAACAGCCCCTCCCCTCTGCATTCATTGTGTGAAGAGAAATGAGACCATCCTCCTCTATTCACTGTGCTCCCATCTTAAAGGGCTTGTCCAGGATAAAATGTTCTTTCTACACTAGGCTAAACACTAGAGATGAGCGAACACTATTCGAAACAGCCGTTTCGAATAGCACGCTCTCATTGAAATGAATGGACGTAGCCACTGCTGGCATGGAAAAATCTGTGATCATCTCTTTGTTTGTCTCTGTTTTTGACATAATATTTATTTCTAAAAGTTTTTGCTTTTTATTGTGACTTTTTATTTTATGTTGACTTAGCCTCTTATACAAAAAGTGGGCAAGTCTTAGTGAAAGGGGTTTATCATAATTTATGCCAGAAAGCTTCAGAATTGGTAAATTTATTAAGACACTGGTGCTTGTAAACTAGTCTGGTATATTTTACATTGGTATACTATCATTTATTATAATCACAGTCAAATATGGTATTAGTGAATTAGTTTGTCTCTTCATGACATCACATATAGAGATGAGCGAGTAGTACTCGATCGAGTAGGTATTCGATCAAATACTACGGTATTCGAAATACTTGTACTCAATCGAGTACCACTCGCTATTTGAATGTAAAAGTTCGATGCAGAACCAGCATTGATTGGCTGAATGCTATACAGTTGGCCAATCAACGCTGGTTCTTCTCCTACCTTTAGAAGTCTTCTCCGTGCAGCTTCCCCACGGCGTCTTCCGGCTCTGAATTCACTCTGCCAGGCATCGAGCCTGGGCAGAGCCGACTGTGCATGTCCGCTTGTAGTGCGGGCACGCGCAGTCGGCTCTGCCCAGGCCCGATGCCTGGCAGAGTGAATTCAGAGCCAGAAGATGCCGCGGGGACGCTGCACGGAGAAGACTTCTCGGAGGATCCAGCCCGACCCTCACTCATGGATTTGGTAAGTATAATTTGATCGAATGTTGCCTACCCCTGAAACAAGCATTTTCCCCCATAGACTATAATAGGGTTCGAAATTCGATTTGAGTAGTCAAATATTGAGGGGCTAACTCGAAACGAGTATCAAACCTCGAACATTTTACTGTTCGCTCTCTACTGTTCGATCTCTAATCACATACAGTACAATCAAACCTAAAAGAGGACTTCCATGTTACAAATCTAGTCTACATTTCACCAGTCTGACATCATTAAACATGAATAACACATACTAGATTTACTTTCCAGGACTCTCCACAGTCTAAGCTTGAGTTTTATTACAAGTGTAAACATAACGCTTCTTTTCTACATGCATGTACCACTTGATTTTGGCAATTCTGTGAAACATCTTTTTTGGGTTTGTTATAATTGGAGTGAATTTGGTAATGAACACTGGCATTATGCAGTTAGCCACCATCTCGCTCCTCCTTTGTGGCATACGGTTACGCACAGTCTAATCTGTAGTCAAAAAATAACTTTCATGGAAACGTTATTTAACATGTTCACATGATTGAAAATAAATGAAAAAAAAAAATCTAATTTTAAACCAAGTCCTCTTGGTTCATTGGTATTTTCCAAATTTAAGCTTGTATGGGTTCCAAAATATTAAAGGTCAATACATTAAACACCTTTCATAATGTGTTAAAACACTTTTATAAAGCCCTGTATAGACTATAAAAAGAAGGTTACGCAGATTGAGATTTACAAAGCTGCTTTTCACTTAAGTCCTCTTAAAGAATTATATCTTCTATTATTTTTCAACAAAAAATTGGGCAAAGGTTTATTATTTCACATGACACAATGTTTTTCTACCTCAAAAAATATATTGACATTGAGAATCAAATCATAGTGGAGTTTGCAATTCACTTTTTAGAGAAGATAGAAATTATATATCTATGACACATTTCGCAAATAACAGCAGAAAGCTAGTCAAATTCGCAACACGCGGCAACTTAATCTCTTTCCACATTTGTATATTAATATTAACTGTTTGACCCATCTGAATGTATAGTAATACCCAACATATAGCATTTGAGATGAAGTGAAAATTCTGTGTAAGCGTCTATTCTCTTGTGGCCAGCGGGCATGCGCAGTCGGCTTTACCCTAGGCCTGAGGCTTAAAAGTTTGAAACCAGCGTCGGAAGAAGACGCGTGAAGAAGACGTTCCTGAAGAAGATGGAGGCGGCGCTGGAGAGTTCTCTCGCAGCATTGGGGACGCCCCCAGTGCTGTTTGAGTGCTGGGGCCCGCTCCCAATGCTGCGAGAGAACTCATTTGCATACCGACGAAAACCGGGATTTATACCGAACAGTGGTGCGGAGAAGATATCTAAAGGTAGGAGAAGAATAGCCTTTCTTAAGACTATTCCTATGTGTCACAAAAAATTGAGCTTTAATGATAGGATCCCTTTAAATTGGCATTTGGTGCTGAAAGGGTGGTTACTTGTATACAGCAAGCCTCTGCGCCAGTGGAACCTATTGGTCATGCTGCAGTTACCATCAGGTCATACCATGGGTTACCAAGCTACTAAGGTCACTCTTTTCTTGGTACAATACCAGGGTGCATCACAGTTCTGTCTTACACAATGAACCTGCCCGAAAATAAAATAGCAATCAATAAATTGTATTACACAGCAATAAACTGGTCAATAAAACATACACTACACCAATTATACTCCAAAGTATACCACTACATAGGGGTTATTAATAGTGATGGTCCAATCAGATTCTAACCAGCACAGTATAGCCTGCTGTCATCTTAAAAAACACATTGCAGTCCCTGCTTAATATTGCTACGTCAGAGAATGTGGGCCGTTCCTTGGAGAAAGGTGCATGCCACTGTTGACACGTGGATGAGCAATTATGGACAAGCACAATACGTGACTTTCATGTCAGACTGTGTTAATGTTTTGAGCGACAGTGACCATAATCCAGAAACGCGGCAAGGCCAGGTGCTTGCTCCACCACATTTGTGCAGGCCCATCCACCCCCTCTGTATCCTCCACTCTGGACCATTTCCGTCCACCATCTTTACCAGGGTAGGTCGTTGCTTTCATTCCTCCTCCTCCCGCCTCGTTTGATGGGTATAATGCAAATTGCTGCCATGCGGTTTTGCAATTAATGAGCCTGGATCAGTGGAGCCACACAATGGATAGGTGCTAGCCAACTTCAATAGGGCAGCATTAATAGCAACAGCACCAATATTGCTGCTGTGCTGGACTTAGGACGAATAACACATTGAATAACACAGCGAGAAGAGTATTATTAGTATCAGAGGAATGAATACTGGATGGCAGTGCTCTTAAAACCTCACTATAAAGACAAAATGGAAGAATTCTTCCCTACTTCTTAAAGGGAAGAAACATTAGAATATTATCAGGATAGATTGTATACCCAGCTTTCCACAACATTTAGGGAGAGCTTTACAACTGCCAGTCGGATGCATAGCCAGGTGGCCTTTGCTCACTCCCAGTCCACCTCACTCAACAAGCACTCCACCTCTTCTGCCATTGCCCCAAGTGTTAGGAGGAATAAAAGCAGCAGCAGTCATGCCCAGTACGGTATCTGGAAGTTGATGAACCAAACATACACTATGTGATCAAAAGTATCCAGACACCCCCAAAAAACATACGTTTTTCATATTAGGTGCATTGTGCTGCCACCTAATGCCAGGTACTCCATATCAGCGACCTCAGTAGACATTAGACATCGTGAGAGAGCAGAATGGGGCGCTCCGCTGAACTCACGGACTTCGAACGTGGTCAGGTGATTGGGTGCCACACATCACGCAGGTCAATGCCAAACAACGCCTTGCTTGGTGTAAGGAGCATAAACATTGGACGATTGAACAGTGGAAAAATGTTGTGTGGAGTGACGAATCATGGTACACAATGTGGCGATCTGATGGCAGGGTGTGGGTATGGCGAATGCCCGGTGAACGTCATCTGCCAGCATGTGTAGTGCCAACGGTAAAATTCGGAGACGGTGGTGTTATGATGTGGTCGTGTTTTTCATGGAGGGAGCTTGCACCCCTTGTTGTTTTGCATGGCACTATCACAGCACAGGCCTACATTGATGTTTTAAACACCCTCTTGCTTCCCACTGTTGAAGAGCAATTCGGGGATAGCGATTGCATCTTTCAACACGATCGAACACCTGTTCATACTGCACGGCCTGTGGTGGAGTGGTTACACGACAATAACATCTCTGTAATGGACTGGCCTGCACACAGTCCTGACTTGAATCCTATAGAACACCTTTGGGATGTTTTGGAACGCCGACTTCGTGCCAGGACTCACCAACCTACATCGATAACTCTCCTCAGTGCAGCACTCCGTGAAGAATGGGCTGCCATTCTCCAAGAAACCTTCCAGCACCTGATTGAACGAAATGCCTGCGAGAGTGGAAGCTGTCATCAAGGCTAAGGGTGGGCCAACACCATATTGAATTCCAGCATTACCGATGGCGGCACCACAAACTTGTAAGTCATTTTCAGCCAGGTGTCCGGATACTTTTGATCACATAGTGTATTTTAGCTTGCAGTGCCAACCAGAACCACAACAGGCAGCTGACACCCACCAGCTACACCAGCAAGTACAGTTGTACCTAGAGTGCACCTATAGTACAGCAGATGACTCTGACCCCATGGAATACTGGGGCAAAAGATTAGAGCAGTAGAAGGAGCCGTCCCAGCTTGCCATGGGAGTTTTATCTTTTCCGGCATCAAGTTGTCATGTTGAGAGGGTGTTCAGTGCTGCTGGTAGCATTGTAAAACCTAAAAGGACCAAATTGTCCAAAGGTAGTGTAATAAAAATTAGGCCCTGTGGCACTTCCTTACATGTTACTACAGATGCCTAGTGCCTACCACCACTGCCACCACTCAGGCAGACATTTTTTGCGGCCCGGTCCATCATTTTATGTCCTGCTTCACTGTCACATATGTGGACAAAGCTACCACCGCATGGACAGGCATGTACTGGGGCCTGGTCCACTATCACATACTACTATAGTACACTGTTGATGCCATTGCTACAGTGTTGATATATATATATATATATATATATATATATATATATATATATATATATATATTATTTCAGATCTGCTCTTTTGGTGATTTTGTTTTATTTTTTTGAAAAGCCAATTTTTCAACTTAATCACTTTTCATTTTTCTACAAAACCATTGTTTTTGCAATATAACCACTGTGTGTCTCTAAAAAAAAACCATGGGCCGCATATTTCCCCAATAAATGGGTAGTTTTTGGAGCACTTAAGGGTCCATTCATACGGAGTAACATGCCGCGTGATGTGGCACGTATACGGCGTGTGAGACTTTGCGCGCCGTAAAAGCTCCCATTGCTTTCAATGGGAGCCTGGATCGTATACGCCGCGTTATTTTGCGGCCGTGATTTTGGCGCATGTATACTTGCCGTATACGTGCCACATCACGCGGCACGTTACTCTGTGTGAATGGACCCTTAAATGTTAAATGCGTAAATGTGAGTGTCAGCTTCGTCTGCGTTTGCCTAAGAGAGAGAGAAATTTGATAGATAGGTTTCTATGAGCCCTAAGATTATTTTACAGGACTCGAGCTGCTGAATGCAAAATGAATCTTGAGAGGTTCACCCATCTCTGTCATGGGCAGGGGCACTGTATATGGCCATCTATGGACACCCATCTAAGGTTGCCTTGATAAGGAGGTTAATCTTCACTTCCTTACAAAAGCATAAAATTATCCTCTATTGAAGTCATGAAATAATATATAAACACAGCTATTTGACTCATCATGTGGCATTGCATTAAAACTTACAAGACATTTTCTTCCAAGTGATAAACTAAGTTCATTGGCATTTACAAGACTGTAGATTTAAGAGTAGACAGTTCTCAGTTGCCTGTGAAACAAATAAAGCATTTCTATCCGGCCTGAGTCACCACAGTTACAGGATGTTTAACAAGCGTATTCGCTTGAGTATAAGAATAAAAGTTATCTATAATTATTCCAGCTTTGTAAAGGGAAGTTAATTATTATTGCACATATAATACTTTACACTTAAAATTATAGTGTAGTACACAGTACATGGTATTCAGAGTAGTAGGAAATTAGAAGCAAATTACAGTCCTATGAAAAAGTTTGGGCACCCCTATTAATCTTAATCATTTTTAGTTCTAAATATTTTGGTGTTTGCAACTGCCATATTTTGATATATCTAATAACTGATGGACACAGTAATATTTCAGGATTGAAATGAGGTTTATTGTACTAACAGAAAATGCGCAATATGCATTAACCCAAAATTTGACCGGTGCAAAAGTATGGGCACCTCAACAGAAAAGTGACATTAATATTTAGTAGATCCTCCTTTTGCAAAGATAACAGCCTCTAGTCGCTTCCTGTAGCTTTTAATCAGTTCCTGGATCCTGGATGAAGGGATTTTGGACCATTCCTCTTTACAAAACAATTCAAGTTCAGTTAAGTTTGATGGTCGCCGAACATGGACAGCCCGCTCTCAAATGATCTGAAAACAAAGATTGTTCAACATAGTTGTTCAGGGGAAGGATACAAAACGTTGTCTCAGAGATTTAACCTGTCAGTTTCCACTGTGAGGAACATAGTAAGGAAATGGAAGACCACAGGGACAGTTCTTGTTAAGCCCAGAAGTGGCAGGCCAAGAAAAATATCAGAAAGGCAGAGAAGAAGAATGGTGACAACAGTCAAGGACAATCCACAGACCACCTCCAAAGAGCTGCAGCACCATCTTGCTGCAGATGGTGTCACTGTGCATCGGTCAACAATGCAGCGCACTTTGCATAAGGAGAAGCTGTATGGGAGAGTGATGAGAAAGAAGCCATTTCTGCAAGCACGCCACAAACATAGTCGCCTGAGGTATGCAAAAGCACATTTGGACAAGCCAGCTTCATTTTGGAAGAAGGTCCTGTGGACTGATGAAACAAAGATTGAGTTGTTTGGTCACACAAAAAGGCGTTATGCATGGAGTCTAAAAAAAACACCATTCCAAGAAAAACACTTGCTACCCACTGTAAAATTTGGTGGAGGTTCCATAAGGCCTTGGGGCTGTGTGGCCAATGCCGGCACCAGGAATCTTGTTAAAGTTGAGGGTCGCAGGGATTCCACTCAGTATCAGCAGATTCTTGAGAATAATGTTCAAAAATCAGTGACGAAGTTGAAGTTACGCCAGGGATGGATATTTCAGCAAGACAATGATCCAAAACACCGCTCCAAATAGACTCTGCATTCATGCAGAGGAACAATTACAATGTTCTGGAATGGCCATCCCAGTCCCCAGACTTGAATATCATTGAACATCTGTGGGATGATATGAAGCGGGCTGTCCATGCTCGGCGACCATCAAACTTAACTGAACTTGAATTGTTTTGTACAGGAATGGTCCAAAATACCTTCATCCAGGATCCAGGAACTGATTAAAAGCTACAGGAAGCGACTAGAGGCTGTTATCTTTGCAAAAGGAGGATCTACTAAGTATTAATGTCACTTTTCTGTTGAGGTGCCCATATTTTTGCACTGGTCAAATTTTGGTTTAATGCATATTGCACATTTTCTGTTAGTACAATAAACCTCATTTCAATCCTGAAATATTTCTGTGTCCATCAGTTATTAGATATATCAAACTGAAATGGCTGCTGCAAACACCAAAATATTTAGAACTAAAAATGATTAAGATTAATAGGGGTGCCCAAACTTTTTCATAGGACTGTATAGAAGAGAATAAAACAAATAGCTAAATATGTTCATAGTAAAAAAAAGACTAGCCTCTGCCGCGACTTCATCTGCATGTTGTTGGAGTCGATGATCCGCCTATATTAAGCAAATTGCTGCCGATGGTTTGCTCTGGCATTTCAACAGCTCTTAAGCTGTTGATAGGGAAATCAATACGTTCATATATATTCCCTATATGTGTATACATTCTGTCAATAACTTAAGCTTGTAACATGCATCTCCCCAGGTCAGTTTGACCCATATTCCATATTAATCAGAATATTTGCAGACATAATGCTGCACCCCATAATAAACAGAGTAATAAAGTGGCTGGAATAAAGTGATAAGATGGATATTAAAATAGCTTAAGTTGAGACTAATGGAAAAACCCATGTCAAAATAGACTTTGTTATGCCACGCGGTAAGGTGACTAAAACATACACTACGTAATACGCACTGAGCTAACCTCATCATCAGATGTCAGAACAGTTAGAATATTCATGATTAGGGGTGGGATATTCTTGTAATACTCATGTATAGAAATTGCTGAATCCTAACGGGTAATGATTACTCTATAATACACCCTGTATGTACGCCCACTTCTTTGCGTATAAGAAGAGATGATTTGTTCAATAAACTTTGTGCTTTAGCTCAGATTCAACTTGTTTCTGTGTCATTGCATCACTGACGCTCCGGAGTGTGACGTAATTTGGAATCCATCCAATATACTTATTGGTCTGACTTGAGGACCACCGTGACAGTAAATGGCGCACAACGGGGGGCTGGCAAAGGCAAAAGACCTCAATATCTTGAGACCCGGCAATAATAGAGTTAAGGATCAAAGGACACACAGACAATCACCGGTGAGGTAAGAACCATTGCTTCTTACTTACAATATCTCTGTGTTTCCGGGGGTCTTCTAACTCTGGGACCGGATCTGAAGGTATGCTATAGTCTGTCTGTTTGTACTTCCAGCCCATATTATTTGGCAAAGAACCGTAGAATATCATTCTTGATACTTAATGGTATATTGGATTGGATATTTCTATGTATTACTGTTTTGTTATGTCTACCTAAGGCCTAGAGGGTAGGGAATGGTCTGTTGGGGTCTGCCGTAAAGACTAACTCTTCCTGCGATCAGACTGGCATGTCCGGTGGATCAGGGAGGAGCGCCCCTGACGGTTGGTCTCACGTGCCAGATACCTCCTCCTGGGGACAATTAGAGATCAGAGGATAAGTCTTGTCATATGTTTGTCTTATGTTTGTCATTGTTTGTCTTGTAGTACGCACAACGCTATCTCACATGATATCAAGGGAATTCGAAAGGTTTTAGGTTGTTCTTGTTTTGTTTAGCATTAGTTTGCCTCACCCTCTGGTTGATATATAGAATCTATTGTTATGTGAAAAGTAGCCTGATATCTGTACCGTATCTAACTCCTTGGGCGGTGATCAGCGACTGGAAGGTGACTGAAATTTAGGAAGTCACGATTGGCCAAAGGGGTCGCTGAACTGTTCTTGGACCCAGCAAGCACTTTGTGAGCTACTGGATGGGAGAAAATGCCTGGAGTGGGAGTTAGATCAGGAGGGTACAGTATCTGTGGCATCTTGTAGAGTACGGTAGTAGTATACAGTACTGAGAGACACAGAGGTTTGTATTTCGACCAGAGGTGGGCATAGGGGAAATTGCAAACATGGGAAATGTACCTAGCCAGCAGGAACCTGAAGGGGTTAAGGCTTGTGATGCTTGTGAGATAGTGTTATGTGTGCATGCAAAGTTGTTATGAAAGAAAGATTCAAGTAAGTTATTAAGTTATTGCAAGTTCTAGAAATGTGAAGTGATCCAGTAGTGAGATGGCAATCAGCCTTAGTGCTGATTAATGGGTTAATGACAATAAGTTGGTCAGAGAAGGAAGTTTGGTTTGAGGTAATGAAAGATATGAAACAAGAAAGTAGTTGGATTGAGATAAGACTTTGGAAGGTATAATATATGAGAAAAATAGTAAATGTAAAGTTCCTCCACCATCTCAACCCCATCTCATGTCTCCTGTTGCAACAGGACCAGGAGGATGGACTTGTGTGTATGGACAGCAAAACCATGATTGGTGTAAATAATGTTTTGCCAAAAAAAGGGGGGGGGGGAACCAAGATCACAGAAAGGAAAAGGACTATATCATGATGTTTGCATCTAGACTAGGGCATATGAACCTGAACCTAGTACCTCTGCGATAGAGCAAGAGGAAAGTTTAATTACATTGGAAGAGGAAGAGGATAATCACCCCTCCTATCTTCAGACTATAGGGGGATAACATCATTCACCTCTTAGATTTCAATAAGCACCAATGACTATTATCTCATTATAAACCATGGGGTCTAAAAGATAAAAGGGTGCTACTCAAGAATGTCCCAGACTCATTTGATTTGTAAAAGGGGCTTCTATAGACAGATTGTGGGTCTGAACAAACATTTACATGGACAGATCTAGAGTCCATTTTAAAGGGAAAAAATGTGATGAATCCATAATGCAATCAGTTATGGACACAATAGAGAAAATGGGAAAATCTACAATTCCTGGAATACAACCCAGCCAGGAAAGCATGTAGGTGTCTTGAGTATTATAACTGTGAGAAGATGGGACACACCAAGCGTCACTGTAGGTCCCCACATAAAGGTAAAGTTCGGGGGAAGGTGTCATCCTAGAACTCACAATAGGATCCTGTATTAATGTACCACAAACTGTAATTGCTCATATAGGTATGACCAGATTGATAGACTATAGTCAGTGATATGTCACCTGTTAATTTATTAAGACTAGATATACTGCTACAGTACAGGGTATATAGATGTATACAGTGTATACAGCCCCACCTGACAATCCAGCATTAGAGCAAGTCCCTGTGGTCAAAGTCCCTGATATTGATATTGGGCATATGCCAGTTTCTCCAGTGGTAAAGCTAGGAGCAAAGTCCCTTATAGTGGAGTAACCTCCAGCAATAGAGAAATATATCATAGAATTAATTCCTTCTGGTGCAATAAAGCCTACAAAATCTTGTAACCTTAAAGAGATATAGTACTTTTTTTTTTAATCCAGCTGTTCTAGTTCCTATTGGTGCAATGGATTCACAAAGGGGGGAAATGGGACAAGTAAAATAATGATTTTACTTCATTTGTTGATTTTATAGCCCATGGCCGTTTTTAATGTATCTTTCATTAATTCAGATGTTGAGTTTTTTTTGTAGATGGTTCAAGAAGCATTGGTGATGATGGACGGTTCTATACTGGGTATACAGAGATCACACAACATGAGGTAGTAAAAGCAGAACCACTCCCTCCTCATATATCTGCACAGGAGATGGAGCTGATGGCGTTCATTGAATTGCTTAGAGGGTCAGAAGGTAAACAGTACAACATATACACTGACTTCAGGTATGATTTTAGAGTTGCCCATGACTATGGTCCCATATGGAGGGCAAGAGATTTCATTACAACAGCAGGTACCTGTATTAAACATGGGAGTCTCATTAAACAGTTGATGGAAACCCTGATGCTTCTAAAAGAAGTAGCTGTAAGAAAAGGTAAAGACACACACAAAGCCACCAATGATGCAGAGACAAGGTGCAAACAAAAGCAGCAAGGAAACCAAGGTGTAAGGACACCCCAGGAACACCTCCGCTGATCATGGGGAGTACTGAGTGAAACCAGATGGACATAAGTACCGTTACAGGCTCTAACTTGGGAAACACCGGGGAAGAGATGAAAGGTTTGGTCAAAGGCTGGAGCTCAGGACAATGAAGGTCTGTGGAAGGTGGGATTGCGGGTATGCCTGCCAAGGTCCTTGTAGCTGTTCACGGTATGACCCACCTGTCTAAAAATGCTATTTGTATTTTGGTGGAGAATGTTTCACACCTGGGTTTTCAGTGGTTGCCAACACATTTACACAAAGCATGGATGACATATACACACATGTATACAACACAATCCAGGTAGTATAGTTAAGGTGGCCCAGATACATGCACCAAAAACCCTCTACCCATTTCAATGACTGCAGATTGACTTCATACAACTACCTAAGGTAGGCATGTATGAGTATGTTTTTGTGTGTGTTGATCTTTTTGCAGGGGAAGACGTCCGGCCACCAATGCCAAAAGCCATTGCAAGAGCCCCTGCAAAGAAACTGATATCGGAGGTTTTCTGTAGGTGTGGATCTGAAGCCATAAAATTTGACAGAGGTATCTGTTTTACAGGAGAGGTAATGCAAAACGTTATGCAAATATTGGGGGTCACACAAGCATTTCATACATCCTTTCATCCACAAACTAGGGAAAAAGTGGAGATATTGAATGATACCCTAAAGCTTAAAAAAGTCAGAAAGCAAGTGAGAAATTAGGGAAATCCTGCACAGAGTGCTTGCCATTGGGTTTATTTCCTATAGGGTACACGCAAATGGAAAAATAAATAAATTGTCTCCTTTTAAAGGTTTTATTCAGGTCAGCATCAAGGCTAGGCTTGTATTTCCCACAGACACTAGTCTAGGCCTATACACTGTGACAATTTCATCAGTTATGTCCAGAGCCTCCAGAAGAGACTCTCCCTTGTGTATAAACAAGCTTATGATTCTATTCCAGGTTTAATGGTCCTTTCCAAGTCCTCCTCACTACCGCCACTTGAGGGGAAGGCCACTTGGATTCACACAAGCCACTATAAGCCCTGTAGCAAAAGAATGATCCTGTTTCTGATGATTTTGGTAACTTCACTCCAAAAAGGGGAGACGACCGACGGGCTGATATCCCAAAATAACACTGTGATGACCATACGGCTTATACATGATATTTTCTACAATCAGCTTAGATTTATAGAGGAAATAGCTGAACAATTTGGTCTAATTTCTTTGATAACATGGAGGAATAGAGTAGTTTTAGAGAAGGTATTAGTAGAAAAAGGAGGGGTTTGCAAAATTATTGACATTAATGGTTGTATTTTTATCCCGAATAATACAGCCCCTGATGGAAGTGTCACTAGAGCGCTAGAGGGTCTTACATC
Source organism: Leptodactylus fuscus (assembly GCF_031893055.1). NCBI lineage: Eukaryota > Metazoa > Chordata > Amphibia > Anura > Leptodactylidae > Leptodactylus > Leptodactylus fuscus. The sequence goes on from NC_134268.1 coordinate 144,316,624, forward strand.
CCTGTCTGAAGAGATGGCTGAAAACTCAGGCATTGACAACCCCTTCACTGATTGGCTGCAAACCTGGTTTGGAAAGTGGAGTGGCCTAAAGTCAAGCCTTTTTGTCTCGGTTGCAGTTGTAGCGGCAATACTTGTTACCTGTGGATACTGCTGAATTTCCTGCAATCAAGGACTTTTTCATAGATTGACTGATACAACTATGTGTTTGGAATCAAAGCCCCGCAATGATGATTAAATGTGAAATGCTATAAGTGAGAATAAGATATGATCCTTCCCATACCTTCAGGGAATTCGGGAAGGCCCGACAATAGCTTCTTGCTATTGAAGTACTTGTGGATGAGGGAGGTCTCATATCTGTTCTCAAAAGGAGGGATTGATAGGGAAATCAATACGTTCATATATATTCCCTATATGTGTATACATTCTGTCAATAACTTAAGCTTGTAACATGCATCTCCCCAGGTCAGTTTGACCCATATTCCATATTAATCAGAATATTTGCAGACATAATGCTGCACCCCATAATAAACAGAGTAATAAAGTGGCTGGAATAAAGTGATAAGATGGATATTAAAATAGCTTAAGTTGAGACTAATGGAAAAACCCATGTCAGAATAGACTTTGTTATGCCACGCGGTAAGGTGACTAAAACATACACTACGTAATGCGCACTGAGCTAACCTCATCATCAGATGTCAGAACAGTTAGAATATTCATGATTAGGGGTGGGATATTCTTGTAATACTCATGTATAGAAATTGCTGAATCCTAACGGGTAATGATTACTCTATAATACACCCTGTATGTACGCCCACTTCTTTGCGTATAAGAAGAGATGATTTGTTCAATAAACTTTGTGCTTTAGCTCAGATTCAACTTGTTTCTGTGTCATTGCATCACTGACGCTCCGGAGTGTGACGTAATTTGGAATCCATCCAATATACCTATTGGTCTGACTTGAGGACCACCGTGACACTGTCCTGTTGCTGAACTTGTTCCTCATGCCATGCCTGTCATTGTTCCGGCATCTCAGCAGCTCGCTGGGATGCCATATAATGAGCATGTTGTTGGTGTTGATGATCCGCCTGTTACGGTGTTTCAGCAGCTGTGAAGCTGGCCTGCAGGTGAACTCATTTCTCGCACTGTGCCCGTGATTGTTCCAGCATCTCAGCAGCTCGCTGGGTTGCCATATAATGAGTGTGTTGTTGGCGTTGATGATCCAACTGCTCTGACGTTTCGGCAGCTGTCAAGCTGGCCTGCCACTGAACTCATTCCTCGCGCTGTGCCCATGATTATCCAGCATCTCAGCAGCTTGCTGGGAAGCCATATAATGAGCGTGTTTATGGCGTTGATGATCCACATGCTCCAGCGTTTTAGCAGCCCTCAAGCTGGCCTGCCACTTAACTCATTCCTCGAGCTGTGCCTGTGATTGCTCTGGCATCTCAGCAGCTTGCTGGGACGCCATACAATGTGTGTTGTTGACGTCGATGATCCCCCTCAGCTTCGCTTGAGGACAACTCTGTGACTTCTGGCTACCTTCATAGCTCTCGATGTTTTAAAACTTTGTGACAAATTAGATTTTCTTTTTCCTGGCATGTTTAAAATTGGCATACTGTTAATTTGGATTAAAGGTGTGTTCCCATTCAGTGTGTCAGCATGTTGCCTGGAGCTGATCAGATAATATGCAAATTTGTGTACACAATCCACTGAGGGTTAGGTGAGTGTTTACATATAGAGATAACCGATCTGGCTTTATCAGAAGCTGAGATAAGCTGCTGCAAGAGCAGTATAATATAGTATGTGAATATAAATTCATAACAGTCGTGAAACCATGTCATTTATCGGGATAAAAAGTAGCCTATGTTTTAATCGAGGTTACAAGCTATCTATGTGCCAAATTCATTCAAATCTGTTCTCCAGTTTTTTCGTGATTGAGGAACAAACATCCTAATACACAAACATCCAAACACACAAACTTTCACATTTATAATATTAGTAGGATAGCAAAGCAATAAACCTGAGCACAGATGACATTGAAAAAGTAGAGAAATGCATATCTTCAAATGATCTGACAGTTCCAGGCATGGTATACAATGTTAGGCTATGTTCACATTTGTGTTGAATGCTCTGTTAAGAGCACCGATCACACAATTGCAGTTTGCACCAAGAAAGTCAATGCTAAAGACTAAACAATATTATTAGGGTGTAACCTGTTTTATATATTTCTGTACTCTTTAGCACTTATTTTGTACCAACAGCATTCTAGGCTAGGTAGTGCTAGCTGGGTTCAAAATGTAGTCCTATGTCACCAGACCATCTGCACACAGAAGTCATTTTGTAACTTATCTATGCTGAACATCTGCTGTGCCAGTTTCATATTGTTCTTCCTCATGGCTAAAACATGCCTTGCATTCCCCCAACAGTGATTGGAAAGGGAGGCCTAGGTCCCAGGGGTCGTCATCACAGTGGGAAGGGGTGAAGAACAATACTCAGTCCTGTCCATTGTGGGAAATTAGCTTTGTAGCAGCAGCAGAGTAGACTCAAACAGACTGAGATATCCTTTGTTCACATCTGCATTTGGTATTCCATTCGTGGAGTCCGCATGGGGACCCCCCCCAAACGGAATACCGAACACAACTGCAAGCAGTGTGCAGTAAAAGCACACAGACCCCATAGACTATAATGGGGTCAGTGTGCTGGCCACGCACTGCCCGCATGAATCATGCGGACAGGAAAGTAGATTGTGAACTACTTTCCTGTCCGCATAACCCCTGCGAATATCTGGTGGCAAGAACACGGACCCCATTATAGTCTATGGGGTCCGTGTGCTTTTACACTTGCAGTTGCGTTCGGTGTTTCGTACGGGGGTGGTCCTCATGCGGACTCCCCTGGGCGGAATACCAACGCAGATGTGAATGAGGCCATAAAGTGTCTGGTCAAAACACTCCAGATTTATGCTTAGCAAGGATTCTCCAAGTACAAATTAAGAGATTAAAGAAACTGGTCACCTGGGAAATGAGAACCTTTGCCAGATTTTGTCTCACCTGGACACCATGGATGGTTCTCCATGAAGGGACAGGGGCTATAACAGTCTCTGCCACGTCATCTCACCCCATTTAGTACATTGACTGGTGAAATTGACAGTTTCCTTGCTATTGTTTCTTTTCTACATCAAGCCTCAGTGATCTGTCAGATCTTTATACATGTAAACCCTAGCTGATAATTGGGCCACATCAATTACTGTCCCCTAATTGTTCAGGAGGGACTGTTTCCCTTGTCCTTTGGTTGTTGGTTCAATCCTCTGTCAAAGAACTATACTGTACCTTACCCTCTTTGTCTAACCCCCCCCACCACCACCACCACCTCTACACTCCCACTCTACCATACTGTTGCTATGCAGAAGTCATACCCTGTTCTCACTTCTTTATCCTACTTGGATCCTTTGTCTGACCTTATGTAATTTTGACGTACTGTATTTATCCCACTGCTGTTTATGTATAAAACATCAATAAAAAGACATGATAAAAAAAGATTTGGCTGTAACAGAAGGCAGTTTGTTTGCCAAAGAGTTGGAGAATAGCACAATAATGATTGTCTGCAAGCCACATTATAGAATCATTGCAAGTTTGGAACTTTCAGCAAACAGGTTTAGGGATTTGGTAAGGTTTGTTGGTGTCTTCAATGCTAAGAAATGCAAGCAGATACTTGTAATCCATATAATATCATCAGGGAGGCATCTGATTTTATTCTGTAGGAGGACAACAACCTCAAACATACAGCCAATATCATAAAGAACTACCTGCAGTGTACAGAAGAACAAAGAGTCCTTGAGGTGGTGATATGGCCCCCACAGAGACCTGGTCTCAACATCATCGAGTATGCCTTGGATTACATTAAGTGACAAAAGGAACAAGTCTACATCAGAGAAAATCTGTGGTTAGTTCTCCAAGATCTTTGGTACAATCTCCCTACTGAGTTACTTCATAAACTGTGTACAAGTATACCTAGTGGAATTGATGCTGTTATAAAGGCAAAGGGTGGTCATAGCAAATACTGATTTGATTTAGATTTCACTTTTGTTTATTCATTTTGCATTTTGTTAATTGACAATAAAATAAGCCTTTTATCCCCACCTGCCTTAAAGTTTTGCACAGTACTGTATGCAGCACATATAGATAGCAGTACAGATAGATATCAATGGCGAGCATGTAGTACAGGTAGGTAGCACAGTATGTAATACTGTAGATAGAATTACAGGAATACAGCAGGTACAGTATATGTAGCCAACAAAAGTAGCCTATGTCTAATTCATGAAAAAAGGAATTAAAAACATAAAAAGCATTTAATATCTTTCATAATAGAGAAACTTTAACCAGTTTTATAATAGCAAAATTAAAAAATACGATGAAAAAAGATGGTCATGACATTTCTATCATATTTTTCTCCCCTTGGTCACACAGTCGAATGGTGCCTGGGAAAAAATACATTTTGTGAGAAAGGAAGAGATCTTTTCTCATACAATGTTGTATCTGAGGAGTTTGAGATAATGAACAATAGTTAAATAGATGACCCAGTGGATGGAGTGACATGGTTATCATGGGGATTGTGCAAAGTGGCTAAGGCTTATCCTCCAGTTCCTCTAACACAGCAGGAACTGTACAATCTAGATAAATGTATCTGGCACAAAGGTTTGCCCCAGGAAGTTCATTTCCCTTTCAGTTAAAAGCAAATATGAGGTGTAAGCAAATCTGATTATCTATTTTAGTATTGTGTCCAGTTTATCAAAAAAGACACATAAAACATATAAAATATTACATATACATATATTTTTTTTTATTTTTGATGTCTTTACTAAACTAACAAATCATATACAGACTTACAACATAATTCAGACCATTAACATTCAACAATACAGAATATTCAGAAAAAGTTGACATCATGCCAGAAAAGCCCTCTTGACCCCCCCCCCTTCATCCCACCCTCAGTACTCAACCCATGCTTTATACCTAACCCACACTTCTTCTGCTTAGACTGCTATTTAGTTGCAGTAGAAGGCACCACTTCATCAATATAAACAGGCACATTAGTTGTTCGATTTCCAAACTCGTAAAGGAATACAATGCAAATTTCTTCCATTTCTTAAAAACTGTTTGACATAATTGCTTTGGTTGTGTTTTGTCTCTATTTTCTCTACGTGTAGGAGATGCTTATAGGGGATGGCCACTTTCAGACCAAAATTGAGAGACCATTGTTAATGTTTGTATAATCACAAGTTAAACAATTTTCCAATATACTTTCTGCATCAATTCCTCATGGTTTTCTAGATCTTTTCTTATTTCCATTAATACTGCTTACTCACAGTGGATAAAAATCAGTCCATGGTTATCATGTGATATGCGGTCTGCTAGGACGTAGCTTGAGAGGGTGCAGTCACTCTGGGGCCCAGGAGCCTTAGGGTGCCCATAAGCACTGGCATCAGTATTGAGATTGCAGCTTTTATCTGGCTCATAAACCAAGGAGACCCACAGATTACCCTAACCACACTAAGGGTGATTGAACTCCTTAGCACTCATAACCATCACTATCAATAATTCACTGTAGAGATGAGATAGGGGGCCCTGGACAAAGGATCGCAGCGGGGCCCACAAGATTTTAGTTACGCCACTGCGGTCTATAGTCATGTGATGGACACACAGATGCACAGCTCATTTCTAGACAGATGTCTGATTACTGTGATGTGACTGCAACGAGCCGTGCACCTGTATGTTCATCACATGACTGTATATCACATTACTATGGACTGATTTTTATCCACTGGGAGTACGCAGGTTGAATGACAGCAAACAAAGATCTGGAGGAATCTAGGAATTGATACAGCAAGGATATTGGAAAATTGTACAACTTTTTATTATACAAACAATATGATTTGCCTTCAGTAATGGTCTGAAAGTGACCAACCCCTTTAAGTTATCCTATTATTCTTGCAGCTGTGGTTTTAAAAGCCATAATACTTCCCTTATTTACTTATCATGTTTGCTTGTTTATCTCCCCGATTGTTAAGCCCTGTGGAATATGTTGGTTCTATATAAATAAAGGTTATAATTATTATAATAATAACAGTTATTATAATATTATTATCAGTTCTAGCTGTGTTTTTTTTATATCTCTGATAATTTAGTATACGGCCATTGTAATTGTGACCCCTGAGCAATTCATTAAACAAAATGCGTAGGGTTTGCTGTGATAATTTAGAAGTGTTTCTCCTCCTCCAGAGGTATTAGCCCAGAGCTGTTGTGAGGTTCCAGGTACTGTTGGTGTGGCAGTAGGCCAATATCCTTGGTACCTGGACCTCTGCGTGTATTGACTATAGCCTGGGAGCTACTATGCATTATACACCTGGTGGATTGGCGTAACTCTCAAGAATCTGTTTTGATCGAGTTTAGTTTTTTGGTAGTGGTGCCACTTTCCTAAATGTGTAGCCCCTCCACTTTCCCTGGTCTTCAGCTGAGATATTATGTGACTCCTTTATTTGATTTATCTACACAAATAGACACACAAAGTTTTATTTATTGTTTATTAAAAATTATGTTTTAACTTGTATTTTTTTGGTATCAGTTGGCCTATTGCAATACAGTACAAGTCATTATAGTAATGGTGGAGACAGTGTAACGCAGTAGCACAAGTAAAGGTCTGAGCTGAACAGCAGCTGAGCATGTCCAGTATTTCTGGTATTGCTCAGACAAAAAGACGCGTCTGACTATAAAACGCACTAGAAAAATTAGGAGAAAATAAAGACATAAAAAAATAATAAATATATGTATATGTAATATTGTATGTGTCTTTTTTGACACTCCTACCCAGTCATGTGACTAGAGGATACAATGTGACCATCTGATGTCAGAAAGGTTCTTCTGAGTACAGTATTTAGTCTTTAGCCTTGAATAAGAGCTGGTGGCGATTGGGGAAATGTTTGTTAACAAGTAAAACACTTCAGGGGTATAGCGGGACAAGCGGTAAGACGTCCGGAATGGTGGGACAGCAGTCTAAAATCGGGACTGTTCCACTGGATTGGGGACAGTTGGGAGCTATGCCTGCAGTATGTGTGACACCAAAATAAACTGCTCTGTGTGATAATTCATTCCTTTTCCATTTTCTAAAAAAAAAAAAAATGGGTCCAGTAGCAAAAATTACCTTGTTTTGCCAATTACACTTTTCACCTAGAATCCTGGCAATTCATTGTTTAGCTAACAGTATGGTATATAACATTGTCTTTCTATACAACAGTGGCAAATGCTTTTTTTTTTCTCCAGTGCTGCAGGTGGCTATTTGGAAACCATCCCTTTAAGTATCACTAAACCCTGAAAACCAAGAACAAAAAGATACATGATCTAGTTCACCTCTAATTATGTCTGCAGGATTATCAGCTAAACTGCAGATCTGAGTGGTTTAGAGGAAATCTTTCAGGCATAGATTGGGCAGACAATGCTTCCTGTCTCTGTGCAGTGCCAGTGTCCCCCACCTCTGAAAAAAAAACTCCTCGTGTCCTCCGACCGCAGTTGGGCTGTATTATCAACATCACTTCGCACAGAAAACTAAATGATCCTGCAGATTGTCTTTTCTTTCTTCCTTTTAAGTTGCTATGATTCCTAGTATTTCTCTATCTGCCATGAGCTTATATGTGTTTCTCTCTTGCTATATACTACTGTATTATCCATGATGCTGTATCACACTGAATTTCACCCATAAGTATAATGCTGTAATGAAGTGCCATTGAGAGTAATGGAAAGAGTCCCTTCCCAGGACCCCAAAAAGCACATCTGACATGTTATGGCACAATTATGTGGCAAGGAGTGGAAAATGTTTAGATAAATGTAGAATTCAGTATTCCTTACCAGAGCTCCACATGCTATGCTACAGAGCTTTCCTAAAACCCTGAAGAAAAAAAAAAAAAAAAAAAAGCAAACTTTGGCATGATTAGGAAGCAAGTATGTGAATTTATTTAGGTATATTCGTTATTTAGCACTCCATATCACTGCATTACATGATCCATTATCCAGCTTTCTCAGAACCGGGAATGGGATATGATTACAGTGCAAAGAGCTGGATTTACAGTTCCTTCCAAAAGTATTCATACTCCTTGAAATTTTTCACATTTTGTCACCTTACAACCACAAGCTTAAATGTATTTTATTGAGATTATAATATTCCAACACAAAGTAGCAGATAATTGTGAAGTGGAATGAAAATGATACATGGTTGTCAAAAATGTAATCGAATAAAAATCTGAAAAGTGTGATGTGAAAAAGTATTCAGCCCCCCTATCTCAATACTTTGTAGAGCCAGCTTTAACTGCAATTACAACTGCAAGTCTTTTGGGGAATGTCTCTACCAGATTTGCACATCTAGAGACTGATATTTTGCCTATTCTTTGCAAAATAGCTCAGGACCCCAAAAAGCACATCTGACATGTTATGGCACAATTATGTGGCAAGGAGTGGAAAATGTTTAAATAAATGTAGAATTCAGTATTCCTTACCAAAGATTCACCTGCTATGCTACAGAGCTTTCCTAGAACCCTGAAAAATAGAAAAAAAAATAGCAAGCTTTGGCATGATTAGTGCAAAGAGGTAGATTTACAGTTCCTTCCAAAAGTATTTCTACCCCTTGAAATTTTTCACATTTTGTCATCCAACCAGATTGGATGACCAACATCTGTGAACAGCAATTTTCATGTCTTGCCACAGATGTTCAATGGTATTTAGGTCTGGACTTTGACTGCGCCATTATAACACATGAATATTCTTTGATCTAAACCCTTCCAATGTAGCTCTGGATGTATGTTTAGGGTCATTGTCTTGCTGGAAGGTGAATCTCCTTTCCAGTCTCAAGTATTTTGCAACGTCCAATAGGTTTTCTTCCATGATTTCCTTTTATTTAGCTTTATCCATCTTCCCATCATGGCTGACCAGCTTCCCTGTCCCTGCCGAAGAAAAGTATCCCCACAGCATGATACTGCCACCACCATGTTTCACAGTGGGCATGGTGAGTTCAGTGTGATGAGCAGTGTTATTTTATTGGAAATGTGTCATTTTTAATGTTATGCCTTTTGAAGATCATTCTATCTTCAACTGTCCACAATAACAGCCATTCTGACCAGGGGTGACCAAACTTTTGCATGCCACTATATCATAAAGTGAACCCTGTGCAAGTATTTTCCAAGTCAAGTATTTTCCAAGTCAACCATTGTGAAAAATCTTCCACTAACCATCATTCAAACAAGAATCCAGAGGAACATTGGACAGATGAAGAGTGTATTTATGCATACACTAATACCGTAGATGCTGATGTACCAAGGTGTTAAATAAAGTTACCTGTTCAGCCAGGACTGTCTCTAGGGTTTACAGGCCCTTGGAGTCAAAGTGGGCCCTTCTGCTTGAAGTTTTTTTCAGCAGCAATGTTCCTAGCAAAGTCTTTATCAGTTGTTGTTGCATTATTTTCATATGTTTTTTTTTTTTTTTTTAACTATAACTAATAGAAATATATTCACCTTAAAAAAATAGCAAAATATCCATATGTGAACATGCCCTAAACAAGGGAAAAGACAGCTGTATGGCAACACCTGTTGACATCTGGCCACTTCTCATAGAGTGCCAAATAAAGTGAGATGAGAATAATTCATGGCATACATGGTCCTGATAAACCATAAAAAATGAATGAAGTGCATAGTTGGGGGCACCTGAGGTTAAATGTCTTTATTTCTCTAGGTAAGATGCCTAGCCAGCACAGTGTGGTATAACAGAATCTAAGTGCACTTGTCTGTATAGTGTGAAATGTCTCTCTGGTTTTATAAGTACTGTACTAATACCATGGACTTATATAATGAAAAGTACAAGTCATGAACAAACCCAAAAATCACACTTTAGTGTGCTGCGTTTTCAACAAAAGTCGACTTTGCTTAGTGGGCTCAATGTCTACAACATGGGCCAAATTGTATAGCCAAAACCACAATGAAATATTGGAAAACAAATTTGAGAAGCTTTAAAGGAGGATTAAGTGTTGGGCTCTGGTGAATAGATGTGTGCTGGTGCAAGCTTTAAAACATTCTCACTCCGGTAATACTTCACATCTCCATTGACATACCATTGCCATCACCACGCCAAAGACCAAGGATCAGGAGAAGGAGGGTCTATTAAAATATTGATATGTTGGCACGTCAGCTCCTGTGTTGTGTATGTGAATATATATTCCTGAGACTGCTGAGTATTACAAAATTTCACATTTTAGAAATTTGGATTTATTATTAACTCCTTACTGGGACATTCTGTATTTAATTTTATTCCCGTATTGATTGTCTCATTCAGAGGGTAATAACTTTCTTAACTGTTGACATAGCTGGATAATGCCTTCTATTTTGCTAGGCAAGTTGCAGATTCACTTAGAGAATATTAAATTTATAAATGTTTTTAAGGGGGAAAAAGAAGGAAAAATACAGCAATTCCGACTTTTATTTTGTTATGCTGTCTACTGTGAGGTATAAATGATATGTTTTATGTTATGTTGGAGGTATATAGATTTTTTTTAACCTTAACCGCTTCCGGACCGCCCATGAACTATATACATCCGGGAAGTGGTTGCCTTGTTCTGACAGGATGTGCCTGTCTACTGTTTATTTTTTTTTATTTTTTTTTTTTTTAATGGAGATTGTGAGCCCACATAGAGCTCACAATGTACATTTTTTTCCCAATCAGTATGTCTTTTTGGAATATGTGATGGAAATCCATGCAAACACGGGGAGAACATACAAACTCCTTGCAGATGGTTTTATGCCCTTGGCGGGATTTGAACACCAGGACTCCAGCACTGCAAGACTGCAGTGCTAACCACTGAGCGACCAGGTGGCCCTCTCTGTCTACTGTTTATACAATGTGCAGGAGGCTGTATTCCTCCTACAACTGGGGCTAAATGTACCAGCCCCAGTTATAGGAGAAATCAGCCTCCCTAACAAAGAAAAAAGTGATCAGATGTCCCCAAAGGTCTCTTATGACCTTGTGGGGACACTATCTGAAAAAAAAATAAAAAAAAAAAAAATTAAAAAAAAGTTTTAAAAAAAGTAAATAAATTAATTAAAAAATAAGTAAAATAAGTTAAAAAAAATGCACCAATAAAATGCCGTTATTAAAGACTACAGCCCCACTCCCAACGACACCATATAAAATAAAAATTACCATAATGGAGAGGAAAAACTATTTTATAAAGTTTTTCAGTGGCATGGTGTGTTATTAAATATAAAAGAAAAGAAAAGTGAAAACCAGACACAATTTCCCTCCTATTTTGTTTATATTTTCCCAGATATAAAAAAAATTAAAACATATTCGAAAATAAAAACAACATAAAAATAAAGCCCTATGTGTCCCCGAAAAAAGACGCAGAAATTAGTTGAATGAGACGTATGAGAAAAATGTTACAGCCCTCAAAACCGCACATACAAAATAAACCGAAAATGTGTCTGGTCCTCGACCGCAAATTGGCCCGGTACTGAAGTGGTTAAAGGGGTTGGCCACTTTCAGGCCAATATTGAGAAACATATGTTATTGTTTGTACAATAAAAAGCTATACAATTTTCCAATATACTTTCTGTATCAATTCCTCACGGTTTTCTAGATCTCTGCTCGCTGTCATTCATTCTGTTACTTCTAGCAGATAAAACTCTGACCATGGTCATGTGATTTACGGTCCATGGTCATGTGATGAGCACACAGGTGCACAGCTGATTACCAGGCAGATGTCTGATTACTGAGCTGTGACTATAACGAGCAGAGCCTGTGTGTCCATCACATGACCATGGACCGTAAATCACATGACCATGGTCAGAGTTTTATCTGCTAGAAGTAACAGAATGAATGACAGCAAGCAGAGATCTAGAAAACTGTGAGGAATTGATACAGAAAGTATATTGGAAAATAGTACAACTTTTTATTATGCAAACAATAACATTTGTCTCTCAACATTTGTCTGAAAGTGGCCAACCCCTTTAAGGTGGAAACAACTTCCTGCAGGCAGAAATGCATGCTCAGTGAATTTAAAGAGAATGTATTAGCAGGAAATGACCTATTGTTTAAACCTAATTTTTATGTTAAACCTATTTTCCAAACTGATATCTATATTTAAAAAAAATATATATAAAAATCCTTGCCATTCCTATTTTTGTCACTAAGTCTAAAACATTTTGCGACTTTCTGTTTTCTATAGAAGGACCATGGACCATAGTCACAAAGATGTAGAGCAGACCCTATTCACTTGTAAGGGAGAGTTGCCTAGGCATGCTCTGAGAAATGAACATAGATCATTACGACCGGTGGATTCTATATCTTATCTTCTTATACATAATAACGGAGATCCTTAGTGTGCTGATTAGTGAAGTGTTTGTTGCAAAGAAATCTCCTACAGAAAACAAAAAGTCTCAGCATACTATACGGCCTCGTGGGCAAAGTCAGAACTTCAGGATTTTTAGGTATTCTTTTTAAGGTGTATGATAACATGGAAACTTTTTATAAATCTCACCAAAAATTATTTTAAAATGTTTTAGCACAAAACCTGATTTAAAAAATAAGTCACTTTCCCTTTCACTGTAAAAATGATACTAATGGCTTCAGACAAGTTGATGATGTCGGTGTCATACATGGAGATGATTATAGTAAAAGACTGGGTGATGATCCTGGAGCCAGACTGGATGATTGGAGCTTCTTAGAAATTACTGATCTCTTTGGATCTTCACTCAAAGTTTACAGAGAATGGCACAGAAAGAAAAAAAATATCTTGCAAGTTCCAGTTCTACGGCTAGACATAACCTGCTGAAGAAAGATATCAGAAGAATATGAATGACCAGAACAGTTCAAGCGGAGGACAAAATCTTTATCATTTTAATAATCACTACCACTATTTAATAATCACTATTCAACAAAAAAACAGTATAAATGACTAGTGCAAACAAATCTAAAAAAAAAACTTTGTAATATATCTTAACAGAGAATATTATTCTTTTTCCACTTTGCAAGTAGTTTTTCTCTTATCACTCCCTCCTAAACAATTCACTCAGTCTGAAATATATGCTGAATCTGTCTTAGGCCCCATTCACATCTGCGTTCACTATACGCATTAAAAAGCGGTTACCTGGGAAACCCACAGACTATAATGGGGTCCGTGTGGTTTCCACTCAGTTTTCATACAAAAGCAGCTCTTTTCTCTCCGCATGTTTCATGCGAAACCCGAGTGGAAACTGCATGGACCTCATTATAGTCTATGGGGTCTGTGTGGTTTCCTTAGGTACCTGCTTTTTAATGTTTATAGGTTATCGTTCGGGGGGTCCCCAAGCAGACTCCCCGAATGGAAACCCAAAAGCAGAAGTGAATGGGGCCTTAGTCTTTCAAGAAGTACTGTCAGTTTAATAATGTATCAAATCACAGCTACTTATAGAAGTCTTTGAAGGAATGTGGGGGATCAAGGGTAAAGCCGACTGAAAGAGAGAAGCAGAGACACAAAAATATGGTGCTGCATCTAATAGTAAGTTTTCTATCTCTAGTGCTTTTCTTCATATGAATGTTTTTTAATATGTCTGTACAACGTCCTATATTATGCTGATGCTGCTCCTTCTGTGTAAAGTGAAATGTTTTTTTCTCATATAATGTCTAGAGGAGACATCACTGCGACTAATCTCCACCCAGAAACTCTGCGGCAACTAAAAATTAGACATAGTGCTGCAGAGGGGACAACTACTTAAAATTCAGAATGGAAGTCAGTTATTGGGCAGAAATAGCGTTATTCCTCATATACACATAGCTTATACTGAAAAGTCACTCAAAAAGTTAGGAACACTTTAAAGATTTTACCACAAGCAGATGTCACCATATAGGTAGAGGAGCCTTCCTGAATTCAGAGTTTTTAAAATCCTGAAGTGGATGCTATTCAGCAGCAGAAGCCACATTTGGCAGATCTTGTGCAAGCTAAAAATCAGGCAACAGTGGACAGTGACCTGGTAGATATTGGTAAAATGATACCTGATACATTCTGTTGCATTATGCATGGGGCACATATGGGTTTTTGATACTAAAAACAGCAAAATTATCATGTTAAAGGAAGTCTGTAAGGGCGGGTTCACACCTGCGCCCGGTCTCCGCTTCGTGGGTTTCCGTCTTCTGCCGTCAGGAGACGGAAATCCGGCATTCAGTGTCTGCCGGTGAGCGCTCGAGAGTGTTTTCTGGTCTCCGCGGCAAAACCGTTTTTTTTTTAACCAGACACAAAGTCTTGCATATCCGACTTTGTGTCCGGTTAAAAAAAACGGTTTTGCCCTGGAGAGCAGAAGACACTCACGGGCACTCACCGGCGGACACTTTGTAAACCCATTCAAATTGAGAGCACGGGTTGGGTGATAGACAGAGACGAGGGAGGAAATGTAGGGAGGTGCGGCATTATGGAGAGCCTTGTGGATGAGAGTGATATATTTATATTGTGTTCTGTATTGAATAGGCAGCCAATGTAGTGACTGACACAGACCAAAGGCATCGCTGTAGCGTCTAGCCTGATAGCTGAGCCTGGCCGCTGCATGAGTGTGTATAGATACATACATAGTTCCTACAATTAACATATAGGGTATATGTTGCTTTTACACATTATTATACATATGCAGTTCAAATACAGTTCCTGATTTATTATTTATACAAGAAGCTTGTTGACATTTTTAAAGACTTCTTGCAGAAAGAACAGGGCCCAGTTACTCTCATTTTTCTCATTTTTTTCCTATGTTAACATCGTATTTGTATTATTTTCCTACTGGTGTCATTGAATGTCCACATTTAAACATAGTCCAATAACTCATCCAATTTACACATAATTTATTGTCATTATTGGGATTACTAGCAATCAATAATAGATACTGTTGAATGTTTCTATCCCTTAGAGCCATTGCGAAGGACAATGTGTCCCTTCTCGATATATGAGCAAAGTATGACCTGATACAAACAGCTGCACTTTACAGTAATCCAGTATTTAGCATTTATACTGGGTCCCTGAAGACGTAGACTGACAGAACACATTCCCTCTGTGATTTTATTAAAAGCAATACAAAAGTACTTTTTTTTAGGATAAAATATATACCTCTGACTCAACATGTAAAACACAGAAGTTTGGAGCAGAAGACAGTGTGAAGGCTTGAAAAGTCTTGGCAAGATTTCCTGTATGCTGGTATTCTGATACACAACATTATCCAACAACCCCGGCCAATTATTCAGCATTGTCCAAAAAAGCTTAGCTGAAAATGAAGTGAGGCATGAATTTATTTGTAAGTTTCAAAAATTGTATATTTCCAAGCACATGAATAAAACGTAGAACGCAAACATCACCGCATTCAGCAAATAGAGCAGTATTTAGAGTCCGCATTTTAAAGGGTAGACACAGACACTAATTCTAACGTGTACTGCTATTATGGTTTGTGATAGGGAAACTGCATGAGAAGACTCTGATGTGACGTATCAATCTGTGTCCATGGTGAAGTAAATGTGAAGCAGAGAAAAGTGTGACACGGAGCAAGAAGAGCAGCAGCCAAGAAGTTGTAGGTATAATGGAGAGTCAGAGCGCTATCTGCATCAACCACAAATCACTAGGTCCCATGAAGATCTTAGAGCTAGATATTGCAAAGATCAGAGAGACAACATTGGAGTGTGCCGGGTATCTGATGACAAGTCCTTACATTGAACAGCATGGTTAAGTAAAAACAAGATAAAAACTGTGTTGTCCCAAATTGAACTCAGAGATTGGCAGATTTATTTTACCTGTTACTACTGTAACCTGTTTTATCTACTGTACATAAATAGTACTGCAGTAAAAAGAAGAATAAAGGGGGTGTTCACACTTGTACCTTCTGTCCGCCCGCCGTTATTCTGCTGAAATCACACAAAAACAGATTGGGAGCGGTTTGCATATGGTCAGTTTAAAAACCCATTCATTTCAATGGGTTTTTAAAGCAAACCGCAGGTGTCCGTATGCAGAAATTCCACCGTGAAATAACTTTTTTTTGCATGGAAACAAAGTCGGACATACCGGAGACTATACAGCAATGTAAAAAGACTATATGACACCAGAGGCAATTCTAGTTTTATCTGCTGCCTGAGGCAAAAAATAAAATGGGGCCTCCTACCCCCTGGTTGAAATATCTCCTCCACTAGGAAGAAATAAGTATCCTACTCAATCTTCCCATGGATTCTGTTGGTGATCAGCCACAAAGCCTGCAGCACAAGCCACTCCATTGATTATCCCCATTCATTTGAGGTTAATCAGTAAGGCTGCGAGCCTGAGGACCAGAAAATGGAGAGGAATCTGGGACTGAAGTCTGCTTTATTTCTTCTTCATGTTCTGCCATGTGAACAGGACCTAATAGTTCCCCCACAAGTAATAGATGCCCCTAAATTGGATAATAGGGGCACTATCACTGTAATTGTACCCTAATAGCATTCCCTACACAGGTAATAGTCCCCCCTCACATAAGTAACTTTATTAACTGGGACAGTATTACAGTAGTAGTGCCCTAATAGAACACCCATGGTTCCGTGGGACCTTAGTCTGAAGGTTTTCTTTGAAGAGTATTTTTTTATTAGTTAAACATCCTGTATATACTAAACTATAGGCCAGCATTTACTTATTTAGGGCAGGTTCACACCGGCGCCCAGTCTCCGCTTTGCAGGTTTCCGTCTTCTCCCCGAGAAACTGAACAGGAGATGGAAACCGGCAGTCAGTTTTCAAACCCATTCATTTGAATTAGTTTGCAAAGTGTCCACCTGTGAGCGTCTTCTGGTCTCCACGGCAAAACTTTTTTTTTTTTTAACCGGACACAAAGTCGGACATGCAGGACTTCATGTCTGGTTACAATGAAACGGTTTCGCTGCGGAGACCAGAAGACGCTCACGGGCGGACACTGACAGCCGGGTATCCGTCTCCTGCCGGCAGAAGACGGAAACCCACAAAGAAGAGACCAGGCGCAGATGTGAACCCGCCCTAATATGGAAAAAATGTCACAAACAAGATATGTAATACATTTGCTGAACAATTTGTGATCTTTCTCGTCAGTCTAATATACATGTATGCCAAAAAGAGAAGTCATATACAATTATACATATACATATAAGCTTTACAATGATTCCTTTTCTGTATTTACTACTCGAAGGTCACCTAAGGAAAAGAGTTTCTACCTCAAACGTTCTACACTTCTAATCTGAAATTGTTCCCATCATGTAATAATTCATATGCTAATGAAAACGCAGGAACAGTTTAGAATACATAACACATCTCCTTGCCTTGTCTCAATACATCAAGTTCTTGTTATTTGCATAATATTTGCATCTTGTTATTTCCATAATATAAAATAGTTGAAAAATCTTTGAGGCAATTCTCTTTTAGGTCATATTACCTGCACTTGCCTATACAGGTCCACCCTAATATAACATACCTGCATCCAACAGCTCCTTTCAGACTTAATGGCAGAGATCATTTCCCGGTTGGCACTGATGTGGAACTGGCTCAAGGTGCTACTTGCGGTGCCAGTGTGAGAATATGTTGCATCAACAAAACCCTTCAGCTTCCATTAAAGTGACGGCAGATGGTGAAAGTAAAATATGCAAAAGCTTGAAAGCATGTTCTTTGTGGTGCTTTCCAGACACAAACGTGTACATGCCTTACATAGTCCACCTTGAAATAATGGATTCATATATTTTTAATAAACAGATCGCAGCCTTTAAAGTACAGCGTTTGCTTTTCAGACACCAACCATGCTTTCTCACATCTCCACAATGAATGTATTGATGTATATTTAGAAAGGGCCATTATGCTCAAATATAAGTTTACAAGCTGTTCAGTATTTCATATGTTTAAGAACTCCATATGTGAAATGTGTACAGTTTAATCCTTTTACTGATGATATATTATACAGGTAGCCAGAAAATTACAGTTTTGCAAAAAGCTAAAATATTTTGTTTACTGTATATTCAGCATTTCATCTAGCTAAATTTTCATTGAGTCCCAAGTTATGATGTTCTTCAAGGAATATATTTTTTAAAGACCTGTCAGCTTGTCTGGTTTAATAAGTACCTGAATCTCTGTGCATTAGTCATTTTGGAGGATCTTATTTTAGAGCTTGGTGTTGTCATCTTTGTTATTCTGCCTATAAAGTTGTGTGCAAAGTGGCACCTGGGCGCGTTTTGTACCTGTTCGCGGTGAAACCATTTTTTTAACCAGACACAAAGTCGGACATGCAGGACTTTGTGTCCGGTTAAAAAAAAAAAAACGGTTTAGCCGCGGACAGGTGCAAAACGCTCACGGGCGCTCACTTTTCAAACCCATTCACTTGAAAAACTGACTGCCAGGTTTACGTCCCCTGTCCAGTTTCTCAAGGCAGAAGACGGAAACCCAGCAGGATTGGAAAAAGCGCAAGGGCGCAGATGTGAACCCGCCCTTACCAGGGCCGGCTCCAGGTTTGTGTGGGCCCTTGGGCGACATGGCCTCATTGGGCTCCTTTTGCAGCAACTCATGCGAACTGCAGCAAAAAAAAAAAAAAAAAAGTTGAGTGGGGTTTTTCTTGCTAAGGTAGATCTACTGGAGTGGACTATAATACAGTCCTTTCCATACAAGTAGGTACAGAGCGTTCAAGAGGAATTTGAGGTGGACCTCTGCACCAGATTCCTCTTTATTTTCTGCCCTTTGGCTAACGGTAGTGGATGCAGAGCACCAATATTCTATTGTGGCCTAATCAGTCGAGAATCTCGAACCATGGCCTCCAAATCCGCAGCAAGATCAAGCAGGATTTTTTTCCAGCGTCCTCTTTCAATTTTTTTTAATGGGAGGCAGAACGGGATAAGAATCTGCTGTTGATTTGGGGTGATATCCACTGAAAAATCAGTGCCAGAATCCACCATGTGAACAGGACCTGATACTGTTAACGGTGCAATTTATTATGCTTGCTTGTATATTGCCATCGTATTCTGCAGTGCTTTACAGTGCAATGAACACTTTCATCTGTATTAATAGAAGTAGGCTCCCCCACACACAATCCCCCATTCCTGACCCCCACAGAGCAGGATGCATTATTTGCATAAATAATAATGTCCTACAATGGTCCATCCATACAGTCCAAAAGTGGCCTCCAATCAGTATAACATCCATAGCAGCCCCCCCAAACAGTATAATGTCCCACAGCGGCCACTCCAAACAATAATGTCCCATATTGGCCCCTCCACACAGTATAATGTCACATAATGGACCCTGAAACCCAATATAATGTCCCATAACGGAAACTGTACACAGTACAATGTCCCATAGTGGTCCCTCCACACAATATAATTTCCTACAGTGGCCTCTTCGCACAGAATTATGTCCCACAGTGGCCCCTCCACACAGTATTATGTCCCATAGTTGCCTCTTCATTCAGTATTATGTCATCCAGTGGCCTCTACGGTGTTCCTTGCAAATATTGCAAAAATTTCTGATTTGGCAGAACCCAAAATTTGGGGGGGTTCACAATCAACCAAATATTATTATACTTGAGGAGGGCTTTTCAGATCACCATATATAATGATCAGAGGCCCAGGGGAGGGCAATGTTACTTACCACTGCTGGGCTCCAGTGTGACTACCTTCTTTTTTTGACTCTCTTCAATGATATCACAGGTCTGGATTACATCGGATTACACGTCATTAGGTATTTTGACCTGACCCACATGGCGTTTGTGACGTCATCGAAGAAGCCCGAAGACAGCAGGGAGTTGCTCCGGAGCCCATTAAAGGTAAGTAACAGTGAGGGGTTTTTTTTTTTTTTTTTTTGTCACCTTCCCTGAGCCTCCAATGATTATACTCCAGGGTCTGAGATCCCAGAGTCTAATAATAGCAGTTTCTGTCTGGACATATTCGGTCCAAAAAACCAGAAGGTGAACCAGCGGAAGCAGAGGCAGGAAATGGGCAGGAATGGGGAAAGTAGATAATAGATAGGGCCTGTTACTTGCTGGGGCTCCAGCACTTGCTCTGGTTTTCCGTGTGCTGACGCCAGCCTTGCAGGTAACACCCACCTATCAATGTAGAGGTCTAAAAAGAGATTCTCCAGAAATGTTATTTTTTGGAAAATACAGTACAAAAATTATCGACTGCAGACACATCAGAAGAGGTAACAAGTCCTCTTTAAAGTGAAATATCTAAGTTCAGGGCTGTCCTTTGTGGAAATAGCTGAATTGTCCCTGTAAAGTACTCCCTTTACCATGTTTTTACATAGGTTTGTTTAGGAGTTAATATTTTTTGTGGTTTTGGACACAATACAGTAAGGTGATGAGGTTAGCAGTTTCATTTGAGGTTAAAAAGTACCAACAATTTTATTGTTTTTTGTTTTTTTGTTTTTTTTTTAAATTCAACAAGTCAGGGAATGTAACATAGGGAATCAACAATGTTGTGGGCTTACAAACAAGTAATATGCGAATATATGTAGAATCCAATACTCATGTCATTGCTTATATCCACAGAGAGGTGAGGGAAGGTGCAGTAGTGAGCACTGGAAGGGGGATAGGGAAGGAAGGGGAGGCCGAGAGAAGGAATATGAGGAAGAGACTGATCGAGGGTGTCCGCGTGGAGCCCACAAGCACTCCGTCAAGTTTGTCAGTTATGGAGGGGGAAGGGGGTGAAAAAGGGAGTAGAGTGGTGTGGGGCAGCAAGAGAGGTTAGTAGTAAGGGTTGAGGGGGAAGGGCAGGGGGAAGGGCTGGGGGGGAGGGGGAAGGAGAGGAGGGAAAGGGAGAGAGGAAAGGTCATGTAAACGAACGAGGGGTGGAGAAGGGGGGGGAGGAACAGAACAACAGAAAGAAAAGAAAGGAAGAAGGGGAAGAGAGAGATAGAATCTGAAGGATATATGAAAGAGAGGAGGGCCGAAGAAACACCTAAGACTGGGCCCCAAAACAGGGAAGAGAGGGGGGGAGGTGTGATCAGGGTGAGAGATTCAGCCATGGGGACCAGATTTTAAGGAAATTGTCATGAGTCCTGTTGGACCAACTAAGGAGCTCCTTGAACCTCGCAATAAGGTTCACTTTGTTTATCCAGTTCTGGAAGGACGGAGGAACGGTGCATAGCCAGTGTAGCGGGATGAGTGTCTTCGCTGCGGCCAGAAGGTGTGAGATAAGGACATGTTTGGATGGATGATACTCAGGAGATGAGGCAGAGAGAAATATCATGGCGGGTGTAATCTCGAACTTCGGGTAACCAAGGGACCTAATCGTGCCCCCAATTTCCTCCCAGTACTTCTGAATTAGAGGGCAGTCCCACCAGAAATGAAGGTAGGTGCCTTCCGCCTGTTGACATCTCCAGCATTGGTTCGTGGGGCTGAGCCCTTTGTGGTGAAGCCAAGAAGGAGTGCGGTACCATCACGTAAGGAGTTTATAGTGGCTCTCTTGCAGGTGTATAAACCTAGATGGACCATGGTAGTGTTGCAGGATGGAGTCAACTACCGAGTCGGGAAGGATAAGGTCCAATTCTTTTTCCCACAAAGCAATGAAGCCTGGTTTGTTGTAGTGAATCGGATCGATGTATCTTTGTAGGAGACAGGAAGTCTTGCGGAGGAGAGTGGTCTTGGAGATCATCAATTTCTTGAACTCCGTGAGTTTAGTCTGGAGCGTAAATTTCTGTCGCAGCAAGTCTACACATGCCTTCAAGTGTTGGTTATGGAGGAAAGACATCGGAAAATTCGGAAGCAAGGTGAGTATTACAATTTTATTATGTTTGATCTACCTAGATCTAAAGTTTTCTGCTGATTATTATTATTTGGAAAAATTAATTACTTGAGATGAGCGAAATTTTAACTGAACTTTAACATGCTTTGACAAGAAGTGACTAAGATTAGAGATGAGCGAACACTAAAATGTTCGAGGTTCGAAATTCGATTTGAACAGCCGCTCACTGTTCGTGTGTTCGAACGGGTTTCGAACCCCATTATAGTCTATGGGGAACATATACTCGTTAAGGGGGAAACCCAAATCCGTGTCTGGAGGGTCACCAAGTCCACTATGACACCCCAGGAAATGATGCCAACACCTCTGGAATGACACTGGGACAGCAGGGGAAGCATGTCTGGGGGCATCTAACACACCAAAGACCCTCTATTACCCCAACATCACAGCCTAACAGCTACACACTTTCCACATTCAAAAAAACCTCTATCAAAGTGGGAAAATACCTGGAAACCTTCTTTACTCCCCAAATGGATGGACACAAACCCCAATTTAAGCTCAACAAACAGTAACAACCACCCCTTTAAATCACGTTCCCCATGACAACCATGGATGGAATAGACAATGGGAAATCCAAAAGCCCTCACCCTTAACTGTCATTTTGAGTGTGTGTGTGTGTGTGTGTGTGTGTGTGATGTGGTAAGACCTTCCAAAATTCACTTTTCTAGCCCTTAACATGAGCCCTTCTAAACAAAGTTACAGGACCTCAAGCTGAGCTACCAGCAGAGATTGAGGCCCTTGGCATGAGTAGAGCCTTGCACCAGCAGTGTTTTTGGCACTTAGGGTGAGTTGAACCTTGTACCAGCGTGTGTCCCTTAACATCAGGCGAGCCCTAAGTTCTGCACTTTGCACAAAAGTTCAACATTAACCTTAGTAGCCTTAGTAGGCCCGAGAACCAGGAACAGGTCTTGCAATGGCTGTCGGATAACGCTTAAAGCACATTGTCCACCAGCCAGTCAGCCTCTACCTCCTCTTACCCAACAGTCTTGTCCTCCTTCCACCCAAAATTCCCAATCTTCCCAGAATAATAACCCCAACTGTCCCTGCTCCCCAGAGCTGTTCTCCCTTCCTTTGACTGTACCGCAACCTGCCCCTCCATTTCGCGATTCCACGGACCTAACAGACAAGTATCTGTGTCCAGATGCTCAAACACTAGAGTCTCCTCCATCTCCGGTCGATTTGGTGGCGGATGACCAGCAACCCACCCTCATCGACGACGATGAGATGCAGTTGCTGTCAGGGCAGCCAGTTGACATGCGCATTGTGCAGGAGGAGGCGAGACAGGAGTTGGAAGAGGAGGTGGTGGACGACGAGGACACCGACCCCACCTGGACAAGGCGGATGTCAAGCTGGGAAAGTAGTGTGGATGTTGAGGCAGGTGCAGCACCAAAAAGGGTAGCTAGAGGCAGAGGTCAACAGCTTTGCCGAAGCCAGGCCAGATCCGGAATGTCCGAAGATGTTCCCTTTTGTACCCAGCCCAGAAAAACTCCCCCATCGAGGGCACGTTTCTCGAAGGTGTAGAGTTTTTTCAAGGAATGCGCCGAGGACAGATATAGTGTCGTCTACACAATTTGCCGCTCGAAATCGAGTAGGGGCCCTGAGAAGAGCAACCTGTCCACCACTTCAATGCACCGTCATTTGGAATCCAAGCACTGGAATCAGTGGCAGGCAGCAACGGCAGGACAAACGTCGACCGCCGTTCATGCCACTGCCTCTGCTCACAGTGCTGGCGATGCACTCCAGAGGACGAGCCAGGACATCACTTCATTTGCCTCCGCCACTTTGTTGACTTCTCCCTCATCCTCTCCTGTTTCTGTCTTATCTCCTTCTCCTGCACATCAAAGGCACCATCAGGCGCTTCTTTACAACAACCCACCATCTCTCAGACATTGGAGCGCCGGCAGAAATACACCGCTAACCACCTACCCACGCAAGCCTAGAACGCCAACATCGCTAAACTGCTGGCCCAGGAGATGTTGGCGTTCCAGCTTGTTGAAACTCCCGCCTTCCCGGACCTGATGGCAACTGTGGCACCTCACTATGCCGTCCCTAGCCGTCACAACTTCTCCCGGTGTGGCGTCCCCGCCTTGCACCAGCACGTGTCACTCAACATCAGGTGGGCCCTTAGTTCCGCGCTTTGCTGCAAGGTCCACTTGACCACCGACACTTGGACAAGAGCCTGTGGTCAGGGATGCTGCTTATCTTTAAGGACAGGCAGGGTGAATGTGGTGGAGTCTGGTCCCGGGGTGCAAACTGAGGTACCCTATCTCCTCTCCCAGGCCAAAATTCATGGCAGGAGTAGACTGAAACCCTACGACGCTGCAACCTCCACCCCAGCTACTAGCGGCAAACGCTAAAACACTGGTGTGGGGAGACGTCAGCAGGCAGTGCTGAAGCTCATCAGCTTGGAGGACAGACAGCACAGTGCCTCCGAGGTCAGGGTTGCCATCCTGACTGAGATGGCATTTTTTATTCCCTGCTACACCTGGGGCCTGGCATTTTTACGCCTGTGATAATGGCTGGAACCTGGTAGCGGCTCTGGAGCTTGCCAGCCTCCAACACGTTCCATGTTTGGCCCACGTCTAACCTAGTGGTGCAACGTTTTTTGAAAACATACCCAAATGTACCGAAGCTACTGTTGAAAATGCGGCGCTTGTGCACCCACTTTTGCAAGTGTACAGGAGTCGCTGCTAGCCTAAAAACACTCTAGCAAGGCCTACATCTGTCCAAACACAGGCTGTTGTCCGTCATTCACACACGCTGAAACCCTACAATACCATATCTTGAGCAGGGTGTGTGAGCTGCACAGACCTTTGATGGAGTACCATCTACAAAACCCAAGGGTTCCTCAAAGTCAGCTCCCAAAGTTTCTGCACCATGAGTTTCCAGGGGTGGCAGAGTTATGGCTAGGGGAAGAGGCATGGATAGGGATGATGTCTAGGGGCAAAAGCAGTGTGGATGTGGAGGCAAGCTAAGCAGCAAAAACTGGGGGTACAAGCTAAGGCATGGACTGGGGTGATGTCTAGGGGCAAAAGCAGTGTGGATGTGGAGGCAAGCTAAGCAGCAAAAACTGGGGGTACAAGCTAAGGCATGGACTGGGGTGATGTCTAGGGGCAAAAGCAGTGTGGATGTGGAGGCAAGCTAAGCAGGGAAAAAGGTGGATAGAGGCAAAGGGATGTCCAGAGGCAGAAGACAGCTGCATGACAGAAGCTAGACCTGAGCCAGCAAGGCCCAAGATGCCCTCTTTTCTAGCTTCCTTAGAAAAATAATTTCTAAATGTATAGGTCGAGGACAAACTGAGTGTGGTTTACACACTTTGCAATGCGACTCCCCATCTCCCAGGCCTTTCATTCCAGGCTAAAGTACAGCACAACCCACCCACATGCCCAAGGCTTCAACGGCCTCATCTCAAAAATTCTGGCCCAGCAGATGTTGGGGTCCCGGCTTGTGGACACTCTGCCCTTTTTGGGCCTGCTGGCTACTGCGCCACCTCACTGTGCTGTCCACACCAGCACTTTTGCCCAAACATGAGGCGGTCCCTAAGTTCAGCGCTTTGCCCAAAAGTTCCACGTGACCAGCTATGAATGGACAAGTGCATGCGGACAGGGACGCTAACTTTTAATCTTGGCACAGTGGTTGAATGTACTTGAGGCATGGACCGGGTCACAAAATGTGGTAGACTGACTTGTCTCCCCACACAACATTCCTGGGAGGAGGGCTGAAACACCACCCTCCTCCTCCGCTGTTAGATTGACCCCCAGCTACGAGCTGGAAATGCAGCAACACTGGTGTGGGGAGACGTCAGCAGGCCGGGCTGAAGCTCATCAGCTTGGGGGACGGACAGCACACTGCCTCTGAGGTCAGGGGTGCCATCCTGGATGAGATGGCAATTTGTTTATCCCCGCTGCCCCTGGGGCCAGGCTTTTTTGTCTTGTTGGAGAGCTCTGGAGCTTGCCAGCCTCCAACATGTTCCATGCCTGGCCCACGTGTTCAATCTAGTGGTGCAACGATTTTTAAAAACATACCCCAAATTAGCAGAGATAAGGGTGAAAGTGGGGCACTTGGACACCCACTTTCCCAAGTCTACAGTACCTGGAGCTAGCCGCAATACACTCCAGCAAGGCCTACATCTGCCTGAAGCACCTACTGTTGTGCGAGGTCACCACACGCTCAAACCCTAGATACTGTATGTTGAGCAGGGTGTGTGAGCAGCAGAGACCTTTGATGGAGTACCAGCTACAAAACCCAAGGGTTCCTCAGAGTCAGCTCCCTCACTTTCTGCACCATGAGTTTCCATGGGTGGCAGAGTTATGGCTAGAGGCACAGGCATGGATAGGGGTAATGTGTAGGGGCAAAAGCAGTGTGGATGTGGAGGCAAGCTAAGCATAAAAAACTGGGGGTAAAAGCAGAGGCATGGACTGGGGTGATGTCTAGGGGCAAAAGCAGTGTGGATGTGGAGGCAAGCAAAGCAGGGAAAATGGTGGCTAGAGGCAAAGGGATGTCCATAGGCAGCAAGGGCAAAGATGCAAAACTCTCCCCTGTTTCAAGAATTTTCCTGACTTGTCTCCCCACAAAACATTCCTGGGAGGAGGGCTGAAACACCACCCTCCTCCTCCTCCGCTGTTAGATTGACCCCAGCTACGAGCTGGAAACGCTGCAACACTGGTGTGGGGAGACGTCAGCGGGCCGTGCTGAAGCTCATCAGCTTGGGGGCCAGACAGCACACTGCCTACAAAGTGAGTCATGCCATCCTCGATGAGACGGCAATGTGGTTTTTGCCACTGCACCTGGGCCCAGGCATGTTGTCATGTGTGATAATGGCCGTAACTTGGGATTGGCTCTGTAGCTTGGCAGCCTGCAACATATTCCATGCCTGGGCCACGTTTTTAACTCATTGCTGCTAATCTTTTTAAAAAGGTACCCCAATGTTCCTGAGCTACAGGTGAAAGTGTGGCGCTTGTGCGGATAGTTTTTAAAGTCTATAGTTGCCGCTGCTAGCCTCTATGCACTCCTACAACGCCTGTACCTGCTGGAACAACGGCTGTTGTGCGACGTCTCCACACTGCTGGCACTAAACATATCATGTGTTGAGCAGAGTGTGTGAGCAGCACAGACCTTTGATGTAGTTCCAACTCCAAAACCCTCGGGTTCGTCAAAGTCAACTCCCTCAGTTGCTCAACCATGAGTGGCCATGGGTGGCAGACTTATGTGAAATCCCATCCCATCCATTGCACTGGACACAAAACATTAGCATGCGCTCAGCACAACTTCGGATATGGCAGCTGCGTTAAGCAGGGTGCAGGGTACAACACAGACCAGGCCCGAGCACCAGGAACAGGTGTTAGAAATACTGCAGCATCCGCCATTTCCTTCCAATTTTGGGGTTTTGGACCCGCCACCGACTTGTCTGGACCTCAGTGGGGATCATGAGACACAGTTGCCATCAGGGCAAGCTGTGGTCATGTGCGGTTTGCAGTAAGGGGGCAGTGCACAATTGGAAGAGGAGTTGGTGGATGACGAGGCCACCGACCCCACATGGACAGGGGTGATGTCTAGGGAAGCTAATTCAACAAAAAAACAGAGTAGAAGCAAAGGCATAAACTGGGGTGATGTTTAGGGGCTAAAGCAGTGTAGATGTGGAGGGAAGCTAAGCAGCAAAAACAGTGGGTAGAAGCAAAGGCATGCAAAACTCTACCCTGTTGGAAGACTTATTCCTAGGTCTGGAACACGTTAATGCCCCCCCCCCTGGACAAATTACTGCCACTCAGGGGCCTAGTGTCACCAGGAGGGACAAGTATAGGCGCATGTTGTGGGAATACCTGGCCGACACCAGCTCTGTCCTCTCCGATCCCTCTGTGCTCTACTGCCTACACTTATTTTTTCATCTTTTTTTCTGCACTGCACATCTCTTGCCTACTTCCTTTGGGATCTTAGAAGTGGTGGTCCACTTCCAAAGGTGGTAATTTCAGGGCTGGAGTTGTCAATAGACAGTGTAACGGGAGTAGCTGAGGTATTGCTGTCTTAACCACTTTTTGGCACAAAATTAACTTCCAAAACCAAGTATGGTGCAAGTATATGATGCAAGGACACCTACACACCTATCTCTGACACATTGGGGAGTTCACCCTCATGCGCCCTTTTGGCCTGCACCATCATGCGCCTCTTCTCAGCCACTCCACATCTCCTAAGCTTTTCATTGCAGGCAGAAGTACAACACAACCCACCCCCATGCCCAAGCCTTTAACAGCCTCATCGATAAACTGCTGGCCCTGGAGATGTTGGTGTTTGTTTATGCTTCTGGATACCCAGGCCTTCCGTCAGCAGATGGCAGCTGGGGCACCTCCCTATGCTGGGCCTAGCCGTTACTACTTCTCTTGGTGTGCTGTCCCTGCCTTGCGCCTGCATGTGTCCCATAACATCAGTCGAGCCCACAGCTCTGCGCTTTGCTGCAAGGTCCACTTGACCACCGACACATGGACAAGCGCCTGTGGTCAGGGATGCTGCAGTGCTTATCTTTAATGACAGGCAGGGTGAATGTGGTGGAGTCTGGTCCCCGGGTGCAAACTGGGGTGGCCTATCTCCTCTCCCAGGCCAAAATTCATGGCAGGAGTAGACTGAAACCCTACGATGCTGCAACCTCCACCCCAGCTACTAGCGGCAAACGCTGTAACACTGGCGTGGGGAGATGTCAGCAGACCGTGCTGAAACTGATCAACTTGGGGGACAGACAGCATAGTGCCTCCGAGGTCAGGGATGCCATCCTGGCTGAGATGGCATTTTTTTTTCCCTGCTACACCTGGGGCCTGGCATTTTTGCGCCTGTGATAATGGCTGGAACCTGGTAGCAGATCTGGAGCTTGCCAGACTCAAACACGGTCCACGCATGGCCCACATTTTTCAACTTGTTGGTGCCATGTTTCTTTGAAACCTACACCATTGTGCCTGATATACAGGTCAAAGTGGGGTCATTTTCGTAAGTGAGAACTAGCCTCTGCTAGGCAGAAAACATTCAGAGCACACTCCTCTCATCTTCGCACCGTTGGCTGGCGGAGGAAGATGAGGGGGTTGGAGTGGCATCTGATGTCCCTGTCCCACACGAGGCTAGAGGGTGCACTTCAGTGCATCCCATTGCTTCACCACAAATGGTGTGAAGGGGAGTGGAAAATGGAGGAAATGGAGAGTGACCCTTACAGTTGGGGACAGCAAAGGCATGCCAAGTAACACACTGGCACACATGGCTGACTTCATCTTGGGTTGTTTTTCAACACATATTTCACATCATGAAGAACAAATAATACTGGATTTTTACAAGCCTCGAACCCCGGTCTAGGTCTAATGTCTGTTCCTTTCTTATATTAGGGGAGAGGGAAAAAAATTACTTCAGTGATACGTTTAGCGTACATAGACTGACTATTAATGTGTATCCCACTTAGTGTTGTTAGGGTTACACACCGTCACAACCTGGCTAAAGCTTCTATAGCTGTTAATAAAGTCAACATAACTTTACGGTATCCAAAAAGACAGCTGGTACCGACAGAGAGCAAGACAAATGTCAACCAAAGCTGTGAGCTCTGAACACCCACAGTGACTTTGGCGTCATCATCATTATAAGGGAGTGGGTGGTAATAAATAACTTGGCAGTGCCTAAAACCCAAAAAGCTTATACAACTATATTTACATTAAGATACACAAATGACACTTTTTAGTAGCATGTCATGAGACAAGCTGATAAGATCTTCCTTTGTGCAGTGCTATTTGAAAGTTAAACACTGCCTTTATTTTAATTCTGGAGAAGGTGCAGACATTAGATTTAGAACATGTTGTCTTCATTGTCCAAATCCTCTATATAGGTAATGTGTTTTTCGGGCCGAGCTGTCTGGGAACAAGCTGGTGCAGCACTGACAACCTGGGTGAATATGGCAAGAGCCTGAGATGTAGGGTGAATGAATCCCCAAATTATTTGGGGAATTTCCACTCAGAAACTGGCACTATATACCAGTAGCAAAAATTGTGGGTGCACGTAACCCCAATATATTCTTTGCATTCCCAGTCAGACAATGGCACTATATGGCAGTGGCAGGACTTGAAGGTATTTGTAACCCCAATATATTCTTTGAATTCCCAGTCAGACAATGGCACTATATGGCAGTGGCAGGACTTGAAGGTATTTATAACCCCAATATATTCTTTGAATTCCCAGTGAGAAACTGGCACTATATGGCAGTGGCAGGACTTGAAGGTATATGTAACCCCAATATATTCTTTGCATTCCCAGTCAGACAATGGCACTATATGGCAGTGGCAGGACTTGAAGGTATTTGTAACCCCAATATATTCTTTGAATTCCCAGTCAGACAATGGCACTATATGGCAGTAGCAAAAATAGTGGGTGTATATAGCCCCAATTCTATTGCTAGGGGACTTGCAGGGTATTTCTGGGGTGAAGGTGGGGGGGGCACACCGTTGGAACGGGGATTTGGGGTGTATATATGGGGTATACGGGAATACACTGTCAGTGTATTCCATTCAGGATGCTGGGAAAGCTGGGTTGCGGCGATTGAGCCCGTCAGTGCCACGTCACACTGACAAGCTTCTCCCTGGAATTGAAGTTATATGTAACCCCAATATATTCTTTGAATTCCCAGTCAGACAATGGCACTATATGGCAGTAGCAAAAATAGTGGGTGTATATAGCCCCAATTCTATTGCTAGGGGACTTGCAGGGTATTTCTGGGGTGAAGGTGGGGGGGCACACCATTGGAACGGGGATTTGGGGTGTATATATGGGGTATACGGGAATACACTGACAGTGTATTCCATTCAGGATGCTGGGAAAGCTGGGTTGCGGCGATTTAGCCCGTCAGTGCCACGTTACACTGACAAGCTTCTCCCTGGAATTTAGCTCTTACAAGAGCTGTTGGTTCTCTTCTCCTTCCTATCCTAGCCTGTCCCTGCCTACCCAGAATCTAAGCCCTAGCTAAATGGACGGAAACCTCCGTCCCCGGTGAATTGCAAGCTCAGAATGACGCGAACCTGGGCGGCGCTGTTCTTTTAAATTAGAGGTCACATGTTTTCGGCAGCCAATGGGTTTTTCCTACTTTTTTCAACGTCACCGGTGTCGTAGTTCCTGTCCCACCTACCCTGCGCTGTTATTGGAGCAAAAAAGCCGCCAGGGAAGGTGGGAGGGGAATCGAGTAATGGCGCACTTTACCACGCGTTGTTCGATTCGATTCGAACATGCCGAACAGCCTAATATCCGATCGAACATGAGTTCGATAGAACACTGTTCGCTCATCTCTAACTAAGATATTTTTCATCTGTATTTGATGCGATACAATGGACACAAAAATTCTGTAATTGGGTTCCCTATTTCAGCATCTATCTATACAAGGGATGCAAAAAACTTAAAGGGGTTTTCCCAGCTCGCCTGTTTGCCAACTTGCAGGCTGTATGCTCTGTTCACTTCCTGGTTTTCTCAGGAAATTGGTGGGCGGGGTTTCACTTGATGTCTCCCAGACAAAGCCAGCTCTGCTAGCTCTCTTCATAGCAGTACATGTTTGCAGTCAGTAATGAGGGATGGTTGTAAATAAATTAGCATAGTATCACTGGAAGATCCACAATATGAAGATGATGTAGCAGAGCTAGATTTGATAGGTCATGAGAATCCCAAACTTACATTCTACAGGACCAAAAGTCAGCTTGCAATAAACTCATTTTTAGGTCTGTGTTTACATACAGAGGTAACAGATTCCCTTTCTCAGCCCTTATCAGCAAAATTAGCAGAGCTGATAACTGGAAGATGGAGATAAACGGCTCAGAAATACAAGCTTCTCCCAAGCACTCAGCTCTTCCTCCCTCCTGAGAGCAGTGAGCTATGTCTTGTCCTGGGCGGAGATAAGATCATCCCCAGATCCGGTTATGGAAACACAGTGTAAACAATGAAGTGAATAATCTCAGATAGCAGCCAAACTAAGCAGTTTTGATGAACCAATGTATTTAGGAAAACTCTTAAATCCACATAAGCTAGCAGTATAGAAAGGATCCTTGAGATGGGACAACCCCTTTAACAATAGAAAATTATCCTGCAAATTGCAAGCAGTGCAAATATTTACAGGTTTGCTAGACTCCAATTATTATCATTATTTTTATTATAATTATTATTATTGATAATAATAATAATAATAATAATAATAATAATAATAATAGTATGTTAATGGTTATAACAATGGAAATACTGTATAATAAAACAATACAGAAATACTATCTGGTTATTTGGCTTAAGTCTATATTATGAATAATAGTAGCAGTAAATTTCTAAGAACGTGCGCAATACCTATCCTAGTGATATTCTATAATGTAAAATATGTCTAATGTCATAATACATAATACGGTAATTTGCAGGGTTGTACTGCTCAAATGCTGCTTTCAGATACATGAATGTACTTGCTGTAGACATGTAGTCAATTCTTTTGACACCCAAGCTTCTGTGGTGAAAGTTCTACTGCTGTGACCCTTCAATGTTTATGAAGTGATCACCAGAGCACCTTTTAGTTGACATAACCCCTTCACGAACTAAAAGAACCCTAATTTAACAAAACCTGGGTCATGTTTATTCACATCACTAATAAGAGCAATCAAAAGTCAGCACACCGACCGACGCAGACACAAGTGAACACAAGCTGCTGAAACTACTGTGCCTCACTATGAATGAGGACAGGTTGCCCATTCATACATTATATAAAAGACTCATTTGTTCTGATTTACACTATAGCTGCTTGTTTAACATTTGCTTAAACCTGCTAAAAAATAATATAATAGTAAGTATTACTCGTAACATTAAATGCAACAAATTTAAACCATCCAGATAGGATTTGGTTTTAGAACTATAACTAGTTCCCTGATTTTCAGACAATTTTTGATTTTCTGCTTGTATTTGTGTTAACGCATTTTGTAATATACTATATTAACACATTTTGTCTCCTTTGTGAGGAATCCTGCCTTTCTTTATTCTTTCCATTGCTTCAGTATTGAGAGCTGTTCCTGCCTCTCACTAACTGGATATAGAATAGGGGCTTGCAGTACTGGGCTGTGATAAATGCAGAGAAAATAAGATAAGATAAGATAATCCTTTAATAGTCCCACAGTGGGGAAATTTCAGTATGTTACAGCTGCATAGTAATACAGATACAGGATAATACACAGTGATATATTACAGAAGTAGACACACATATGCTAAGAAAGATATACTAGGAGTCCATAGCAGCTAAGGAACAGAGAAGAAAGAAGGAGGACATTCATAGTCATTTAGTTCTCTGTGTGGAGTGTCTTCGCTTGGTCTGATGTAGATTATACAGCCTGATCGCGGTTGGAAGGAAGGACGTGCGATAGCGCTCCTTCTCACACTTGGGGTGAAGCAGACGGTCACTTACAGTGCTGCCGAGTGCCATCAAGGTCTCATACATGGGGTGGAATTTGTTCTTCCGCATGGAGGTCACCACAGACAGTATCCTTCTGTCACCCACCACCTGTACTGGGTCCAAGGGGTTCCCCAGGACAGAGCTGGCCCTTCTGATCAGCCTGTCAAGTCTATTTCTGTCCCTGGTTGATATACTGCTCCCCCAGCAGTCTACACCAAAAAGATGGCTGAAGCAACCACAGAGTTGAAAAAGGCCCTAAGAAGTGTCCCCTGGACTCCAAAGGCCCAGACTCAGCCTCCTGAGCAGGTAGAGTCTGCTGTGGCCTTTTCTGTGCAGCGCCTCCAGGTGATCAGCCCAGTCTAGTTTATTATTGAGGAGCACGCCCAGATACTTATAGGTCCTGACTATCTAAATGCATGTCCCCTGGATCTCCACCAGGGTCGGAGCACTCCTCCGTTTCCCAAAGTCCACCACCATCTCTTTGGTCTTCCCAGCATTAATCCTGAGATGGTTCTGCTGGCACCATTCAACAAAATCCCGGTTTAAGTCTCTGTATTCCCTATCATCGCCATGAGTGATAAGGCCGACTATAGCAGAGTCATTGGAGTACTTCTGTAAGTAACAGTTGGATGAGTTGTGCCTAAAGTCAGCAGTGTACAGTGTGAAGAGAAATGGGGCGAGAACTGTTCCTTGTGGTGCCCCCGTACTGCAGATCACAGTGTCAGACACACAGTCCCGGGCTCTCACATACTGAGGGCGGTTTGTCAGGTAGTCTAGGATCCAGTTGGACAGGTGATGGTCCACTCCACCAAGGTTCAGCTTTTCCCTCAGTAGCCCTGGCTGAATGGTGTTGAACGCACTGGAGAAATCAAAGAAACGTATTCTCACAGTGTTCCCGGGTTTCTCCAGGTGAAAGAGAGCTTTGTGAAGAAGGTGGATGATGGCGTCATCTACCCCAATGCCCGGCCGATAGGCAAACTGGAGGGGGTCCAGAGCGGAGCTCACTAGAGGGCGTAGGTGTGTCAGGACCAGTCTCTCTAGGACCTTCATCAGGTGGGATGTCAGTGCTACGGGTCGGTAGTCATTGTAGTCCATCGGGTTGGGTTTCTTTGGGACTGGTACCACACAAGATGTTTTCCACAGTTGAGATACCACTCCTAGCTTTAGACTCATATTGTACATGTGCGTAATAATACCACACAGCTGGTCACTGCACATTTTTAGAACTCTTGCGCTTATACCATCGGGTCCTCCGGCCTTGTCTGCTTTAATTCCCTTGATTTCCCTACACACCAGAGACTCTTTGAGGATCAGACATTCGGATTGCAATTTACTGCCAGTCGGTGGATGTTGGGTCTTGGTGTGTGAGGGGAGGGGGGTTGCTTGTGAGGGGGGAGTTGGTTTGGAGTCGAATCTATTGACGAATAGATTAAGCTCATTAAGCCACTTCCTGTCACCTTCTATCTGATGAGCTGCCTTTTGTTTGTGTCCGGATATCACCTTCAGACTGTCCCAGACCTTTGAGACTCTACCCTCCCCCATCTGTAGTTCCATCTTCCGCCTGTGTGTGTGTGTGGGAGGGGGGGTCACTTCAAACAGTTATATCTCTGGCATTATAAACAATAGAAACTTCTACTGTCATATAAAAATCATGGATAATGTAGATAATCTGTTTCCCTTAGTCCTAACATCAGCACAAGGCCGTATTGTGCTGCTGGTAGGACGACAGGGAAAGGAGATTCTCCTCTTTCATATAATGCTATGGTTTCAGTGCTATCTGTATTATCTCCAGAGATATAACTGGTTATTTATGTGTGATAGTTCTTAAAATCCATGTACATTGATAAAATATTTGTAACAGATAAAGCATGATATGCATAATGACTTTTTAATATTTTTTATGTGAAATACCCTCTTCTGCTCCAAATGATGTCCCTCCTCTCTGCAGTTGCCCATGAAATTACAATAATTCTTGTCCTTGTGAGTGCAGAATCTTACCCCAACATATTAACAGTAAAGGCCCTATTACATAAGCTCATGCAGGGGAGGATGTACTGTAGAACTCATCCATTTGTATCAACCTTTTACACTTCCCTGAGATTTGTGGACAACCCCTTTAATCCTTTTTGTTCTTTTCTAATAATTAAAAATACCTACAACACAGTTGTGTACTTGGTTGGGGCTGTATTTAAGTATTTAAAGAAACGACTTGTTTTAATTTTTATTTAAAAATATTAAAAATGTACATTTTCCCCATCTTGTAAAAATTTGCAATTGGCTACAGTATCATAAGCATAAACAGTTGTGGCCTACATTTATATACTCAAGTATAAGCCGATCCGAGTATAAGCCGAGGCCCCTAATTTTGCCACAAAAAACTGGGAAAACTTATTGACTCAAGTATAAGCCGAGGGGGGAACTGCAGCAGCTACTGGAAAATTTCAAAAATTAAAATGGTCGGAGTTCTTGGGTGCAGTAGTTGCTGGGTGCTGGGGAAGGGGAGGCAGTGTTTTGTCCTTCCCTGAGCTTGAGGACTGAGTTTTTTTCCCCCCACTTGGAATTCAGC
Source organism: Leptodactylus fuscus (assembly GCF_031893055.1). Taxonomy (NCBI): domain Eukaryota; kingdom Metazoa; phylum Chordata; class Amphibia; order Anura; family Leptodactylidae; genus Leptodactylus; species Leptodactylus fuscus. Next base: position 144,352,403 of record NC_134268.1, read on the forward strand.
CTGGCTGAATATAGGCTATCGGCAGAGCTCCTATTAACCCCTTCCTAACGGAACAGGAGCACTGCAGATCCCCTATATTCAGTAGACTGGGCACTTTCAGACACAGAGATACCTAATGTGTATGTATTTCACAGTCATTTTCTACTTTTACATGTATTCGCCGGAAAGGAGTGATTTAGAACTTTTATTTACTTTTTTTTTATTATATATTTTGTAAAGCTTCTTTTATTTTTCACTATTCACTATTCATAGACCCCCCTTCCCCCCCCCCCCCAAAAAAAATGAATTAATAAAAATTTTTTTTTTTTTTTTCTTTGCTTGACTCGAGGGGGGCTTTTTCAGCACAAAAAGTGTGCTGAAAAATCCGGCTTATACTCGAGTATATACCATAGATTTAATGAATAGATAATTCTTTATTTCTTTCAAATAGTTTTGAGGTTAAATAAGTGGAAATAAGTCTAAGGGAGCGTTCACACTACCGTCGGTGTCCGACATGTAGTGTCCGCTCCTAGTGTCCGCTCAAAATCTGTCACGGACACTAGGAGCGGACACTAGATGTGTCCGTGACACCTGTCATTCACTTGAATGGGCATCGGGTGCGTTCTTTTGCACTCCGTGCCCGTCCTTTCCTGTCCGCAAGAGAAGATGTCCGACTTCTCAAGCGGACAGAAAAACCCTGCATGTAAGCCACACGTATAGTTAGGTTATCCGTTCTGTTTAGTTGGTTGCCCAGACGAGCAGGTTTTTATTTTGTTTTTGCCTGAAGTTAAGGCTGTATTTTTTTTGCTCATTTTGTGCCTGAAGTCAAGGTTTATTTATTTTCCTGTTTTTCTCTAAATAAACCAACTTGCTGCATTTTGTGCCCCTGTCTTGACTGTTTGGGTCTGCACCACTGCTTCTACTGAGCTAACTTCGCCACAATATCTACATTCCTGGAGACAATGCTAATAGATAAAACAACTTTCTATATATATATGCAACTTATTCTTTTTTTATAGTAACAGCACTGTTAATATTATAAATCCTAACCTTTTTTTACCATTTTCAGTACAAATATTGAGTACTGTAAAACTTTGTGTTAAACTGGAATAACAAGTTCAATAATTGATCATTCTTGGTCACAACTAGCTCTTTAGCTCATTAAGTAGTTGATGGAAAGTGATATTATATAGCTATATAGGAGTCACAGACTAACTTCTGTTCCATAGCTATATTCAACCATGACTGACAAAATGCAGCTCTTCTACCTGGCACTGCTAAGAACAGTAATTGTGTATGAGCGTGAAACGCTCTGCACTTAAGTGATTTGAGCTGCCTTTTAACAACCACATTTTTTCAACCTTTCATCTGTTTCAGTTGAAAGTGCAAACCAAATGCAAAAATAAACCAGCAAAACTTAAATATGTTACTTGTGAATGTGCTACACATTACGTGTTTGTCCTCCCCAAGACATGAATTGCCCTGCAGTAAAGCTTGGTCTATAATACACAGTAGCATTGTGATGTCAATGATCTTGAGTGTAATTTAGTTGTACTAGTGGCTGATTGATTACCTAAATTTCACTGATTTGTGTATAAATACTCCTTAGACTGAGCTTACACTGTTTAACAAGCTTTGATAGGTCTAAAAATGACTTTTCATATCTCCATTTATCTTCTAGATTTAGGAATGGAAAATGTTACTTACATATCAATGTAAAGCTGGTACAAGTATTTTTAGATCCCATCTAGGAATAATCATTATGATCCATATGTTTTCTGGGCGACTGTAATGATTATTGCAAGTTATACCGCAAAATAAAAAAAACGACACGTAGTAAATGCTTAAAGATGAAACAAAAGATTAATCTCGATTGAAGAAATTTGCTCTACCCCAAAAAATAGCTATTTTTATTTTGAAATGCAATTTGTATAATTTTTTTTTAAAACAAACACAAAACCCTACAAATGTGTGCATAATAAAGAGAAATAAAAATAAAAATCAAGAAAAAATAGTGCATCTGCACAGTTACAGAAACTGCAACCTGCTGACACAAGTATAAATGAAGTCAAGAAGAAGAAAAGGAACACAAAATGAGATACAAGAGTAGGAGGAGTAGAAATATTACATAAAACAACCTAAGGGTCCATTCACACAGAGGAAAATGGTGAGGAATTTGGTGTAAAATTTTCCACGCTGAAAAAAACATCCCATTGATTTCAATGGGTTCTGCTAGCTTTCCACTAGTGGAAAAAAAAAGCTAGAAGAACCCATTGAAATCAATGGGAGGCTTTTTTTTCAGCATGGAAAATTCCACACCAAATTCCTCACCATTTTCCCTCGTGTGATTGGACCCTAATATCTTGACTTGAAAATGAAAACTCAGTGGGAAGGAAGTCTCCAAAGATCAAAGGTCATGAAGAACCCAAAAGTATCCCAGAGTTCCCAATTGGCTTGAAATCCATCCTGTTTATTATTTAAAAGGGCAGACAGATATTCTATATTCAATAAAAGTTGTAGGTAGAGTTGAGTTTTTTCTCGATTTTGCAGATTTAGGAGATATGTTCAAGGGAGTAGGGGGATACTGAAACTCAGCACTAGAGATGAGCGAATAGTATTGGAAACTATTCGTCGAATACCCCGTTCCCATAGGAATGCATGGAAGCGGCCAAATGCCAAGGGGTTAAGCGCTGTGAAGGTTTGCCAGCCGCTAACCCGCATTCCTATAGGAGCGAGGTATTCGTATCTACTATTCCCTCAATCAACACTGCTCAGCACTTTTTTTTTATCTAAGTCTGTACTTGTGGCCAATATGACTGGATTAAATGGCAAGACCAGAAAAGGTGAAATATGGACACCATACCTTCAGCACACTTTTGGTACAGTAGTGTTAAAAGAATGGAGTAGAGATGGGATATGCTACTAGTGGAGCAGCATCTTATAAAACTTTTCTTTATGAGTGACATACCAAGATTTCTTCTCCCCTGACCGCCCTATCATGGCCCAGGACAGATCCGACAAAGACTCACCCAGATAACCCTCTCATTTATACATATAGAAGTGTCTATTCGTTAGTTTTTAAAATGGTGTCACTTATTGGGTGTCTGAACACCGTACAAGCATTTCAGTTTAGTCCATAAAAATAACATTAATATGACCATGAACGTGGCCAGCCATGTAGTTATATGTTTGCTTCTACACTATATTGCAACAGTTCATAGGAGGATCTCATAGAAAACTGTAAATGAATTTTACAACAACATGTGAAAAAATCACTGTTTATCTATAGAGATTCAGGGAAAAAAGAGAAAATTTAAAAACACATAAGAAAGTTATGCATAACATGATAATATACCCTCCATGGGGAGACAATTGGGGGGGGGGGGGAAGATGATTGCCCATGTGATAAGAAGCAAGTGTCTTCCATAAATGAATATGTTGATGATGTAAAATAATACTATTGTAATACCACAATGTAAACTGTATTCATTTATGAATGATGAACAGTTTTCAATCCTCATTTGTTCACTAGCAAATTGAAATTGCTATGTATAATAAGCCCTTATAAACATTGTCTCACCAAGACAACCATTTTTACCCCAAAGGACTTTTCTATTCCTCTTCCCTTTATCGTCTTCATCACTGCTGAGGAAAGCTACATCTGCACAGTCAAATGTAATACTACATGTCGCTAATCAAATGAATGGTGTCTATGTAGAGCTATGTGGTAGGTCCATCAGAATGGCTCACTTTCCACTACTATTTGTCACTATGAAAGAACTCATTGTGTCAGGGACAGGGCCTTGGTAGTCACCAGTCCGGTAACTGTGGGTGGCTATGGCTGGTCAAATTCAAAGACTAAGTGCTAGCACTGAAGAACTCACACCACACAACAAGCGTTGGTACAAGCTCCTCTCTTAATCGGAGCAGTGCACATAAAGAACCTTTATTGAGCATGTGTGGGGTTTTATATCCAGTTTCAGGAAGTAAACAGCAGCAAGCTCTATCATGCGTTTGCTGATTGGTCGGTCGGGGTATCTGCTTCCTGTGATGTCAACACCAGGGTACTACTTCTGGGATCACGGCAGTGACTTCCTGTGATGCGGGCACCAACTACTTCCTGGATCGCGCACTGGGCAATGCGGCGATGCGGAAATGTCAGGTACTCTCGCGCTCCCATGAGAAAACCTGTGGAGTCCCTCGTTCCACGTGGCCATGTCTACATCCTAGCGCAGCAACCATCTTGCTACAGGGCTCAGCATAGCAAACCTGCCACGATGTCTGACACATTATTAGACGCCCACAACACACAGGAATGTTTTATAACTTCAATCTTTATACTTGAAAGGTAATGTATGAGGAATATCTCAACTATATATTTTTTATTAATGACAACGATTAATAACTCTGTTTTCTCTTGAGTCTTGTAAATTTTTACTTATCTGTACATGTATATGGGGAAGGGATGGGGCTTACTAGCTAGCACAAGACAGCCTTTAGAGATTAACAGCCTTTAGAGATATGCTTGACCATAGACACATTAGTCTGGAGATGCTCAGTGAGGTCTATGGTAGAGTTCTAAATAGTGTCCGATCACCTATTGTGGATATTATATCCTTTTGTTATCTATATACAGTATTGTAGATGTCTCATTTCATTATAATCTAGCCTGTACCAATAGAGAGGCAGCAATCTCCTACAGGACATTAAATAAGTGTCAACCTATTAGTAAAAACTAGAAGACTTTAAAATGTTGACATGGATTAAAAAGAAATGTGATTACTATTGTGCCTGGATTCCAACAAGCTTCATGTCATTGAACAGCAGATATATTGTAATTATTATGTGTATTGTTGCATATATCAACCTGTTATTAACATTGAGTACATTACTGGCTATGTATGTAATTAACGTTATTAGTCACAATAAGTGTAATTTTCCTAAAAACAGATATAGTCTGGCATTAAGTGTTATTAAAACTTACAGAACTGGCCATTAAACTTACAATTTGTTTCTGATCCAACAACTCTCTGAAATATTTCAGTATCAGGATTGAGTTTAAAGGGGGTCCAATAAAGGTCCCTCTTCCGCATGTGAGATCAGTACTGTTAATTAGAGATTAGCGAACAGTAAAATGTTCGAGGTTTGATATTCGTATTGAGTAGCCCCTCAATATTTGACTACTCGAATCGAATATCGAACCCTATTATAGTCTATGGGGGGAAATGCTCGTTTCAGGGGTAGGCAACGTTCGATCAAATTATACTTACCAAGTCCACGAGTGAGGGTCGGGCTGGATCCTCCGAGCAGTCTTCTCCTTGCAGCGTCCCCGCGGCGTCTTCCGGCTCTTCATTCACTCTGCCAGGCATCGGGCCTGGGCAGAGCCGACTGTGTATGCCCGCACTACAAGCGGACACGCGCAGTCGGCTCTGCCCAAGCCCAATGCCTGGCAGAGTGAATGAAGAGCCGGAAGATGCCGCGGAGAAGACTTCTAAAGGTAGGAGAAGAACCAGCATTGATTGGCCGACTGTATAGCATTCGGGCAATCAGTACTACTCGCTCATCTCTACTGTTAATGATGCATTAAGTTGGGGAAATCTTTTACAAATTTTGCATTGGGTCCCAAGAGCTCAAGGTTACATCTCTGCTGATGCAATGGCATGCAAGTGTAAGGCTGAGAATGTACAGGTGTCAGCTGTATACAACAGCTATCTGTGTATATATCTGACACATATCTGGGTATAAACTGATATTAGGGCACACAACCAGGCTGAGAAGGGAGGGAGTGTTATTTGGTTTTTGGCACACTTTTGCAGAACTCTTGAAATGCCAGTAAAGTGGAACCCCCTGCCAAGCGACCCCATTTTGGAAACTACATCCCTGAAGGGATTTATCTAGGGGTACAGTGAGCATTTTTAACCCCTAAGTGTTGCTATAATTTAATTTACAAAAATGAATACGCAGCTGATGGTGAAAGGTGAAAATGACAATTTCTCCAGGAATATGTTATTTTAGTGCATAATATGTTGTGCCCGCCTTGTATCAGAGACAAATTCTCCAAAAGCTGTTGTGCCCGATATACCTGCTTAATATTTTTGGAATGTGAGTCTCTGCTGACACAAGTTGGGTGCAATATATTGGGCACTAAAATGACATATCTATCGAAAAATTAAAATTTTCACTTTTCCTTATCAGCTACAAATTCATTTTTGGAAATTAAATTAATGCAATGCTCAAGGGTTAAAAATGCTCGCTAATTTATATTGTTGTTTTTTTGACGCCGTGTAACATTTGCAGATTCCCTAAAATTGTCCCTACAAAATAGGGCAACTTTTTTGGGAATTCCAGTTTACTGGCACCTCAGAGGCTCGGCAAAAACAACATGGTGTCTAGAAAATCCCTCTAAATCTATACTCCAAAAGCTAAAAAGCAAAGTGCTCATTCCCTTCTGATTCCTAGTGTGTGCCCAAGCAACAGTTTATGCCCACATATGCAACTTTAGTGTCCCTGAGAAGGCCCACTTAATAGTTTTAGGAGTGCATTTCTCTGATGGCACAAAGTGGGCACAACATATTGGGAATTGAAATGGCATATTTCTATAAAAAAATAAAAATTTTACTTTGTATATTGATTTTTGGGAAGCAGTTTTGAGCTCAAAATGATAATACTCCTTGAAAAATTCCTTGAAGGGTGTATTTCCTAAAATGGGAGCACTTGTGGGGGGGCAGTTTCCATTGTACTTTAGGGGCTCTGCAAATGCGACATTGCACCTGAAAGCTATTCCAGCAAAATCTGTGCTCCAAAAGCTAAATAATACTCTGTCCATTCTGAGCCCCACCATGTTCCCATACAGCAGGTTACGACCACATATGTGGTATTCCCATGTTCAGGAGAAATTGTGTAGCAAATTGTGGTGTTTTCATTCATCAACCTGTTGTAAGAATGAAAAATTTTGGGCTAAATGGAGGATTTATAGGAAAAAAATAATTTTTCATTTTTTAGGTCCCAATGCTAATAAAATCTGTGAAACAGCTGTGAGGTCAAAATGCTCAATATATCCTTTGATACAATCAATAAGGGGTGTAGTTTCCAAAATGGGGTCACTTTTTAGGGGTTTCCATTGTACTGGTACTTTAAGGGCTCTGCAAATATGACATGGCCCCCGAAAAATAATCCAGCATAATCTGCCCTCCAAAAGTCAAATAGTAAACTTTCCATTCTGAGCCTCACCATGTACCCATATAGCAGTTTACAATCACATAAGTAAGGGGTATTCACGTGTTCAGGAGCTATTGTTTAACAAACTGTTGTGTGTTTTTTCTTCATTAAACCGTTGTAAAAATAAAAGTTTTGGGACTAAATGAATTTTTAATTTTCCTGTCCCAAGGTTAATAAAACCTGTGACACTGGAGGTGTGGGCAGGAAGAGAGCGACATGCTCCATGTCTTCTGGTCCTTCCTGTCCTGCTTTCCCTATTTTGCGATGGTGTTAAATAGATCATTTTGCAAATTACTGAAACGTCTCACCAGTTGGGCCCTGCTCTGTTTTTACTTTATCATTCCGCAATTTTGGAAGTGAGCAGAACCTCCTGCTCTCTCCCTCTGGATTTTGACGTTCAATGTGATTATGCGCATGGAAAACCTCACTTCATTCATGCATGACATGGGTAAAGCTTTCAACAAGACTTGGTTTTACTGGTTGGAATTCTAACATTCTGCAGAGTATCAGAGACTTCTGGGCTCTGGATCCCCTTCCCGGGGTTAAACACTGGACTATGAGCTCTGAGCATGGCCTCCCACCATTGACATTTGTTCTACCAGTGTCTTTGCATCTACATCTGACCTCACTTGGTGAATTTCCGGTCCTTCTACTGTGGTCTTGACAAGTGCTGTCCTCCAGGCTTCCCTCTGGGCCCACGCCTGGTCTGTTACCCTGTTTACTCCCCCATTACCCTCTCTCTTCATTTTCTTTAATCAATGTTTATGGCTGTTTGTGGCTGCCATGGGTTCTCTTTTGGTGGTTCTGGTTTGCATTGTTTGTATGTTTGTATTCATGGTCTGTTAAGATTTATGTTTTTTAATCTTGTAAATTCAATAAAATACTTGAATTTAAAAAAATGCTCATTGTGATATGTTCTGTGAGGGATGTCGATTCCAAAACGGGGGTCACTTTTGTATTGGTACTTAAGTTGTTCTGAAAATACAACATGGCACCTAAAAACTAAACTATTGCAGCAAAATCTACCCTCCAAAAGCCAAATGGCGCTCTTTCCATTCCAAGCCCCACCATGTACCCATACAGCAGATTACGACCACATATGGGGTACTGCAGTGTTCAGGAGCAATTGTTTAACAAACTATGGGGGGGCTTTTTCTCTTTTATCTCCTTGTGAAAAAAACTTTTGGGATAAAATGATATTTTAGTAATTTTTCATTTACACATCCCAATGTTAATAAAATCTGTGAAAACGGCTGGGGGGGGGGGGCAAAATTTTCACTACACCCCTTGATAAATTTTGTGGGTGTAGTTTCCAAAATGGGGTCACTTTTGGAAGGTTTCCATTGTTTTAGTACTCTAGGGCTCTGCAAATGAGACATGGCACCCAAAAACTATTCCAGCAAAATCTGCTTTTCAAATACCAAGTGTTGCTCCTTCAGTTCTATGCACTGCTGTATGCCCAAACATCAGTTTACACCCACATGTGGGGTATTTGTGAGCTCTGGAGAAATTGTATAATAAACTTTGAGATGCATTTTCTCTTTTAACCATTTGTGAATGTGTTAATGCTAGGGCTAAATAAATGTATTACTAAAAAAAAATATTGCTGTTTTTTCAAATTTCCATCAAATTTTCTATTTATTTTTTTTAATAAATAAATGAATACAAAATATCGATCAGTGTTTACCGCTAACATGAAGTGCAATGTGTCACGAGAAAAAAATCTCACAATCACTTAAGTTAAAGCATTTCAAAGTTATTGCCATATAAAGTGACAAATGTCAATTTTGAAAAATGAGCCCTGGTCATTAAGGTACTGTTAGGCTTGGTCCTTAAGGGGTTAATTGAATATTATTTCTCAGTGGCCTCACTTTAATTAGATCTTGTGTCACACAAAGTGTTTTCTTTATAGTGTGTCATTTGTGGCTACTTCCAATTCTTTCTTCTTGTCAGAATACGCAGACTTTTTAAAGTGCCCCATTTAGCAAATATACAAAGAGTTATTGTTAAAGCAAAATGCAGGGCTCTATCTGAGAACAGAAAAATAATACCATGCATGAAATTTCTTAAAGTCAGGAGTGTTACATGAATACATTTTAGCCATGACCAGAATATTACCATTTTAAAGCATACTGAAGAATTAGGCACGGTGCATTCAACTGGCTTGGCGGTCGGATGCAATGGCGTAGCTTAGATATTTTACTCTTCACAGTATGTCCTGGAACTTGTATTGAATATCAACATTTACTATGGATCATTATCTAACATTCCTAAATACGTATTCGGTTTCAGCATATCATGTATTTTAAATAAGACATCCAAATTCATTTTCTTTTATTTGCAGCCATCAATGTATTGTTCAAAATGCATGAAGACTGAACCTATTCATGTACTCCAGGATGCAATAATGTGTTGTGAATTTGGTTTTTCTGCTTCATCATAGGAGCTGAAAAATTAAATGAAACAATTCCGTTAAAGTAGTCTTCGATTTTAATGGTGTTTTTGGCCTTGGTTGCATCCTGTTATGTTCTGATCCCTCAGCTTTTTGTCATTTTGCCAGAAGGAATAGCATAGTTTTCTATGCTATTGTTTTTCATGGGGAAAAATGCAGAAAATGTTGTCTCTTTTGTTGACCACCCTTCATCATATGAGAAGCAGAAAAGGTTAATCTAAAGTTCTTTAGAGCCCTGAATTCTGCTCCAAAACTCCAAAGAGTGTTCTACCAATGCTAGGACCTAAGTGCCCATCACAAAACACATGGCCCAAATCAGTGCAGCACTCCTCCATCCAACAAGTACAGTACCAAGACCCCACCATCTATGCCAGTTCCCCTATAAGGGTCACTGTGCCCATGATGTCACAGTGTGGATAATTCTCATCTCATGAATGCTGGAATTACACAAGACTGAACTACCTAGACAGTCTCAAGGTTATCTTGGGCTCTGGCTCAGTCTCCCCTGACACTTTACAGTTTCTATCAATTCAGCGGACAGGGAAAGACTCACTCTCTCTTCCTTTCAAAATTCTCTAGTTGGGTCATACCAGCTTTCAGATTTCACTACACAGTGTTTCAGCCATAAAGTAGTACAAACAGGTTACATAAAACACAAATCAAAGAGAAATTCTACACTACATTTACTCCCCTGTCTCTACTGAAAACACATGCAGTGCACATGCATTTATTACCCTCACAAACACTGGGGGTCAGTCAGCAGTAGTCTTGCACCACAGGTTCTGCTGCTGAATCTGCCACTGAATTCACAAACATATCAGGCAGGATGCTTCTTTTTTAGGGAGACCGATGAGGTGGATTTAAAGCAAAACTTCTCAACCTACGGTAAACTCCACTATCCTGCAGTGAGGACCCCCCATAATGTTAGTTTGTGGGGTTTGACACCCACAAACTAATATTATACTCCGGGATTTTGTCGTGTATTGACCATCCTAACACATGATGTGGGTGTGGCTTTAAGGAGTTAATCGACTTCATTCATTCAATCTTGACTCACCCTTCACTCAGGATACAATCACATCCCTACACAGTCCACGAACATGCTGCCAGATACATGCTGCCACCAACGACTGATTTTGATGAGTAAAGGCTCATATTCAGACACAACCCCTCTATTTATGAGTTCTAACCATTTCAGATGGTTCATTTATCAGGGCAGCCCCCATAGAGGGGCTATTGAAGCATTTCAGAGTGCTTCTACTTATAATGTGTTTGTACTTATGCATCTGGGTTATGTTTGTAAGTCCTGTCTATATGTTATGTGTTATAAGTAATGTGTGTGCAGCTCTCCCTTGTATTTTTCCCTGTGGTTTCCCCTTGTTCAAACCCCTATACTTGGCTCTTCTGTGATTCGTCTATTTGTATTTAGCACCAAAGCATTAAATTCAAATGGGCCAATCACAGAAAAGCCAGAAGCCAGTTTCTATTTCTACAGCGGGAGCAGTTCTTTTGTGATTGGTCTATTTTTTTTTTTTTTAATTCAAAGGTTGTGATTGGTCTATTTGAATTTAGTCTCCAAACAGAGACTCCGAAGCAGATGTCAACCTAACCTGATATTGCCAATGACATTTTTTAATCCTGCCTGTACATAGAACCGATTTTCAGGTCTCGCCAAGGCAAAGGACACAGTAGTATATGCGAAAAAGCACCTCACATAAATATGGCCTGAGTCAAAAAAGGAACAACCCGGAAAAAACTCAGACCAAAGAAATACATGTCTCAGAACAATACTCATAAAATATGAATAAATTTTATCGTATACAAAAATTGGTACAGACAATAAAAGACATAGTCAAGTACAGCAGGGCAGATTGAATAGCCGAACACAGCCGACACAAGAGAAAGATCCAAAGAGTGCACTGGTGTAAATTTGTGTCTATGTTCAGGAAATGTCAGTATATATCATCACATATAGAGTGTGCACTAATAGTGGGTATATGGAGAAAATGCAGCATCTCTATACAACAATTATAAATGCGTACCGGTCACATCATCAGGACTAGATCACATGACTGGAAGAACAACCTATATGATCAACCAATATATGGAAGATCAACAAAAACTGCGCTAACCTGAGATCACATAAAAAAATTTTATTCAAAAACACACTATTAATACACACGTAAGAATGAATTCAATTCCAGCTAAAATAAATTCCTTTTGATTTTGTGGCATTAATACGTCTTGTTCCAAAAAGTGTGAGATCGCCTCAATCCCTTGTTCATGACTAATATTGCTGTATAAAGAGGCTACATCGAGAGTCACCCAATGGTAGTTGGGGAGCCATTCAATTGAGACTAGGGAATTGATTACATCTGTTGAATATTTTGTATAAGATTCCAAGGAAGTAACATACTTATGTAGATGGATATCAATATAATGAGACAGATTACGGGTGATAGAATTGAGGCCAGAGATGATTGGTCGACCGGGGGGGTCAACTGAATCTTTATGTATTTTTGGGAGATGATGAAATAAGCTTGCTGTAGGGTTTGTGACTTGTAAATATTCTTTTTCTTTTTTTGAGAGGATACCATCCGTATAGGCTTTGTTGATAAATATCAGATATTGTTTTAGGTGAAGATTTGTAGGATCTGTGTCTAACTTGATGTAATAGTTCGTATCTGCTAGAATCCTATTCGCTTCCTGTATATAGCATTCCCTGTTTTGCACCACTATACCCCCCCCCCCCCTTTGTCAGCATTTCTGATTATAATCATATAATTATTTCTTAGACTATTTAACGCTCTCTTTTCATCTGGAGTTAAATTGGGTGGAATTTCGCAATGATTTGATAGTTTTTTTAAATCTTTAGACACTAACGAGAAAAAAGTCTCTATATTTGGACCCTTATGGTGTATAGGATAGAAAATAGAGGGTGGTTTTAAACCTGTGGAGATTGGTCCACCAGTTGTCTCAGGTGGTGTGATACCTAGGGGTTCATCTGTTTGTTTAGTTCCCTTTTTGGCTATATTGAAATGTCTATTGAGCGTGAGTTTTCTGATATACCTATTGAGATCGATATATAGTTGCAAATCATCAACTTTTTGAGTTGGGCAGAAGGAAAGCCCCTTGGATAAGAGGCTACTTTCTGCTGGTGTTAATTGGTATTGTGAGAGGTTAAATATACATGTTTCTAAACTTTGTTTCGTTTCGGGCTGGGACTGTACCTTCCCTGATCTAATTTTGAGTCCCCGTTTACTGCCCCCTCTGCAGCCTCTAGTTCTTTTTCTAGAGATTTGTTTAGATTGTGTAAGACTACTTTGTGATGGATTTTCCGTTTCTGACTCATTGGTGTGTAATAATCCGATATCTTGGTGATTTTCTTTCATAAGGGACCCTCTATTACATGATGTACTATTGGAGGTGTAAGTGTATGGGGTAGGGCTAAAAAACGCGGCTTCTTGGTAGGGCGAGGGGAGTGTTCAATCAGTCTTTCAATCTGACTTTCGGAAAGAGGTGTACCATACAGGGAATCATCTAATTCAACGTCTGATTTGTCCGAGTCTTCCTGTACTGTTGAGTCAAGTGTTACTGTAACTTCTACATCATTTTCGGGATCTATGGTAATGGTGTGTGACGGGTTGGCACTAGTGTCAACATTACCATTTACCTGAATGCTATGGGTTTGATTCTCAGTACGTATAGCTCCTTGTTGGTTATTACCAATTTCATTAAATGTAGTAGGTGGTAGATTGAGACCAGTCTCTGATGGACCGGTTTTTGGACCAATGTTGTCCGTGATAGGTACAGTGGGGTCAGTATTTATGGGTGTCCTAACCTCAGAACCAGACTTGGTGCTATTGTTAGATGGCACTCTATGTTCCTGTGACTCTCTGTTGGTGGATAGAAATGGTCTTTCCATGATCTTTGGCTGTGTTTTGGAATTTACTTTAATCGATTCAGAATTTATATCGGGTTTGGTATTACCTTTACTCCTCCCATATTGATTTTTTAAAACTGTTACCCTCTTGTGTACTGGGGTTGTGGAATTAGTATTTTGAAAAAAGAGATCCTTTCGATTATTTTTCTTAACATCTGTTTGTATGGTTCTATTGTTGCTGGAACTCCTATTGGTCTGTTTGGGGGTATTCTCTTTGAACTTAGACCAAAATTTGATATTATTATTCTTGAAATCCTGTCTATCCCTATTGAGTTTATTAGTTTTCGCTTCTAGGATATTTCTTTCAATCTCAATAGATCTGGAGTATAAAACCCCACTCATCCTTGTAAAATCGGGATGGGCTTGGTATTTTTCGATATTTAACATTTTTGTTTGAATGGAATCATTAATGTCATTGGCCAGTTGTAATCGTTTGTGACTTAAACGTTCTATCAGCCCTATTGAGCATAAATGTAAGAAATTATCCCATTCCTTTGAAAATAATACATCATTAGGGAAGGGTGAATTATTTTTAAATCTTAAACCCCTAGGGGTGATGTTCTCGTTAAGATATATACATAAGAACTTGTGGTCAAGGCTATGCCTTGATTCGTCACACAGTAAGTCCTCTAGTTCCCAAAATAAGGAGCTGAGTTCTTCCCGGCTGATATCCGGCACATCTGTAGTGGGTTCCTTGGTGTTATTGAGGATGTCCTTCTCCTCTAGGAATTCAGGAAGTGGTCTGGTATAATGTTCGACCAAGTCTTCTCTTTTTAGGGATCTTCTTTTGATGAAGTCCATCCTTCTGGATCCGATATATGTATAAAGGTGTACAGATCGCTACTAGGTGCTTGGATGTTTATTTGAGGGTGAACTATAGAATAGTCCTTCTCAGATCAAACAAAATCTTGGTCCTTAGGTTGATTCAGACCAAAGATATGGTACAGAAAAAAAGGGGGGTTGCACCGAGCTGATCCATTGAATTGGTTTAGAAAATAACTATTTAGGACCAGGTTTTAAATTTATTATATTAAATTTGTGTATATGTTCAGGAAATGTCAGTATATATCATCACATATAGAGTGTGCACTAATAGTGGGTATATGGAGAAAATGCAGCATCTCTATACAACAATCATAAATGCGTACCGGTCACATCATCAGGACTAGATCACATGACTGGGAGGCCAGAGCATCGCTGGAGACACAAAGCTGCCTTCCGTATGTCTGAAGAATCCAGGAGCAGAAGGTAGGTGGATAAAAAGAAAGTGATAGTGTGACAACTGACAGAGCAGGAAGAATAAAGAATTCTGAAGGTGGGACTGAAGAGAAAGAGAACAGAACAAAGAAGATAACATGGAGTGGAATGTCAGACACCGTGGGATGTGGCCAGAGTTGCGGGTACAGAGCTAAAGAAGCAGGGGGACAAAATACAAGACTCCTTGGGCAGGAATCAAATAGATGATGCAGACACTGCAGAAGATGGTAAAGGAGAAGTAGGTGGATACAGAAAATGAACCTGGGCAAATGGAGAGAACTGGGACATAACAAGAAGAAAAAAAAAGTCCCTCATACATACGGGTAAGTCTAGGCACAACAGGGATATGGGAAATACCAAAACAGCCTCACAGCATTGCAGCACATACAGGTAATCGACATTTTATAGTTGCATTTAATAGTTATTTAGAACAGTCCCTGGCGATCCACTTTAAGACCATATTTGTTCACATGAGGTGGGGAAGTCATGGTCTTAAGCAGGACTAAACACAAACATGGCACAAAGAAAACAGCACAGAAGGGACATAAAGTCTAGCTAATAAAAAATGGAGGAAATTGATGAGAAAATCAGAAACAGGGAATCCTTATACTAACCAGAATATATACTGTAGTTACATAGTTGATGAGGTTGAATAAAGACCTTAGTCCATCAAGTCCAACCTATAACCCTACAATCCCTACAGTGTTGATCCAGGGGAAGGCAAAAAACCCCAAGAGGCTCATGCCAATTGCCCTATTTCAGGGGAAAAAAATCCTTCCCGACTCCAAATCTGGCAGTCAGTATAAAACCCTGGATCAACGTGTCCTTAAAATCTAGAATCCATAACCTGTTATATTTTTCTCTTCAAGAAAGGCATCCGGGCCCTCTTTGGACTTATTTAATGAATCCGCCATCACCACTTCCCGGGGCAGAGAGTTCCAGAGCCTCACTGTTCTTACTGTGAAGAAACCCCTTCTATGTTTCTGGTGAAACCTTCTCTCCTCCAGACGTAGACGATGTCCTCTTGTCACTGTCACTGGCCTAGGAGTAAAAATATCCTTAGAAAGTTCTTTGTATTGTCCCTTCATGTATTTGTACATTGTTATTAGATCTCCCCATAGACGTCTTTTCTCTAAACTAAATAACCCCAAGTTTGTTAATCTCTCGTTGTACTCCAGTCCACCCATTCCGCTAATCATTTTGGTTGCCCGTCTTTGCACCTTTTCAAGTTCACTTATGTCTTTCTTGTATATCGGGGCCCAAAATTGCACACAATATTCTAAGTGTGGCCGTACCAGTGATTTGTATAGAGGCATAACTATGTCCTTGTCATGAGAATCTAGACCTCTTTTGATGCATCCCATAATTTTATTTGCCTTAGCAGCAGCTGCCTGGCACTGGTCACTAAAGGTAAGCTTGCTGTCCACCAAAATCCCTAAGTCTTTTTCATTGGCAGTCTTACCCAGTAATTTACTATTAAGTACATAGTCATACATTTTATTACGTCGACCAAAGTGCATTACCTGACATTTGCCAACATTAAACTTCATTTGCCAAGTCTCCGCCCATGCTTCCAGTTTCCTTAGATCCCCTTGTAATATTCTACTATCCTCCTCATTATTAATTACCCTACAAAGTTTAGTATAATCTGCAAATATGGACACCCTGCTTTGTAAACCCTCTAACAGGTCATTAATAAAGATATTAAACAAGAATATTGTAAGAAAACTCAGCAGAATGCAAGGTAACTCCCATAGTAGGTCAGCTGGCATTGCATGCACTGGCTCAGTTGTCTAGTTATTCTGGGACAGCCAGAAAGCAGCTTCAGAACAGGATTCACTTGATTCCAAAGTCTGGAAGGGCAGGTTCAATGGGGAGGCAAAGTAGAGCATCCCATCAAATTCCTTCAGAGCAGAGAGCATTCTGAGGATCCTCTAATGTTCATACAGTGTAGGGGTGGGAGCAGTGGCGTAACTAGGAATGGCGGGGCCCCGTGGCGAACTTTTGACATGGGGCCCCCCCCATCCCAACTGACGCCGAAGACCTCGACCGACCCCCTCCTCCGCACTCTATTATGTCCCTTACTTCCCCCTGCACACAGTATTAACCCCAATAGTGTCCCCTGCACACACAGTATTAACCCCAATAGTGTCCCCTGCACACACAGTATTAACCCCAATAGTGTCCCCTGCACACACAGTATTAACCCCAATAGTGTCCCCTGCACACAGTATTAACCCCAAAAGTGTCCCCTGTATACAGTATTATGTTCCTCTGTGGACACCCATAAATAATTATTATACTCTGGGGTCTTTTCAGACCCCAGAGTATAATAATCGGAGACCCGGGAAATAAAAACATAAAAAAAAAAAAACACTGTTGCTTCTTACCTGTTCCCCGGCTCCTGTGCTGTCCTCCTGTGCTGTGCTGTCCTCCTCTCGCGTCCTTCGTTAATGACGTCGGACGTCACATGACCCGGGAAGCATGCCGGGTTCATGTGACGTCAGAGACGTCAGACAGCAGTAGGGCAGAGGCCTGGCAGGATCGCGGAGAGGTAAGTAACAGTTTTTTATGTTCCCTTACCTCTCCGGTCCGCCGATCATTATACTCGGGGGTCTGCAAAGACCCCCGAGTATAATGATAGCCCTTGTGGGGCCCGCGGTGTCACTTGCCGATCCCGGCCCAGCCAGGATCGGCAAGTGAATAGGGCCCGTAACTGCCTATTGAAAAAAAAACTGCAGCGGTAGCGGCTGTCACCGGGCCCCCTAATGGCCCGGGCCCTGTGGCAGCTGCTACTGCTGCTACCACGGTAGTTACGCCACTGGGTGGGAGTTCATCTGGAAGCCAAGAGATAATTGGTCCCTAATTGATACTGTATCAGAGTATAGATGAACATTCAGAGGCATTTACAGGAGAGTGATAAGATTGTGGGCCAGACTAGAATGGGATTTCTCACCTCTGAGTACCAAGGCCCTGGGAATGCGATCAACGTTCTGTAGATGTTTGCGGAAGGAATGCTTGAAAGAGTGAGGTGACCAACTCAGGGAGCCCCCTAATCTGAATATTAGCTAGAGTGATTTTCCAGCTCCTTTGGTTTAAATTCAAGCCCCTTGATCTGACTTGTATGCTTAACAATGTCACATTTGTCCACCTCAAATGCTGAAACTACCTCATTGATTTTGGCTGTAACATCACGTATTCGTTGGCTGTACTCTTGCACTTCTTGAGCAAATTGCAAAATAAGTTTGGCAAGCTCATCGTGAAACATCTTTTTAATGTTGCGGTACAACTCAGAGGAGTGAAGGTGAGTCTCCCCTGGGTTATCAACCATCTGTTCATCATCTTGTTCTGGAGGTGGGAAAGAAGATGAGTGAGAGACTTCAGCAAACCATGTTGACCAATGAAGTTGAGCTGCAAATCTTGGAAATAGTCTGTGAAATAGTCTCGGATGGTCAATCTCTTCCTCTCTTCCCAATCCTGGTCATCTTAATAAGTTTTTTACATCATTCTCTTAGATCGTGAAGCTGAAATCAGCTATAGTGAAGGAAATAAGTATTTGATCCCTTGCTGCTTTTGTAAGTTTGCCCACTGAAAAATATGAACAGTCTATAATTTTAAGGGTAGGTTAATTTTAAGAGTGAGAGATAGAATATCAAAAATAAAATCCAGAAAAAGGGGCAACACCTTAGCTCAGTGGTTAGCCTTGCAGTGCTGGAGTCCTGGGTTCTAATCCCATCAGTAACCACATCTGCAAGGAGTTTGTATGTTCTCCCCCTGTTTGCATGGATTTCCTCCCATTCTACAAAGACATACTGATAAGGAAAAAAATGTACATTGTGATCCCTATATGGGGCTCACAATGTGCATTAACAGAAAGAAAAAGAAAAAAAAGAAAATCCAGAAAATCACATTGTATAAATTTTATAAATGTATTTACATTTTGCATAGAGAAATAAGTATTTGATTCCTCTGGCAAACAAGACTTAATACTTGGTGGCAAAACCCTTGTTGGCGCGCACAGCAGTCAGACGGATTTGTAGTTGATGATAAGGTTTGCGCACATGTCAGGAGGAAGTTTGGCCCACTCCTCTTTACAGATCATCTCCGAATCATTAAGATTTTGAGGCAGTCACTTGGCAACTCAGAGCTTCAGCTCTTTCTCCATAAGTTTTCTATGGGGTTAAGTTTTGGAGACTAGCTAGGCCACTCCATGACCTTACTGTGCTTCTTTTTGAAACACTCCTTTGTTACACTGACGCTGGGTTCACACCTGCGTCTGGGGTCTCCGTTCTATGGTTTCCGTCTTCTGCATGCCAGAAGACGGAAACCATAGACCGGGTCCGGCCGTGCGCGGCGGTGAGCGTTTTGCGCTCTCCGCCGCGAAACCGGATTTTTTTTATCCGGACACAGAGTAGTGCATGTCCGACTCTGTGTCTGGATTATAAAACCCGGTTTCGCGGCGGAGAGCGCAAAACGCTCACCGCCGCGCACGGCCGGACAGCTTTCTCACCCATTCAAATGAATGGGTGAGAAAGTCTCCTGCAGGTTTCCGTATCCTGCCTGTGTTTTAGGCAGGAAATGGAAACCTAAGTACGGAGACCGGGCCGCAGATGTGAACGAGCCCTTAGCTGTATGTTTTGGGTCATTGTCCTGCTGGACAACTTATTGATATGTGTGTATATATATATATGTATATATACACATATCAATAAGTTGCAATTAAAAAAATAATAATGTACATATTAATATCCACTCTGCAGATTATACATTTGATCAGAAGACCATTTGTGAGGTCATGCAGTGATGTTGGATAACAAGGTGTTCATTTTCTATTCTACTTCAACCCAAACGTGTTAGATGTGGTTGAGGTCAGGGATTACGTTTTTCTACACCAAACTCACCCAACTATGCCTTTATGGACCTGACTTGGTGTTCTAAGGCACATGCTGAATTAAAAAAAAGTGTCTTTTCACATTTTTATGCATACAAAGTTTCTGCAGAAGGAGTAATACACTTGTGCAATGTACAGTTGTAGTTAATGCTGAAGCATTAAGATGTGTCATCTCTGGAGCTAGGGAGCCTATGCTATCCCCTGAAAGACAAACCCAAAACATAATCCCTCCTCTACCATACTTTAAAATTGACACAATGCAGTCAAGCAGGTAACATTCTGTAGGCATTTGCCAAACCCAGACTCATCCATTATGATGCATGATTCATCACTCCGCAGAAAATGTCTCTGCTGCTCCAGAGTTCAGTGGTGGGCCTGCTTTACTTTATTCCATGTATTACTCGGCGTTGTACTTGGTGATGTAAAGCTCCAATGCTGACACTTAGCCATGAAAACTGATGGCATTAAGATCTTAATACCAGAGAAGGTTTTAAACTCTGCATTTATTAAGACCTAAGACTATGCACCTCAGCACTCAGCGACTCTGCTTTGTAAGAAGTCAGTTCAGTACAGCAGTGAATCGACCACTTGGGAGCGCTTTGCTGCGTAACTATGATGCACTATTTCACATGTGATTAAAAGGTTTATGCCACAAAAAGTATTTATCCTCTTTTCATAGGATAAAGGATAAATAGCTGGGTGACAGAAACCCCCTACAAATCCTAAGGACTGGGGTGTTTCCCCCCATTGTGAATTCATCCTGACCAAAGCCTGGCTGAATGTAGGTGCATCACCGCTCCCATTCTTAGGATCAGAGGGTCTCAGCGCCCACCCATCAGCTATAATATTTCGAGGATACATATTCTTTGTGGCATAAGAGGTATTTCTTGATACTTTTGTACATATAGTGTAGCTCTTGTTAGGGTCGGTTTGAGTTTCTAGTTTTATGCCAGTACGCTTCTGTTAACAGATAATACCACGCTGGTGAAGGTGCTGACCCCTAAAGAATACGATTAAACATGCTTACTCGGTGTCTATAGGCTGCTTAACCTCACAATACTTTGCTGCTTTCTTCTCTATACATTTTGTAATTGTTTACTCTAAAATATTTTGCTGAGGAGTCAAAGCCTGTTAAATTCTGAATGCTCAGTAAGCCTGGATATCCCTTTTCAGTATGCTTGTTAACGTTCTCACATAATTCTAACAGATGGTAAGACATGACTTCCTCTACAAAGCCTGAGCCAGCTTGTGATCAACTTGTCATATTTATACATATGTTTTATGGTGCTAAACTAAATTGTTATTGTAGCAGTGTTGTGAGTGTTGACAATTGTTAATCTCTATACTTTGCTGCTTCCTGAGCATTTGGATAACTGTTTGAAATGCAAAATTTAGAAAAATTCTCTACAACACTAAATAATCAAATTGGCTACAACAAAAATCGGAATTGCTAAGGGACAGTTCACACAGAGTTTTTTGCAGGCAGATTTTAAGGCCTCAAAATCCACCTAAAAAACGCCTCCCATTCATTTCAATGGGAGTCACTCACAGTTTTTTCTGCTAATGATTTTTTTCAGCTAGTGGGAAAAAAGTCACATGACCGTTCTTCAGGCAGATTCCCTGGTTGAATCAGCCACAGCATCCGCGGCTCCAGACTCTCTCCTGATTAGGCCCATT
Source organism: Leptodactylus fuscus (assembly GCF_031893055.1). Taxonomy (NCBI): domain Eukaryota; kingdom Metazoa; phylum Chordata; class Amphibia; order Anura; family Leptodactylidae; genus Leptodactylus; species Leptodactylus fuscus. The sequence continues at coordinate 144,373,820 of NC_134268.1, forward strand.
CATCCGGGCCTAAGGAGGAGCCAGAGGCCATGACAGAATGCTGATGCACTGCATCTGCATCCTGTCGTGGCTAGTTGCACGAAAAAACTGGCAACAGAGGAATTTCAGTGCACTTCCACTGGGCCCTTTGGACAGCAGGGCAGTCCTGCATTTGATGTCCTGCTGTCCAAGGCAGTGGCTTTGGGCTGCCTTAACTTGAGTTGAATAATGATGAAGTAGGGAACAGTCCCCTCCCTGCTTTACCACTTGGCTGCTGTCTTTGCTTCTGAAGGGGACAAGACAGTGTGTGTGGGGGGGGGACATGATTCTGTGGGGGCAACGTGGGAGGTGACATGACACTATGGGGGAAACCTGAGAGGGACATAACAGTGCTGGGGCAACTTGGGGTGGGCACATGACATTGTTGGGAGAAACCAGGGGGATTGGGGGACATGAATCTGTGGGGGCCACCTGGAGGGGCACATGATAATGTGGGAGAAACCTTGAAGGGGACATTATGAGGGGAATTACATTGTATGGGGCCACTAGAGAGCCATCATACTGTGTGAGAGCCACCAAGTGGCATTATGCTATTTTCGGCCATTGGGGGGGGCATTATAATATATGAAGATCAGATATTTCTGAGCGGTGGTGATGGGGGAGCCCACTTATGAAACCTTTGCACAGGATTATGCAATGTGTTAAAAAAGCCCTGGCTGGCAGTGCTGTCTGTGTGCTGCAGAATGTATAATGCTATATACACTCCAGAGTGTATAGTGTATACTATTAAGTTCTCAAACACTGGCGCATAAATACACATGACAGACCCAAGAAATCAGTGTCTAATAGGTCCAACTTGTTCACACAACAAATGTGATTAAATTTGATAGACTATTAGCAAAGTTTGGTTACTAGTAGGTCAGTTCTTGATAGGAACGCGGCTCATTTATTTTCCCCTCCCATTTTTTACACTGATTGTCATTTTGGTTCCAGAATGAATATAAACAGTTTCTCCCTCCTCTATAAGATGATACCATCATATATCAAAATCCTACACCCTCTCTCTTACACATTTTTTAAGAAGTATACATATTCCAGCAAGTGAAATCTTTGCCTGCCAGACATCTCCGGCTCCTTAATACTATTACTATTTTTTTTTAATTATTGTATTTGAATTTCAAGACCAATTTCTTCAAAATCAACCTATACTGTTTCGGTCTGCAGATTTTTTTTCTGCAGTGTGTGGATAGGAGTAGCCAGAAATGTAAAATGTCGCATCGTTGTGTGAATCTAGCTTAAGGCTAAATCCCCACATAGTTTTCCTCTGCAGGCTTTCTATTAAATCTGTATGGAAAATGCCAGTGTTTCTGTAGGTATAATTGGCATGTGGTGATTTGCTAAAACGCTCTTGTTTTCAAATGGCAGCATTTTCGACTACAGATTTTTTTCTGTAATGTGTGGATGGGATTATCCACAATTCCATTCACTTTGCAGGTACTGTAAAACTTGACATTTTTTGCTGCGGTTTTTCCATCACAGC